>NC_134265.1:336034930-336715029 GCF_031893055.1 Leptodactylus fuscus
TAAAACAGACATTGTACATCTTTGGGTATTTCGGTGTGCGTTTGTGTCCAATCCGTGCACTGTCCATGTGCCAATCGTGTCATCTCCTGTTTTTTTGCATCTACAAATAAAACGGATGCTGTATGTCCTGACAATGGAAGTTTACCATGGTTACTGTCAGTATCTTTGGTTGTTTAGGGTAAGGATAGGGTTAATACCAGGATCTCTGGAAGTTTGGGGGAATAAAGGGATATGGAGAAGTTAAGGAGTTAATGTCAGGACCCCGGGCAGTCTAGAGCAGTGCAGGTACTAACATCAGGGGTATATGTCAGTGTTACTGGAGGATTATTCCAGGGAAAGGGTTATTGTTGGTATACCAGGTTGTCTAAGGCAGTGTAAGGGTTAATGGTTATTGTTAGTAAACTTGGTGGTCTACAGCAGTGAAAAGGTTAATGTCAGGATCTCTGGTGGTCTAGGGCAGTGCCAGTGTTAACATCAGCATCACTATTGGTCTGTGGCAATGAAGGGGTAAGTGTCAGCATTACTGGAGGGCTATTCCAGGGAAAGGGTTAATTTTAGTAAACTAGGTGGTCTAAGGCAGTGAAAATGCCTGTAATGAGTATATACATATATATTTATATATTTATTTATACAGTGTTGGCCACCCCTGCAATTCTGTCAGATAATACTCATTTTCTTCCAGAAAATGATTGCAAGCACAAACTCTTTGGTATTATTATCTTCATTTAATTTGTCTTCAATGGAAAACCACAAAAAGAATTGTCAAAAAGCCAAATTGGATATAATTCCACAGCAAACATAAAAAAGGGGGTGGACAAAAGTATTGACACTGTTTGAAAAATCATGTGATGCTTCTCTAATTTGTGAAATTAACAGCACCTGTTACTTACCTGAGGCACCTAACAGGAGGTGGCAATAACTAAATCACACTTGCAGCTAGTTGAAATGGATTAAAGTTGACTCAACCTCTGTCCTGTGTCTTTGTGTATACCACATTGAGCATGGAGAAAAGAAAAAAGACCAAAGAACTGTCTGAGGACTTGAGAAGCAAAATTGTGAGGAAGCATGAGCAATCTCAAGGCTACAAGTCCATCTCCAAAGACCTGAATGTTCCTGTGTCTACCGTGCGCAGTGTCATCAAGAAGTTTAAAGCCCATGGCACTGTGGCTAACCTCCCTAGATGTGGACGGAAAAGAAAAATGTACAGTGATGTACAGAAAGAGCCCACTTACGGTACGTATGAGAAGCCAGCAGGTATATTCCTATGAGGAGAATGAGGGCCAGTCCTGAGAGAGGGGCCCAGATCACCACGTTGCATCTCACACCTAAACATAGAATAGAAACATGGTGGGATTATGGTAATTAATGTGAAGTGGAGATAATGTATATAAGCCATATAGAACATTAAAGTGACTGTCCTTTTACCTTCTTTCATCTAAATAGGTTGAAATTTCTCTGCTGATTAATTTTCATATCACATGGGTCAGGGCTTTGCTTTTCTGGTTCAGAACATATACACAGACATAGGGTTTAAAGAAGTCTTTTCACCATCTCCAACAAATCCACTAAATAGCTGCTGATCCACTGGCTCTGGCACAGTTGGCATTTTCTCTTTAGCCCCCACCATTCCTGGGCAATCAGTGCTGCTAGTTTTGGTGCCTAAGATGCTATTTAGGCTCTATATTGTTATGAGGGTGGTGTCAGACAGGAGCTGACAAGGGGCATGACTCAATTATGATAATGGGTGCCTCTTATTGGTGCTCTGAACGACCCCCTGTTTGACACCGCCTTCTGACATTACAGAGCTTAAATAGCACATCAGGCACCAAAACTAACTGCCCTTGTTGCTCATGAATGGTGAGGGCTGCAGATAAAATTCCAACTAAGCTGGGTCAGTGGAGCAGCAACTATTAACAGAGGCTAAGACATTTAACGGGTGGAGGTGATGAAAGGTCATCTTAAAAAGTAACAGTGTGACTGTCTGCAGCTACCACTACGGGGAACTTAGGAGATTACTCAATATATTTTATACCATTGACTCTCAACCACTGCGACATTCTACTCAGAAGAAAGCCGCATGTCTTAATTCACTCTATCTGCATCCTCAGGAGGCCTCGATGTGGGAATATTATACTATGTGGTGGCCACGGAGGAACATTATATTGTGTGGAGACTTCCAGGGAGCAGGATGATGGAAGGTGAATATACTGTGGGTGATAGAAAGAGATGAATGGTGTAGCTTTGAATGTTTTTTTTTTCCCAGGTATGCCCTGAGCTGGAAATGTATTTAACATTGAACTTAAAGAGTAATATATGGGTCAGAGGGTAAAAAGATGGCGTTTCCTAAAAAAGATCAGCCTTAAAAGATCAACAATGCTGCCTATCCATATGAAAGGGTTAATGGGAGCCAGATTACTCCTTTGTTCATTCCCTGGACACTGAGCTAGTGAGAGAGAGGAGCTTGTTGGTTGTCATTGAGAGGCCTACGCTCAAGGGTTACGGGAGCCTTTTCGCAATATTATATACAAGGGCCACCATATTGTGATGACGCCTGTAGAGCACTACTAAATATGTTGGTATAATGCTAATTCTGTACTTGTTCAGAGGGCTAGATGATTTTTTTAATTTTTACCTTCCAATATCCATGAACATACATTTTTAATGTTTCACTACTGTATGAGGTCTTGTTTTTTGTGAGATGAGCTGTAGATTTTTTTTAGCACCATTCTGTTATATACATAAGTAAGCTTTCATTTGTATTAACCTTTATTATGGTTTAAACGCAGGAAAAAAAAACTACTATCATTTTCATTTATTGATCATAAATAATGTGTTCTCTGTATTATAGACGTCTTTCCCATTATAAGGATACCAGGTCTATGTTACACTGTTATGGTGTTTTTTTTTTGTTTTTTTTTTGCAGACAGAATTAAAATATGTATTATTGAAAATGCATTCATTACAATTTTGTGTGTTCATTTTTTACCCCCCCCCCCCAAAAAAAAAAATAAATAAAAAATAAATAAATAAAAAAAAATAATTCTTTACTTTTCCAAAAATCTACTATTGAGAAAATATTCTCATAGACAACAGCCTGTGGCTCAATGTGTGTGTTGTGGCCTCCCATAGGACAAAAGAGTGGCTGAGAACAAGAATACCAATGGAACAGGAAGATGGCACTGGAATACTTGTGATGGCTAAGTAATTTTGTCATTAGGACAGTCCATAAAACACTTACTGGTGAGAATCTTCACCAAATCTGAGAATTGGCTTCACTGGACCACCTGCTGCCCACCTCAATCCATTGGATTGCACCTACAGAGCATTACTTTAATAATACACTGCCCTATGTAACATTTCAAATGTTCAGTCCTGCCCTGTGGTAGTTGCCCTCTGGTTCAGAGACAACATAAAAGCAAGAATATATTTTATATAATATACCTGCTGAAGATGGCTTAGATGGTTTTGGTTTCTTGCATTTACATGGTGGCTTCATTGTAGTTGGCTTTACAGTTGTTGGTAGCGTATCAACTGCACAAGATAACAAAAAGCAGCTTATGTATGGTGACCATATGAGCAGAGCTGGAATTTATCTTATGACATGGAGAATCACTAAGGATAGATAGATAGATAGATAGATAGATAGATAGATAGATAGATAGATAGGCAGACAGAAGATAGATAGATAGATAGATAGATAGATAGATAGATAGATAGGAGATAGATAGATAGATAGATAGATAGATAGATAGATAGATAGGAGATAGATAGATAGATAGGAGATAGATAGATAGATAGATAGATAGATAGATAGATAGGAGATAGATAGATAGATAGATAGATAGATAGATAGTAGATAGATAGAAAGATAGATAGGAGATAGATAGATAGATAGATAGGAGATAGATAGATAGATAGATAGATAGATAGATAGATAGATAGATAGATAGATAGATAGATAGATAGGAGATAGATAGATAGGATTAGATAGATAGATAGATAGATAGATAGATAGATAGATAGATAGATAGGAGATATATAGATAGATAGATAGATAGATAGATAGATAGATAGGAGATAGATAGATAGATAAATAGATAGATAGATAGATATGAGAGATAGATAGATAGATAGATAGATAGATATTAGAGATAGATAGATAGATAGATAGATAGATAGATAGGAGATAGATAGGAGATAGATAGATAGGAGATAGATAGATAGGAGATAGATAGATAGATAGATAGATAGATAGATAGATAGATAGATAGATAGGAGATAGATAGATAGATAGATAGATAGATAGATAGATAGATAGATAGGAGATAGATAGGAGATAGATAGATAGATAGATAGATAGATAGATAGATAGATAGATAGAAGATAGATAGATATGAGAGATAGATAGATAGATAGATAGATAGATAGATAGATAGATAGGAGATAGATAGGAGATAGATAGATAGATAGGAGATAGATAGATAGATAGATAGATAGATAGATAGATGATAGATAGATAGATAGATAGATAGATAGATAGATAGATAGAAGATAGATATGAGAGATAGATAGATAGATAGATAGATAGATAGGAGATAGATAGATAGATAGATAGATAGATAGGAGATAGATAGATAGATAGATAGATAGATAGATAGATAGATAGATAGGAGATAGATAGATAGATAGATAGATAGGAGATAGATAGATAGATAGATAGATAGATAGATAGATAGGAGATAGATAGATATGTAGACAGGCAGACAGAAGATAGATAGATAACAATTGGGCACTTTGCGTATTCTGAAGTCAATGTTCTCAGACCATGGTGACGAACCTTTGGCACACGTGCCAGAGGTGGCATTCAGATCCCTCTATGTGGCACCCATCTATGGAACAGATTGTACTTTGTAGGGACCACTGTGGAGCGCATTGTACTGTGTGGGGGCCCTTCACTATTTATATCATACAGTACCTGTTTTATAGCAGACAATGATATTAGTACAGGCTGTAATGACATTGCATGGTCACTATAAAACAGATCCTGTGCGATGTAAATAGTGAATAGTAATTCTTCAACATCATGCAAACTATTACCTTTCACTACAACGTTGTTTGTATCATTGAAAGCTTTGTAAAGCCCCATTTACACAACTGTATTTTGCTGGTCTGTAATTGTCTGCAGATGTAGATCCGCACAGTATTCAGGTTAAATTGCTGTGTTGGCACTTTGCAATAATTTAGTGGGTTTTGGGTTGCAGTTTGGGCGCTCAGCCTCTAAAAGGTTTGCCATCACCGTTTTAAGGGTTTGCCCACAGTGAAAATCTGATTTGAGAGATGGGAGTTCACCTATACACATCTCATATGATGGTCTGGTCCTCCAACACAAGTGAGATCTGTATAGGCCTCTTATACTATAGAAGACTCACTCACCCACGGTTAGCCTTGTCCCATTTCCAAATGTGTACGTATTGACTGTTTTTACTGCCATACAGTAGTAGACCCCACTGTCGGAATACTCCAGGTCGGTGATCTTCAGGGTAAAGTAACTTTGGAAATAGGCTCTTCTCATTGTGAACTTCTTCTGGATAATGTTGGTGCCATAAGAATATTTCTCTAATTGAGTTGGTGCACTAACAATAAACTCTAGATCTTCACTCTTCTCTGTCTTTCTATACCAGTAAAGACCCAAGTTGTCCATTGATTCCCCTTTGACTGTACAAGAAATTTCGAAGGTTTGATTGACTAATTGAGTGGAAGATTCTGGAATTTGGCTTAACATTGTGGTGAGTGAATTAACCCCTGCATGAAGAGAGAAAAGATGAAGAACATGAAAGAGAAGTCAAGGGTAATGGTCCACGTGTTGATAACTATTTTGGTACACAAACTAATAGATAGTTACCGTATATACTCGAGTATAAGCCGAATTTTCGAGCACAGTTTTTGTGCTGAAAAAGCTCCCTCTCGGCATATACTCGAGTCAAGTATAAAGGGGGGAGGGTCTACGACCAGCCGCAATAGTAATGTATAGAATCTCCCATAAAATAGTGAAGAAAAAAAAAAAAAAGCTTTAAAAAATATATAATAAAAAAATAAGGTAAAAGTTGTAAATCCCTCCATTCCCTAGAATACATATAAAAGTAGAAAATGACTGTGAAGCACATCCACATTAGGTATCCCTGTGTCTGACAGTGCCCGGTCTACTGAATATAGGGGATCTGCAGTGCTCCTGTTCCACCAGGAAGGGGTTAATAGGAGCACTGCAGGTACCCTATATTCAGCCAGACTGAATTCCAAGTGGGGGAAGAAAAACCCAGTCCTCAAGCTCAGGGAAGGGGCAGACAGACAACCAAAACACCCCCTCCCCTTCCCCAGCAACTACTGCACCCAAAAACTCAGACCATTTTAATTTTTTAAATTTTCCAGTAGCTGCTGCATTTCCCCCCCTCGGCTTATACTCGAGTCAATAAGTTTTCCCAGTTTTTTGTGGTAAAATTAGGGGCCTCGGCTTATATTCGGGTCGGCTTATACTCGAGTATATACGGTAATCGATGCCAATAGTTCTTGGGGCATCTAACCATCCTCAAAACCCAGGTAGGAATAGACAGACCTTATAAGTGTAGCTGAGGCATAGGAGCAGTGACAACTATCCTTGTTTAAGGTCTGCAGATCTAAAACCCAACTTACGTGTAAAATGCGCTTATGACAAGGACTCGGGAGCTACTAGCAGATAGTGTCTATTGTATATAGCCGTCACCCTGTTGTAATGGATGGTATTGCAGCTAATTCTGATCCCAAACAGTTAACCCTTTAGAGATGCTACAGTCAGTGCATACTAAGATGCCTGTCAGTGTTACCATGATAGGCATAATACACGGCAGACGTATTACAGGGTACTATATAACTTAATTGCATGGTGAAGTGACATAAAAGTAAAAAAAATTCTAATAACGTATTTAAAAAAATGAAAGGAATTAAAAAATAACCCCACAAAACACAAAATAGGTACCCCAAAATGATACTAGTAAAACTACAGATAGCTCCATAAAAAACAAACCCTCACACTATGATATTGGTTTTCAAATAAAGCAATGTGAACTTTATTTTTAAATGTTTTGTAGTGCAAAGTAGAAAATTGCAAAAAATTAGAAGTCATGGTTAAAGCTGTAGAAATTCTAAAAAAAACCCCGTCATAATTGCTTTCTTATGTAGTACTGATCCACAGAATAACGTTAGCATGTCATTTATAACTCATGGTTAAAGCAACATCAGAATTGCTTTCTTATGTTTCTCTTGTTTCCCAAAAACGTAATAAAAAGTTGTATGGTCCCCAAAATGGTGCCAATGAAAATATCAACTCATTGTGCAAAATACAAGCCAGTATACAGCTACGATAGAAAAAAAAAATACGGTTTTCAGAATAATATAAAAAAAAACAAGATTCTTTACAAAAAAATTCTACTGGCCCCCGGCATAACGTTTTCATGTTGTTTTTTTATCACACACTGAACACTGTAAGAACAAAAACCAAAACCCCATATTAATGTTTTTTCCCAACAAGAAAACAATACCCTTGAAAACATGAACTAATTGTATAAAATACAAACCCACAGACAACTCCGATGATGGAAAAATATAAAAGTTATGGCTCTCAGAAAAACACAAAATAAAGGATTATTTTTTAAAAGAAATCATACAGAATAAAGTTGTCATGTCAAAGAACAAAAACCCCAAAACAAAATTCCCCTAATTATATATATATTTTTTAAAATTTCTTCCCCCAAAGTTTTCAACACAATATACAGTATATACCCAAAATGGTGGCATTAAGAACACTACTTACCCGTATATACTCGAGTATAAGCCGACCCGAATATAAGCCGAGGCCCCTAATTTTACCACAAAAAACTGGGAAGACTTATTGACTCGAGTATAAGCCGAGGGGGGAAATGCAGCAGCTACTAGAAAATTTCAAATATTAAAATGGTCGAGTTTTTGGGGTGCAGTAAGTGCTGGGGAAGGGGAGGGGGTGTTTTGGTTGTCTGTCTGCCCCTTCCCTGAGCTTGAGGACTGGGGTTTTTTTTTTTCCCCCCACTTGGAACTCAGTCTGGCTGAATATAGGGGATCTGCAGTGCTCCTATTAACCCCTTCCCGACAGAACAGGAGCACTGCAGATCCCCTATATTCAGTAGACCGGGCACTGTCAGACACAGGGATACCTAATGTGTTTGTGTTTCATAGTAATTTTCTACTTTTATATGTATTCTAGGGAAAGGAGGGATTTACAACTTTTTTTTTTTTGGAAAATAATTTTTTTTTTTTTTTTGCTGACTCGAGTATAAGCCAAGGGGAACTTTTTCAGCACAAAAACTGTGCTGAAAAATTCGGCTTATACTCGAGTATATACGGTACCCAAAGTGTTAATTTCTTTGTGTAAGGTTTACAGTCTTATGGTCAGAATAATTTATTTCCATGACGTTGATATTTCTCCTGATCTGAATGTGTTATAGATTCTATTCTGAAATGTGATAAGAACATAAAATAAAGGAAAGCCTCGAAGTAAAGTTACTGGCCACAATTCACATAACCTAGGTGGAGGTTAAAGGTTAGTGTAATGAAACTGACAGAAATCTTGATCACCATCACAGACAAATATCTTAACATCTGGTCCCCATGGTGGCAATTCCACTCCTCAAAATAAGACCGGCCAACCTTAGATAAATCCGTTATAAGCAATCAAAGATACCTTTTCCACCCTCCCACCTTCACCACTCCCCTACCTCATCCCCCCCCCCCTCCTTCTTATATTTTAGATCAACATCTTTTAGCTCAGAGAAGCAAGAGAAACATCACAATCCTTCTTCATCTACAAAATAGTTATGAATAAATGATTCCTATTAAACAAGATCTAACTCTTTGTAACATTTAATGGACACTTGATGTGTCAGTTAACCCACTTTGTAACCTATCTTTGTTTTTGAATGTACATGACATGTGAACAATGTTTATATGTATATGTTGTAAAATGAAAAACTTAATAAAATTAGAATTGAAAAAAAAAAAAGAAAAAAGAAAGTGAGAGCTCAGTGCTTGGCGTTAGTCATCGCAGTGGGGAGATCTGTCTTCCCTCCGACTCCCACATGGATGGAAGCCCCAAGTTCTGCTTCACACACGTCACTTAATATGATTCATGGTGAATAACACTAAGGGTTCCCTAAGAAGACTCAGCGATGTGTTGTCTTATGTTATGATCTATGAGTTCAGCTTTGTTGTATGAAGGATGTTGAGATAAATCCCATAAAATTGTAATAAATGATAATAAAAATGTGGTGAAATCTACTACACATAGTTTCCACCGATACCTGGTGTGTATTTTTGTAACATTGCACATCTAGGGACAACATCATTTCTATAGCGCATAGTGTTGGCTAGAAGACGAAACGTCCTAGTGAGGCTCTATTAGTACGACTACAATGGCGTGCATAATCCGTGAAAAAATAGAGCATGCCCCACTTTTTGACAGATCAGAGACACGATGCCGTAATCCCGGATCTGACTCTTCCATTGAAAGAGAATGGGTCTGTGAAAAAAGGGGGTGTCACAGGGAATGATGTGAAAAAGATGGTGGAGAATCAGCATAGATGTGTGAATATAGCCTAAGGCTCTTATTGTCCAGGGTGTCTGAAGTATCATTAGGACACAGCAGAATGTCACTTTTTGCAAAATTGTGTCCCATGTTCCTCTATGGTAGCCCTTTTACAGTACAAAACAAAGCCATAAACTGGTTGTGTGCATGAACCCTGATCTTGTTATGAAGGAGCCGTATGTCTTGGGTCCATGGGCATATATATGCCATGCACACTGTGAGCAACACATGTCCCAACTATGGAGCAATATTTTACTCATTTAGAACAGGGCTGTGTGCCTGAGCCTTTTCTTCTTAGAATTAAAGGACCCCACGTTGTGAAATCTGCAATTTCATCTACAATGGTCAAGCCTGTAGAAGCATGGTAAGCACGAAATGGCCCATTGCTGTCTATATGTGCACCGCTGATACCGGTCTGCACCGTGTTCAATCAAAGGAGTTTTTGCATCCGGATTGTGCGCTACTACTCCACTCTCTTCGTTTGTACGCTCCAGCGTGCCATTGGGTCCTCTCCTGAATATTAGCGATCCAGCTAAGTACTCCTATCACTGTAAACACAATGTGCAATGTGGTAGTGCCCGCTCTATTTTTCTACTCTTGGACATGAAATCTACAATTTGTCCGCAGCAGAAACACCACGATAAAAATCGCAGCATTTTACAGTACCTGCAAAGTGGATCGGATTCTGGCTAATCTCAGGGTAACAGGGTGAATGTTCACAAGAGTGAAAGTGCAAGATATTACAGGCGGACCTCGATAAACTGGCAGCATGGACAATGACATGACCTCATCTGAGAGGGGGTTCCAATGCTCCGTTCCAATATGTATCCTGTTCTGTGAAAAAGGAACAGAACTCCCCATTAATATCAATGTACGACGTCAGGCTCTCAGACGTCATCCGACTGCGTTCTGTTGTCATATCCCCTGTGCCCTGCAGACTCAGGGCCTAAGGTAAAATATAAAACTAATACCAAAGTGGTTATAGATATTCTGGTTACAAATAAGCTAAGGAGCCATACTCAATGTCAAGCAGCTGCGGCAAAAGCAAATAAGATTTTAGGGTGAGTAAAAAGACAGATATAAACCTTTCATCCAAATGTAATATTATCCTTCTATAGATCCTTATTAGACCACATCTGACATAGGGCATTCAGTTTTGGTCTGCAAAGGTGAGAGACTTTCTCATGGATGGCATTTGTGTCCAAGATTTTCATGACTCATAGACTTTAATGGAGCTCTTTGGTCTGCAAAATGGGGCATGTCTTTGTTCTTTTTCCACAAAGAGATGGACGTCTGTGTGTGCCCATTAACAATGTCTACACATGTGGTCTGTAATTATTTCAGACAACACTTGTCTGCAAAATTTGGAATAAGTGTGTGAACAAGAGTGGTCAAGCACCACAATGCCCTACTCATAGCAGTACGAACTTGCTGCAGATCTCACTAATATTGATAGGATCAGCTGACAAATCTTTCTGGGAAACAAGAATTGGTTGGGTTCGAGTTATTCTCCAGTACTTCAGTAATTTTCTACTAGACGTGTCCACCATGTATCTTCTAAACTGTATTGTAATAACATGCAGGTTTGACCAAGAAAATCATGAGAAATGGGACTAAATGTTTGGTTGCTATTTATTGTATTTCTATGGCAAATATTAAAGAGAAGGTTCATGGAGACATATTACTGATCAGACATATCACTGATGGGACATTGGTGGGACATCTTCTTCTGAGTGGCCTGCTGGGGGAGCAGTATACCAACCAGGGACAGAAATAGACTGGACAGGCTGATCAGGAGGGCCAGCTCTGTCCTGGGGAGCCCCTGGGCCCAGTACAGGTGAATGGTGCCAGAAGGATACTGTCTGTGGTGACCTCCATGCAGGAGAACAACTCTCATCCCATGTATGAGACTGAGATAACACTGGGCGGCACTGTAAGTGACCGTCTGCTTCACCCCAAGTGTGAGAAGGAGCTATCGCAGGTCCTTCCTTCCAACCGTGACCAGGCTGTATAATCTACATCAGACCAAGTGAAGATCACTCCGCACAGAGAACTAAATGATCCTGAAGTCTTCTATTTCTTTTTTCATTAGCTGCTATGACTCCTAGTATTTTATCTCCTATCTGCTATTCTGAGCTTATGTGTGTCTCCTTCTGTAACATATTACTTGTTATTATCCTTGATCTGTATTATCATGCTGCTGTAACACACTGAAATTTCCCCATGGTGGGACTATTAACGGATTATCTTATCTTATCTTGATGCACGCACATGCAGTCATATCACAGTGAATAGGAGATACTGGTTCCAAAAACTCCGCTCCGCTGATTACATCTTTTGAGATGTCTCAGTGAAGCCTTTCTTTAGGTTAGACATGGTAGCAGTCACCTAGAGAAGATATATATATACGGAGAGATCATGATCAGGGACAAACTATCACAGATTCTTGACAAAAAGCAGAACAGTTTTGTACTATATACCCTCAAAAATGTCAAAGTATACAGGCATTCATTCTAGATCAAATCGCTAAAGTTAGGTTCACACTTTCGCTGGGCTCTCCGCCACTCGAGTCCACCAGGGGACCCAAACAATGGAGTGCCCGTCCTCTAAAACAGCAATTACCCGCAGAGTCTATAGACTATAATGTGGTCCACACCAGGTGTTTGTTGGGTTTTCCACCATGCAGGACTTTTCTCTCTACCAATTTTTGGCAGAGACCCCAACGCAGATTTGAACTTAGCCTAAGTGTAACATTTTGGGTGTAGACAGTATTCATTTTAGAATGGTTCCACAGAGCCACTATAGTCCCCATGGAGTGACCTTTTGGCGTCCACCATGCAGCTAGACACTTGCAGAGCTTCTCTATTTAGTCAGACTCCGCCATGTTGGCTTATGGATGATGTACGCCACTGTATGTTATATGCAACAGATTTCTCCAAGACGTGCACTAAATGTAGCCCATTAACATGAGATAAGCGGAGCCTTAGATCGTCCATACACTTTAGATTTAGACAGTCATCATACGGTCGTCCACTTGATGGGATCATTTGTCAACATTAACAATAACTAAACAGCTAAACTGCATGATCAGGGGGTAGTATAGTTGTTGGATGTAACAAAGAAGTGCGGAGAGTCTGCACAAGACGATCATCCAGAAGTGGTCAATCATGGCAAACACCGGCTGACAAAATCCAACATGGCTGTTCTGCCAAAGACTGTTCATACCTACCTGAAAAGTAATGTGTAGAGTCAGCTTTAGTTCTTCCCTCTACTCCTGAATCTGATTCTATTTTTTTATCCTTTCCTAGAGTATATTCTAAGACTTTTAGAGGCCGCCTAAGATGACCCCTTTATTATACCCAGGTATCTGATGGTTGTTTTCTCTCTGACCTTCTATACTAAAAAATTATCGTAGCAAATAGATATGGATATCACAAAATATCAAAAATAAATAAAAAATAAGAATTACCATTGGACATAGACAATAGGAAAGTTGTATGGCGGGTTGTAAGTGGGCAAAAAAATTTCTAGGGATGGAAAGTTTGCAACCTGAGATATCCCTGTTCCCCAAACCTACGTCGACTATAAGCCCTTAGAGAAATATCCCTATTTCCCCACTTAGTAATCAAGTTAGCGGAGATTCTCTATAGTGGCCATCCTTGCCACAGTATATATGTGTAGGGGTCTCCGTTTGTGTGGCTTGTAGTTGGAGTAGGGGTTGGTAACTGGGGTACCTTGTGTTTGTTGGATTTTCCACTTGAATTTATTCATCTATATCAGGGGACCATTCCGTATGATCGCTTTATTTGTTTGTTGTATTCGGTTGTGATTTTGTATACGGAAGAATAAAAGTTATATTTTGGTTACATAATCTACATCTTGGGTACCCAATTCTGTGAGTAGTGAGCCAATTTAGTGGTGTCGCTATCACCCTTTGTAATGTTTAAGTTGGCTATACATTTAAGACATTGCAGGCTGTTCAGCCATCAGCTATTCCTTCTGACCCCATACACATATACTGTATATGCTTGTTTATGCTGAGCATGCATGTGTTCTGAATGATGAGAGGGGAGAAAGCCCCTAGTAGACACTTCTAATGGCGGCTTATTTAACTTGTGAACGAAAGGATTGGGCAACTTTAAATTTCAGAGTCCCGTCTTTATCCACCAGTATTTACTGTAAGGGTAGAATCAGGAGGTGCTTGCCATGCCGAAATCAGTGGGTTCGCCCAACGTTATTTTAAGTGTATGTCCAATAGTTATTTAGTTCATGAAATCTGGGACAGAATTTCCCAAATTTACGAGACCATAAAAATGGCATTTCAATTAAATTTACATATGAAATAAAATATCTATTTTAACGCCACGTCTTGTCGTTGTGCTATCCTACTTTACATCGCAGCTGTTCCTTCGCATTGTTGTTTCGCCTACAGTTTTCTTCTTAGTTTTTCTTTTTTAATCTGACCCACATTGATTGTGATCTGTCAACAGTCTGTCAAGGAGCGTCTGTTGCGTCTGCTTTCTCACTTACAGATCTGTTATAGATATATAATTTTGCACTCCTAGTCTGCTATGGGCTCTTACTATACCTTTATGTGCCACCATTTTCACACTGAGCCACAATTGCCCTCATGCACATTAATAAGAATTATGGTGGATGGTGAAAATGTCTGCTACTAATATTAATTTTGGAGTAATATGGTGCCTTGTGGTTCCATACATACAAGTAGTACCTAATATGGGACCATAGGGACTGTATGTGCCGCTGCTGTATGGGCTCCTTTCATGTGTGATTTTGTGGAATTCAGGCCTTGGCATTTGCCATGTTTTTGTAAACATGAATGTCTTTTTGCATCATAAAACCAAAAAATGTGGTAAAATTGACATGATCAATATAATCCATATAACGCTTAGTTAAAGTTACATCCAGTCTAGAAATCCTTTCCGTCATCTATTGAGCTCCTCTCCCAGAACTGCTCCTACTTTGTTGATAAATATACGGACCCATTACTGATCCCAAAAACGGCAGTAAATGTGCTGGAAGACTCCATGTTCCTCCATATCCATACGCCTCCATATTCTTCCCTATATACAAAGCTTCTAGAATACCCAATAATAAGGCAAGCAATGGAATACGCCACCTATTCGTATAAAGTCAGGGCCTTACAAAGGTAGAGTGCGGCCTCATCTCCCTAGGGGTCACTTTTACGGCTCATTACAACAAGGATGTGTTATATGGCTATGTGCCTTAAGTGGGTCAAACAATCAATAATCAAATTTTAGAATATTAGGGCCAATATTGTAATATGGTCAGAATTTTTTTCCGATCTATAAGACACCAACGTTGCCCAAGAAGGAAAATTGTTAGATGAATATAATAGTAGAGGCAAGAAATTTTTGTCCGTAAGTTATAGATAAGGTGATCGATACATTGCTTTCTATGGGTCACTCATCTTACTTGGGTCAAAAAGCAAAAATTGTCAAAATAATTCTGGGCTATTGATTTATAGAACAAATCTGAGTGATAGATACAAACAATATTAAAAAAAACAAAAACACAAATAAATACATTCAAAAATGATAATGTCGAATTCAAGGTTAACCATAATTGTGTGGCCATGTAATATCTAGTCATGGGGGGTACCTGTTATTTTGCCTCAACACAAAAAATTTACTGAAATTACTATATTATACTATATTTTTCATTTCATACTTTCCCAAATACTAAAGAATCTATGTAGATCCTCAAAGGCAAAGGATCCTTATTTTTATTGCAAATTTTATAAATAGTTTTTAATATTTTGAATCTGGTTTATTAGTATTTAATCTATTGCTAGTGGACAGTGCCAGCGTTTTCTAGACGATATATCAATTATGCGGAGAAATAATTAAATTATAAAATATATAAAACATAAAATAATAAAATATCTGAGACATTTTAATTAAAAACCATTTTTTATTACTTAGACATTTTAAGATGTTGGTGTATTCTTAAGGCTATAAGATGACACCAATTGTTATGAAGGGGTTTTGTTTTCAGTATCACAATGAGTGACCCAATTTTTGTTATGAAGGCCTAGTGTAGGAGGTTAGAGACTGCAACAATATAATACTGGGTAAAATGTTTTTGATTGTAATTTTTTGGCTTAGAATTTATTTACAATTTTTATAAATTATTACGATTGCTACAAAATTCTAAAACAGAAGTCATTTCTATCCTTCCGGATCAATACAAGATCAATAAGAATTATACAAGTCAATTTCTGTTTCATTTTACCGACAAACGTCGAAAACAAAAATGAATTTTTTAATTTTTTTTTTAAGATTTTGGATTTCCTTCTCAATATTAGACCCAGTTGTGATATAATCTGTATTTTTCAGAAATTAAATATTTTAAAACGCATTCTAAATTCTGTACATAGTCTCTTTCAGTGAATGTTTTTGTAATTATTCAAAATGTTCTCTAAAATTTTTTAGGAAACTATAAAATGCCCCTCAACTTTGAGATACACAAGGTAAAGGGTCTTGATGATTTATGTACAGTCTAGTCTGATAGAACTCTAAGGGTTTCTAAGCAATTTTATGGCTACGATGATGAATCTGAGATTTCAAAAACATCTGAAACCTATCTATGATATGAATACAGGTTCTTCTAGTGGCAAGTGAAGGCAACAGATATCATATACTATAATAAGTCCGGCGGTGACATGAACCAATCAAAATCAATCATCTCCCCATTCGATCACAAAACAAAGGCCTAAAGTTACATCAGAAACTGACAGTAAATTTTTGGTTACGATAAACATATGTAGAAATTTATATAAGTATGTAAAACGAACATATTTTTATCTAATAGTGTTGACCACCCAAAATTACATTAAAAAAGTTTTAGAAAAATTTTCTTAGCGAAAATGTTCTTTGAAATATTACGCAGAATGTGGGAAAATTAAAAAATTGGCGCTGAAAATTAGGTCTTGTTTTGAGGGTGTTTCTCTCAAAGAAGTAAAAGATAGTCTATAATGTAATGGTCATTGAGACCTGCTCATTTTTAGGCCGTCACCATTGTATAGCTTTAGCTTTGTGACCATCTTTAGGCCGTCATTATTGTATAGATTTAGCCAGTGCCACCTAAACAGGGATCCCCAATGGGTTTTGCTAGCCTGGGCCTACACAGGTGACAATTACCATGATCCCATTAAGAAACTGAAGGACTGCGCTCATCATATAGAGACTGTATCAAGTAAGGCGTTTGTGCAATCACTATATGGGGGAATTGGCACGAATCTGGACATAGATCGTAGAGAAAAATTTGCTCTATCCACTCTTTTAGAAGTCCAATTTTTGCCCAGCCCCACCGTGTGCCTGTTAGTACAGGGTCACTTGTATATTAGACATATGACACGGCATATTACACTAGTCACATGTAGAAATGGTTTTAACACAGCCTTACGCGAGTCGGTAGAATACATCATACGATACTCAGCTGTCACTTACTGTATGTCCTAGATTTCTTATCCTCTGATCTCCCCCGTCACCTGCTTACCTGTGACATAGAAAATGATGAGACACAAGCAATGTGTGATGCAGGACCTCCGCAGTCCAAGCTGCTTCATCTTTGCAGAACACTTGGGTGTAAGATGCCTGCAGCTGATTCTGTGTAACCCGTGTATAACATCCTCCTACAGTCACACGTGTAGCACTCGGCAGCCAATCACACTGTGTCATAGCTAAACCTCCACGAGTCATCAGCCCTGAATGTTTCCAAGATATCCTGTATAGGTCTAGTCAATGGTGGCCATACTGAGGACCTTCCGTATGGACACCTCTACTGATACATTAATGGCTCCTACCACCTCAATTTCACCAAATGTTATCATATTATACCCTGTCATTTTTTTCACGTTAGGTGAAGGCCAGTGGCCTACTAGATTTAGGACAATTGTGGATATAACATCCAAACTACCTATTTCTGTGCCATGTATGTCATTCCCTCTAATACACACCGTAGTCATGACAGACTCTTAAAAATTGTTGATCCCCTAAGACTGAAGCTCCCTAAATGCACAAAATATTACTGGGGGAAAAGTCTTTTCAGTGGCCGTGAAGAGACACATTGTCGAATTCGTAGTAGACTTTCCACCGTCATATTCATAACGTAGTCCTAGTCTATGAAACCACTTACCATATCTGCCAGTGGGGATAGTGTAAGATTGCCAAGGTCTACGCTCACCATCTGTGTAACATAAGGGCTAATAGCACATATTGCAGATACCAGACTGGTCCACCAGAGTACCAGAGGATCCTCTACGCTACAAATCAATTATGGTCCAGCAGAAGACACCCAAATTTGAAGTGTACTATGGTCTATTTTCTAAGGTTGGTTGAAGGGTTGGGTCACCAGAATAATTGAAGGAAGCTAAGTCTAATACATCAGGACATATCCCCAAATATGGCGTAGTATGGGCCATACAGTAAAACCTCTCCAAAAGTTCTTTACTTTGACAAGGCCGCCCCTATTTTATACCAAACTTTATGGCAAATTTACAATCCCTTCTTCCAAAGATTCCTCATTTTTCCTTACAAATTTGGGTGGTGGTTTCCACTATATTTATAAAAGATGTCCATGGCTGAGCTAAGTTTTTTAAGTACTAGTATGATTTTTTTTCTGTGTCCCATCCACAGGCCCGTCCTCCTTCACTACTTTTCTCTTGGCTCGAGGTTTCCTGGGATAAATTGTGTGACTTGATCATCTTGAAAATAACAACTTTTGTATTATAGTCAACATAAAGAACTCAACCTTTTTTTTTTTGCCCCTAAGCTGGTCATTTCATGCCACCTATCGCAGGAAATCTTGAGCTATGATGAACAGCAAGAAAGGACAAGTCTGTAGATCAATTTGTTACAATTTGCAGCAATTTATATGATTTTCTTAGCGTTTGTAGCACATAATCCAAACAATTCTATGCGCAGACATGACCTAAAAACTAATGTACAATGTCAAGTCTTCACTAAGTTAACTTGGTAATTTCTTATGTTTCATATTGAGGTCAGGCTGCAAAGAGGAGAGAACGGTGTCGAGGGCTTATAGTGGAGATCTCTCTCCTTCATGTACATATATGATATAATAGTAAGAATCAATATGATGATACATAAAATAATTACTATAATAACTAGAACAACAGATGCTATAGCTGGTTGTTTGCAGATTTTGCTGTCCGATGAGTAGGTGACACATATTTCTGTCTTCTGCTAGGGAACACAGTCTTGTACACAGAGCACCCATAAACTACTAACCAGCAGCCATGCGGTGTCAATTCACTATTAATAACTGGTGTGATTTACATAAGAATATTTGTACTTTACACAAGGACGTTTGTAACCAGGGTTGTACCTATAATGGGGTGCAAAAGTAGCTCCGGAGTCCTGACCTGAAGGGCTTCAAAAGCCACTTAAGAAAACATGATTATTATAACGTGGTCATGGGCCGGTTACAAGTTTTGCATTGGGATCCAGGAGCTTCAAGTTTTGACTATCACTTAGACAAGGTTTTTGTAACTTAATGACAATTGTAATTTGTACGATTATTTGGGTTCCTTATAAAAGGATTCTTCTCACTTTATGGAATATTTTTGTAGACTTTTTCTTCTGTAGACTGTTCTGTATGGTATATACGTAGCCCACGGCTCACTGATGTACAGTAGTAGTGGGTTTACCCGCAGTTCTACTTAAACACAGATAACCGACAAACTCAGCTCTGCTTCATCTGCATGTATTACATCTGAAATATGTATGAAAGGTATTATGTAATAATACAAAATTATATAACGTACGTATGTACACCTACATAACAATTGTTATTCCTACATAAATAAGAAGAAAAATACTTCTGTGCAGAACTGAAATAAAGTTAACATTGGACTGCTGACTGAACTGCAAATATGCTGAAACCTTAGTAAGATCTGTCTATGGAACTGGAAAAAAAGGACGAGAACATCAACAGGAAAATAATTTCATATACTTATTAATTAGTATATTATATACAACGCTATCTATCTATCTATCTATCTATCTATCTATCTATCTCCATCTCCTATCTATCTCCATCTCCTATCTATCTATCTATCTATCTATCTATCTATCTATCTCCTATCTATCTATCTATCTATCTATCTATCTATCTATCTATCTCCTATCTATCTATCTATCTATCTATCTATCCAGCTATCTAACTAACTATCTTTGTATCTCAAACCCATCTATCTAGCTCATGTCTATATCTTATACCCATCTGTCTGTATATCTATCCATTTCATACATAGGTATATTTCTGTCTATTTATCGATCACCTATGTAATAGCTTTCTATCCAGTATATAATTATTTCTCAGTCATTTCTTCTCTTTTGATTTACTGATCTCATTTTCTGTCTCGTACTGTATTATACCAAAAACACTTAGTATAGGGTTTCTAAAGGTCCGGTATGAACCAAGGATTATTCAGAAAGTACAATGTCCCATATCTAAAGGAACTAAGGTTCAATTCCCATTCTCATAAAACATAACTATTAATACAATGACCCTGTAATTAACACAGGTGACCATTGTAAAATTAAGAACCCAGCACTAGCTATGCTCAATACCATTTTACTCAATATAGTCAGAGGGAGCAAAATAATGGTACTCTCTCAGGGCATAAACCTCTCGTAGTCCTTACTACCAACTGTAGATGGATTTCACTATAAGTCTTATCATGGAAGAAGTGGATAATTCTTATACAGATCATAAATCAAACCATGAATTGCAAAAGTGTATACCCCGAAGACCTACAAAAACCAGACATCAGTAGATTGTCCAAACCCCATTCTCCACTCTAAGAATGGTATATAATAGAAGAGTATATCATGTGTTACAAGCCTTCAACTTGGCTGGGTATGAGGACCCCTCTATAGGATCAGTGTATTACAATCATTCAGCTTGGCTGGGTATGAGGACCCCGTATGTAGGAGCAGTGTATTACAATCATTCAGCTTGGCTGAGTATGAGGACCCCCTATGTAGGAGCAGTGTATTACAATCATTCAGCTTGGCTGAGTATGAGGACCCCCTATGTAGGAGCAGTGTATTACAATCATTCAGCTTGGCCGGGTATGAGGACCCTGTATGTAGGAGCAGTATATTACAATCATTCAGCTTGGCTGGGTATGAGGACCCCGTATGTAGGAGCAGTATATTACAATCATTCAGCTTGGCTGAGTATGAGGACCCTGTATGTAGGAGCAGTGTATTACAATCATTCAGCTTGGCTGGGTATGAGGACCCCCTATGTAGGAAAAGTGTATTACAATCATTCAGCTTTGCTGGGTATGAGGATCCCCTATGTAGGAGCAGTGTATTACAACCATTCAGCTTGGCTGGGAATGAGGACCCCGTATGTAGGAGCAGTGTATTACAATCATTCAGCTTGGCTGGGTATGAGGACCCCGTATGTAGGAGCAGTGTATTACAATCATTCAGCTTGGCTGGGTATGAGGATCCCCTATGTAGGAGCAGTGTATTACAACCATTCAGCTTGGCTGGGAATGAGGACCCCGTATGTAGGAGCAGTGTATTACAATCATTCAGCTTGGCTGGGTATGAGGACTCCTATGTAGGAGCAGTGTATTACAATCATTCAGCTTGGCTGGGTATGAGGATCCCCTATGTAGGAGAAGTGTATTACAATCATTCAGCTTGGCTGGGTATGAGGACCCCGTATGTAGGAGCAGTGTATTACAATCATTCAGCTTGGCTGGGTATGAGGACCCCGTATGTAGGAGCAGTGTATTACAATCATTCAGCTTGGCTGGGTATGAGGATCCCCTATGTAGGAGAAGTGTATTACAATCATTCAGCTTGGCGGAGTATGAGGACCCCTATGTAGGAGCAGTGTATTACAACCATTCAGCTTGGCTGGGAATGAGGACCCCGTATGTAGGAGCAGTGTATTACAATCATTCAGCTTGGCTGGGTATGAGGACCCCGTATGTAGGAGCAGTGTATTACAATCATTCAGCTTGGCTGGGTATGAGGACCCCGTATGTAGGAGCAATGTATTACAATCATTCAGCTTGGCTGAGTATGAGGACCCCCTATGTAGGAGCAGTGTATTACAATCATTCAGCTTGGCTGGGTATGAGAACCCCGTATGTAGGAGCCGTGTATTACAATCATTCAGCTTGGCTGGGTATGAGGACCCCGTATGCAGGAGCAGTGTATTACAATCATTCAGCTTGGCTGGGTATGAGGACTCCTATGTAGGAGCAGTATATTACAATCATTCAGCTTGGCTGGGTATGAGGACCCCCTATGTAGGAGAAGTGTATTACAATCATTCAGCTTGGCTGGGTATGAGGATCCCCTATGTAGGAGCAGTGTATTACAATCATTCAGCTTGGCTGGGTATGAGGACCCCGTATGTAGGAGCAGTGTATTACAATCATTCAGCTTGGCTGGGTATGAGGATCCCCTATGTAGGAGCAGTGTATTACAACCATTCAGCTTGGCTGGGAATGAGGACCCCGTATGTAGGAGCAGTGTATTACAATCATTCAGCTTGGCTGGGTATGAGGACCCCGTATGTAGGAGCAGTGTATTACAATCATTCAGCTTGGCTGGGTATGAGGACTCCTATGTAGGAGTAGTGTATTACAATCATTCAGCATGCTGGGTATGAGGACCCCGTATGTAGGAGCAGTGTATTACAATCATTCAGCTTGGCTGGGTATGAGGACTCCTATGTAGGAGCAGTGTATTACAATCATTTAGCTTGGCTGAGTATGAGGACCCCGTATGTAGGAGCAGTGTATTACAATCATTCAGCTTGGCTGGGTATGAGGACCCCGTATGTAGGAGCAGTGTATTACAATCATTCAGCTTGGCTGGGTATGAGGACCCCGTATGTAGGAGCAGTGTATTACAATCATTCAGCTTGGCTGGGTATGAGGACTCCTATGTAGGAGCAGTGTATTACAATCATTCAGCTTGGCTGGGTATGAGGACCCCGTATGTAGGAGCAGTGTATTACAATCATTCAGCTTGGCTGGGTATGAGGACCCCGTATGTAGGAGCAGTGTATTACAATCATTCAGCTTGGCTGGGTATGAGGACTCCTATGTAGGAGCAGTGTATTACAATCATTCAGCTTGGCTGGGTATGAGGACCCCGTATGTAGGAGCAGTGTATTACAATCATTCAGCTTGGCTGGGTATGAGGACCCCGTATGTAGGAGCAGTGTATTACAATCATTCAGCTTGGCTGGGTATGAGGACCCCCTATGTAGGAGCAGTGTATTACAAGAACCCGCCTCTACTGCAGATATTAACTCAATAAAAAAAAAGGATCTCATTTTACAAGATTCATTGCGGAGAAAAACTATATTTTACATTGTTTTATATTCAGGAAAAAAAATTAAATATAGTTTACAAGAGTCATACAGAAACCTAACAGATGTAAATGGTATATCTAGTCTTATCAACGAGAAGGAGATGTCTGCTGTAGGGCTGTGGTCACATCTCCATCTGGATTTGTAGTTGTGTTCCGTATAGCACGGTCTATATACTGGAGAAAAGAAGGCAGAGCAATGGCTCACGTCTATCTGGAACTCTCTGCTGACAGAAGAAAAAAAATCTAACAAAAAAACGGGAATTCATCCATTGATGTATGCAATGTCTCAGCTCAACTCAACTCAACTCAAGATGAAAATGGCTCCAAAGGGTTAGATGAAATGTCGCTGCATGCTTTAATGGCTGAATAGAAGTTTTTCACTTTTTCTATCATGGATGTACAGGAAAATTGTCTTTTTCCCCCCCAATTTTTTGCATAGATGTAGGATAAAGAGACCGGAAAAGACTGACATTGTATATTGAGATTGTAAATAGAGGAGATAAATAGATAAGAAACAGATAGGATGATATTGAGAATAGATAAGATATGAGATAAAGATAGATAGATATCGATAGATAGGAGATAGATAGATATAAGATAGATAGATATAAGATAGATAGATAGATAGATAGATAGGAGATAGATGATAGATAGATAGATAGATAGATAGATAGGAGATAGATAGATAGATACAGTCCTATGAAAAAGTTTGGGCACCCCTATTAATCTTAATCATTTTTTGTTCTAAATATTTTGGTGTTTGCAGCAGCCATTTCAGTTTGATATATCTAATAACTGATGGACGCAGTAATATTTCAGGATTGAAATGAGGTTTATTGTACTAACAGAAAATGTGCAATATGCATTAAACCAAAATTTGACCGGTGCAAAAGTATGGGCACCCTTATCATTTTATTGATTTGAATTCCCCTAACTACTTTTTACTGACTTACTGAAGCACAAAATTGGTTTTGTAACCTCAGTGAGCTTTGAACTTCATAGCCAGATGTATCCAATCATAAGAAAAGGTATTTAAGGTGGCCAATTGCAAGTTGATCTCCTATTTGAATCTCCTCTGAAGAGTGGCATCATGGGCTACTCAAAACAACTCTCAAATGATCTGAAAACAAAGATTGTTCAACATAGTTGTTCAGGGGAAGGATACAAAACGTTGTCTCAGAGATTTAACCTGTCAGTTTCCACTGTGAGGAACATAGTAAGGAAATGGAAGACCACAGGGACAGTTCTTGTTAAGCCCAGAAGTGGCAGGCCAAGAAAAATATCAGAAAGGCAGAGAAGAAGAATGGTGAGAACAGTCAAGGACAATCCACAGACCACCTCCAAAGAGCTGCAGCATCATCTTGCTGCAGATGGTGTCACTGTGCATCGGTCAACTATACAGCGCACTTTGCACAAATAGAAGCTGTATGGGAGAGTGATGAGAAAGAAGCCGTTTCTGCACGTACGCCACAAATAGAGTTGCCTGAGGTATGAAAAAGCACATTTGGACAAGGCAGCTTCATTTTGGAAACAAAAATTGAGTTGTTTGGTTATAAAAAAAGGCGTTATGCATGGCGTCCAAAAAGAAACAGCATTCCAAGAAAAACACATGCTACCCACTGTAAAATTTGGTGGAGGTTCCATCATGCTTTGGGGCTGTGTGGCCAATGCCGGCATCGGGAATCTTGTTAAAGTTGAGGGTCGCATGGATTCCACTCAGTATCAGCAGATTCTTGAGAATAATGTTCAAGAATCAGTGATGAAGTTGAAGTTACGCCGGGGATGGATATTTCAGCAAGACAATGATCCAAAACACCGCTCCAAATCCTCAGGCATTCATGCAGAGGAACAATTACAATGTTCTGGAATGGCCATCCCAGTCCCCAGACCTGAATATCATTGAACATCTGTGGGATGATTTGAAGCGGGCTGTCCATGCTCGGCCACCATCTAACTTAACTGAACTTGAATTGTTTGTCCAAAATACCTTTATCCAGGATCCAGGAACTGATTAAAAGCTACAGGAAGCGACTAGAGGCTGTTATCTTTGCAAAAGGAGGAGCTACTAAATATTAATGTCACTTTTCTGTTGAGGTGCCCATACTTTTGCACCGGTCAAATTTTGGTTTAATGCATATTGCACATTTTCTGTTAGTACAATAAACCTCATTTCAATCCTGAAATATTACTGTGTCCATCAGTTATTAGATATATCAAACTAAAATGGCTGCTGCAAACACCAAAATATTTAGAACTAAAAATGATTAAGATTAATAGGGGTGCCCAAACTTTTTCATAGGACTGTAGATAGGAGATAGATAGATAGATAGATAGATAGGAGATAGATAGATAGATAGGAGATAGATAGATAGATAGGAGATAGATAGATAGATAGGAGATAGATAGATAGGAGATAGATAGGAGATAGATAGATAGGAGATAGATAGATAGATAGATAGATAGATAGATAGATAGATAGATAGATAGATAGGGAAAATAGATAGATAGATAGAATACAAAATACAAATATAGATTGATATGGTAAATAGATAGGGTAGACAGTAAATAGATGAAATTGATGAAATAAACAGAAGCAAGAGAGATAGGTTGATATTGTGAATAGATATGACAGACAGATAAATAGATAAGAATAGGGTATAGATTGATATTGTAAATAGATAAGGATAGTATAGACAGCCGAATATAGACAGACAGATAGAAAGATAGGGCAAAGACAGCTACAGATAGATTGATATCAGCAATAGATATTAGATAAGATAGATAGATAGATAAGATAGATAGATAGATACTTAGATAGTTAGATAGATAAATAGATTGATAGGAGATAGATAGATAGATAGGAGATACTTAGATAGATAGATAAATAGATAGATAGGAGATAGATAGATAGATAGATAGGAGATAGATAAATAGATAGATAGATAGATAGGAGATAGATGGATAGATAGATACTTAGATAGATAGATAGATAGATAGATAGATAGATAGATAGATAGATAGATAAAAAATAAACACCACAGAGTATTTTGTAGACAGTGCTGGGATATTGGGTATAGACATGGCATTAATATAATAAACACAAAAAAAATGACAATGATGCTAGACCTTTCCTTAGAGATATTCAGGCTCTGACAGCTGTGGGAGTTTAGTACATGGCAGGAGTTGCAGTGATGTTACACCGACACGCTTCTGTCCTAACCGCAGAGTTCACCACATTAACATCCTATCCAGGATACACATGAACGACACATCTTCACAGTCAGCGCAGCCGCTTCCAGCATGCTAGCAGTAAAATGTCTTATACATATCCATGGCTTACTAGGTTACTAGGTATCAGTGGGCTCACGGCACAGCTCTGTACACTATATAGAGTGGCTGTGATACTACCGCAGCTCCCTCCCTTCCACCGCAGTGTGTCCCATTCACAACACCCAGAAGACTAATCTTATCTAATAATGCATCACTGGTTGGACAGTCTTCACATGTAACTCCAGTATCCGTGGCGTGGCTCCGTATTACCTTGCTTGCTATTTTAGCACATTTATAGTCCACGTAGTGTTGCAGAAAATGATGTCAGTATGAAGGGCATGAGTGCATTTATATTTAGAGGGAGTGTCTGAGATCTAGGCATAGTGAGTTCCTCTCCTGGCTCTGCTGTAATGGCCCTGTCCCCATTCACTTCAATAAGAGCCGAGCTGCTTCTGGTCATACTTTTGTATGTAGCTGAGACAGCTGATCGGTACAGGTGCTGAACGCCAACCAATTTCATACTGATGACCTATCCTGTAAACAGGTCGTCAGTATCTATTATGTCTAGAACATAGACGACCCCTTTAAGCTTTGTGAAGAGGGTACTCGCCATAGGAAACACAGGAGATGCTATGTGGTCCATTACTGTATATGTTTAGTACTGTGTATACATCATTCAAACAAGATAGCCTAACATGGTGCAGGTTCGCTTGTGGCATTTGGCACCAAGATGACAACAAAAAATTCTTTAAGTCCTGTAAGGAGCTTGGTGGGACCTCCGTGGATTGAAGAGATGTTTGATTTAGAGACCACCTCTATGTTTGTCGTGTTCCTCAAACCTTTCCGGAGAATATTTGTAGCCTCTGCTGAGAGGGCATTGCCATTAAGGAACGGCACTGCCATGAGGACTTACTGTGTACAATATTTAGGTAAATGCTTTGTGTCACAGTAACATGGTTCACTCGAATGAAGCTGAAGTCTAGTACTAGACACAACCCGGGTGGCACTGAAGAAAGCGGACATATTTTTCTAATCCCGGACAACCCCTTTAAAGACTCACAGACACCCCCACATCTGTGAGACACCACATTTTTTTTCCTCAACACATTAAGTACTTCAAAGGAGTTGTTCTAGGACTATAACACTTGGGTATCTTCAACAGCTTGACATGTGCGACTAATAGGGGGAAATGGGACCCCTGGTCTCATAATGGAGGGGGTGCTCCTCATACTTCATTCTTTATTTGGCCAGCTACTTTAACCCTGGCACTGGAGCATGCCACGCAGAAAGGTGCAATCTACGTCCCAAGCTGGATGCTGGAAACTTAAGAGACAAAGTACAGCTTCTTATTAACACATCAACGGGCCCCAAAGGCGGGGTCCTTCCTCTTGAAGGATTCTTAAAGTGTCCCATATAAGTACGCTTTTACCTGCAGAATGGCCAAGATGTCCCATTGAAAGAAGCTGTGACACGCGGTCCTCACCATTTCTAGCATCTCCTAATCAGCACATAGGGGACACATTTAGGAGGTGCGCAGTCTTATTGCCCCATCTAGTTCATTCCATAGTGCTGAGACAATGGGCCATTTGCCCAATTTGATCAATCTCTTTTTGTTGAAGGGTCTGTTGACAAGCTGATCACAGAGGACTTGGGGGTCTGGACTCCTAACCGTTGGCTGTAATCGGTGGGGAAAACTGGCCGCATGTATTTCATTTCACTATAGCGCCACCACTGGAAAAATGAAGGATTACACAGGCGCCCTTTCAGATTAATGGGCTGTCTTGTGTAATGTTACAAAGTAAAGGTGACCAGGAGTGTTGATCTCCTCACTACTAGAGATGAGAGAGTACTATTCAAAACGGCCTTTTCAAATAGCACGCACCCATAGGAATGAATGGAAGCGGCCGGCACGCTGTAAACTGTAAACCCAAACAAAACAAATGCAACAAACCAAAGTGTAGGGATCGTCCTATAAAAAACAAAAAAAACCCCACTTAAAACGAAATAAGATAACTCAACGATTTCAGTAACTTCCTCAGGGATCGGAATCCACACTCTACTTGCGTTAAAAGCCCTGTCGCTCATGAACTATCCATACTGTGCAAAACAGAACATGAAATCCACCCCAATAAAGTGACAAGTACAAACTGTAGGCGGCTCTGGGTTTACTGATAGAAAAAGTCACTCACGTATTCACAGACAGATAGAAACCCCCATTGTAGCAGCAGCATAGAACAGGTCGGAGCCTAAACAAAGTATATCGCAAATATAGTTTCTTGGGAAAGAAAAGTATCGGGCCCTGAAAGTCGGGCCATATTTGTTAGAAGACAAAAAAAAAAAAAAATTAAAAAATAAATTAGAAGAGTAAACTCTATGTGAGACAATTCGGCAAAATACTCTATAGATAGATGCCAGGCCTCTGGCTACTACTTCTCAGTGGCCTCCTCCACAGTTCGAGAAGTACAATGAGGCGTTACACCCTGATCTCGCCCCATCTTCCTGGACCCATAATTCTCTGAGGGATGTTCGTATTGTAAGGACATTTATTCATCTTATTACTCTATGGGTGATCAGAATCCCAGTATGGACTCGTCCCACAACATCTCTTCTTCCGTTCTTTGGTCCTGGATCTTTTTGTTCTTTTTGTGTTTCTTGCCCTCTTTGTCGGCAGTCGCTTCCTCTCGCTTCTTCTTGTCTTTCCGGTGTTTGGTTTTATCCGCTGGTGACTCTTCGACTTTCTTTTCTTGCTCGTTCTCTTCTTTCCCTGAGTCGGAATCTGCCGTTTTCTGTTTCTTCCTCTCGCTGCTCCCGTTTTCTCGTCTGCTTTTGCTGTGATGGTGTTTGCGGTCTTTGCTTCTGTGTTCTCTTTTGTGTCGTTTCTCCTTCTTGTAGGAGCCGCTGCTTTCGTCTGAGGAGGAATCGCTGGAGTCTGAGCTGGAACGAGGGTGTTTTTTGTGCGGGATGGTTCTGTTTGGTAACTTTGGCGCTGGCTTTTGAGGCCAATTGTGTTTATCCCAACCGGCCAATCTATGATCTGGTGGATGAGGTGGATTGTATGGAGGATATGCCTTGGGGTAATGAGAAGGATGCTTATATGGGGGCCCGTGGTTAGCTTTTGGATGTACGGGTGCAGGTATGGGTTGTTCTTCTTCTTCCTCACCACTATCCTGCCTGAACTGGGTTTTGGGCTCTAGTCCTCTTGCTTTCTGTACCTTTATATAATCTGCTAATTCATCTTGGAAAGAGTCATATGACTTCTTTGTCGTTTTCATTACATTAGCCACCATTGTCTCTCTGCGGAAAGAAAATGAGATATGATTATAGTATATGAATATATGGAATCTGTCAAAGGGGTTGTCCAGAAATTTAGAACTTAGGACTTATCCTTAAGACAGGCTATGAATATTTGGTCAGTGGTGGACCAACAGGCATCCCCTCACCGATCAACTGTACAGGACAACCATACTATACACAACACAGGGCTGACCTGCAGCATCGGCACCTTGCCACTACACGGGTACCGAAGCCAACTACTTGCCACATACACCTATGTATAGTATAGGTGTCAGAAGTAGCCCCGTACGGTTAATCGGTGCAAGGAGCGACTGTCACCCCCCATCAATCAGATATTTATGGCCTAGCCTAAAGATAGGTTAAAAATAAAACAAAAAATTCTCAGACAGCCCCTTCCACGAACCAAACATTACATTAACCTGTCTAAGCATAAGCTTCAATGATCTTGTTGCAGGGAATTGGCAATAAGCTGTCAAAGGAGTCCCCAAGGAGTTAAATGATCATAATCCTAATAATGACTAACGTAGGCAGTCACAGCTTTGGGTGTTCATTTCTTGGCTACAAGAACTTCTTAAAGGGGTAGAGAATAAGTGTCCTTAAAGTCACAATCCCTTTAACCATAAGCAGAGAGCACACAGTGTTCCCCTGCTGGGGTCCCAGGATCAGCTGAAATCTTTGAAGACATCTGACACAAATGTTCAATCTCCCTGCAGCGCCACCACAGTGGCAACTAAGCATTACATAGCAAGCATTCAGATCAGAGGGTTGTCAGTACAATGAAGGACAGGATGGGTCCTCCAGAGCAAGAGACGCTCTTTATATATGGTCTCTACTTTGGCCAAGATATGAAGGTCCTGAACGGGGAGCCCCATCTAACTCAGAATAGGTGATTAAAAATAGATTTTCTAAACAGAGAGGGCTATTAAGAGGTGTATACAATGTTAAAGGGGTTTTCTACACCTAGCATAGGTCATCAATTAAAAAGTTCCAGAAATCCCCTGTAAAGGAAATCTTGACCCACTGAAAATAAATCCTTCTTGGCAATCTGCTTAGAGAAATATTGAGGTAAAACGACAGATCCCGTATTCCAGGGCTGCTGGTGTGATCCTATGGGCAATATAGGAACTCAACATTAACAAACATTAGGCCTTCTACCCCCCCTAGTGGTCTGTTATAGCATACGCTACAGCTAGGGCGGCAACAATGGAGGCTACATTGAAGCTCACAGGACTCTCTTAGGAAGTCCCAGGCTCTCATTACAAACTATATGACTGGACGTAGAGGGTCTGGGACCCCAGGCCATATCTGCCCTGACAGAAGAGGCCAGTTTTGCCCTATTCTCCAGCTATATAACACCTGACTGAATTTAAAGAGATCTGGGAGCAAATAAAATATTCATTTATGCCAAATTTCTGGTGTCAAAAAGTTGCAAGATTTAGGGGCACGTGTTACTTATGTAAAAATTTGCAAAATTATCTTTACACTGCTTGCACAACTTTCCCAAAAAAGTGGGTGGGGCTTAACCGAAGGGGCATGGCCATTTTCCCAGTTTCATTTTACTTCCCATTAGACCCATATGAGGGCTTCATTTTTGCAAGACAAATTGTACTTTGCAATGGTACTATTTAATATTCCATATGATGTCCAGGGAATCAGGGAAATTTAAGATGGGGTGGAATTAGAGAAAATCTGCATTTGTTTTATGGGTTTTGTTTGTACGGCATCCACTGTTCGGTCACGATGACATGTGATCTATATTCTTCGGGTCGTTACGATTAAGGAGATATTAAATAGTTATATAGTTTTTGTTAAGTTTTAACACCTTAAAAATCAATCCAAAGTTTTGGGAAAAAAGTGCTGAGGTGCCGATTACTTACTTGTTTTGGTGTTTGTTTCCTTGCATATGGGACTGGTACATCTCTATCGACGTCAGGGTAATGTTGCAGATTGGACACACAAATATTCCTTCACCTGCTAAGGAGAACAGATCAGAATCAGTCCGACATAAAACATTACAACTACATGTTAGGGTTAGCAGTCGGCCCTTCATTACCATCAGTTACCAAATGCACTAAAGTGGGAGCCATGGAAATAATACTGCTCCACTACCTTATACCTAGTGTAAACCCTGAGAGGGCGGATGATGTAATAGGGATTGACAGAGAGAATCCCAGGGTCATGCTCCGGTTCCTGCACTAGGTATAATGTAATGGATCAGTTTTATCTGGCCCCTGCAAACTTATACCAATAACAGGGGCTCTCTTGTAGGACATATAGTAAGTTCATGTCTTATACCCACTTCAGTGCATGCCAGGAACTGAGGGCATAACGTGATATCATATCATGGCTGCCCCCTATGTATGTTGTGTACAGACACCATCAGCATTAACAAGTCTATATAGGACAATGTACTATTTGCGCTTTATTATTCCTCACCCCCAGAGTCCATCGGCACCCCGGTATCCCCCATTTCTTCCATCATTTTCCTGCGTGCTTCGTTGCGGGCATGCTTTTTGCCATTATAGTGCTGCTGGGCCACCAGAGGCTTGTTGAACGTGGCACAGCAGAGCTTGCAGTACTTGTTTGGGTCACTCAGGTCAATGGCATTATCTCCACAGGACGGATCTGCACTTGCGTCCGGCTGGTTGGATTTCTCACTCAGAGGAGACAAGGCCGGATTGGACTCAGTGGCAGCTGCAAAGGAGAAGAAGAGCAACAGCTGAGACAACACATGGCACTGCAGCTGTGGAGGAGACAGGTTGTGCTCCCCTGTCCGCTATAACCTGGATACTACAACATCATGATGTACGGGCTTGTCCAGGATTACATCTTATTCCCTCTCATAAATGTCTTCATTTCAGAAAATTACTAATAAAAAAAGAAAGAGTACCGGTAATTGCCGCTACCCAATTTTGTATTAAGGTCATGTGACTGTTGTATATACACTCTATGGGAGAACCCCTGATCAATCCTCCGACCAGTGGGGGTTGAAACCTCTATAGCAGGGGTGCTCAACTGCTTGACCGTATTCTGCCATCAAGTAAAGGTGCGAGGTGAACAGCAACTGTCCAGTATATATGATATTTTTCAGACAAATAGACGCGTCTGATTATAAAACGAACCCCAGGTTTAGACAAGAAGTACAGTGCTCGGCTCTCTCTAACACTCCTATTGAAATGAATAGAGCAGCGTGCGATGTCTGATTACCGCTCCATTCAGAACAAATGTCTGTTCTGTCACCTCCCTGAACAGAATGGGGCTGACCTACAATACCACACACCCCTTGTGGTCAGGTGTAGCACTTTTTCTTTTTGCAAAAATGCAGCCATGCTTTTTTTTAACCCTCTTTCAAAAAAACACTTCAAGGGAGTGTGTCACCAGAGCCCGGCATACCAACCTTGCCCCGAAGATAGATAACTAAAGGTCACCAGAATGAAACATCATTTTTCCGCTTGTGAATCGCTGCCTCCTTTGCTGTGACATCGACATTGTAGTCAATATGAAAACGAGATATTTGGAGCAATACTACTCCAATGCTACTCATCATCATACACCCATTGGAGCAATGAACATGCCCTTATTGCTCCAAAAAGATTATTTGTATTTTGCAAAAATGGTGATCTCTTGGCAACGGAATCCTCGATTCACAAGGTAAAAACTCCTTTGATTCAGTTGCCCCTAACCTATCTATCTACGGGCTGGGGCGGCATGCTGGGTCCTTCTGACACAATGCCTTTAAAATGGAGCTGCAACAAAGCCAAATTTAAAGGGGTTCTACATAAGTACAAAATACATTGGTATTGGTACTGGAGGGAGAGGAGGCCCCACTGGTCATGCTGCTCTGTTTCCTAAATGGAATACTTGCAACTACAGGGTCAAGTGTCCATCTGTAAGCTCCTAATTCCCTGGACAGATGTCCATAGTGACTGGCGAGCAGAAGCTACAGAAGTCCTCACCTGTTTCTACTTGGGCACTCTCTTCAGGGTCCGCTGACCACTCATTCTGTTCTCCGCTCATCTGCTTCAGCTTCTTGGCATGAATCTTCCCGATGTAATGTGACTGGGCGACAACTGGAGAGCTGAACACCATGTTGCAGAGGCTGCAGAACTTGTTCTTGTCTGTAGATAAGCCTTTCTCCACCTAAAATGACACAACAGGGTTATATATAATATACGTAACATGAGTGGCATGGCTGTTATTATGGGAATGGGGCTCACCTACAATGTAGTTACAGAGCGGAGACAACCTGAACAAGGTATCAGTAGTAGGTAGACCTAGTCGTCGTGTGGACAGTAAAAGTCACCCTAGTTAAATGGATATTCCAGCCACAAATACTTATCCCCGACACTGAATAGACAATAAATAATGGATCACTAGGGGTCTGACTGATGTCACCCCAACCGCAAGCATCATGGCGGAAAGGAGGCATCAGAGTAGCACTTGAGCTGTCACACTGCCATGCCAGACAAACTATGGGAATTACAAAAATTAGAAATTTGGCCGAGGTCCTGGAGGTCCCATTTAACATTTGTCGACTATCCAGTGGACAGGTGAATAATATTTGTGGCTAAAATAGCCCTTTAACCCTATTGCTGCCAAGAAAACTTTCCAACTTTTGATAAACACCAATAAAATTTGAATTATAATGGAAAATTCCTATTATATGAGAAGACACACAGTGCAGTGTAAAAAAAAAATGTCATACAAAAAACATCAATCATCACAAAACGCACTGAACATTTAAAGGGGTTGTCCCATCACAAGGATCCTATCTATACTGCTTGTTAATGTGGATGTAAGACTTTTCCTAAATACACTGCTTCAGCAAAACTGCTTTGTTTGTCCACTATCTTACTTTATTCAATTCATTGTTGACACAGCCCTGACTTATCTGCTCAAAAGTCAAGTGATGTATCTGCTGCTCTCAGGGGGGAGGGAGGAGGGGCTAAGGGGGAGGGAGGAGGGGCTAAGTGCACAGGAGCGAGCCTGTGTATCTAGCTATTCCTGTGTCTACACCACATGACCTAGGTCCTGCTCTCAGATAGGGGAGAGGAACTGCTTTCATTTCTGAACTCGTCTTCTGTTCTCCCAGTTGTCAGTTTAGTTAATTCAATTGTGTTCATTATGGCAGAGACAGGCAGTCTCTGTATGTAACACAGAATGGAGTTGCTCCTGCCTGTACTTCATAGTCCAATATTGTGCATATAGTGTTGTTTGAAGACCTTAGATGACATCACAGGCCCTTCAGCCGCTAAACGGCAGGTTGCATATGAAACCCCGCCCACCAAATGACGAAAGAAACCAGGAAGAAAGAAGATTTTACAGCAGTGAAGACTGGTAAGTATGCGATGTGGGAATACCCCTTTAAAGAAGAACGCCATTCGAAAAAAAATTCCCTTCTGTTTCAAATGAGCCTGTGTGTAGTGTAATGTTACATGACTTTCCTATTGTAAAGTTACCGTATATACTCGAGTATGAGCCGACCCTCCTAATTTTACCACAAAAACCTGGGAATACTTATTGACTCGAGTATAAGCCTAGGTTGGAAATGCAGCAGTGAATACGACCACCTCCTGGACTCTTAAAAAATTATTAGAATTAAGAAATTAGAATTTATCTCAATTATTTTTTTTATCAGTCTGGTACCTACAAACATGAACACTTGTGGTCTAAATGTTAGACAAGGCTTAGAGGGAGACTTACATGAAGGTCAACATGATCCACCTTCGGTTTCTTCTTATAAGTCAATTCATCCAGCTCTTGTTTCAGGAAATACAAGCGTACCTTCTGAGCGTGTCTTTTACCCTGTGGGAAGAGTGGCAGTGTTATCAGAGTTCAGAAGGTTTTCACTCTCATGTTAATAAGACAGCAAGGGTGTTCCAATTTTGTAAGGGAGGCCACTTGGATGATATCCAAGTGCCATCCATCTTCCATTGATTTCTGCTCCGTTGTGTTGCCTCAGAGCTAGATGGGACAAACTTAACATCCCATGGAAAGTAATAAACCATCGAAACACCACCAACCCACTTGATCGTGTGCATGGGGCATAGTCCCCTTTAACTATCAAGGGAACTCTAGTCTGACAAGTTGTGTGAACACTAGAGGGTGTCATAGCTAATCTGACACCAAGACTCGGAATAGACTTGGAATATTGCAAAGTATCAGAAAAGTAAATAAACTTAGCAAATTGTTTACAAAAAGATTCAGTTCCTTTGGTTCAATAGGCAGAGAAAGACATTTGGGATAAAGCATCAAGTACATAGAGGACTGAGAGCAGCGTACCTCATAATGTGCATTCCTGTGCGCTTCAAACTGTAAGACCGCCCCGCACACCCTACAGAAGGTGTCTGTAAAAAGCTCCTTTTTGGTTTTTTCATCCAGTACGACTTCTGAAACAAGAAAGGAAAACATTTAGCAAATGGTCAAAGTGAAGAAGAAAAACCTTGTGTTCTCATGTAGCCAATGATCGAATTGTATATTAGAACTTCACTCCTTCGTAGATTTCGAGCTATAGTTGTCTCCACTCTGCTGTCAGTCACGTGACTTAATAACTGTCACCTTCCCACAATGCACTTCTCCCTTCTAAAAGGAAACTAGCAATCTGAATTTAAATATATATATATATATATATATATATATATATATATATATATATATATATGGCCCCATTATGCTATCGGAGACCTGTGATCAAAGAACCGTGCAATACTAAGTGGCTGAAACATTTTTATAGGTCTCAAAGGGGTTATCGGAGATTAGAAATCTGTACATATATCTGGCCTTAGGCCTCATACACACAACCAATTGTGCAGGTCGTTGCTGATGATTAAAGAGCATGGAAGTCAATGGGAGACGGAGGCCACTTGGGTATCATGCCCGGTGCGAGGATATAGGCTACATGCACAGGACCAACTGGTCTGCACCTAGGAAGTAGCCAAAATTGCACTTCAACTTGGGGCATTTTTGGCACACAATGGCGCATGTCATCTCCAGTAACCTGCTCACCACAGGGCAGGAAGCTAGGTGGGCTGGGGATACTACAACTCATACCAGAAAATAGGCCTGACTTATACCAAAATTGGGCTGGCATAGATTTGACGTCAGCTACACACGGGTCCACCCACTGTAAGTCTCTTTTGGGTCATCTAGCACCTGTCAGGGAATGATTTAAGACTGGCATCAGAAACACCAGTCTTCATAACATTCCCCCAGAACATTCTGACTCCTGTCCACCGACGGTAATTTGGCCGAGCAGCAACATCACAGCCTACCTTAACAGGGGCGGCTCTTTTAAAAAAATAAAATAAAAATTAGTACAACCCCTTCAAAGAATATATGAAAGCAGTTTTAGGTTTTTTTTTTATGCCATGGACTGTGTGCTATGTCTCCAAAAAAACTCCACGGTGGATTGGGGTCCAGGAGCTTCAACTTAGGCCTGTGGTCATGACACTACAGGAAAAAAAAAATCAGCCGGACGCACCCCGAAAAAATGGGATAAATTGTATGAACCTACCCTAAGAACACTAAGGTTGACCAGGCTTGTTACCGACAAGGACACCTTTTAGATAATCGGTGGCCCACTCCAGCTTACTAAAGGGGTTATTCCATCAGGACAACTATCATATGTCCTATTATGGGGTGTGTGTGTGTGATATATATATATATATATCTCCCTAAAAAGGAACCCCTTAACCTGTAGAGAGGATTACTAGCCGCAACTCTTGCAAATCTTGCTTGTATTTAATGGACCTTTCACCCCCCCCCCCCCCACCCGAAATCTTTGCCTCCGGGCAGTCATTGCTGTTAGTTTCAGCACAATTACACTTCGTACTGTTAGGTGGGCGGGGTCAGACTGAAGCAAACAGACAAGGACCGCCCACCTGAATATTTGTGCTGAGTCTAAATGATTACTCAGGAATGGTGGGGGCTAGAGAAAAAATTCCAACTGTGCTACAATCGGAGGAGGCCTACGGAAAGAATTTGTGAAAGGTCGTCTTTAATGGATCCCAGCCATTGAGCTAAACAGATGCCATGTAATACTACATCAGCAATATCAGCTGGTGGTATAGGGCTTCCATGTGAAAATCCCTGAATCTGCCCTGCTTAGTCTAGGAATCTATGGGAGATACAGAAACAGCCAATTCCCCCATTCTTCACACGGAGGTGGTAAGGATACCCCTTTAAGGCTGGGGATACTGAATAGAGGATCTTGTGCACCCTCCCAACATGAAGATATTTGTATTCCCAAAAAATGAGCGATTCTAGAGCACCTTTTCTTGCATTTTGTTGTTCCTCTGCACTTCCTCTAGCGGCATATAATACCACTGGTACCAATGGTCGTCTTTAATGCACATTTCTGAGATTTTTTACTAGTAACATTTTGGTGTTTTCCCTAAGATTAGCCATACATGCTGTATATAGACACGCAGCAGGCAGCAGATTATTAGCAGTCTCAGGTGCCATTCAGTCCCCAGCTGTCCTAGCCTTTTTATGTTTGCAGCCTACTCCCATGTGATAGTCCCGGCTCCCCAGGTATGACAGGTGGGAAGGTATATTGTACTACAGGAAAGCAGGAGCTATAGTATAATAAGGCCCGATACAAGGTAACGCAAAAGCTATAGTTATCAGACACTTGTGTGTGACATAGCATGGCCACGGAGGCCATAACAATGAAAGTGACTGGGTATATTCACACATCCATCAAAAAAACTGATGGAGACAAAACCAGACATGGAAAATCGTCCACAGACTCAAATGGCGGTTTATTATTGTTATATGGACAAGGCCAAAAATGACCAACGTGTCTGCATTTCTTGGACGTTAGGTACATTAAAATAAAAAAAAGTCATGTGAACATGGCCGAAGAAAAAGTAAATTCTCTGCACCAAAGCGCTGGTCAAAAATGGTTGCAATTGGTTTAGAGACCACTGGGTCATTTAGATATGAAGGTGGTGGTGGGGGGGACGTATAAAAGCAGTGCACAGATCACTCTAGTAACTGGTGCACGTAGGTCTAAGGAGCCAAGATTGCTAAAAGTGGGGCAATGCTCCGAATATCAAATCCATTGCAGAGCAACGTGGAACCAAATGGACCGCCAAGTAGTGAGGAAACGCAACACACTACTTAGTGCTCCCCCATTATAAATCCTCATCTGAGAGGAGGCAGGATTGGGACAAGTTTTTTTCCCCCAGATTTCCTTACTGGGAGAAAGAAAGGTAAATATCTAAGGCTTGGGCTACATGGTGACATTGGGTGCAACTCCCGACACGCAACCATAGATCACCATGTCGCTTTGTGACTCTTTCACCAATGTAAGAGAATGGAGTTGTACTGTGAACTCGAGGGCGCAGCGACTACAACTTCTAGTCGCAAAAAATTCCAAGAGTGCGCGATCTTTTGTCACCCATCCAGTGGCAATGCAACTCCATTCGCTTACATTGGAGAAGGAGTTACAGGACGATGCAGTGATCTTTGGTCGTAGGATGAGAGTCACAGCCAAAGATTTTGTTTGGGCCCTAATCTAAACTGGATTGTATTATTGCAGTTCTGTAGTGCCAAGACTCACGGCTCTTGGGTTCATGTGATAGAAGATGCAGGAAGTAAACCGGGACCGCTACAAAACTGTCACATACACAGCCGCATGGACCCGCTTAGCTTTAATGAGATCCACCGGGTGTCCATTCTGTTAAACTAAAACCACCAGAAGAAAAAGTCAGCCTTGCAGGGGATTATGGACGCCCAGCGCGAGAGTCTCCAAATGGAGAGAAATGCTGAGGTGAAACTACCTCCCGAGTATCCCCATACATTTGGGCCTAATCCGGAGCAGAATGCCAGTGCACTGCATCGGCACTCTGTCGTGGCTAGCCACGCAGTATGTTCACACACGGAATCCATTTTCCGCCGGGTGAGCATACCTTGCGATGTCAGCTCCAATGAGGAATATGTAGATCGACACTCAATTGCACCAGCATGGAAATTGAAGGGGGAGGAACGATCTCTACTGCGAGGTACTGTAAAATGCTGCGGGTTTTTTGTTGTGGTGTTTACGCTACAGCCAAATTGCAGCATTTAGCCTTAGATAGGGCTATTACCAGCGACACCACCTAGGGTTACATACAGTAAAGGTGTTGTCAAAAAGCGCTCCCTTGTACAATACAATGCCATTACAAATAATGGTTCCCGCTCTAAAGAGCCCAATAAGTTAGTGGTGTAGATGGACCATTAATTTCAATCGGTGCAGTGTAATGCTTTATTTCTAGTTTTGTTGTATATATCTATCAGATAATTCGGGAAGGGGGGGGGGGGGAGTCCACAAGCGTAAAGGTAATGTGTCTGGTCCAAAATACCTCCCGAGCCAATAACAGTGCAGTGCGGGGGCCTTTAGTAAGAGCAGAAACACCTTTCTGGCTATAAACCGGTGAAGCAATGCAGAGAGAGTAAACTTTTTATGGATAAGCAAATCAGTCAGCAAGTGCACTGGGGGCGGGGCCCGATATACACAGACAGAGGCCGACATATACTGCCACAGGGGATGACAGTTGGCTACCATTTTAGAGGACATTCAGAACATCTGTGGCTGTCTGTAGGGAGATCTATCAATCAGGCCCCGCCCCCAATGCACTTGAGGATGATTTGCATATCCATATAGTAACAATAATCTTTTGTGCCCACAGAGGTATGTTCTGATTCTATTAAGGGCATCCACACAGCATCAGGGGGTATTTTAGACCAGGCAGGCTCCCTTTATGAGGGATGTAATGTGATGGCAGGTTACTAGGGTCCGCCAATGCTTTATGTTGGGTCAGGACCTATCTCCAGGACACCCACTGATCAGAAAAAAGAGGCCGTTCTCAGGATCAGCAGGGGGGATAAGTTGGCATATCCTAGCAAATAAAGACATAGTGAGGGTTTTTGTTTTTTTTATCAAATTTTTTAGAAACCACCTTAGGGGAGTATATTGTAATATGGATCTATTTCCTCCATGCTCCACCAATAAAAGGTTATTCCCAACTAGTAAAGTAATGGAATACTGCTTGGATATACCATAAAGTTTCTGACTAATGGATGTCTGAACGCTGCAGGTCCCTACAGGTCCTGAAAGTGACGTCCTGCAGTGCGAGCTTACCGCTGCTTCCCTCTCTAAGGGTCTGTTCACATGGAGTGAAAATCTGCATCAAGAAATAGAAAAAGGTTTTTGACAAAATTGTAAGGACCTGGAAAATCTGCTTAAAAAAATAAAAATTCGGGGGTTTTGACACAGTTTTTGCATAAAAAAGAGGCAGCTGGAGAAAAAAAAAGGTTCCATTTTTTTTCCACCTCCCATTGATTTCAATAGGTTTTTCAAGACAGAACCCGCCTGAAGATAGATCAGCTGAAAAAAATCAGCTGAAGGAAAAAAAAAAAATCTGCTACTGACTCCCACTGAATGAATGGGAGGTGTTTTCTGAGGCAGATTCCACCTCAAAATCCTCTTGCAAAAAATTCCATGTGCATTCAACCTTAGGGTATGTTCACACAGAGGAAAAGGTTTCCGCCTTGTGAATATTCTGCAGGGCTGGCCGCCAGGGGATGCGGCAGCGGCATTCCGTCGTGGCATAGGAATAGGCCTAATCAGGAGCGTGTCTCAAGGCACGGACGCCGCGCCAACACAGGTCATCTTGCTTCATGTATCCCTATATACAGTAACGCTCCTGGTGCTGGCAGGGGGCTGTTGTAACTTTGTGTTTGCATTTGTATTGCAGTCACAGTGACGTGCACCTTCTTCACATTGCTCTAGATTATGGGGATAATGTCACTCCATAAGGAGAGACCACCGACTTGTACAGCCATAGTCGCTCCACTGTGAGGGATCATGGGAGGAATATGTAAATCTGTCTCCCAAGATGTAAATAGGGAGACAGTGCCTCTGTTATGCTGCCCTCTATAGGAAGCCTTTACTGCATATTGTGTGCCTTTACTAACTTGGTAAAAAAAAAAACACATTATGCAGTGAAGGCTTCTGGGAAAATCGGGCATGATGTTCAGGGTGCTTCCTATAGAGGGCAGCATAACAGAGGCACTGTCTCCCTATTTACATCTTGGGAGACAGATTTACATATTCCTCCCACATTGCTCTAGTGATCTGAGTACTTGGTTTTTTTTGTGCATGCCTATTTTTTCAGCCTCCTGCTCCAATATCTGCCACTCGCTGAATACAATGGGAAGCCAAATCAGGGCAGAATCCGCCTCAAAATCTACAGCAGATTCCGTCATGTGAATGGGACCTTAAAGAAAAACTTTTCTTCTCTGGATCAATGGAAATCAAAGAAACTGGGCCCTGCTGACTATGGCTCAGTTCACATCTGCGTTCAGGGATTCAGTTCCCCTCTCCACGTGGAAACCATACGGACCCCATTATAGTCTATGGGGTCCACGGATTTCCTAAGGAAACCACTTTTTTATGCGGATTAGGTTTCCATTCGGGGGGTCCTCAAGGGGCCCTCCCAACGCAGATGTGAACTTAGCCTATGAAGTGGCATATGTAAGGAATATACAATCATTGTGTCAGCTGGTATTATCCTATGTAACTATACGGAGCACATTACATGATAGATAATATACCTCGGTTATGGATGTCACTTTTGTAGTTTTGGAGAAAAACTTAAGTCTTATGCAAATGAGGCAGTTGGTGCACTGGGGGCGGGCCGTCAGCTCTCTGGACTACTGCTCCTGCCTCTACCATCCCGTGTAGGGAGATTGGATTCTCCCACTGCTATGATTGGATAGGTGATGTCCCGCCCCCAATGCACTACCTTATTTGCATAGACTTCAAAGTTGTTTTTCTCTGAATCTCCAAAAGTGACATCTATAATAAAGGTACATTATCTATCACGGTAACGTGGCGGGTGTAGCTGGGGAGTTGGGTAAGCTCACATTAATGGTAGAGCTTGAAGAACAAATCCATAATATAACATCAGTGTCTAAAAGACTATTTGTCACAAACATCCCTTTACAAACTATGGTTATTGTAGTGATCGGCCAAATGTCCAGATCCTGGCACACAGCTGGTAGCATTACATGGCACCTATTCATGTAATACAAGGCTCAAGTCTACTGGAACAAGGGCCTCCTTAATAGAGGGGCTCTCTATCCTGGCTATCTGGGACCTATCAATATAGATAAGGGTTATTTCACCATGAGAGAACCTATATATATATATATATATATATATATATATATATATATTACATTATACACTAAGAATAAATGACTCTTCAGTGTCCTGTAAAGCACCTTGTGTAAGACCTAAGTGCTACATGCACTACAATATCCTATCAATAGGGGTGGCTTGTTTATTGTGTGGGGAGAAGATGGTCTTACGGATTAGACATATTGGGGGGATCTATATTTGCACAACACATATCTGTGGCTAAAACTCATTTTGTGATTGTGTTTTAATGAAACTGTTTGTATGTTTTCTGTAGCCTGTGCATTCTCATACATTGCAGGCAGCTCAGTCCTGTTCAGAGCAAAATCAATCCAACTAGCTGTCGGCTTGGTCTGTAGCCGCCGTCTCTGACTGTCTGGACAAAATACCGAGCAGATATCTTTACAACCAAACATAAAGGGGCTCTATCAGCAAAATTATGCTGTATGAGCCCCACATATGCCTGAAGGCTATTCAGGCACCGCTAATCTTATTTTAAACCTTCCCCCCCACGCCCGTTTTAAAATAATACCCTAAAAACAAATATGCACATTATACTTACCGTGCACGGTTGTTGGTGACATCGTCTGCTGTCACGCCTTCCTCTTCTTTCTTCTTCCAGCGACGTCCTCCTGTCCTGGCTCTTCCCCGCCTTGATCTTCTGTTCTTCTGGCGGATTTGGTTCAAATCCTGCACGTGTGCGCAGTACTGCTCCCTCTGGAGTGCTACTGTGCACGCTCCGGGGCCATTTTTGTAGCAGTTCTAAGTTCCCTTAGAACTACTCGAGCTTACGGCGCATGCGCAGTACACTCACGAACCTCTTCATTCTGGAAGAACAGAAGATCAAGGCGTGGAAGAGCCAGGACAGGAGAGCGTCGCTGGAAGAAGAAAGAAGAGGAAGGCGTGACAGCAAGATGACGTCGGACAGTGCACGACCGCCCACTGTGCACTGGTAAGTATCATTGCATATTTGTTTTTAGAGTATTATTTTAAAACAGGGGGGTGTAAAATAAAATTAGCGGTGCCTTGAATAGCCTTTTTAAAGGCTATTCAGGCATATGTGGGGCTCATACAGCAGAATTTTGCTGATAGAGCCCCTTTAAAGCAAAAGGGATGTCAGAGAGCAGACAGAGGGGCTACACACCAAGTCACAAGCCTCTCTGAATGGGACTGAGCAGCCTGCAATGTAGGAGAAAACATACAGGCTGCAGAAGACAAACGACTGAAAACAGTCAAAAGAATTTCAGCCAACAATGACCGCTAACCACTATGATGGCGGCTATGATAGGCTAAAATCTGCTGACAGACTTCCTTTAAAGGGGTTGTACTGTTAAGGAGACTTATTCCTCCCCTCCACAGCATAAAGGTTAAGTGTCAGGTTGCTGGAAGTCCGACCGCCAGGTCCCCCGGCCATCTGGAAAACTGGGGACCCCTAATCCCTCCTGACTCCTACTTAAGTGTATAAAACATGAAAGGGCCAGTGCAATATATATGGGAGCATTTAGAATTGTTCCTCTGAACAGAAACTACTTTCCATAAATCATCAGTGCAAGCCAAGTTAAAGGGATTTTCCTGGACTATGATATTGTCAGAAATTGTACAGTAGTGACATCACGTCCATTGGTCACATGACCAAATGAATGAAGCGGAGCAACACCACCAAGCGCAGACACTGTACAACATGCAGTGCTGAGCTTGGTACAAACACACAACTTTTTACTCCTTTAAGAAATCTTCTAATATACCGGTATCTTATCAGATCAGTTTTCAAGATACCCAGAGAGAGGAAAGGGAGCAGGAGACTAGCTGCTATATCGTCTTCCATACACTACACAAACAGGAAAGAAAATTTTGCTGCCCTATCTGTGACGACTCTAACAATAAAAGCAATAGCAGCAGCAGCAGCATGGAGGACACTATAAAGTAGCACTGAGCAGTCTAATCCCTCACGCAAAAGGCCATTGTTTTTATCCGCATTGAATGGCTTCATTCATTTCTATGGGTCCAGACAAGCGACAGCAATTTTTTGCAGCCGTGTCGTATTCAAGGACCGCAGATTATGAAGCGCGCCGCAGACTAGTGTTTTGTGGGGATTGCGGATCAGTGTCTCTGGACTGTAAATCCACTGCAGTCATGTACAGGAGGCCTAAGGGTAAGTTCACACAAAGTTTTTTGGTCAGGGTTTTGAGGCTGTATTCGCCTCAAAACCCTGACCAAAAAGACGGCTCCCATTGAAATCAATGGGAGCCGCTCAGGTCTTTTTTCCGGGAGTCGTTTCTTCCGGCTCCCAGAAAAAAGAAGCGAGGTGCTCATTCCCGTTGCCTCGCGATTCAGCCTTTAGACACTCCCTTCTCCAGAATAGGCTCATTCATTGGGCCTAATCCGGAGCGGAGCGCATGGCTGGATGCTGATGTAGTGCACCAGCTTTCAGTCGCGGCTACCTGGTTTTTAGATCGGAACCTGAGGCGGCCTCCACCTCAGGTTCCGATCCAAAAAACCCTGTGTGAACTTATCCTAAGTGAGAAGCCACTGATGTGAGCGAAAACCTACTAAAGCCTGCAAAAAATGAGGCCTTAGTGCAGGAGATGGTTGTATCATGTAGCTGGTACATATTAGATGGAGTCTGTCAGCAGTAAATAAACTTAATCCCAGTACCTTGTAGATTTGGCAGGTGCCAGATATGTCTATTATTATTTCATGCAAATTGGGGTTTTATTCATACACAGATTTCCCCTAATTTACATATAAATCCAACTGAGTTTTACTAAACTGGGGCTCCAAAGCTGTATATGTGGAAACTGTTGATTCTCCTCTATAAGGTACTGGGATTGGGTTTACCACCAATTTACTGCTGACAGAGTCCCTTTAAGGGCCCGTGCACAGAGGGGGCGGATTATGGAGCAGAATCCACGTCATAATCCGCTCCTCACAATTATGGTCTATGGAGACCGCTAGCGTTCTTCTTTTCCGCTAGCGGCAACACGCCACTAGCAGAAAAAAGCAACATGACCTTTCTTGAGGCGGTTTCCGCCTCAGGAAGTCAATAGAAGTGAATGGGAGGTGGAAACCGTGTCGCGGTTTTTGGTGCGGTTTTTTACGGTCCATTCACTGTCCGGCGTGGAAAAACCGCCTGGCGTTATCTAAAGCGCTTTTTACAAAAACGCCTCAAGGTCCAAAAACAGCTTCCTAATAAGGAAGTGTTTTTTTTTTCCGGACCAAATTACTCCACACGTAATTCACGTGTGAACTTAGCCTATAGAGGACCTTTCGTGCTTTCTACACCGATAGAAAGCAGATGGCGTTCCCAGTGTGTGCTCCGGGGCTGGAGAGATCGGTGCCGTTAATTTCAGCCCCGATATCTCCCCACTGTCAAAAGGGCGTTCCAGACAGTACTCATACATAGACTTGTACTAGGCGGTAAGAGACGCCCCCCTCTGACAGTACAGGGCCATGGACGAGTACTGTCAGAAAGGAGGGGGGGAGCTGTTTCGGGGAATGGTGTTTTGGGGGGAATAAAGAGAATTCCCTTGGCAGGCATAGGGGCTAATGTGAGTGTCACTACCACTTCGCAGCCCAGTGATATCACATTCTTTCATCACAATCACCCGCAGCTTAGTTTCATTGAAGTGAGTAAAGCTATGCTGTAATACCAAACATAGCCACTATACAATGTACAGCGCTGTGCTTTGTATTCAGTGAAGAGGACACAGAACTAAACCGATCAGCGGGGTGCCGGGAGTCATACCCCACCAATCAGATATTGATGACAAACATGAGCTGATCAGTGAAGGTTCCAGGAGTCATACCCCAAACAATAAGACATTGATGACAAACATCAGCTGATCAGTGTGGGTATCAGGAGCCACACACCCACCAATAAGACATTGGTGACAAACATCAGATGACCTTTGGGGGTCCTAGGCATCTTACCTCCAAAAATCAGATACTCCGTGAACATGTCATCAATATAAAACCCCTTTAAGTTAGGACTGCACTCCCACGTCTGGGTCCTTTGTGTGAATGGACACATTAAGAATTTGTCTGAATCCCATCATAGTGAATGGAGCTGCGCTGGTGACAGGGCGCCATTGAAACTACTGGCTAGTGAGTTGGAAATCCTCTCTGAGGTAATGTATGGGTCATCAACGAGAAAAAGCAAAAATAGCAATTTCATCTATATGTTAATCTATCTTTTTATTAGAAGTCAAGCAAGACCACGTCTGAGGTGTCTTATGTGGGGTAGTGGGCTATCCGCAACATATCCCATCAATGGATAGCAAGCAACACAAACACCAGAAAGTAAAAGATGTCATACCCCATACTCATTTTATTATACCATATATAGATGTGACGGAGGGGGCTCCCCAGACCCTAATCATATGGAAGATGGGTCCAAAGGGCTCCCTAACCACATCATATATGAAGAGAAGACCGTGGAGTAACCTTATGGAATAGTCCCACAAACGTAAGCTGAAGACTCTCTCAAGAACAAGGGTCTTCCAATATTCAAGATCTTTAGGCTGGAGCTAGATGACCACAATACCTTCAAGTCTCTAGGAGGCAGCGGTCACATAACGACCGAATTTCATTGTAACAATTACATGACCAACCATGACCACAATGGTAAGATGCCACCAACTACAATTCGGCCATTATGTTACAGCCAAGACAACCCAAGTCAATATGCGGGATGACCCGGCCCGCCACATCTGGTCAAGGGCCTGTGCAGCTCCTCTCAATGGCAGTCGTCCAACTCCAGCCTTAAATATCCAGTTCCGAGGTCTGATGTCACTCTGGGTACATGGTGCCATGAGGGCATCTCCCACACATGTACCCTTGTACTCTACAGTGTTATCAACACCTTTACCTTATAGGCAATGGAGATCAAGAAACATCTCGTTCACTTCTAATTCCAGTGATGTCAGCTCTATATTGTAAACCTACTTACATGTGGTAGATCTTTCAGAGGAGCACTGCACACACGGGGGTAGGGGGGGATTTGGAGGAGGCATTATACATACAGGGTACCCAGAGAGCAGACTACTCCTATCATGTATACTGTGATGGCGGTCTTTCTGCCAGAACATTTATTAGTCTAGAGGAATTTCCATGATGTGTTTGAAGCTTCATGTAGATGGGACTTTATATTATTGGGTCATCCTTTTAAATCTTGCCCCCCCTACTCGAAACCTCGGACTAGGTCTGGATTTTCTGTGTTTGTAGTAGGAACACCTCACACCATGAGAGAAGATAGCTAAGTCGTCCTCCGGTGAGCTTAATATATGAGGGAATTGCTAATAATCTCTGCTAATGGGCTAAGGGAGTAACCAAAGGGGACCTGAAGTCTCTGCGGGTGTCCTCATCGCAACGTTCAAGACTGAAAACACATCCTGTAACTATTCAATCTCATAGAATACAGATGAGCTTTTAAGTTTCTCGAAGGTAAAATTCTTCTTTAAATATTTTCTAAATTTGTCATGGGTGGGGTCTGTGCCCTCACTGCCACAAAGAGGGGGTTCAGGTGGTCCTCCTAGTGTTGTACCACTTCATCTCCTAACTTGGAATATCTTTACAGTCATAGGGAACGTCTTAGTTCACTACACTGGGAATTTAAAAATCTGGGACCCCTTATAGCAATCCTGGGGGTCACAGACTACCCCGAGGATTCTGACGTGAGGAAATGTTTGAAGGTGAACCTTCTCTTTAAGGAGGACCTTTCATATCCTCAAATATCGGTGGTGTTATAGACTGCTAGTGCTCTGAATTTAGCTTTGGTGGAAGAAATATTGGTGCCGCTCGTTTCGGCCCCTATATCCATCCACTGTCAGAAGGGCAGGACCTTATAGTTAGCCTTCTAGCGGTATAGAATAATGCTGATTGCGGACAAAATTAAAAAGGACCTTTCAAGTCCTCATGAAATTAGGATTTCATATACCGCTAGCCTGTGATAAAAGCTCGACTGACTGAACCCTAACATAAGCTCTATACTGTCAGAGGAGACGTTCCTTACTGCCCAGCGATGACACTGAACTATGAGGAACGCCCTTCTGACAGTGGCGAGATATCGGTGTTGAAACTGCAATAACTGAGCCTAGCCAACTCACAGAGAACAGAGCTTGCCTATAGCTCCATTCTTTGTGTTAGAGCTGGCGGCTGTAGACAGTAGCTGACATTCATGGGGAAGGGGGGGGAGGTCTATATGCACAGAACAGAGAAGACCGCCCTATATATGCAAGAGGGATGAAATAATATGTTACAAGGTAATGAAGCTGCCCCCTATCTTTCCTGCCAGTATAAGAATTATATTAAAGCACAATAAGAGATTACTGTGCATGCGATGCCCTAACATACAAGACCAGGTCACTAATGGAAGCCAAACACTGCCAGGTCACGGCTATCCTCCATGGCCAGCACTGGTTATGCCCCTACATGGGACTTTTGTGCCTCTGGCCATAGCTACAGCAGTGCACAGTATAAACCTACACAAGTCATTGAGTATAGTAGCAGATCCTTTACTTCTTTTGTACTGATTTATGATCAGGTAAATCCTTTTGATAAATGACATTTAGGCTGAGCTCACAGGGGGGATTTCGGTCAGGATTTTGAGGCCGTATTCGCCTCAAAACCTTGACCAAAAAAGAGGACTCCCATTGAAATCAATGGGAGCCGGTCAGTTCTTTTTTCCGGTAGCCGTTTGTTCCGGCTCCCGGATAAAAGAATGGACATGCTCATTCTTCAGGTGAGGTCGCCTCGCGAATCCGCCTGAAGACACTCCCTCCTCCAGACTAGGCTCATTCATTTGGGCCTAATCCGGAGCAGAGTGCGCAACTGGATGTCGATGTAGTGCACCAGCATCCAGTTGCAGCTACCCGGATCTAAGACCGCCTCAGGTTCTGGACCAAAAAACCCCCCCTGCAAACTCAGCCTAACTGACTGCCACGGGAAACTGCAGCAAGTTCCCTTTGCACCAGATTTCCGCTCCACTGAGCCTGTTCTGGGGGTGCAGGCCATTTTTGTATTACAGGTGCAACCCCAGTTTACCTTTACAGGATTAGCTTTTGCTGGATGTGGCAGGAGTGGATCCAGGAGATCATCTGCTCACCCTGGCAGCTGTAGATCTACAACCTGATCCTATAATGGCTGGTCACAATGGTCACAGACACTGCCAACACGATGGCTGATGTAATCAGCAATAGTGAATCAATTCAGCCCCGCGCTGTAATATGATGCAGCATTGCACCTACTGTGATTCAGCTCATCCATATGTTAAACCTGATAATCTACAGTAATCTTAATCTGGTTAATCCTAATAATGGTCCCTGAAATTTCTTGTGTGTCACATGGCTGACTATGGAGATAAACCACATTCAGACCCCCGCCCAGGAGGAGCCAGCTTTATTTAGGTTCACTTTAGGTGTGAAAGAAGAAAAACTACAGCTGAAAAAATTGTAAAAGATACAGATACTGGGCAAAGATTGCTCAAGTTTAGATATTTTCATGTATTGCTACTTAAAGTGTACCTAATCTTTCAGACAACTTTATTTTCTGGCAGCGTTGGTGACATTAAATGGGCTGTGCCTTTAAGGACACTTATCCCCTATCCACAGGACATGGATTAAGTTTCAAGTTGCCGAGGGCCATCTGCAAGTCCTCCTAAAGGAGTATGGAGGTGCATGGTGAGCCAGAGACCAGTGCTCCATACACTTCTATGTGGCTGCCAGGACCCACAGCCCCATAGAAATGAACACAGTACCAGTCACACAGGCTCAATGGCACTCAATTCTCAGGGACGCTGACGTTCACTCCGCCAATCACTAGGGAACCTGGCAGCCAGGCCCACGCTTATCCCTTGTCTGTGCATTGGGCAGGGGTAGGCAACCTTCGGAACTCCAGCTGTTGTAAAACTACAATTCCCAGCATGCATACTGCCTCTGCTGTTCTTGGAACTCCCATAGAAGTGAATGGAGCATGCTGGGAGTTATGGTTTCACAGCAGCTAGCGTGCCAAAGGTTGCCTACCCCTGTCATAGGGGATAAGTGTCCATAATGGCAAAAGCCATTGTAATATACTTTATGGACAGATTTTGTCTCCTTTCTGTGAAATCCTGCACTGAAATCCACTTTTTTATCCTTCTCATGTTTCTCAGGCTGTGATAAAGAAGGGAAACAGAGTCTGGGGGTGATCACCTTAAACGGTTACATCACAGCCATATGGTCATCTTCCATATCACGGCTGTAGGTTCTAGAATAGCTGAGACATAACTGGTTAAAGTGACATCTCTTCCCCCCCCCGCCGACTCTGTTTCTCACCTTTATCAGAGCGCATACACCAATGACCGGAACTAGGCAAAGAAGGGGAACTCAGTGCAGGATTTCACAGAAAGGAGCAAAAATCTGTTAATAAACTAAATGACAATAATTATTGTCACAAACACTGCCAGAAAATCATAAGATGACGGTTTAGGGGGTCTCTATTTTATGATAGGCCAAGGAGTCAGAGAGACCCGACTTCTGGGACCAACCACACACACGAAAATAAATGGGACGCGGAACTGGTTTAGGGTCTTATCCCTTTCTAATTTTTCTTTGCACAGCCGGCCCAGGGAGGTAAAAAGGCTCGTGCTGCAGTTCTCTTTGTAGCCAGGTGGCCGCTGTGCATGGAAAAGCAGCAAAGGGGACACAGCCCTAAACCAGTCCAAATTCCCCTTAATCTGTAATGTAGGGGTCCCAAAGGTCAGAGGTCACGGATGATCCTAGCATTAAACTACCACTTTAAAGGGATTTTCCAGTCCCAAATCAAATTTTCATATTGTGGATAGGCCATCAGTATGTGATGTCAGGATCAGACTACTGGACAGGCCGTGTGTGCAGCACAGTCATAGTGGCAGCCGCGTCCACTGTATGGCGGGTGTTTATGGTGAACTGCAGCACCACCCCGCATTACTTGAATAAGAGACGCTGCACGTAGGGCTCATCCACTAGAAGCACCAAGGTGTCTAGTTGTCAGACCATGACGGATCACATACTGATGACTTAAGACCTATCGTAGGCCTCAGGCAGGGGCACCAAAGTAACTTTGCCCCAACACTGCTCTGAGGAGAGGGTCGCCATACACCGGACATACGCCGCCATACACCAGCGACAGGACTATACTGGCATCACACACCCTGAAAACCTTTAATGGGATTGTTCGTGGCTTTGGAAGGTTGGAGTCCCAAAGTTAAACTGAAAAACCAAGACACCATCTAAGGATCTGTTCACACTGCCCATTTTCCTGTTCTATGGCACCCCAAAGGACGTCAATGAATGATAATGGCGGCCCAATAGGGATGAACACAGCCAAATGTACTTTGCTTCCACATGCCCATCATAAACCAGTCAGGCGACTCCTATAGTCACGTTCCCTAAGCGAAGGCAACCCAGGCCGTGACGTGGTCTGTATGTAGTCATGTGACCTCACAATGGCAGTATACATCAATACCGCCATCAGGCTACTCCGTAACTTTGGCCACGACACAATCCCCACAATGAAAGTGAATGCAGTCTTGTGGCAGCGACACGGTGGTCGCATCTCGGTCAAGACTGCAACGACTTGCGCAGTGACCATACGACGCGCCATGTAGCTGTCGCCTAATGGCGGCATTAATGTACACCAATAGATGCCGCCATCACACGCCAACAGGATCTAATACTACTATATGGGGGGATGGGTATACACATCATGTATTGCAGTATTTTCAGTGTGAATACACCCTTAGAGAGTCTTGGTTCCCCCTTAGTGGCTCGGCATCACCTCCAGGATCTCCCTCCCCCCAACCTAAAGTCTCAGACACCTCCTTATAGTCACCTCCTAACCTGCTGTAGCTAGATAGAAGTACTACAAGTTCCAGGAGGCCTAGGCTGGCGGCTACAGACACCACACAGGGGCTCACAGTATATAGTATATACACGGCCTATGTGTCCCCCCCTCCCCCTCGGTGTACGGGGCCTGTCCCTGGCGGGGTCACTCACACTCACCTGTCTGGCAGGGGATGGTGGTGTGGGCACTACTACTAATGTCCCCCCCCGCCATGGGTACGCTACAAGTGGTAGCAGTGGAGGGGCTGCTGCTCTGTGTTATACTCTCCACTAGCTGCGGGATGATCGCACCCTCCGACGCCATGTTACAGGCACTCTCTGAGCTCTCCCACTTCCCCCACCCTCCAAGGGACTGACCGCACCGGGGTGTGGACACCTACGTCACGCATGACGCACACGCACGCTCCTACACACGGTGAGAACTGGGGATTTCCCGGCGGCCTGTTCGAGCTGTGACCGGAAGTTCTCACACCACGTGATGCTAGATCGGTGGCTGCAAGCCGCCATTTTTTGTAAGGGCAACTACCAAATGATTCTATTAAACGTGTGGCTTTTTACCTATAAGTACATTACACGTCATACATGTATATATACATACATATATATTATAATATATACTACTCATGTGGTAAGAGCACGGCTCTAGTCATCTCTTCTAAGTTGTCATGCACAATTCCCTTTTCTTAGTTTGTTTACAGCACTATCCATGACAACCTGTCCACAAGCAGTACCGACCACACATTTAGTAGACGTTTTAAAGGGATTTTCCATGCAAAAAAATATTTTACAAAAAAAGGTGTTAGTGCTATTAATGGGTTAATAAATGTCACCAAATACCTTTAGCAGTGTTCTGAGTGATTTCTGGGGGTCTCAGTGAGATCATTGCATCCTCAATGTTTGTTTACATCTATAACTTCCTCTTCTGTGTTTCCTCCCTCTCTGACCGACTGACCCCCGGTCTTTCTCCCACACTCCCCTCCCTCTTTCTTTAGCTAGCCCACCCACTACACCCTCAGCAGCCATTATTACAATACTAGCATACCGCCCAAACTTAGCTCCACCTACTTTTCTCATTGACTCCGCCCATTCTCATCCATTTTTCCATGAGTCCCCACACTAATGCTCCTACAGTCACGCTAACATTATATGAGTGTGTCCAGCAAACCAATGTAACTTTTACTTCGTATTCCAATAGCTGTGGTATCTTTTTTTTGTCTTGCAACTGGAACACGTAAGGGAGCGTTCACACTACCGTCAGTGTCCGACAGCTAGTGTCCTCCGCTAATGTCCATTCAAAATCTTGTGCTGACATTAGCAGCGGACACTAGCTGTGTCCGTGACATTTTGCATTGATTTAAATGGACATCGCGTGCGTTCTTTTGCACTCCGTGCCTGTCCTTAACTGTCCATTCCCAAAGATATCCGACTTTTCAAGTGGACAGCAACATGTAGGTTTTTTCTGTCCGCTTGAAAAGTCGGACATCTTTGGGAACGGACAGTTAAGGACAGGCACGGAGTGCAAAAGAACGCACCCGATGTCCATTTAAATCAATGCAAAATGTCACAGACACAGCTAGTCTCTGCTGCTAATATCCACACAAGATTTTGAACGGACATTAGCAGCGGACACTAGCTGTCGGACACTGACGGTAGTGTGCACGCCCCCTAAGATGTTTCTGTTTTATTGGAATATGATGTAAAAGTTATATTTTATATACATTGGTTAGCTGGACTCACTTTTTGCGAATTTGGATATTATTGGCCCTATACAGTCTCAGGTTTGTCCTGTGCAAACCATACAAATCCACATCGGAGCTAGATGCAGCGGTTTTTAGTCGCATGATTGCATGCTAACATTATAGTTTGAACTGGGGCAAATGGGAGGGGGCATTAAATAGTGGGGGGAGTTGGAGGGGGACAATAAATTAATGGCAGCTGGAATGGGACATTAAACTGGGGGCAATTAGAGGGGGACATTAAACCGTAGGGGTAGCTGGAGGGTGACTTTAAAATGGGGGCGGCTAGAGGGGGACATTAAACTGGAGGAAGCTGGAGAGGGTCCTTAAAGGGATTCTACCATTAAAACCTCTTTTTTTGTGAATAAGACGTTGAAATAGCCTTTAGAAAGGCTATTCGTCTCTTACCTTTAGATGTGATCTCCGCCGCGCCGTTCATTAGAAATACCATTTTTTTTTTACCGATATGTAAATTAGTTCTCTGGCAGCGATGGGGGCGGGCCCCAGTGCTGAAAATGCGATGAGGGAGTCCCCACTGCTGCTCGAGAACACGATCCTGCAACGCCTCTATCTTCGGCTGGATCCTCCCCTTCTCTGTCGTCTTCCTCCTGCGTCACCTCTGACGCCTGTGCAGTTGGCTCTGCCAGTGAGACGCTAGTAGAGCCGACTGCACATGCCGGCTGGCGCCATTTTTGGGAGGCTGCTCTTGCTCTTGTAGTTCAATGGAGGAGTGGCCTATTTAAGCTGAACACCATCAATATTCTATTTTACCTGCAGACTGCATCACTGAGATCATGAGATCTTGGTATTTGTCTTCTTGACACCCCATTGCTGTGGGCTTAACATCTGATTTCTCCATTCCCTGACTCAAGACAACCATGATGATGGACAGGAGAATGAAAGTCCTTCAACTCCCCTCCCCACTAACAACTCTAGTAGCCAATGAGTAAGTAAGGGAGACTTGGTAGCATATGTCTTCCTTGGGACTCTCTCGATGACAAATGGTGTGGCCAGCTGTGCGGCTTGTCACCTAATGCCTTCATTTCAGTGCTTGTAGAACCATCTCACTTTACTATGTCATAGGAACAGTTTTTCTGCACATTACTGAGTGCAGACATTGTGTGAAGGGTTTCTGAGATACCTAGAGAAACAACTAAGGTAGTACAATGTTCCACTTCCCCATAACTTTGGTTAGGGTATAGTTACCAGTTAAGCTATAGAAAGGTTGGAGATACATTTGGTAAGGGTATCAGTCACAAAAGCCCATTACCACTTAGGATCCTCATCTGTTGAAGTAGAGTGGTTGCAGAGAGCATCTCCATCTCTAGCTCTGTAAGACCTATCCTGTCCTGCCCTGGAAGATCATTCATTACAGTGGGCCTTGCTTTATTTGCCCTGGGGTGGTGCTGCAGAAAAGTTGAACACTTTACAGCAGATCACTGGGGATCCCAGGAGCCAGAGACCCTTTGATCAGATTACAATCAGTGGACCTTTCTAAAAGGGATTGTGCAATGCTGTCGGCTCTAATCTGTGAAGGATTATACATAAAAATATAGAAGATTTCAGCAGAACAAAAACACATGGACCATCTAGTCTGTCCCTATATTATTTCAAAAATGGATAAACCTCAGAAAAATAAATTTTGCAAATGTTTGTGGGGTTTGCCCACCAGTTTCGTTTCTCTGTCCAAACTGAAGTATTATTATTATCCTCTGGGGTCTCTTCACAGCCTACATTATATTAAAGGGGTTGTCCCGTCACAAGGATCCTATCTATAATGCTTGTAAATGTGAATGTAAGACTTTTCCTAAATACACTGCTTCAGCAAAACTGCTTTGTTTGTCCACTATATCACTTTATTCATTTTTTTGTGGCCACAGCCCTGACCTAGCTGCTCCTGAGTCAAGTGATGTGTCTGCCTGCTCTCAGGGGGGAGGGAGGAGGGGCTAAGTGCACGGGAGCGAGCCTGGAGGGGGGGGGGTAGTTTACCCTTTGGGGGACAGGTGAAGCCAGCAACATCTCAATGCTTCTGCCCTGCATGAAGACAGCAGCGGCAGAAGCGATGCTGCTATTCCGGGGCGGGGGGGAGCGGAATAACAGCATCGCTTCTGCCGCTGCTGTCTTCATGCAGGGCAGGCACATAGCGATGTTGCTGACTTCACTTGTGTCGGCGTCTAACTCCCCGGCATCCGCTGTAATAGGCGGATGCTGGGGACTGTTAGACGCCGGCACAGGCACATCGCTATGCTTCTGCCCTGCATGAAGACAGCAGCGGCAGAAGCGATGCTGTTCCGCTCCGGGGTCACATATGCAAAGCCAAGCGACGAGATGCCGCCGACCCTGCGTGCGCGCTCATAAATCAGCCTAGCCTTCACAATGCTAATACAGACCCGCAGGGTGTCGGGTCTGTATTCGCATTGTGAAGGGTAGACTGGTGTATGAGCGCGCACGCAGGGCCGGCGGCATCTCGCCGCTTGGCTTTGCATATGTGACCCCGCCCACCAATGACGAGACAAAGCCGGAAGACAGAAGATTTTAGAGGAACGAAGAAGGGTAAGTATGCGACGTGGGACAACCCCTTTAATCGGAGACCCTGGGGAGGTGCAAAACCATAATAAACAGTCATACTCACCTTCCCTCACCTCTCAAGAAAGGCCGGAAGGGGAGTGCAGCACTCAAGGGAGGCCACCATGAAAGGACTAGTTGAGCGGGTAAGTTTTTACAGGGAGGAGCTTCCACCGGTGGGAGTTGTCTGCAGAGGGTTAATAGAGGGGGGATGCCGCATTATTCGTGGCTGGGAAGCAGAGAAGTCCCGTCCATCCACCCATTGGTTGGTACTTTAGTTGATGGTGGGAGATTTTTAGTGGTTATTTTGTCAAGGCAGTGGTGTTGCAGGGTGGGGGTCCTTGGAGTTTGTTTTGAAATTCTGGAGGGGAAAACATGGTGGTTAGTTTCCCTTTAAATTTAACGGTGTTTTGTTCTGGCTTGCTTTTGGGCTCTTGTTGGGTGGTGTCCCAGGGAATGGTTAGTGGTTTGTGTTATAGCCCTTTGTATTTTATTGTGCTCCTGAGTCTGTGGTTAGTGGTAATTTGGTATTGGTGGACAGATTGGCAGCTAGATTTTTGTAGCTCCAAGGACCTCCCGCTCATTCAGGTTTTGGTTAGGGGATGTTGTTGTAGTTAAGGGGGCGTTCACACTTGCGCCCCTGTGCACTCTGTGTCATTCCGCCAGGTTTCCGTCCTATGCAATGTAGAAACTGCATAGGGAACAGCTTCCCAGCAGTCAGTTGTAAAACCCATTCATTTGAATGGGTTTTAAAAGCAAACCACCAATGTCCGTATGCAGCCTCTCCGTTTTTTTTAGGCCGGACACAAAGTTGGATATTCAGGTTCAGTTCAGGTTCCGATTCCTTTTCCCTAATAGTTGGTGTTTGTGCGGCATCGTACAGTTATAGTGTACAGCAGTGGCTTCCTACCACCTGTCACCAGCTAAGTTTCTGTGTTGGGATTACAGGGAGTATACAAGCCTATTGTGAGATATTTTTAGCCATTACATTTGTGTTTAAGGGTCTGGACTTGAGTGGAGCTGAGCTGCAGATAAATCAGGAATTTGGCTTCTGCAGTTTCCACTTAGAACTGGTTCTATTAATAATTTAGTCATCTCCTCCTTTGCACAAGGCTTGGGTTACCAGGTGATGTATGGTCTGGATTTACAAGGGATGCCACGGCTGAATGTAGTCATAACAATGTGCTATAAGGCTAAGTTCAGACAGCAGAAAATGAAGAGGAATTCGAGGCTGAAAATCTTCCTCTTCATTTTCCGCTCCCTGACAAAGCCAAAGAAAAGTTGCAGATTGTGCATCAAAATCGAGCAGGACACTTATGTTTTTTCAGCGTCCTGCTTTGATCTCTGGCTCCCACTGAAAACAGTGGGAGTCAGACTCTCTCATTATGAGCAGTGTGAACGAGCCCTAATATGTGCTGGCAAAACTAGTGGTTAAAAAAAGTCATTCAGACACAATTTGTTGGGCAGAGCCACAACTATAGTAAATATTATTATTATTATTGTTTATTTATATAGCACCATTAATTCCATGGTGCTGTACATTATTATATTAATTCCATGGTGCTTTACATTTGGGGGTTACATACAATACACAGAATGTACAGGTAGATATAATACTAACAATTACTGACTGGCACAGTGGGGTAGAGGGCGCTGCCCGCGAGGGCTTACAATCTATGAGGGAAGGGGGGTAGAGACAGAAGGAGAGGGGGAGACTGTACAGATGGCGGTGCGGTGATAGTGTTATTGGAGGTTGTAGGCCTTCCTGAATAGGTGAGTCTTCAGGGCCTTCTTGAAGCCTGTGATTGTGGGGGTCAGTCTTATGTGTCGTGGTAAGGAGTTCCAGAGTATGGGGGATGCACGAGAGAAATCTTGGAGACGGTTGTGTGAGGAGTGGATGAGAGAAGAGCGGAGTAGGAGGTCGTTGCTGGTTCCTTATGCTTCCTTGCTTATATCTTAAACATTTGTATCCTCTTTTGCGGTTCGGGAGTCAAAGTAACACTCCAATGGATCAAACCCGTGTTAGTGAAAAACTTTATCCTGCTCCAATTTATTTATTAGATTTCATTATTACGTATATTGAAAAGTTTAATCATCAGGAACCCAATGCAGTAGAACTCTCCTTATGTCCCTCAGAAGTGAATGGAGCGGTGGTCACAGCATTCACAAAGAGGACTTTGGGACTCCATTTTTAGGGATTGGTGGAAGTCACAGTGGATGGACACCAGTTAACAGATATTCATCACTAGAGATGGGCAAACCAATCTGTAATGAAGTGGATTCAACGCGAATATTCCAAAAGTTTCCTGGACCTGAAATCTTTAGGGGTTGATCACCCATGAACCAGCAGTACTATTATTCTACTCTATTCTTCAGACCCCAGGGTATAATAGGTGGAGGCCCTGGGGGGATGTCAAAAAATAATAACCAATTATACTCACCTTCCCTCACTCCTTCTGAGATCTCTCATGTTGTCTGTGGCTGTCGTCCAAGCTTCCGGGTGATGTCATGATGCGCCCGAGGTCACCATTGATGCCTGTCATTGGGGCTTAGCCAATATCCCCAGGTGTTTTTGGCAGCAGTGTATAGATGCTAGTTTATATATATATATATATATATATATATATATATATATATGAGCCAGAGAACATATTTTGACTTATAAGAGGTAGGAGGCTGATGGGGTGGTCAGAGAGGATGTCAGGGGGTTCACTGCTCTGAATATTGGGTCTCTGCAGCCAGGATACAGGAGTAAAGCAGGGCGGCCTGCACTCCTGCTCCGATACAGAATGTAAACACTTAATATTTTCGTGTTGGTGAAATGTCGCTACTGTGGAATTCCTTCCAAAGTTTATTTCAAAGTTGCAATGTTTAGTAATGAGGAGATTAAACAGACAAGAAAGAAAGTCGTAGAGACGAGACTAACATAAATCTGCAGGCATGTACCACTCCAAATAAACACAGCGTCTGAGCCATACAACACCCCATATACATTATTGTATGCTGAGCTGTAACCGCTCCTTATTGATACTGAGCCAACAGTATCGGGCACCATGTGTAATAAGACTCGTATATGGGGTGTTCATCTTTTCCAGTGGTATTGGTATTAGAGTTGGTACAATGAATAATAATAATGATATACAGACAGTACCATTAGGGAAATCCTATAATTGCTGGCTTTTCGGCGGAATCACAAAGGACGGACAGCGGTGCAGGCGTGAATGCCCCCTCATATGTGCAACCACTAATGCCACTGACTAGTATCAGCGATCATGTAATGCTACGGCCACATTTGCAAGGGTGTGTCCAGAATTGCACAATGGACTTGAAAATAGTGAACACTAACAGTGTCCGATGGACATCATTTACTATAATAGGATCTGTCATTTGTCTTTTCTGTGAAATTGAAACCGCCAGATGAAAAGTTGGATATTTTTGATCTGAACCTCTCCGCTTCCAGTGTGATGAACCCTGACATGGGAGGAAAAGGGGAGCAGAACTGGACAACAGAGTGCCAGAGATAGGTCAGTAAATTGTAGCTTTTACACGCACCCTGGCCGATCCTGGGTTTTCTCTAAATTCTGTACGACCCCTTTCACTGCTACCACAATCACTACATTACATTGGCACCATGCTTACGGCATTTAATGCCTTAGGCTAAGTTCACATCTGTGGCAAAGTCTACATTGGAGACTCCTCCGCAAAAACCACCAGACATTGATGGAGATAAAAACTCGGTATAGAGGACTTTTCTCTCCGCTAATTTCAGTGTATGGGGTCTGCTGATGTCTGCAGGAAACTTTTGTTTTGGCAGTCAGACTCTCTGTCGTTCGGGTCCCCCAGCAGACCTGTATGATGGAGAGCCCAGTGAAGATGTGAACCTAGCCCTATACTGGCCTCACACTCTACTGGCACTACAGCAGGTAATCCTCAGGCAACTAAACCAAAAACATCTCTCTCTGATGGTTTGTTGCAATGTATCAGTATGGAGTCCTAGCTGTTCAGCTCACAGACTCATTGTCCAGACTGGATACTGGATGTGCAAGCTCTTCAGCTATGGAAAAAATTGGAAATTATAGTAATATGAATATATAAATCTGGTGTATCTTTTCACTGCTTAGTCTAACTTTATATCACCTGTTAGGCTTACTTTTGCCTCAATTTTGGTTCAGTATTGGTGTATGTTATTATATCTGAAGTCCGCCCCTTTACCATCTGACCACACCCCTCCTCCAATAGGCCTGCCCCCTTTTCTGACACATTGGAAAAAAAGTGTAAAACACATAAAAATAAAAGTGTCACGTGGCATGTAGGCCAATGTTTAGTATATATTAAAGTGGATATGCCACAAAAATGTTCTGATGTTGAGAATGGGGGTCTTTTCCTCTTGTTACAAATTCAATCTGACTATAGCTAGGTTGAATATAGGGGTGCCCTTGGTGAACAGTCAAAATCATGCGCCCATTCACTTCAATGAGAGCACTGGAGATAGCCAAATTATAATACTCTGCTATCTCCGGTGTCCCCCAAGTGACATACCTACATTCAGCCTGGCTGCGTTCTGGCTGAATTCACAATGGGGGAAAAGACCCCAATTCTTGGGACTGGCAGGAATCTCAGCTGTCAGGCCCCCCTAATAGAGGATAAATACATTTAGCGGCATAACCACCTTTAAGGCTCCATGTTACGGAAACTCAGCTTTTTTTGTTGCAGATTTTGTTGTGTTTTATTAAGTCAAAGCCAAGAATGGCTACATAAGGAATGGGATATATATAGGAAGCTTCTTATATTTCTCCCTTCTGCTCAATCCACTCCTGGCTTTGGCTCAAAAAACCGCAACAAAATCTGCAACAAAAAAAGCTGTGTTTCCGCAATGTGGGGCCCCAGCCTTAGTGAGGGTTCTGGCTCACTTAGCTTAGTAAATCTGCCCCCGGTACTAGGTTGATGCTGTTGACATGTAGAACGATATGCAGACAATCAAATAAAAATGTTCACTTTTACCAAAATCAGAATATAACATGTGAAGGGCTTCATGTGATACGTGCAAATACTTCATAAGATTTTAGGTTTATAATATCTCCACCAGTGTTTACTTTCCTCTTGGCCTCTGTACTGAATCAGAAATGACTTCTGACAATGGCAGGACATTAACAGGAGACATATAGAGGAAAGTATGTCTGCACACAATGAGAATGAATCCAACTCTGTTTAGTCCCTGACTCTATGCTGAGACGCAATGGAAGTTATGTAATTGCAGGTTTTGTTACCATCTACTACATCATTGTCTATACAGTACCTACAGTATATACATGTACTAGGCAGAATGTAGATGATGCAAATTGCCATTTGAGTGCATATTAGAAGTACCGTAAAGGAGATCTTCAGTCTATATATATATATATATATATATATATATATATATATATATATATACCTGCTGCAATCCTGCTGACTGTACCTCTACACAGAACCGGTGGTGCACTGTAGACATGTCAGAAACCACCACATGCTTATATATAACGGAACTGAATGTGACCTAAGAATAAGAATCAGCATACGGCGTGTTACAGCACACATGCCAAGCACTGCGGTCCCATGAAGCATCACTTCTGTCCCCAAAGGGTTCCAATGGACTCCTGTAAAGGCGCAAAGGCAAATGCTATATATAGCAAGTCCTATCCCCAGTGTAATATATGCAGATAACCTATGGGTGGGGACACTATATGGCTATCTATGGTCACCCAACTAACTGAAGGAGTTGGCCTTCACCCAGTCTACAAGCCAATGCCAATGGTGTCTTTGGACCCGTTAGCCTGGTGACTTTTTTCCTTGCTTGACATTGTGCCTTACAATAAATTTGGAACTCGTGACTTGCATATTGGACTGCAACGATCTCAAGGTTGTTTCAAGTCATCTTAGTGTTTTCCTATGCGTGCAACCTGTACCATGTAGATGTGACTTTGGTCAGATATGATAGTCTAGAATCATCTTGTCAACCTAACCAACCAAGTGCTGAGATTTGTGTGGAAAGCAAGAGAACCTTCCCGAACGCCTTAAATACCTCCTGACAGTTCCTTCAGGATATTCTATTACACACGTAGCTATTTTAAGCATTATTACATTACATGGACTCTGCTGGATGCTTCTAGATAGCCTCGTATGTGTTTGGTGCTTGTACTACTTCTGCTGTGTCACATGATCCTTCTACTGAAGCCACCGATGAAATAGCTCCAATAATAGATTTTATTTTATCCCTTTTATTATTCGATTAGAAGTTCAGAGTCAGACCCAGAGGGAGGTGGACGGGGCCTACATTGTGACAGCTGTTGTCACTTGATGTGGCCGAACAACTGGTCTCCAGAAATAGACTGCAGAGAAGAAAAGGCTTGACAGAGCTTTTGTATAAATGGAATATTGTATTATATCATTATGGGTGCAGGAGACTTGGCAGGGGAGACGTTATATGAAATAGTGCTCAGGATCTTTGGAAGGTATTTCAGCCTGGTGAAGGGCTGAGCACTAAGAGAGTCTACAGCCACCTCGGAGCTGTGGGACAGGCAGCGAAGGAGGGGAGGGGTGAGGTTCCTTTTATAGGACTGTTCTTTGGGAATGTGAAGGTGCTGAAATAACAGACGTGACTGAGGATTGGGGTAGTCATTTGCACAGCCAGCGGACTTCGCTTCTGTTCTGTTATCACACTTGCAAGGATGGAGAACGTAGAAATATTCAACTCTGAAGGCAAAGGACGGGGTCTTAAATCCACTAAGGAATTTTGGGCTGGAGATGTCATCTTTGCAGAGCCGTCTTATGCTGCCGTAGTGTTTGACAAGTAAGTCATTATGGACAGTTCTCAAGTTTTTCTGCTTTAGACTTAGACATAAAGATTTGGATCTCAGACTTGTGAACATCCCGAAGATCCATTACAGTGCTCAATAAGATAAAGAGATATTTTCCTGCAACACGGATCCATGTTTTCCCCTATAAGGGTCCATTTCTATCTACTGTGATGGAGTTGCAACTTTTTTTTCATAGGGGTTGCAGAGGCAAAAGCTATGGGTAAATGCTGCACTAATGTGAATCATTTTTGATGACAGTACACATATAATAGGTGTAGTTTGCAGATCCCAACAACCCCTATACACATATACGCTTGGCTCAGCCTAGCGTCCATGTGCTCTGAATCGACAGGGGAGAATGATAGCTGGCAGCGTTGATCTCTCTGCTTTGTATGCCAAGTCGGGTTTTTCCAAAATTTCCAAGTTTTTCAATTTTGTGCCACCTTCATGGAAAAAGGCATAGTGTAGAAGATGTGCTACATTTATTATTTCTGCTGTTTTTCAAGGATCCCTTATATAATCAAGTGTGTGAAAACAGGTGCCTCAGATGCAAAATGGCAGTGAAAAATTAAATTTTTCATCCGTTTCTCCTGGACCTTTTTTAACATTTTGTGAATTTAACTTTAGTGAGGCTCCCAATCTAATCTGCCTGTGCACAAAAGTAGCAGCCACCAGTTTAACCAGTATAATGCATGCCTATGCTATGGGCACATCCCGATATGCAGTCTCTTAGAGGAGTTGTGCAACTATGGATACCTATCCCCTATCCACATCACAGAGAATAAGTGTCTGATCAGTGGGGGTCTGATCTCTGGATCCCCCAGTGATCAGGAGGATGGTGAACTGTAAATGGAGTACAATTGAGCTTGTGTGAGCAAGACTCACTTCTATGGGGCTACTGGGAATGTATTCCGTGATTGCTCTTGGGGGTCCTATATTGGTGGACCTAGGCATTGCCCAGCTTGCCGTCCCCTAAAACCAGCTCTATGATGGATGCACCATTTGGTCCTCCCTGTTTAGTCCAATATAAAATTGACCATTGAAAATTGAAAGCATCTGGTTATCTGCAAATCTCAACAATTTTGTCTAGATCTGAGAGCGGACTCTAGATGAATATCTAATCTCCATGGACAGCTTTAGGTTGGGGGTCATATGAATTGCAGTGTCTTCATAAATCTAACTGCGACTAAACCACTGCTATCTAAAGTAGCAGAATAAAGGATAATATGAAACAAATTATATTAATGCTCTCCTCGCTCCCCTGCTGTCTCTGGTCTGGTCTTCATAGAGATGCAGCTGTGATGTAAGGGACTTCATCACATCGCGCCTGCAGCACCCAGAGCAGACACTGGATGACTGCTGAAACAGGGAGCAGGTGGCTTCTGCATTACTGTTATCTGGGGGCAGCCCAGACCCACTGCACGGAACAGTGGGACAGCAATTGCCGGACTTTCCCGTTGTCCCAAGGATCCCCCGCTATCATAGGGCCTGATGCAAGTGCACCATTTGCCCTATGGTTAAAGCGGCCCTGGTGACTTGCCCTGCAATGCAAAGCTGCAAAGGAACTTGCGCTTGATTTTGAATATACTAAAGAATTTTTCATTGCATTTTTGCAGTGTTTTTCATTGTTCGGTTTTTTAAATACATTGGAAAACACTTGCTGCATGCTGTATTTATTATTATTATTATTATTATTATTATTGTTTATTTATATTGCACCATTCATTCCATGGTGCTTTACATTTGGGGGTTACATACAGTACACAAAATATACAGGTAGATATAATACTAACAGTGACCGACTGGCACAGTGGGGGAGAGGGCCCTGCACTTCCTTATAACTATGCCCCTGGGATTTACACTTGACTCGAGAACTCTCAGGTGGCAGGAACTTGGTCTCTCTCTCTGACCAGTTACAGTAGTAGTTGGACAGGGTATCCATAGCCTTGGGGCTGCTCATGGACAGTATTGTGTTCCCTCTATCAGGGCTAGTTGCCTTAGTCAGTGCATCTCAGATGCAAATTCTGCTGGCCTCTTGGTTCTCCATTTCTGTATCATTGCTGTCAGGCGGTACAAACCTTTTCCTGTGCTATACTTCCCAGTTGATAAGTTCTACTCTTCCTTTTATTACTATCCAGTTACTTCTACAAGTCATGCAATGGCATCCCAATATGTAGAGCAGGACATTGCATGGAGCCACTCAGACTCAGCCCAACCCTGCATCATCGAGACACGTGACACGACTAAAGAACAGACGGTATAGTCTTAGAATTCAAGGTTATGGATCATTGTGCATCCATATCGCATTCATTGGTCACCATTGAGTGAAGCCCTACACAGGCCACCTTGTGCATGTATACAGGTCATGTGTAATGTCTCTTGACACAGATCAGCAGACAGTGCCCAGTGTCACTGAATAGTCTTTTATGGTATACAACCATTAATATCTACACAGCCTCGACTAGTCATATGCCAGTATATTAGCTATCTCTCCTGTGACCTTGGATGCTGTGCTATGGGGATGACATGGAAACTGTATACCTTATACTCCACTTGGCCTTAGTTTGTGTATATATCATTTTGTATGACTGACGGCATCAGTGGATGTCCCCACAGCCATCCTTATTACAAAAATAATCCAGCACAGCTTAGAGTAAAGGCAGCGTAATACTATGATTTATCACTTGCACTACTATTCACTACTACCACGGCATTGGAATATAATTGTTATAGAACATCCAAATTTTACTTGCCAGACCAAGCGGAGTTGTTACACACACACAACGAATTGTGGATCTGAATTTTTTGAACATCTCTAGATGTGCTGTTGAGGTTTTGACATTGGTGGTGTACTAATGTCTGCACTTTGATTCTTATGTGCATGGGAAGAATATGCAAATCTGTCTTCCATGATGTAATTAGGAAGTCAGATGCTGCCTCTGTATTGCAAAACAATAGAGGGCGCTCACTGGAATGTGCAAGCCTATCTTTCTACATCGAGCTGAAGAGATGCAAGTACATCGAAACAGCTGTCCTCGATTGAGAGACTATACCTGGTAATAATCCCAGCGTCATTGCAAAACAAAGGCCTCTTGGAAGGTCGAGCATGACGCAAAAGGGAGCAACCTTTATTGGGTTACATCAGGGAAGACAGGCTTGCACATTCCAGTGAGCGCCCTCTATTGGTTTGCAATACAGAGGCAGCATCTGACTTCCTAATTACATCATGGAAGACAGATTTGCATATTCTTCCCATGGTCCTTTGCAAAGTGGAGTGCTAAAGGCTTAATAAGCCTCCACACACCTATATGGTGGTCTCTCCCTAAGGAGTGATAATATCCTCTTATGTGCATGTAAAGGCAACCTTAAGGCCTTTGATAAGAATATTACTATGCTGAATCGGATCCTGGAGAGCAATGGGCAATGTTCTTTCACAAGGGTCATCTGATTTACCAAATATTTTTAGTATCATAGACATAACGATTGTCACCGACAATTAGAAAAATAATGTCTATAGCCACTTTATTACCAAATATTACACTAGCCATTATCATTTTAGGTTATGTATTTAGGATGTTATATGTAACAAGAGTATTAATGTCATGTTGGGCCAATATATGTTTCATGATTCCATGATGTATAGTGCTATATACTCCTGATGAAAAATGGGAAAGAATAGAGATGAGCGAACAGTAAAATGTTCGAGATTCGAGATTCGTTTCGAGTAGCCCCTCAATATTCGACTACTCGAATCGAATATCGAATCTTATTATACCCTATGGGGGGAAAATGCTCGTTTCAGGGGTAGGCAACGTTCGATCAAGTTACACTTACCAAGTCCACGAGTGAGGGTCGGGCTGGATCCTCCGAGAAGTCTTCTCCCTGCGCAGCGTCCCCGCGGCGTCTTCCGGCTCTGAATTCACTCTACCAGGCATCAGGCCTGGGCAGAGCCGACTGCACATGCCTGCACTACAAGCGGACAAGCTGGCAGAGTGAATTAAGAGCCGGAAGACGCCGCGGGGAAGCTGCACGGAGAAGACTTCTAAAGGTAGGAGAAGAACCAGCGTTGATTGGCCGACTGTATAGCATTCGGCCAATCAATGCTGGTTCTGCATCGAATTTTTCCATTCGAATAGCGAGTGGTACTCGATCAAGTACGAGTATTTCGAATACCTACTCGATCAAATACTACTCGCTCATGTCTAGGAAAGAACATTCCAGGTCAAGAATTACTGGGCACAACTGATCCAATGTGTTATGCCTTGATGGGTGTGAGGGACATGACACAGGGACTCCACTATCGGATTGTGACCCCTGGACCCAGCAGATAAAATAATTCTGGGCCTCACCCTCCAAAAAAATAGACAATAATACCCTCCAATTCTGGTGTCTCTGCTAGACAATGACAGTATTTGAGCCTGGTACTCTGATGGCCAGGGCATCAAAGGAAACCCCTGTCTCATGAGCCACTTCCTTGGATCCTGTGTGGGGTATAACGCAGTGGATCATCTTTGTTCAGAGTGTTCCTTTAACAAGAAGACAAATACAAGGAAATTTTCAAGTGTAAAAATGGGAAAAGAGCAAACAGAATGATCTATTGAGATGTGGAGAGAGAAGTCTGCGGTGCCCTTTAATAAAGCTGTCATAGGCTCATTCACTAAGAAGCCAGACAGTCTATGTTTGACTTCAGAAACATCTAGGAAAACAGTCTCCTAAGCATTTGCTATGGTCTGCTTAGCATCCAAACATGAGAAGAGATTCCATCCCTGTTGTATTATTCAATGTTTTATATCTCTATGTCACCAGACTGAATGTTACACCAAAAACTATGTTCACATCTGCCCTGGAGACTTCATTTTATCTGGTAAAATACTGACACCCCGATGGAAACCCAATAGGCCCTACTACAGTCACTGGGGTCCACCAGGATCCATTTATATCCATCATTTGACAGATCTGGTCCTTCTATATTTGCTATGTTTCCTATAATGGAGCAGAATAATGGAAATAGTTAGTGCAGATCTGAACACAGACATACACTTCGAATTCTAGACATATTTGCAGACTGGGAACAAAGATTTGAACTGAAATAATAGGTAAAAATCACATGTTGCCTTTAAAGGGGGTCTCTTCAGACACTGGAGTATAATAAGCGGAGGACTAGAGGAGGTGCTTTGGTGTCCGGACGCCCCACTTGTCTGCTGAGGCCCAATCACAGGCCTAAACAGTCCTCCGGGGCCTGTGAAGTTACAGAAGAAGCCAGGAGAGTCTATGGCAATGACTGTACATAGGGGCACTATATACTTTAGCAGAGGTTTGGGAAACTGGAACTCAGAACTAAGAGATATCAGCGAGGCACGTCCAGCCCTGCGGAAGAAATAGCTGGGATGAACATTGCTCAATGACATCACACTCTATGAGAGTGGTTTTCAAGGAAAAGTATATCGCCTGCTTATCTTTAGGATAGGACTTCAATATCGGGTGGTAGTTGATTCCCGGCACCCTCTGCCAGTCAACTGATTGTGGGGCTATGGCCTTCCATCCCACATACTTATCTCTATTTACTAGGAACAACTCCTCAGCAACTCACTTAACCCCTTCGGAAAACACAGATGGTAGGGACAGTGCACATAAAAGAAGATGACCAGTCACAATAAGGACATCATGGCCAGGTTTCTAACAGGTCCTAGATCATAGAAAGTTCCTGTATTCATGGTCATATCCATTGCCAACCTCTGAATTTTTTTTACTTATTTATATTTATGCAAATTTTAAGTTTTGTCTATGTATTTGCATTGGGTTGTGCTCATGGTATACAAAACTCTCATGCACATGAGTGTACAGGCCAAGGGAGGGGAGGGATGATTTTATAGTGGAATGCACGAATGCGCCATCTGAGTGACTTCTGTACCCCATTGATTTCAATTTAGAATTCCGTTGCATTCTGTTCCAATGTCATGATGCAGGATAGAACCGGGTATATAATGATAAGAATGGAGTGGATCATTGAAAGTCCCCTTGGATGACACACTTGGTCATGTGCATGGGGCATTAAAGAAGTTTTCCACCAAAGCTAGTTTCATGGATCTATGGATACTTGGGGAACGTTCAAAATGGAGCATTTGCTATATTAATTTCAATGGAAGGCCAGGGATAGCAGACTGCTGTACTTTGTCTATATCTATTCTCCTTATTGGTTGGGGTCTGAGAAGTCGGACCCCTACTTATCTGCAAATTATTCCTATTCTATGGATGGCGATAATTTGCTTTGGTAGGAAAACTTTTAAGGGAAAGTTCACATGGAGGAATTTGGGGAAGAATTTGAGGCAGTCTTTCACTTTAGATTCCCGTCCAAATTCCAAACCAACAGAAATAAAGGGAAGAGAGTCTGACCAGAATTCGGAGGTAGTTTTGAGCCAGAATCCACTTAAAAATCAACCCCTTCAATCAAAAGGTTAGTTTTGGAACCAGAGGTTAGAGACCCCTAACAATTTGATATTGGTGGCTTATTCTAAGCATATCCTAGTCCTGAAACCCCCTTTAACAATTTATTGAGAAATTGTAGTTTCAAAACGGCCTGAAACTTCTGGACACCAATGCAAAATTAGCACCAGAGTCCCTGATCACCCGAGAATGGTTGTGAAACCTTAAAGTCTCCAAGGCCCTTGTGCAAATATTGGCACACCCATGACTGCAAATGGAAAGTAAATGTTTGTGGACTCCAGATGTTTCGATGTCTTAGCCAATGGCACTCTGGCTTGCACCTTTCTTGTGCCTATATGAGCTATCGGAGTGACAACTTATTTTAGCTCTTACCATATAAGGAAATTCCTGGAGGTTATATAATCCGCCACAAGTTGTTTCTACTGATAACACTTATCTATATCTTGACTATATATAAGGTGAAGGAACCACATGCCAGTATTGTTTCTGAATTCCCCAACTGCTGTGCAAACCCAACAATTCTGACACCATTATCCATTATCATAGGGTCTACTATTTAGTTCAAAAGTTCCAAAAAATTCCAAAAGTCCAAAAATGAACTACAAGAAATATGGAAGGTCTTAAACATACAATTTATCAGAAAATAACTAAAGGTTTTAATTTGTATACTTGGGGGACAGGCGTCCATCAAATTCACCCTATAATCCTACAGCGTTGATCCAGAAGAAGACAAAAACCTCTACGAGACAGATGTCAGTACCCTAATATAAGGGGAAAAATTCCTTTCTCTTTCCATATCGCTCAATCAGAATATATCTTCTGATCTCGGAAAATGTAATTATTATAATAAAAATTAAATTGCAGTAATATAAGGAAAGCCTATATGGACCTTTTTATGAATACGCACCATGTACCGTCACCCCATAGACACTGCTATACTGCACTTGACTTGCTACAGACTGATTATAAATAGGATCTGTAACATATAAGAGAGAAATATAATCCCCATTCACAGATTACTTCATAGAGCTAGCATATGACTGATGAGAAGTAAGCAAAAGTCATGGAACAAGAGGACTAGAGTACAGAAATAGAGGACATGCCAAGGAATGACCTGGGGACAAGTAGCTGGTAAAGAAGGTGTTGATGGCATTATGGTATATATAGTACATGTCATGTTATAATTGTCTTTTCAGCCTTACACATTGTGTGTGCCATTCATGCTTCAAGAGGCAAGAAAAGCTCCAGCGCTGTGGACAGTGTAAATTTGCGCATTACTGTGACCGCACCTGTCAGAAGGACGCCTGGGTAAACCACAAACATGAATGTGCAGCCATCAAGAAACTCGGTAAAGCTCCGAATGACAATATCAGGTAAGACTGTGGTTCTAATGAAGATGCCCTGTAAAATCTGATGAATCTGTGGTCCAAACAAATGCCTTCATGTTTGCCAAATTTTATTTATATAGCGCCAACATATTCCGCAGCGCTGTACAATTTGTAGGGTTCAAATATAGACTGAAAGATGCATTACAAAGAAAATCATTTCACACAATGGGACTGAGGGCCCTGTTCGCAAGAGCTTACAATCTATGAGGTAGAGGGGGTGACACAAGAGGTAGCAGGGGCGGCATTGCTTATACAGAGGTCAGACAATTTTATAATAGAGGTGACTGTCATTACACAAACATAAAACTTTATGAGCCGTCACTAGTGGTGTCCTGTAACATGTGGATAGAGCTTGGACCTATAAAGTTATCCTGAAAAGACATCATATCATGTGGGGTAATGTGGGAGCGGGACAGAGGAGGGTTACATTTTGGGGATTCTAATTATAGTACAGAAGGGTTTACGTTAGAAATTGTGATAGGCCTGTCTGAAAAGATGCATCTTTAGTTTGCGTTTGAAACTGTAGAAATTGGGAGTTAATCTGATTTTCCGGGGTAGAGCATTCCAGAGAAGTGGTGCAGCTCGGGAGAAGTCTTGTATACGAGCGTGGGAGGTTCTGATAATAGAGGATGTAAGTGTTAGGTCATTGAGTGAGCGGAGAACACGGGTTGGGCGGTAGACAGAGATGAGGGAGGAAATGTAGGGAGGTGCGGCATTATGGAGACCCTTGTGGATGAGAGTGATAACTTTATATTTATTCTATAATGAATAGGCAGCCAATGTAGCGATTGGCACAGACCCGAGGCATCGCTGTAGCGTCTAGACTGATAGATGAGCCTGGCCGCTGCATTCAGAATAGATTGTAGAGGGGAGAGTGTAGTGAGGGGAAGACCGATTAGTAAGGAGTTACAGTAGTCAAGGCGAGAATGAATCAGAGAGACAATAAGTGTCTTTAGTGTATCTCTGGTAAGGAAAGGGCGTATTCTGGAGATGTTTTTGAGGTGGAGGTGACATGAGCGTGCGAGTGATTCAATATGAGGGGTGAAGGAAAGGTCTGCGTGAAACCTGACCCCAAGGCAGCGGGCCTGCTGCCTAGGAGTTATAGTAAGGCCTGAGACTGCAATGGATATATCAGGGACAGATCTATTAGATGGTGGAAACAGTAGTAGTTCAGTCTTAGAGAGATTTATTTTCAGATAGAGCGAGGACATGATATTAGAGACAGCAGAAAGACAGTCACTGGTGTTCTGTATGAGTGCAGGGGTGATGTCACGGGAAGATGTGTATAATTGGGTGTCATCAGCATAAAGATGGTACCTGAAGCCAAATCTGGTGATGGTTTGAAGATGGTGAAAAGTTTCCTTTAAGGCAAATAAAAAGAGACTTGATGGAATCCAATGTCCTAAAGCAATGCACTGCTTCTGTCACTAAAGTTGGCCATATACATTAGATATTACAGATTTCATCAGGTTCTCCTGATCCTATAATGTATAGGGGAGCTTCCCTACTTCCCAAATGGCAGATGTTGGGGAAGATTAGGTTTGAGAATTGGATATCAGCTACCTGATCCTTTTGTTCTCTGGGCAGTAGAGGACTCTGGATGCAATTTTCTCCTTTCTCTCAGACCAGTTCACAGTCATTGCCTGGCCGAGATGAGTGTACATGTATAGGGTGAGTCCGGCAAGATAGCTGTAGCTGTCAGAGGAATGAGTGTTTGGCCAACAGCTATCTAGAGCATAATATTGCCTGCCAAACTTGAGTGAAACTTTCTTACGATTCTCCCTATTTGGGGGGGGGAGAAGTGGGGCCCTATTTTTCTCTATTGTCTCTCTTTGAACTTAAAAATAGCTTAGTAATGGCTATTACAGCCATCTGGAAGATGTCCTACTTTAAAGTGGACCTGTTATTTCTCCTGACAGTCTCCTGGTCCTGTTATTCCTCCTAGAAATTCATGAATACTTTGACAACGATGCGTCACCATTCCTGTTGTCAGAGGGACATAATAATATTTCATGGGGAATAGAAGTATTTACTGAAGCAGCCATGTCAGGAGAACAGAAAGGAACCTGTCGGGACACGGTGTCCCATTTTATGGAAGCGATTTGTATGTTAAAAGGAGTCTATCACCACAACCCAGCACTTCAGCCATGAGGATGAATAGGTTAGGGTTACCTGAATCCATCGATGTTTTCCACTTGTGAGTCGGTTCCTCTATTGCCAAGCTATAGCTATTTTTGTCATTACGTCAATGAGATCTTATAAGCAACGAGGGCATTGTTATTTCTCTAAAGAAGGAATCTCATTTTCATATTCACAAAAATGGTGACGTCCTTTAATAAGTGTAAGCGTTTGGTCATTTATAAGAGGAAGTGTTTCCATGAATGATAGTATGTGTCCACAATGTAGGTCCAGCGCACAATAAAACCATAAAAACATAGTACATTGTATGGATATTGTACATTATAGTCATATGACCAGCCCTAAATAATGAATAATATCTGCGTTGTGGCCAGGCTTGCAGCTAGAATCCTGTGGAGGATAGAGAGAGAAGGAAGTGGCCTGACAGAAGGATGCTTAGTCTCCGTGGAAGATCTTCAAAACCACATAGAAGACTTTGATACGGAGGAGAAGAATGGACTGATGGAAGACGTTCAGAGTTTTCTGGATTATTGGCCCAGTCCAAATAAACAGTTTAGCATGCAGTACATCTCACACATCTTTGGAGTGGTAAGTGTTAATTGGGAAGACCAAAGTGATGTCTATCTATGGGCTGAACTGGATATTGTCAGTGGAACAGCTAAAAGGAGTTAATTCGTTGAAATACAGATGCCATTAGATAGTGACCATAATATCAGGACCAGAAGTGAACTTGGGAATTTTGTAATTAGGACCTGTGTACTGTAGGTCTCTTGTACAAGACCATATTGTGTATCCATGTGCTACAGATAGTTATTATGACCCTCTGTAAACTGTTAATGTACCTTAGATTTTACATGGAGACACCACGTGGCACCACATAGTGTTGTTGGTTCTATAATAAGAACTTGTAAGCACTACATGTGTTGCTAAACAGGGCCCAATGCACTTTTTGATATAATTTTCATCTATACTATTATGGTGCCAATTAGAGAGGAGTGAACTGATTCCGATGATCGAACTAGATTGGACCCGAATTATCAAAAAGTTTTATGCTTGGCCAAAACCCAAAACTTTGGAGCTTCGTCACTCATGAACCACTATTATAGTCTGGGGTCTCTTCAGTCTTCACATAATATTAAGCGGAGGTGTGGAAACAATATATAGTTATGCTCAAATTCCCCTATCTTTCTTGGGCATCCTATCAGCATCTGGTACCCCTTTCTGGGTCCTCTTCTGGTCTCTTGGCTGATGTCACATGCCTCTGTGGGTCCACAAGACATTGGAATACCCCATGAGGTCCCATCACAGGTCTCAGGGTTCCCCCCACTGGGTGTATGATGTCACCCAGAAAGCTAGAAGACGAACCTGGGGGACACTGCATGGAAACAAAACAAATCTTCAGAGGTTCACCAATCTTTAGTAGCAATGAAGGTGCTTGGATCTTGGAGAATGAGGTAGGTCAGAACATGATGAGATATAGTCATTGCATCATCACTGTAGATAACCTCAGACTACCATTCAGTGACCTCATACTTCAGTGTCTGGATAGGAGTATACGCTTATCTTTCCTTGAGTAGATGCCATTGGATGCCAGTAAGTATTGGCATTGGGTGTTTGGCAGCTACAGCAATTGTTTAGACCGGAATTGTTGGTGGGTATGACACTGAGCTTAGAAATGTTTTTATTGAGCTGATGTAGTATCAGGTCACATATTTACTCACTAATGTTTTCTCTTTTATGTCTTCTTGCCTCCCTCTGGTATTTTTCTATGGAAAGATAAGCTGTAATGGATTTACTTTGAGTGATCAGAGAGGTCTTCAAGCTGTCGGAGTTGGAATTTTCCCAAATCTCTGCCTTGTGAACCATAACTGCTGGCCAAACTGCACGGTGATATTCAACAACGGCAAGTACGTAGATGATTTCATGGAACAATGGAAAAAATAAAATAATAATTACAATAATAAAATAATGCAAGGAATCTGAGAAGTAAACCATTAAATACTAGGTCATGGGGAAGTTGGGCATTGATACTGGTCACAATGAATTTGGGTTCCATAGATTTAGACATCAAACTAGTGGATGGGCCTCTGAATAACTAGGACCGGGACACTACTGGAAACCAAAATACCGAGCATCAGGGATCAGAAGATAAACCCAATATGGCCACACTCATGGGAATTTGGCACCTGGGATTGCTCTAGTTTTGCTTTTGAAGGCTTCAACATGACAAAGGTACTTAGTATGGGCGTTATATTCTGTTTTATTGGAAAATATCCCATTCAAGACATATATATTCCTCTATGTGTAGGATCTTCTCATACGACCTTTGCCAGAAGAGAGTACAGTGAGGCAAGGTGGAAGTATGTTCTGTAATACTATCACACCTATCATTTACCAGCTCTTCTTGGCTCGGCCCACTACAGGGAGCTGTGATACATGAATATCTGTTCCTCTCTATTAGTGAGTTAGTTCAGCACACAGAGATAAAGCCAATTTATGAGGCTTACCCTCCGTGCTCTTATCCCTTGACATTTATATGACATTTCATTCATAGAGATGTCACCTCCCCTGCTTAACCTCACCGTACTAAGAAACGACCCCTGTTTCTAGCTGATAACACAGGGAAGGTGGAGGAGACCTTAAATAGTAGCTAGCTATGCTTTATACGCCACATACAGAGCTGTGTTGTACATTTTAGGGATTTTTGTATACAAGAATGACATATTACTGTCCTTTTATTCCGAGAAGAATAGCTATATGGGGTGCAGAGGTACACGACCAATTTGTGTCCTGGTGCATGAGGGTACCCTAAAACCTTCTACACTTGTCTACATTATATATTACATAATAGTATAGCACAGGTGAGGTCTAGGGTTGAGCTTTCAAGATCGATTTTAAAATCCGATTTCCGATCATTTTCCAGCCAATCTCGATTGTGAAATTTGCTCGATCGCCGATCGGAATCCGATCTTTTCCGATCCTGATCCTCAACCCTAGTCAATGCTTTTCTATGTGAAAAGTCACTTTTGGGGTTGAGCCGATCTTTTGATAACCTCCGATCTCGATCCTGCTGGAAAAGATCGGGTCGGAATTCCGATCGCGATCGTGAAATTTACTCGATCGCCGATCGGAATCCGATCTTTTCCGATCCCGATCGCTCAACCCTAGTGAGGTCCTGTTACAGATTTTGCACAGGTACCCAGGAGCTTCACGTTATTCTGCCCTTTTGGATGGATAGTTTTTGTTTACCATTAGCTTTGGCATTCACACCATCTAAACAAGTTATCCATAGGATAGGAGAAAAGTTGCAGATTGATGGGGTCCAAGCCACTCACACACCCATTGATCGGGAGAACAGGGGAGTTCTGCATGGAGTGGTGTGTGGGCAGTGTGCACACTGCTTATGGCAACGCAAAAGATAGGTAAAGTACAGAACCTGCCTCTCCCATTAAAATGAATGGAATGATGTGCAAGATGCCTGACTACTGGTGTATTCAGAATAGGGGATATAACTCTCCTGTTCTCCTGATTGGTGGAGGACCTCTTAGACCCTCAATGATCATGAGAACAAGGTAGTTTTGTCCCCATTCTGAATGGTCCAATGGGCGGGCAGCATGTTCACTGCTCCATTCATTTCAAAGAGAATACCGGGGATAAGCGAATTAAGAGTGCTGAGCTATCACTGGTATTCCTATTTAAATTAATGGAGCAGAGGCTACCCAACCCCTAGCGTAAAAGCAGTTCAAGATAGGCCAGCGCTTCCTCTCTCCTCCCTCTCCTTGCACAGAAACTACTGCACATGTCACTGAGCATGCTCACCACACCTTATCTGAGAAATCAATATGACATTTTCTTTTTAGTTTCACGTTGTATCGTAAAACAAGTCTCGGCTAATGCTGTTTAGATAATTGTCTAAAGAAAAGATCAATTTCCCTACAAAGTCCTTACAAAGTCCTTTTCCTGACCTAACCCACTTTGTTCGGTGTGCAAAAAAAGTAGAGTAATTGTGACTTCTTTCCATCTATACGGAAAAGACTTCTATTAAGGTAATGTACAAATATGGCGTCCAATGGCTTTAATGGTTTTGGGGGTATAAATGCTGAAATGGTACAGGCTATGTATCAAACTCTTAACGATATGTTAATTATCACCACCACATAGATTTTATACAAAAAAGTGGCTACTAAGCCCAGTACATAGTGAACGTAGTGAAATTTTGCTCCTCTGGTGCCCATACTGGAAGTTGATGCATAGCCTCCATTTATATTGTGATCCCAGAATCTCCCACCCTTTTCGATGGAAATTTTTGTACCCATTGTAGACTCTTGTTTTGTTTTTCAGTCATGAGGCTGTTAAGTCAATGTATCATACACAGATGAGGTGGGTCGGTGTCACAAGAATCGTTGTGAAATCCCGCACTCCTCCCCCCTATTGTTTCTCATGGAATCAGTAACCCACACAATGTCTCCACTCCCATATCCCATCAAATTCTACCAATATCTTCCTTCACGTATAACTTTACAGTGTATGAGACCTCCATTAATACTCACCATCCTGTCCTAATCCCACCCCCTGTGCTGTGTTCTCCACCTCCCACCTCAATGAATACTTGGTGCACAATGGCGTCCCATGTGGTCCTCTGAAAGCATGGAGCATTGATGATGATGTTTGGAAGTCGCCATTAGACTTTTCTATTAATGTGGTTCTGACCGACTAATTTTTTTCTAACAAGAATAAAAATACTAAAGTTTTTCACACATTAATGATGCCAAATTTAATGACCGTATATGTCAATTTTTTGAACGATGAAGATAGTCATAGGTAGACCTATAATGGAAATTTGCAATGAAATGGTTGACTGGATTGAGTTTTCTGAGTGTCTAGATGACCCATAAAATGATATAGTGAAAATACTTGTTGTTCTTTCAAGTATATAAATTTTTAATTTATACGTGAAGCTGTTTGGTGCATCGGGGGAGTGGCTATGTCTACCAAAGCACCTATTCTTGCCTATGGTTTCCAAACATCAGGACTAGAGATGAGCGAGTAGTATTCGTTCGAGTAGGTATTCGATTGAATACTACAGTATTTGAAATACTCGTACTCGATCGAATACCACTCGCTATTCGAATGGAAAAATTTGATGCAGAACCAGCATTGATTGGCCGAATGCTATACAGTTGGCCAATCAACACTGGTTCTTCTCCTACCTTTTGAAGTCTTCTCCGCGCAGCGTCCCCGCGGCGTCTTCCGGCTCTGAATTCACTCTGCCAGGTATCGGGCCTGGGCAGAGCCGACTGTGCATGCCCGCGCTACAAGAAAATGGCCGCTTTGACTGTAAGCGGCCATTTTCTTGTAGTGCGGACATGTGCAGTCGGCTCTGCCCAGGCCCGATGCCTAGCAGAGTGAATTCAGAGCCGGAAGATGCCGCGGGGATGCTGCACGGAGAAGACTTCTCGGAGGATCCAGCCCGACCCTCACTCGTGGACTTGGTAAGTTCTATTTGATCGAATGTTGCCTACCTCTGAAACGAGCATTTTCCCCCCATAGACTATAATAGGATTCGATATTAAATTCGAGTAGTCGAATATTGTGGGGCTACTCGAAAAAATATCGAACATTTTACTGTTCGCTCATCTCTAATCAGGACCTATTAATCTGTATAGAATGTTAGGGGGCTATTCTGGGGGACAACCATAGGTGAAAATAGGTACTCGGCCAGAACCCACCATACCCTGGGTCATACACACTTAACAAAACTTTAATCGACTTAGCTGGTACTGTATTGCACTGCGAAAATTTGCAGCTAACATGCAGAAATCCTGAGGCTTCCGCATTACTAAGAAACTTATTGCGCAGCGCATTGACTGTAACAATGCAAAAACGACAAGCGCATGTACCAAAAATACCAATTTAAAGGATAAAGGGGTGTTCCAAGTCCTTGTTTTTACCCCCTATAGAGGCTTAAAATAATGAATGGAGACTCCGCGCCCAAGCTGAGTAGTGGGTATATAGCATTTAATTTTTTTTTAAAGGGGTAAAAAATAGTTCTTTGAATACCCCTTTAAAACTAGCAGGACTTACACAAAAACATACATGTGGCAAATTTTTGCCTCTTATTAATCCATTGTATTGAAGGAACGTATTACTCTATGCATATTTAACCCTAATAATGATCTAAATCTAATAATCCCAATGATAATGATATCGGTAACATTTGCTTTCATGAAACTTTTTGTAAAATGATGTAACAACAATAAGAGAGACTAATTCTCTGACTGTTTTTCTTTTGGCTAATCCATTGTATTTCCGATATGTCCTGAAATTAAACAAGAACAAATGTATGTTAATCCATTCCCTATGCTTCTTGAGCATGGTTAATTCTTAAAATTTTTGGGAAAAAACAAACCAAACTTGTGAAAGCCCCAAAAGAAAATGTACACTCTATAGAAGTTCTAACCTATGCAATGACCTAGAGATGATGGTGATGACTGGGATGATGAAGATAATGGTTATGGTTTGGTCACATCGATGACGCATGAGTATCAAAGCATCAAACTAATATTCATTCACGTACTCAGAGAAACCTTGGTGCACGGCCAGGAAACCTTTGGCACTCTAACAGTTGTTGATAGGTCAAGGATTGGACAGCTGGAGTGTCAAACGTTACCTGACCTACACTGAAGTCTTCTCAGAACCTCTTACTGAAATATTAATTGGCCTTCTGCTTATCCAATGACAGAATCGAGCTTCGTTCCCTTGGAAAGATCAACAAAGGAGACGAACTTAGTGTTTCCTACGTGGACTTCCTCAATCTGAGTGAAGAGAGAAGAAAACAGTTGAAGAAACAGTACTATTTTGACTGCACGTGTGAACATTGCACAAAGGGGACCAAGGATGATCTGTTACTGGCTGCCGTGGATGGAGAGAATAAGGTAAGAACGTTGTCTTAATAGTCATTTGCATCTATGGCATGTAGCAGCCTTATAACCTGATGGAGAAAAAGTACTCAAGTCGTGAAAATGGGATGAGGGATGACGTGGCGATAAATTTGTTGGTGTGAAACAGCTTTTATCTTTGCTATGGGTCTATGGATCCTCTGTGTACACTACTGGAAGTATGAGTAGTATTAGAAGAATGAAGTTAGACTGTCCATTATATGATATGGTTTGAAGAGTGTGATAAGTCTTGCAAGGAACTCAGGTGCCTTGAACCATACCGATGCTAAAAGCCTAGAGGTAGCCATAGACTGAAGATAGCTGGCCTAGAAGTACTCTTAGCAGCTATATCTCACAGCTTTCCAACCCCCTCACACATGTACGTGTAGATTGGCTAAGCAAACATGTATTCTAAATAAGGAAGGGGAAATAAGCCACTTCCAGATACCGCTGATGGCTACTTATCTCTTTTAAGAACAGGGATTGAGCACAATGAAATCCAATATGTCTAAGTCTTCTTTCCCCCAACATCTGCCATCGGGAAGAGTCAGGAGGACACCACCATAAACATGTGATAGTCAACTTGTCCTACAGATTCGGATGATATTTTTTTTAATGACCACGGTCACCTTTAGCATTGTATAGAGGCCCCTCTATAAATTACCTAGTATTTCCTATGCAACCTCAGTTCTTGGGTATTCTTCAGTATTGGAGTTGCCAACATGTACCCCAAGCTTGAATTGGATCATTTTTGGACCCAACTGAAATTTATTGACATAGTCCGAACCATGTATATTTTGTAGAATTCATTTTGTATGTTGAACATATAGCGTAATGAAGTATGAGGAGTGTTTATCTGAAAGAATAAAATGAATACTCAACTGGGAAAACATTCAAAATCTCTCCATTCTCTCATATGGAATCAGAGACCACGGAGAATACGGTAAGTATCCCATGGGGTTCAAATAGACTGGAAGGACTCCACGGTGTTGTTCAAAGTGGCTACAAGGAACTCCAGGCTCTTAACATCTTTAATACAAGCAACCAAAGAAGCGTGGAAGGCAGGTTGAGGAGGTAGATCAAGGGGTCTAAGGGGACACCTTGGAAAAAGAGTGCATCAGTCATGCGCTTAACTTCTACCCTGAAGGGGTGAATCAAAGGGCAGCTCCAAAATATAAGCTACAATGTTCCCATACCATTTCCAGCAGATTTGGGGAACACTGGGATTGAGAGTATGGAGAAGGACCAGGGTATGGTACCAATGCATCAAAATCTTATATTGAGTTTCACGAAAGATTATGCAAGTAGACGACTTAGCAGCACGAGACCAAATGATCGGCTTGCCCAAGGCGTCATTCCAATGAACCATATATTTGTGGGTCAGATGGGACCGTCCTTCCGGTGAGGATAGTAATTGATACATGTCTGAAATCAGACCCTTAGTGGAGGTGCCTGTGCAACACAACCTCTCAAAGCGGTGGAGCTCCAAACATCCTGAGCAAGAAGTGATTCATCTGTTGGTAGTGGAACCATTCCGATCCAGGCAGGCACAGAGCAGAGGTGAAGGAGTCAAAGGCCTCACATGCATTTTTATAGACTAACTTATCTCATTTCTGGTTTTGCAGCCTGCCGAAAATGTGGTAAAAGAAGTCATCCAGTTTTCAAAGAGTACCCTGGAGAAAATAGACAAAGCACGGGCTGAAGGCTCTTACCATGAGGTGTGTACAATAAGTATGTAAAGGAAACATGGACATTTTGCTAAAATTTAGACAGCTGTCTAGGAATTTGTGTCAGCAGCAGTGGGTGAAAACATTTTATCTCCATTGTCCCTCTGTGGACTTATATGGTGTCACCCATCATAATATAGAAAATCTGCTGTCTTGTATCTCCGTCAATGTTAAGATGACTTCATAGCCTGGCCACCTTTCTCCATCACTGTCAAATCTTTTTAACGCTCTAGTTCAGTCGAGTATGACAGTGGTCATCTGTTTTTATGGACTGACCCTTAGATGAAGCTATGTCTTCTTGGTCACCTTCACTCAGTTGTTCCATGAGATTTGGTTCTTGTTTTTACTAAAATATATTTTCCCATTTTGATATCAGGTGGTGAAACTTTGCCGTGAATGTCTCAAGAGACAGGAACCCGTCTTGGCAGACACCAATATTTACATGCTGCAAATCCTGAGCATTGGTTCTGAGGTGCTCTCCTACCTTCAGATGTTTGAGGAAGCTGCTGAGAATGCCAAAAAAATGGTGGACGGCTACCTGTAAGTAGTTAAAGCGGAAGATACAAGTAAATGAGCATTTGACAAATATTCAATGGAAGATACCAGTTTGGAAAATGGGAAAAATATGTAAAATTCCAAAAAGGAAGAAAGAAAATTGTTTCTAGTGATACCTATAGGCGGACAACCTATGTCAATATCCAACCAAGCATTGTTTCAGAGTTTTGGTAGTCATCCTATATATCACATTATATGGTACATATATATACACTCGCCATGGCGGTATTATATGAGCACTGTGTTATATTATTCAGGCATTCTCCATTATATGGAAGTCTCACATACTATGTCCTCAGGTCTAACCAGACCTTGATACAAGTAATTGTTTAGTAATTGTAGTTTTTATTATTTTTATGGGTTTGTAAGGAATTCTAGATTGGGTCAACCAAGCCAAATGGGATTGCTCAAATGGTTTGTTCCTACTGACATGTAGATATGAAAATTATTTGGGTGGGCCGCACCAATTGATAAGAGCCATCTCCATTTGGAGGCATGGTTATAGCCCAGCCTTTACTCCAGACACTTTCACGTAAGACTAAAAGGAAACGTTGTCAGCTTATCTAAAGTGCATGACTTCTTTTTTGGAGATTTTACATACCGCCACATCTCAGCCCATAAAGAACCCCCTTTTCTCCAGAAAGTCCCCTGTTGTGGTGATATATGGTGGCATGTAGAAGCTTCTAATAAAGGAGATCTGGTTAGTGGAATGGTCTCCATGGCAGAAAGAGCAAAACCTAAAACTGGAACAGTACAGTGCTAGATTTATTTTTGGTCATATGGTCAAGGGAAATATGGAAGTACGGTAAAAGTCACACAGCTCTGGGACCTAGTGATGATTTTTCTATAGATATTTAAGTAGAAAGGAAAAGTTAATTTGATTAATGATTCCCATTTATCTTATAGGAAAATATACCATCCAAACAACGCCCAGCTTGGAATGGCAATTATGAGAGCCGGAGTCACACACTGGCATGCTGGGCTCATTGAAGTGGGTCACGGGATGATCTGCAAGGCTTTTGCTATTCTTTTAATTACTCATGGGCCTACACACCCCATCACCAAAGATCTGGAGGTGAGTATATTATATCTGTCACTGAACTTTATACACAAATTGTATATAAGGGACAGTATTATATTACATATATTCCTGTACATAGGAGGTATAGTAGTTATATTCTTGTACATAGGGGCAGTATTGTAGTAGTTATATTCTTGTACATAGGAGCAGTATTATAGTAGTTATATTCTTGTACATAGGAGCAGTATTATAGTAATTATATTCTTGTACATAGGAGGCAAATTAGAAAACAATGTAGAAACTAGTGTTAGGGAGCATTCACACGGCGTAACGTCCCACGAGATTTGGCACGTGTACGCCGCGTGACCCTTTGCATTTATTCACGGCCGCAAACTAGCGCGGCGCATACGCTCCCCGCTCCCATTGAAATGAATGGGAGCGTGTACGGCACGCAAAGGGTCACGCGGCGTACACGTGCCAAATCTCGCGGGACGTTACGCCGTGTGAATGCTCCCTAAGTGAGAATATTACGCAGCAAGTTTTTGCATGTGACAAATCTTCAGTTACATCTGGGAACGTCTCATTTCAGGCTATGCGTGCACAAACAGAGATGGAGCTTAGGATGTTCCAAGAGAATGAATTTGTCTATTATAAGATGAGGGAAGCCGCTCTCTCCAACAAACCCTTTCAAGTCATGGAAGAGCCAACTAACGAGGCCGCACCAACCGTTTTCCATAAGAAATCATAGGCTGACATGATTCTTTCCCTCATTGGATCCTTCCTTTCCCCCAACCAGGGCCCAGCAGTGTCCAGTGCACGGTGCAGATCCCTGAAGTATCTACACTGAGAAGTTATATAGGCTTGATCTGCTTGGAGTGATAAGTGATATCTGAAGTCAATATTTGTAAATGATGAATTGAGATTCTAATCTCTCAATAAAGACTGTGTAACAAGTTTAAGTTTCAGGAGTATCTGCTGTCTATTAAACAGAGTGGTATTTATTACTGAGGCTAACTAGACATTTGCCTATTTCAAACTTATCAACTATCATGGATTCAGTGGGACCACCCGGGTTTTGGGTGCTGGTCTGCTGTCCCAGGCAGTGGGTGGCATGTCCTCAGGACTCAGAGTTGGATACAGTGGGGATGCTGTTGCCCCCTCCTGCTTCAGCCTTTAGCCCCATCACTGCTGCCGGTGGCTTGGCTGCAGGCAGATGCAATATAGAGGCATCACTATATCATACATGCTGCTCCAAGCCACTGAATGTGGAGAACGTGTAATGCATAGCAGTTGTAAATCCAGTTACCCAATTGACTTGATCGAATTATTCCCGGGGGCATTGTCAAAGTGCCTCCTTGTTTTTCACCTTTAAACCCCTATACAGGGATTTGGTCTTTTGCTGCTTCTAAAAAGTAATCCAAATGTAAGTGACAGCTCACTTGGGCTGGTTGAGAGACAGTGGGATATGGCACCAAGGGACATAATACTGTGTGCAGGGGCCACTAAGGGACATAATAGAGTGTGCAGGAATGCAGAGGAGGGGGTCGGTCAAGGTCTTCGGTGTCGGTTGGGGGGGGCTCATGTCAAAAGTTCGCCACGGGGCCATTCCTAGTTACGCCACTGTCCCTCACATTATCACCTTGGGTGCCAAACATACTGATGCGCCATACAAACAGTAATGTAAGTTTGTAGTAAGGCATTGCTTTCCTATATTTTGCACAAATTTCTTGGTTTCCAAGGAACTCCTTCTAAGGGGCACACTCCATCATGGTATATCCACGGTGCAGGGAGATCAATTTTTTATCATGGTGAGGGAATAGTATAGTGAGGGAATGGGGTCCCCTCTACTGCTGGAGATTAAATAAAACTCAAGCCTGTTATATTGTATAATGTGCTAGTCAGTGTCTCGTGTGCAGAATTAGATGTTGCCGTCCATTCACAGTCTCTGCCAGTAGGGGGCAGGAAATCACATTACACTGTCTTATTCACAGCAGAGTTTTCTATTACTGAATAGGACTTTATCCACTAATATGGGATCACCTCAGTCCTCAGCTCACCTGGGATTGTTTTTACTGTTTTTCTACTGCAACGAAGTCCTGCAAAGTACCTGCTACATGACAGCCAGATACATGAGGTACAGTCTGTAATGGAGAAACAACTACTGGTACCAGAAATGTGCTGAGATAGGTCCAAGTCAGTCCGGTACTATGCAGTGGAAACGTGTCATCTATCTATCTATCTATCTATCTATCTATCTATCTATCTATCTATCTATCTATCATCTCCTATCTATCTATCTATCTATCTATCTATCTATCATCTATCTATCTATCTATCTATCTCCTATCTATCTATCTATCTATCTATCTATCTATCTATCTATCTCCTATCTATCTATCATCTCCTATCTATCTATCTATCTATCTATCTATCTATCTATCTATCTATCTATCTATCTATCTATCTATCTATCTCCTATCTATCTATCATCTCCTATCTATCTATCTATCTATCTATCTATCTATCTATCTATCTCCTATCTATCTATCTATCTATCTATCTATCTATCTATCTATCTATCTCCTATCTATCTATCATCTCCTATCTATCTATCTATCTATCTATCTATCTATCTATCTCCTATCTATCTATCATCTCCTATCTATCTATCTATCTATCTATCTATCTATCTATCTATCTATCTATCTATCTCCTATCTATCTATCTCCTATCTATCTATCTATCTATCTATCTCCTATCTATCTATCATCTCCTATCTATCTATCTATCTATCTATCTATCTATCTATCTTTCTAATATCTATCTATCTATCTATCTATCTATCTATCTATCTATCTATCATCTCCTATCTATCTATCTATCTATCTTTCTAATATCTATCTATTATCTATCTATCTATCTATCTATCTATCTATCTATCTATCTATCATCTCCTATCTATCTATCTATCTATCTATCTATCTATCTATCATCATCTCTTATCTATCTATCTATCTATCTATCTCCTATCTATCTATCTATCTATCTATCTATCTATCTATCTATCTATCTCCTATCTATCTATCTATCTATCTATCTTTCTAATATCTATCTATCTATCTATCTATCATCTCCTATCTATCTATCTATCTATCTATCTATCTATCTTTCTAATATCTATCTATTATCTATCTATCTATCTATCTATCTATCTATCTCCTATCTATCTAATATCTATCTATCTATCTATCTATCTATCTATCTATCATCTCCTATCTATCTATCTATCTATCTATCTATCTATCTATCTATCTATCTATCTATCATCATCTCTTATCTATCTATCTATCTATCTATCTATCTATCAATCTATCTATCTATCTATCTATCTATCTATCTATCTATATATCTATCATCTTCTATCTATCTATCTATCTATCTATCTATCTCCTATCTATCTATCTATCTATCTATCTATCTATCTCCTATCTATCTATCTGTCTCCTATCTATCTATCTATCTTTCTAATATCTATCTATCTATCTATCTATCTATCTATCTATCTATCTATCTATCATCTCCTATCTATCTCCTATCTATCTATCTATCTATCTATCTATCTATCTATCTATCTCCTATCTATCTATCTATCTATCTATCTATCTATCTTTCTAATATCTATCTATCTATCTATCTATCTATCTATCTATCTATCATCTCCTATCTATCTATCTATCTATCTATCTTTCTAATATCTATCTATCTATCTATCTATCTATCTATCTATCTCCTATCTATCTATCTATCTATCTATCTATCTATCTAATATCTATCTATCTATCATCTCCTATCTATCTATCTATCTATCTATCTATCTATCTATCTATCTATCTATCATCATCTCTTATCTATCTATCTATCTATCTATCTATCATCATCTCTTATCTATCTATCTATCTATCTATCATCATCTCTTATCTATCTATCTATCTATCTATCATCATCATCTCTTATCTATCTATCTATCTATCTATCTATCTATCTCCTATCTATCTATCTATCTATCTATCTATCTATCTATCTATCATCATCATCATCTCTTATCTATCTATCTCCTATCTATCTATCTATCTCCTATCTATCTATCTATCTATCTATCTATCTATCTATCTATCTCCTATCTATCTATCTATCTATCTATCTATCTATCTATCTATCTATCTATCTGTCTGTCTGTCTGTCTGTCTTTCTCTCTCTCTTTCTCTCTCTCTCTATCTATCTATCTGTCTCCTATCTATCTATCTATCTATCTATCTATCTATCATCTATCTATCTGTCTGTCTGTCTGTCTTTCTCTCTCTCTCTCTCTCTCTCTCTCTCTCTCTATCTATCTATCTATCTCCTATCTATCTATCTATCTATCTATCTATCTATCTATCTATCTATCTATCTATCTATCTATCTATCTATCTATCCCACTTTACTACTATACACCCTATCATTCCCGGTGCAGGGTTCAGACCCAGGACACAGTCCCCAGGTGTCGGGATGTTATATTATTGACCGTATATGGGAGATTTGCAATGTCTATAACATAGATATTATCTCTGTGCATTGTATGGGGGATCTCATTGGGATAAGACAGGAATGAAATAGATTTTCTCTGCCCAGGAAGATCTCAGTCATCACGTTATAGTAGAGCTATCATTCAGCTATTGCCATATGTGTGATGCCTTCTCTCCCTACATATATTATACGTCAGGTGCCGTCGGTCATATCAGGGTGTTTTACAAACACGGCATTGCTGAGCCTTCTGCTTCCTGACTCATGGATGAGGTGATGAAAGGTTTGGGAAACTGCAGAGGTCAGATGGAAGTCACATACATGATGTGTGCAGATTGTTCCAAACAGGGGTGTAACAAGTGGGGGGCACACAGGTCATGGGAATGTGCCCACAACATTCATAGGGTTCTTGGGGGGGGGGGGGGGACTGGAATAGGGGCACTGCTGCTGTTTTTGTTGTAGGGGTCCTGATGATGATAAAAACAGATTTGGAGGCTACTTAGGACACTGCAATAGACATGATATATCTGAAGAATCATATACGTACACACATAAGCCTATAGGAATACTGTGGTAAATAAGGCGTAGTCCCTGCTAGAATCCCATCCACTATGCAGGGACTGTCAAATGTTGCTTCAGGTCGCCTCATAGGAGGTGCGGCGCTGCCCGTAACCAGTACAACCTGTCCATACATAATATATAATGACCATGGACAAGATGAATATTCCTTACACATATCAGGGTTACCTGACCCCAGGTGCCTTCACCGACACTGTGGTCTGTATATCCTGACAATATAAACACATGTAAACTTTGATGCAAATCTTTTTTCCTACGCTGCGTGCAAATTCATCCATTCTTTCAGGGAAAATAGGTAAATTGCAAAATATCAATGTCGACAAAAGCAAAGTCTGCGAGGACTGAAAACAAGTATCACTATCATTCAGGCAAAAGCAAACAGGGAATAGGACATAAAAGCCAGGAACAAAAAAAAAAAAAAAAAAAGTTGTTACACAATGTAATGATTGGGTTCTTGTAAAGGGTTTTTGTATTACAATCTGCACAAAATAAAGCTGGATGCAACTTGTCATATCAGAGAGGTAGGTAGCCTATTGTAGGCTTTGTCTAGGGCTACCCTTGAAATCCAATCTGAAGACCCTCTCTAGTTCTACATGCAAATATAACCTGCCACCTGTTTGCAAATTCCTAAAATGACGTTGATGAATACCTTTTTTTTCTTACTTCCTAGTCCTTGCCATTGAGTGTTTCTGTCTTGGGGGCCCTTGTTAGTAGCCTACTGATTTGTGTTTGCCACCAGTTAGGGCCCTCTTAGCTCTGGGATGAATCGGGGATACCTGGTCACAGACCAGCAACACAATGTAAGATGGTTGGAGCCCGGGCAAAGACTTCAAGAATGAGGTCAATAATTTAACCCCTTACCAACATCCACCAGTGCTGCAAATATCAGCACTTTAAACATGGCGCCTGCTGAGGAACTGAGCAGGCACCATAGCTGCGGTATTGCACATCGGAGACCTGACAGCAATGCCTGCCATCAGAGTCCTCTCTGATCACCGGTATTAACCCTTCCCATGCCTTGATCAAATGTGACCAAGACATTAGTTTTCTGGTGGTACATGGGCACTGAAAGGGGAATGTTTTCGTTGCACACCCTGGGTCCTCTGTTACCTGCATGTATGCTTATAATGAATCACAGTTCTAAAGGCAAACCCTACAACATCTTCAGAGCAATATATCATGCATCAAATTTGTAGGTTGTGACATTAATAATAAGACGCCTTTATTTCAACCTTGTATTATAATGACATACAATGTTCCTCTAAGTCTGCGCATATCAATCCAACACTGCGGACTTCTTTCTTCTAAACTCTTTTACTGATTTTCTTGTAGGCAATGTCATTCATAGTTAAAACCTGAAAAATATAAAACAGGCAGTGATGGTAACTCAATGTAAAATTTAAAGGAGAACTCCATGTCCGAAAAAAAACATTTCACAGTATAAATCCCCTTACTGAGTCACCTTGTAAATACTTTGCTTGATGTAAATTGTACAGAGCTAGAGTTGTATCGAGTCTCAGCCAGGATAGAGTCAGAGCTGTATTCATAATACTGCTGTGATCTGTTCATTGTGGGTGGAGCTTATAGTTCTAACAAGGTGGAGATAAGCTGCTGTTGGTTACATAGGTAATAGGAATAGGAAATAAAGATTCGAAACAACTGTAAGCCAGTAAAATAAATTGTCACGGCAGCGTATGAAAATCTGCATCGCAAATCTGTGGCAATTCTGTCTTGTCTGGACATGACCTCAGGGTCAATTTATTGGAGGGAATTTGTTAAAGTTGCCATTTCCTATGCCAGTCTTAATAAGGGCCTCGAGTGCTGCTATCTGTGCCTGAACTATCAAGAGGCGCGGGCCTCCCAGTAGAGGAGATTTATGCCAATGCACCGAAATGGAAATTTATGCTGGTCAGGTACTGAAGTAGATTTCATGTATACTGATGTGAGCTGTACTAAATATGTCAAGACATATCATCCCAACACTCATTGCTCAGAAGGTGGGATGTGGCACATCTTTGGTCCAAGAAAGGGTCAAATTATTTGTTTTTTTATGAGACCGAACACCGTGAGGAGGCCCAAAACAAGTAACGGAAGGTAAGTATGAAAGTTTTTTTTAATTTTTTTTACACCTCCCTTTGGCCTTCACCTATTATACTTTCATTCACACCTCAGAGTATAATAATGTCACTTTCACTTTGACATATCTACAGCTGTGTTTGTCTTAGAGAGCTAGGAAATGGATAGATAGGTTCCTAGGAGCCCTGACAGTGTCATACACTGTTTTATAGATAGAACCCTACGAGTCCTGACAGTGTTCTACACTATGTTTTATAGATAGGTTCCTAGGAGCCCTGATAGTGTTCTACGCTATGTTTTATAGATAGATTCCTAGGAGCCCTGACAGTGTTCTACGCTATGTTTTATAGATAGGTTCCTAGGAGCCCTGACAGTGTTATACGCTATGTTTTACAGATAGGTTCCTATGAGCCCTGACAGTAATTGTACACTATGTTTTATAGATAGGTTCCTAGGAGTCCTGACAGTGTTCTACACTATGTTTTATAGATAGGTTCCTAGGAGCCCTGACAGTGTTCTACACTATGTATTATAGATAGATTCCTAGGAGCCCTGACAGCGTTATACACTATGTATTATAGATAGGTTCCTAGGAGCCCTGACAGTGTTATACGCTATGTTTTACAGATAGGTTCCTAGGAGCCCTGACAGTAATTGTACACTATGTTTTATAGATAGGTTCCTAGGAGTCCTGACAGTGTTCTACACTATGTTTTATAGATAGGTTCCTAGGAGTCCTGACAGTATTCTACACTATGTTTTATAGATAGGTTCCTATGAGCCCTGACAGCGTTATACACTATGTATTATAGATAGGTTCCTAGGAGTCCTGACAGCGTTCTACACTATGTTTTATAGATAGGTTCCTATGAGCCCTGACAGCGTTATACACTATGTATTATAGATAGGTTCCTATGAGCCCTGACAGTAATTGTACATTATGTTTTATAGATAGGTTCCTAGGAGTCCTGACAGTGTTCTACACTATGTTTTATAGATAGATTCCTAGGAGCCCTGACAGTGTTCTACAATATGTTTTATAGATAGATTCCTAGGAGCCCTGACAGCGTTATACACTATGTATTATAGATAGGTTCCTAGAAACCTGACAGTGTTCTACACTATTTTTTAATTGTTCAATTTCAGGTGTGGTTTGTACGAAACATGTCTGATCCAAAATCACCTTGGACTTAGCCAACCAAACCCAAGCTGAAACAAATCCTGAGAGTTTTTCCCAGCTCTGATTATCACCCATCTATGACAGAGAACTAGATGGGATAAAAAAAAATTCCCCCTATTCTATCTAATGCTATCTGGATAAGAATGACCAATCTCTAATCAGATAATGATTAACAAACAATTCTATAAAATATAATATTGCTACATCTAAACACTGAATGCTCCACAATCTAAAATAAAGTCTCAAAACTTTAGCAAGTAAATCCATTCTTAATACATTGTATGATTCTTACATTGATAAGAAGATCTCCAGAAATCTCAGTGACTGAAGTGACCCCTTTAAGGTTTACGACCAGTTTTCCATCCACCAGATTAACAGTTGCCTAGAAAAAAATTAGACAGTAAAAGTTATATATGTTTCTATTGAAGGTAGTTATGGTATGCTGTAGATCAGTCTATTGTTTCAAGGATTGGATGGAGAGACAATGGAAAAGAAACAGATACAGACGGTGACGGTGTTTAGATTGGCGAGTATCAGGTGTATTATAAGCATGACCAATTTACCTTAACTTTTTCAGCACTGAAAGCTTCCAGTTCAGCCTCCTGTCCAATAGTGAACTCATTACGTTGGACTCTAGGTCCTGTAGTCACCGTGACCACAAAGTGATTGCCCTTCTGTACTATTTCTGTTACACTCTTGACATCTTTTCCTTTTTGGATCAAGTCATCAGGAATACCTAAGAACAAGAGACTGGCTGTTACATAGATAAGACTTAAAGGGGCTGTCCAGGACCTAGCAAAGTGACTGGTCGATAGGTCATCAGCATCCAACTTTGTTAGGACAACCACTATAATGCTCTTGCTACAAAACTGCTAATTTTTTGGACTCTTGTAAACATAGTAAATATGAACAAGGCTGAGTTCACATCTGCACTTGATCACCATACAGGGCTTCTGTCCTCCATTCTGCTTGAATGGGGGATGGGCGCAGTGGCGTAACTACCGGCATAGCAGCAGAGGCAGCTGCCACAGGGCTACCGCTGCTATCATTATACTCGGGGGTCTTTTAGGACCCCCGAGTATAATGATCTCGGCCCAGGAGAGGTAAGAAACATAAAAAAGACTGTTACTTACCTCTCCACGATCCGTGCAGACTTCGGCCTAGTCGTCTGATGTCTCATGACCCTGGCCTACGTCCCGGGTCATGTGACGTCTGACGTAATTGAAGATCGTAGGAGACGGGAGATAGGTGAGTAACAGAGTTTTTTTTATGTTTTTCTCCACCTGGATCTCCATTATTATACTCTGGGGTCTGAAAAGACTGGTAGGGGCGGAAACTGGGTAGAAACCTGGCGAACCCCATTATAGTCTATGGGGCATGCAGATTTCTGTGGGTAACCGCCTTTTAAGCGTATTGGGTTTCCGTTTTACGGGTCCCCAAGTGGACCCGAAAAACGGAAACCCCAATGCAGGTGTGAACCTAGTGTTGGAGACTTTGATTTTGAAGATGTTTTTACCCTTTAACATCAGACTAAATAGCTTCATGACATTGTAAGTTCTCAAATATGCTACTGCGTATAGGTTTGTAAGAAGCAATCCAGGTGAAAGAAGGATCCGGCATGTCAGACATGTTAGATTTCATCACTCGGGGCACATTTACATGTTCCGCTTTTGGCTTGTAGTTTTTGAAGCCAAAACCAGGCGTGAATCGTAATGGGAGGAGAAGTATAAATGACAGTGGTTACTCCTTTGATATTTTTTGACCCACTTCTGGTTTTAGCTGTAAATGCTGCATGGAGAAACCTGAGTATGTAAATGCACCCATAATACATCATATAAATGCACCAATACGAGTCATGTAAATGCACCAATAGTTGCTCTGTCTATAACGAACAACCATAAAATATCATGTTATTTGATCATTATGGTGAACACTTCATGAAGACACGTATTGTATGCCAATAATGGTGTCCCTTACACTAGCGGAGGATGCACTTAATTCATGCACAGTGCGCACCTTATCCTGAATGAAGTCCATATTCCTTGACTACAATCTATGTCAGCTCCTTACTAGAATAGATTTATATCACCATTTATGTCACAAACTAGGTGTAAATGATAATGAATATGTGGTGTGGCCACTCGCCAGCCATTAAGGGTAAGTTTACACAGAGTTTTTTGGATCGGAACCTGAGGCGGAGGCCGGGTAACCGCGACTGAAAGCCGGTGCACTACACCGGTATCCAACCGCGCACTCTGCTCCGGATTAGGCCCAATGAATGGGCCTAGTCCAGAGGAGGGAGTGTCTTCAGGCCGAATTCCGAGGCGACTCGGCCTGAAGAATGAGCATTTCGCTTCTTTTTTTCCGTGAGCCGGAAGAAACGGCTCCTGGAAAAAAGACCTGCGAGGCTCCCATTGATTTCAGGCGAATACGGCCTCAAAACCCTGACCAAAAAACTCCATGTGAACCTACCCTAAGGTTGCGTTCACATGGAGTAACATGCCGTGTGACCTGGCACGTATACGCCGTGTGAGATTTTGAGCGCCGTATACGCTCCCATTGATTTCAATGGGAGCCTGGATCGTATACGCCGCGTTACTTTGCGGCCGCAAAATCATGGCCGCAAAATAGTGCGGCGTATACGAGACTAACTCCCATTGAAATCAATGGGAGCATATACAGCGCTCAAAATCTCACACGGCGTATACGTGCCAGGTCACGCGGCACGTTACACCGTGTGAACGCACCCTTAATGTAGTGAGGGCGGTGTAACAGAAACACTTGCAAATAATTGAAGAGAATCTTTCAAGATAGTTTGCAATACAAAATGCCTCAAAGCTTCTAATGGATTGGTGGTTTAGTGTCTCACCTAGCTCTATTGTAGTGCTGTCTGTACCAACCTTAAAAAACCCCAAATCTTTAGGCTGGAGCCCCAGGGGCTGCCCACTTTGCGGTAAAATCCGCAGCACATACACGTTTCGATTTCCAAAACCCACTTGGTTTTGGAAATTGCAGCATGTCAATTAGATCTACAGAAATGCCAGCGGCTTTCCAGTAGCTATAATCATAACAGAAAGTCCGCGGAGGAAATCTCTGCGAACTTCCTGTCTAAAGTGCTGCGGAAAGAACCGCGATGCGTTGGTGCTGCGGTTTTTCCCGCAGCACTTTTTTGCCGCAGGACGTCCCATGGATCCTTAGCCTCAAAAGCGTTTTTGCAGTTCTACATTTGGTATTGCCATAAATGTTTGAAATAAACTTAACATCTCACTTATACCGCACAATGATTGCTGTAAAAATTAAGCCTCCAAAAACGAAACCCTTCAAAATTGAAGAAATACTGTTTTATTCTACTAAAACAAAAAACAATATTTTTAAAACATTATATTTACTGTTAAAAAATACAACTGTTCCCAAAAAAATCAACAGAAACACAAAAATAAAGTAAGAAACAAAAAAATAGGCCATGTAGATTTTAAGGACACGTTGATCCAGGGTTTTTATACTGACTGCCAGACTTGGAGTCGGGAAGGAATATTTTCCCCTGAAATGGGGCAATTGGCATGAGCCTCATGGGGTTTTTTCTTGCCTTCCCCTGGATCAACACTGTAGGGAATTGTAGGGTTATAGGTTGGACTTGATGGACTAATGTCTTTATCCAACCTCATCTACTATGTAACTGTGTATGTAATGAGTTTCCCTTAGACCCAATTCTAGAATATTCTATTCTAGAAACTCTATTAAGATATTCACCAGACGTTTTAGTTACTATACTAGCCTATAATAGATTATATACCCCATTGCTCTTCTAAAGGACGTCTAACTCACCTAGGGCTTTCATGAAAGCCTCAAAATTTTCATGGGATTGCTGCTGATAGGTTCCATTGAAAGCCATTTTTGGGGTCGATGTTCTTCAACCAGAGGTGATGAGAATGTAGAAGCTCTGCGCTCTGACCAGGGCCTTAAGTAGCTTCTTTCTTCTTCATGATCAGCCGGGAGATAACATTTCTTGATTTATATTTGGTTAAAGATTAACACTGACATAAAATGTGCCCTATACCACAGTAAAGCTGAGCGAACTGGGAAGAGTATTGGACACTGGTGCCATACTGGCAAGAGAGCAACCACAAGAGCATGTGAGCTATAAAGACCATTAAAGTCCATCATAATTCTGAAATATCTGTGATTTATGTATATGATTTTTGTAATATCAACCCCAGAAGACCATTATATTGGCATCCCGAGTCTGGTCAATGACTTGCTCTGTAAAAATATTAAAAACCTTTACGAGAAGCGTCTGACATTTATTGCTAAGAGTTCATAGAATCCCAGACACACCCAAAGTTTATTCTTTACTAAGACAAAATAAGACTATTAAAAAGTCTGCCTAAATGTCACTAGGTCATAAGCCAGGTAGAGCCATTTTATAGACCCCACCTATAAGAGTGGAGGAAATAACCCTAAAACTATTTTTATTTCATACATAGAATAAAAAAAATTAAATTTACCTCTTCCCGATATCCGTTATAATAGGATGTCGGGTTTTAAATAATGTGCCCGCTCAGAAGCTGAGAAGGTCCCATAACCTCTAGGTCTTTGCTGGTAATGAAATCCATGGAGATCCGGAGGTAATGACTGTTATCAGAGTCCTCAGGAAACTTTTCATATGGCTGCCCCATCCAATATCCCACTTGGTGCCATTCCCCCTTCTCCCTCACCCCCTCAATGTAGTACTATATATTCTGGAAAGAGGGTGGTGCAATGATTCTACCAAACTGGCAGAACCAGATTACACCTATTGTCCATGCAGTTTTGGTGTGCCAAAAGGCTTGTAGTCTCCTATACAAGTGGTTTTAAATCACGTTTTCTACCTGTTTCTTCACCATGTATTTTTGTTAAGCAATCTTGCGCTTTTTGCCTGCTGTGGCTAAATTTTAAAAAAAGTCATGAAATAAAAGTCGGATTTTACACGTCCATGTGTTGCGGATCCTTCAAACAACCTGTTTGGACCTTTTTTCTTCACTAAGAATATAACTACTATAATACTGCTCCTATGTACAAGATAATAAGTTATTATCTTGTACATAGGAGCAGTATTATAGTAGTTATATTCTTGTACATAGGAGGTAGTATATTATAGTAGTTATATTCTTGTACACAGGAGCAGTATTATAGTAGTTATTATTAATAACTACTATAATACTGCTCCTGTGTACAAGAATATAACTACTATAATATACTACCTCCTATGTACAAGAATATAACTACTATAATACTACCTCCTATGTACAAGAATATAACTACCATAATACTGCTCCTATGTACAAGAATATAACTACTATAATATACTACCTCCTATGTACAAGAATATAACTACTATAATACTACCTCCTATGTACAAGAATATAACTACCATAATACTGCTCCTATGTACAAGAATATAACTACTATAATACTACCTCCTATGTACAAGAATATAACTACTATAATACTGCCCCTATGTACAAGAATATAACTACTATAATACTGCTCCTATGTACAAGAATATAACTACTATAATACTACCTCCTATGTACAAGAATATAACTACTATAATACTGCCCCTATGTACAAGAATATAACTACCATAATACTGCTCCTATGTACAAGAATATAACTACTATAATACTACCTCCTATGTACAAGAATATAACTAAATACAAAGAGAAAAATATAAAGTAGCTCACCCTTGTCGTCCTTTATAGTATCAAGGCTGAGGCACACATTCATATGAATGTGTGCCTCAGCCTAAGGTGGCGAACTGATTTTTTAAGAAGATGAAATAAAGAAGTTGTTTTAAAAGCTCCGAGTTGCGGACCCTTACATCAAAGCTGCGGTTTTGGAAAAACTATTTTGTAAGAATATAACTACTATAATACCTCTCCTATGTACAAGAATATAACTACTATAATACTGCTCCTATGTACAAGAATAGAACTACTATAATACTGCTCCTATGTACAAGAATAGAACTACTATAATACTGCTCCTATGTACAAGAATAGAACTACTATAATACTACTCCTATGTACAAGAATATAACTACTATAATACTACTCCTATGTACAAGAATATAACTACTATAATACTGCCTCCTATGTACAAGAATATAACTACTATAATACTACTCCTATGTACAAGAATATAACTACTATAATACTACCTCCTATGTACAAGAATATAACTACTATAATACTGCCCCTATGTACAAGAATATAACTACTATAATACTGCTCCTATGTACAAGAATATAACTACTATAATATTACTCCTATGTACAAGAATATAACTACTATAATACTGACTCCTATGTACAAGAATATAACTACTATAATACTACTCCTATGTACAAGAATATAACTACTATAATACTGCTCCTATGTACAAGAATATAATTACTATAATACTGCTCCTATGTACAAGAATATAACTACTATAATACTGCCCCTATGTACAAGAATATAACTACTATAATACTACTCCTATGTACAAGAATATAACTACTATAATACTGACTCCTATGTACAAGAATATAACTACTATAATACTACTCCTATGTACAAGAATATAACTACTATAATACTGCTCCTATGTACAAGAATATAATTACTATAATACTGCTCCTATGTACAAGAATATAACTACTATAATACTGCTCCTATGTACAAAAATATAACTACTATAATACCGCTCCTATATATAACAATGTACATCATACATATGTATTTGAAGCTTTATAACTAGATGACTGTATAGGAATATTTAGGAAACATGAGACTCAGTTTTTCATTCTTTAATTCCTTGTTTATTTTACACAGTGACAGTAATAACCGCCTTCTCATCTACGCGATCCTCTTGCTCACACTTTTGTAGACGATGTCATTCAGTGTAATAACCTGAGAGATGAAACACAACATATAATTGTTTGACTCCAGCCATGAAATCTATTATATATACACAAATATAATATTGATATAATCATAATAATCCAGACTGAATGCCATCGTATGAAAACGCAAAAATAACAATGGAATTTCGGGTCTCTTTCCCATGCAGTCATCCCAAATACAATACTAAAGGTAAGCCTAACACTTCACAGATCATGAATGGTTAAAAATAAAAATATAAAACATAACTTTTAATGATAAATTTATAAACATTTGTGTAAGGACGTCTACTACATCAATCAAAGGTGATATGATAACAGAATACCGTAACACCAGGTGGGCTAATAATAATTCACGTTCACCCATATACCCATAGTGGGTCATATAATACTCAAACCCCCTAATGTAGGTGTACTATATGGAATACCATAACCACTTGTTCATAGAACCCTCGGTGGCCAAATAGTGTCAAAGTGCTAAATCTAGGGCAAGTGTCCACATCTAAGTAACTCCGAGACCCCTGAATGCACTCACATAGACACAGCTCACCCAGCCACCCGTTCCCAGGAGATACTGGTATATATTGTTAGACAACGATCACGTGCACCTACTCTCCAGGTGATATTATATATATGAGAACGTATGAGGGAATCTGAATCGTCATAAAACATTGTATGACCAAGGGAAAAACTGACACTATAGTCCCCTACAGCTCTAGCGATTAACAAAGTATATAGAGACGAAGGCTGCCACAGCTGCAATCTATATATAATCTGTAGATAATGATGTGCGGTGGTTACCGCATTTATTGGAGCACTGAATGTGCTATTCTTAGGCCCCGATCACACCTTCAGTGCTCCAGGAACTGCACATAATCACTGCACATAATTTTCATCTTTGATCCATCGTTTTAACACCACGGAATTAATATAATAATGTACAGCACCATGGAATTAATATAATAATGTACAGTATTATGGAATTAATATAATAATGCACCATTAAATTAATATAATAATTAGAGATGAGCGAACAGTTAAATATTCGATGTTCGTTATTGGTTTCGAATAGCATCTCAATATTCGACTATTCAAACGAATATAGAACCCCATTATAGTCTATGGGAGAAAATGCTTTGTTTCAGGGGATCCCACCATTCGACTCAGGAGGGTCACCAAGTCCACTAAGACAACCCAGGAAATGATACCAACACCTCTGGAATGACACTGGGACAGCAGGGGAAGCATGTCTGGGGGCATCTAACACACCAAAGTCCCTGTATTACCCCACTATCACAGCCTAACAACTACACACTTTCCACATTCAAAAAAACCTCTATCAAAGTGGGAAAATACCTGGAAACCTTCTTTCTTCCCCCAAATGGATGGACACAAACCCCAATTTAAGCTCAACAAACATTAACAAGCCCCCCTTTAAATCACGTGGCCCATGACAACCACAGATGGAATAGGCAATGAGAAATCCTTTAGTCCTCACCCTGAACTGTCATTGTGTGTGTGTGTGTGTGTGTGTGTGTGTGTGATGTGGTAAGACCTTCCAAAATTCACGTTTCTAGCCCTTAACGTGAGCCCTTCCAAATTAAGTTACAGGCCCTTAAACTGAGCTCCCAGCAGAGATTGAGGCCCTTCAGGTGACTTCAGCCTCTACCTGCAGAGTTTTAGGCCCTTTAACTTAGTTCAGCCTTGCACCAGCAGAGATTTGTTGGTTCTTTGGGTGAGTTGAGCCTTTAAAAAGCAGAGATTTAGATTTTGGCCCTTGGCGTGAGTACAGCCTTTAAAATACAGTGCTTTTGGCCCTTGGAGTGAGTAGATACTTTAGAACGCAGTGTTTTATGCCCTTTTGGTGACTAGAGCCATGCAACAGCAGTGTGTCATTTTTTTGGCCCTTGGGGTGACCCCTAAAAAATTAGAGTTCAGGCCCTTGGGGGTGAGCCCTAAAACATTCATTTTCAGGCCCTTGGGGTGAGCCCTAAAAAATTATTTTGCAGGCCCTTGGGCTGGAGCCCTAAAAAATTGAGTTGCAACCCCCTGGGGGGGGGGGGGGGGAGAGATCATGGAAATATATATATATATTTTTTAATATAAAGACAAAATAAAAAAATTTCACATTCAGAAGTAGGGGCTGGTGTTGTAGGAGGAGGATGAGGAGTATGAGGCGGAAGAGTAAATTGGGTGCTGGCAGCTTCTCTCCAGTACCTGGGCTATGGAGTGGATACCCAGCTGAATATCCACGTCCTCACCCATGTCCCCTGATGCTGCTGGCAGCCCCTCCCCAGTACCTGGACTGTGGAGTGGATATACAGCTGGGTATGCACGTCCACGTCCTCGCCCACGTCCTCTGCTGCTACGCTGCATAATGTATTAAGCTCTGAAAAGAGCTGTTATTTCCTGCATAACCAAAGCTATGAAAGCACTGTATCTAAATGCACTGTATCGCCCTCAGAACAAGCTCTCCCTATCACTCCAAAACTGAAATGACACGAATAGGGCGGCGGCCGTTCTTATGAATGGAAGGTCATATGTTTTCGGCAGCCAATGGGTTTTTTCAATTTTTTTCACTGCCTCTGTTGTTGTCGTTCCTGTCCCACCTCCCCTGCACAGTTATTGGTGCAAAAAAAGCGCCAGGAAAGGTGGGAGGGGATATGAATTTTTACTGCGTTTGCGGCCTTGTATTCGATTGGAATCGAATATCCCGAACGGCCTGATATTCGATCGAATACCTATTCGATCGAACGGCGTTCGCTCATCTCTAATAATAATGTACAGAGCCATGGAATTAATATGATAATGTACAGAGCACCATAGAATTAATATAATAATGTACAGCACCATGGAATTAATATTATAATGTACAACATTGTTGGATTAATATACTAATGAGAAACACAATGGAAATAATCTAATAATCTAATAATTAATAATAATGTAATATATAATAGTAATAATAATAGTAATAAAATTCAGTCTCACAGTGGTGAGGATGTCTCCTGAAATTTCGGTGACGGCGGTGGCCGCTTTCAGCTGTGAAACCAGTTTGCCATCCACGAGATTAACTGTAGTCTAGAAAAATAAGAAAAGCTTCGGTCAGCAGTTACTGCCAATATGTTACGGTTCATAGATGTTTCCAAAATGACGCTGAGCAGAATATATGATATTTTAGGGCAAGCTTTTCCAATTCCAGACCTGTTAGGAACACTGGGAAGAGTAAAACTTGGCTCATAGCTACTCCTACTTTTCACTGCAAGGCAACAGTGCGAACCACTGAGCCACCATGCTGCCCATTGTCACATATGGCAGCTTATCCTGCATAGTCACTTGAAATGACGTATATACTTTAATGCTTACCATGGATTTTCTGGCAGCGTGTATGTCATTGATACATGCTGTAATATATTCTATCACAGGCTGGAGGGCAGTCACTTCTAATTCTAACTTGTAATTTTTGTGCACAGTACTGTATATTTGTTAGAAGGGCCCCCTCCACCCCAACTTCCTCACTTTCCCTGGATATACAAGAGCCCTTATACCAGTACAGTATTAAGTTTACAGATTTCAGCTGGTTATAGGGAAAGGAGGAAAAAATAAAGAGATGCAGGATTTCCCATAAAGTATATTACACAATTTATTAATCCTAAAGAGGACCTTTTATGTCCTGATGAAGGTGTGGATTTATATACCACTAGTGCTAAGATATGCACCCCAGTAGTGGAGATATTGGTGCTGCTAGTTTCGGCACTGATATCTCCCCACTGTCAGAAGGGCGTTCCTCGTAGCTCAGTGTCATTGCTGGGCTGTAAGGAACATCCCCCCCAACAGTACTCTAACGTAGCCCTGTACGGTCAGAGCGGGCGTTCCTCACAGTGATAACACTAAACTAATGCCCTTCTGACAGTGGGGAGATATCAGTGCCGAAATTATGATTATTTTACAGGCAGTAAAGTTACAGGGGTCGAACAGGATTAAAAATCAGGATTTCTTCCAGAAACAGTGCCACACCTGTCTATAGGTTGTGTCTGATATTGCAGTTCATCTCTACCACTGTGAATGGTGTTTAGCTGCAACACCATATACAAAATTGCCCTTGATTTTGGAAGAAAGGAGCCAAGTTTTTCCAATCCTGGAAACCACTTTAATATTTAGTGTTCCTTTAAGACAATGACCATGATCTCCTTACCCGGACTTTATCTCCTGTTATTGTGTTCATATCTGTCTCTTCACCAATGGTGAATTCGTTACGTAGGACTGTGGTTCCTTCCGTCACCACGCTCACCACAAAGTGATTTCCATTCTGCTCCATCTTTGTGGCGCTCTTGACATCTTTTAGCTTCTCGATTATATCAGCGGGAATTCCTGAAACCAAGAGCATTGACAATCATCTCAAAACTTCTTAAGATCCTAGGAAACCTTTAAGACATTGCTGAACCCTTCAGAACTTCAAAGGTAAGGTTTGATAGTTAGACCGAGGTAAAAATGTCCGATCACAGTTGCCAAATACAACACATATGTACAACTCTTGATGCCAAAACCCATTATTATTGACTCCACCACCATGTAGTGTAAGAAGACAACTCATCTTGATACAGACATCATCCTTCTCCCTACGTATTTCTTTACCATCCCTTGGTTGGCTCTTTACATAACCATCATGATACAGTGACATCACTGACAGTGAACTGCTATTGAGGACCTAATGAAGGTTTCTTCTCCCTCCCCTCAGCTTTGGTCCATTATTAGATGCCACCTCAATGAACAAGCTCTCGACCTGTGGCTACTACTCTACTTTCTCACCTCTTCCATTACAGCTTGAATTTCTTTGCCACTTACCACTGGCTTTCATGAAAGGTTCATAATTTTCCTGGGACTGCAACTCAAAGGTTCCAGAGAAAGACATTCTTGAGAGAAGTCTTCAACTACGATGTAAGTGAAGGATGTAAAGAATGAATACATGAGCGGAGGTAGAGCTTATATGGTTAGCTTTATCAGGAGTATCAGAGGTGACGGGATGTCATTTGTACTGCACTAGTTTGCCATATAAAGTAATAGTCAGTAGTCATGAACGCAAAGCCAATACTAGAAGATAAAAACTCTCCAGTTACTATGGAGAGATAGTGGGAAAGGTCAGAGTCTTACATGATTTCATCAACCTTAGGTGACGTCTTATTTATTTTTGCTTTTACATTTTCAAGGAATGTGTTATATACAGATAAAGCTCTATTTACACATCTTTCAATACCATATTAAGTCATATAGAGTTGGGTCATCTACTGTGACTCTCAACCCTTGGCATTATAGACTTGGCTTTCTCCTGGATCCTTTATATCTCACTATCAGCACATTTAGCATCTTCCTTAAGACCCTGGGACTTCTCCAGTTCACCCTCAACCTTGGCCTACTCGTACAATCCCATGGTTTTCAATACCACTGTTGTGCCAAGCACACTCAGATATATCTCCCTGGTACAGACATTACAACTTTTCTGTCCAGAGTTCTAGAGTATCCAGTAGTCATAGCCTCCTTCTTCTCCTCTCACTTTCTAAACTCAACATGGAGAAAACTGAGTTTATCATCTTCCATGAAACCTCACACAAACCTATCTATCAAAGATAATGGTGTCACAATTGCCCCAGTCCGTTGCTTGGGGGGGGGGGGGGGCGTAACCTGTTATTCTACCCTATCTTCCTAAGGAAAGGACCCAGGATGTCACTCACATATGTCACAGATTCCTTTCCTTAGGGTGCTGAGGCCACTGATTGGCCTCAGCAGGCATATGCATTGAGGGTTTCCTCCAGAAGACCTCGGGTGATGTGAGACTGCACAGCGGTGGGAGACATGGCGCATCGGGGACAGGTAAGTGTTTGTTTGTTTTTTTTCCTGACCTCTAGGACCTCCATTTCCTGAACAACCCATCTAACATTACTATTCACTAGAAAGAACGAGCAAAATCATTAAAACTCTCCCAAATTTTACAGTATTCTCACTGCATTCCGGCATATAATAGAGCAGGAGAGGCTGATCAATAGGTTATATAGTTTTCTGCAGATTCCACAACATTTTCATGGTGACAGATTCCCTTTAAGTCTTTCCATGACCCACATTTCATCTTAAAGATTAAAAGACAAATTATTACCTAACCACAGGACCCCACAAGGATGAAGCGATGGTCTCACAGTTGGGACACGGCTCCATTTTTATGGCCAAATGCAGCGATTACTTACCTACAGCGGCCCCTCAGTATTGGATGAAGTAGCCGCATAATAAATATCTTAAAAAACCCTTTAACAAGTGTGTCCTGTTTAATCTGTAGCAAATATTGATGGGATTTAGATTTTTCTTTAGTATTAATTTTAATTGACAAAAATAACCTACTGTATATACTCGAGTATAAGCCAAATTTTTCAGCACAGTTTTTTTTTAAAATGTAGATTGTGAGCCCACATAGAGCTCACTTGGTGGGATTTGAACACCAGGACACCAGCGCTGCAAGGCTGCAGTGCTAACCACTGAGCCACCGTGTGGCCCCTTTTTTCAGCACAGTTTTTGTGCTGAAAAATCCCCCCTCAGCTTATACTCGAGTCAGCAAAAAAAATAAAAATTATGACCACCCGCAATATCAATGTATAGAATCTCCCATAAAATAGTGGAAAAAAAAAAGAAGCTTTCAAAAAATTAAAAAAATAAAAGTTGTAAATCCCTCCTTTCCCTAGAATACATGTAAAAGTAGAAAATTACTGCAAAACACATACACATTAGGTATCCCTGTGTCTGACAGTGCCCGGTCTACTGAATATAGGGGATCTGCAGTGCTCCTGTTCCATCTGGAAGGGGTTAATAGGAGCACTGCAGATCCCTATATTCAGCCAGGCTGAATTCCACATGGGGAAAAAAAAAAACCCAGTCCTCAAGCTCAGGGAAGGGGCAGACAGACAACCAAAACACCCCCTCCCCTTCCCCAGCAACTACTGCACCCAAAAACTCTGACCATTTTCATTTTTGAAATTTTCCAGCAGCTGCTGCATTTCCCCCCCTTGGCTTATACTCGAGTCAATAAGTTTTCCCAGTTTTTTGTGGTTAAATTAGGGGCCTCGGCTTATATTCGGGTCGGCTTATGCTCGAGTATATACGGTATTTACATCTCTATTTTCTAAATCATTCTTACTTTACTATTTTACTTTACTTTAATATTTTTTCTATTTTTTACTTTTTTATTTTTTCCCACCTCTGTCTAAAACACATGAATGTATTTCCTAACACAACCTTTATAGATGAGTCTAGGGGGGCTCCTCCTGACATATTATTAAAATATTAGTGTAATCTATAATTATTTCTTTTGAAGGATTAATTTTATATTCCCTAAGAATTGTAAATTTCTCGCTTTTATGATAAAATGAAGGTTATGTACCAAAAGCTGTTATACTAATACTCACGCCTTATGCTCACTGTAAACTCTGCTGACCTAGACATAGGCCTAGATTGGCTACATGGTAAGGTTGTCTTCTTTGTTTGACTACTAGGAGTCACCCAGACAGATGTCACCAGAATTTTACCCTTCCAGTATCCCCCACAGAACTGGGACTAGATAAACCTGATCCTATATCCTGTGTATTAGACTCAGAATCTCCTTCTACCTATATCTATGACCCTTAACCCTTAGTATTAGCAGGAACCACTGACTATTGCTGCTGTTAGTTTCCCAGAATACACTTACGGTAATCTTGTGGAGCTGGTTGTGTAACTGATCGCTGTCACCTTTGTCATAGAAATATCAGGAGATATCTTCACCACTATGAAATAGCTTCAGGGGGTTAAAATGATCAAAAATAAAAATGATGGGGTGTTCATTACAAAGGAGGGCTCAGTTATTTCCGTGTTTCCTTACAAAACAACCATGAAAAACGGGCGCCAAACATGAAAAGGGGTATTTATCTGTGTGATTGTTTCTACATTAAAACAAAAATGTATATGTACCCTATATTTATCATCGGTGGGGGACTCAGCATCGGTCCCCCAAAATCTACAATTTATCCCATCTCCTATAGAGCCACATTAGTGGACAAACCCCCCTTTAAGGTTTTTCAAGAAACTACTTAATATCAATTGAGGAGGTCCAGAAGACGCACCAGAGTGTGACCATGCATGTACATTCAGTTCTTCATTAAAGGAACACAATATATATATATATATATATATATATATATATATATATATGAAAAATATCTAAATCTTTATTTTAATATTAACGATAAAATATATACCGTATATACTCGAGTATAAGCCGACCCGAATATAAGCTGAGGCCCCTAATTTTACCACAAAAAACTGGGAAAACTTATTGACTCGAGTATAAGCCTAGGGGGGAAAATGCAGCAGCTACTGGAAAATATCAAAAATTAAAATGGTCGGAGTTTCGGGTGCAGTAGATGCTGGGTACTGGGGAAGGGGAGGGGCTGTTAGGTTGTCTGTCTGCCCCTTCCCTGAGCTTGAGGACTGTTTTTTTTTTCCCCCACTTGGAATTCAGCCTGGCTGACTATAGGGTATCTGCAGTGCTCCTATTAACCATATTAATCATCCTGACAGAACAGGAGCACTGCAGATCCCCAGTGGCGGATCCAGGGTTTGCGGGGCCCTAGGCAATTGACTTTGGTGGGGCCCTACGCGCAGCGCGCCGCAGCAAATTAGGCCCCACACACTTTTATGTTGAATCCGCCCATTCTCATTAATTTTTCATGTGATTCCACACAGTATAATCCTCCTACAGTCACCCGTAAATTATATGTCCCCCCTCCATCTCTCCCCATTTTCATATACACCCTTCATCTACCCATAGTTTCATGTCCCCCCCTCTATCTCTGTCCCCAGTGTCATGCCATTCTCCCCCTTTATCTGCCCACAGTTTCATGTCCCCCCTTGTCTCTGCCCCAGTGTCATGCCATTCTCCCCCCATTCATCTGCCCCAGTGTCATGCCATTCTCCCCCCCTTCATCTGCCCCAGTGTCATGCCATCCCCCCTTCATCTGCCTCAGTGTCATACCGTTCTCTCCCCCTTCATTTGCCCCAGTGTCATGCCGTTCTCGCCCCTTCATCTGCCCCAGTGTCATGCTGTTCTCCCCCCTCCATCCACCCCAGTGTCATGCTATTCTCCCCCCTTCATCTGCCTCAGTATCATGCCGTTCTCCCCCCCCCTTCATTTGCCACAGTGTCATGCTATTCTCCCCCCTTCATCTGCCACAGTGTCATGCTATTCTCCCCCCTTCATCTGCCTCAGTATCATGCCGTTCTCCCCCCCCCTTCATTTGCCACAGTGTCATGCTGTTCTCTCCCCCTTCATCTGCCCCAGTGTCATGCTGTTCTCTCCCCCTTCATCTGCCCCAGTGTCATGCCGTTCTCCCCCCTTCATCTGCCCCAGTGTCATGCTGTTCTCCCCCTCCATCTGCCCCAGTGTTATGCCATTCTCCCCCCTTCATCTGCCCCAGTGTCATGCTGTTCTCCCCCCTCCATCTGCCCCAGTGTCATGCTGTTCTCCCCCCTCCATCTGCCCCAGTGTCATGCCGTTCTCCCCCCTTCATCTGCCCCAGTGTCATGCTGTTCTCCCCCCTCCATCTGCCCCAGTGTCATGCTGTTCTCCCCCCTCCATCTGCCCCAGTGTCATGCTGTTTTCCTCCCCTCCATCTGCCCCAGTGTCATGCTGTTCTCCCCCCCTCCATCTGCCCCAGTGTCATGCTGTTCCCCCCTCCCCTTCATTTGCCCCCCAGTTTCTTTGGGCCCCCTCCATCTTTGTCCCCAGTTTCATGCCGTTCTCTCCCCACCCCCTTCATCTTCCCCAGTGTCATGCCGTTCCCCCCCTCCCCTTCATTTGCCCCCCAGTTTCATGGGCCCCCTTCATTATGTTCCACCTTAATATTTAATACAAAACAAACACTTACACTCACCTTCTATCACTCACCTTCCATCGTTCCCCCGACGCTCCTCTCTCCAGTCACATACGCGATGCAGGAGCTGTGACCTCAGCTCCTGCTTAGCTCCGGCCCGGCTTGCATGTGTAAGCGTGATGTGATGACGTCATCGCGCCTACACACGCAAGCCAGGCCGGAGCTTTAAAGCAGGAGCTGATCTCACAGCTCCTGCATCGCGTATGTATTCCAGCTCATCGGCGGATGGACGCCGATGAGCTGAAATCATGACAGGCAAGTGCCGGGGGCCCCCAGAGGCTCTGAGGGCCCCGGCACTTGCCTGACTATGCCGAGGCTAACCGGGACCATTGTGTTAGGGCCGGGCCGCGGGGCCCCGCTAAGCGCGGGGCCCCGGGCGGTTGCCCGGCTCGCCCGGCCCTGGATCCGCCCCTGCAGATCCCCTATATTCAGTAGACCGGGCACTGTCAGACACAGGGATACCTAATGTGTTTGTGTTTCACAGTCATTTTCTACTTTTGTATGTATTCTAGGAAAAGGAGGGATTTACAACTTTTTTAAAAAAATGTAAAGCTTCTTTTTTCCCCCACTATTTTATGGGAGATTCTATACATTGATATTGCGGCTGTGCTGAAAAATTCAGCTTATACTCGAGTATATACGAGATAAGAAAAGGAATAAAGTAGTTAAGGATCACATAATATAAGGGTGCTCAGGATGTAGTGTATCGAGTGACAATCGCATAGCATGCCTGTCCATAATCCAAGATGATAATAACCACATAACAGCTTGTGCTAAGCACGTATATATACAAGCAGTGCAAGAATAAAGCAGGCAGATATCATATTACTGCACATACAAACATACATCTGCCACAGGTTTGCTCATATGATTCTTCTGGGACTACATAATGGCTAAAGTCACGTTACAATGCGTGTACCAGTGGCCCTTTGAGAGTCTCTGTGATGTTGAGGAGGCCACACTTGTTTGTGCATGGAAGAGCATGAAAACACACACACATTTCATCATGTTATAGCTGTCACACACTGAAAACTGACTAACAGTGCTAGGCTAGTAATATGAAGATATAACTACAATAGTGATGTGAATACAGCTACTATAATTCTGCCCCCTATGTAGAAGAATATAACTACCATAAAACTGCCCATATGTACAAGAATATAACTACTATAATACTACTCCTATGTAGAAGAATATAACTACCATAATACTGCCCATATGTACAAGAATATAACTACTATAATACTGCTCCTATGTAAAAGAATATAACTACTATAATACTACCTCCTATGTACAAGAATATAACTACTATAATACTGCTCCTATGTACAAGAATATAACTACTATAATACTGTCCCTATGTACAAGAATATAACTACTATAATACTGCTCCTATGTACAGGAATATAACTACTATAATACTGCTCCTATGTACAAGAATATAACTACTATAATACTACTCCTATGTACAAGAATATAACTACTATAATACTACCTCCTATGTAAAAGAATATAACTACTATAATACTGCTTTTTTAGAAATAAAAGTTCTAAATCACTCCTTTCCCTAGAATATATATAACAGTAGAAAAAACACTCTATGCGTCCCCGTACAGCTGCAGGGTCACCTGTCAATGTGGCCTTGCAGCTGTTGCAAAACTACAACTCCCATATATTAAATATTTTACCATTTTTTGCTTCAAAATTTTTTTTCCCTATTTTCCTCCTCTAAAACCTAGGTGCGTCTTATAGTCCGAAAAATACGGTAACTACTATAATACTGCTCCTATGTACAAGAATATAACTACTATAATACTACTCCTATGTACAAGAATATAACTACTATAATACTGCTCCTATGTACAAGAATATAACTACTATAATACTGCTCCTATGCACAAGAATATAACTACTATAATACTGCTCCTATGTACAAGAATATAACTACTGTAATACTGCTCCTATGTACAAGAATATAACTACTATAATACTGCCTCCTATGTACAAGAATATAACTACTATAATACTGCCTCCTATGTACAAGAATATAACTACAGGTAGTCCTCGACTTACGACGTTGATCCGTTCTTGTGCGGCGTCGTAAACCGAATTTCGACGTAAGTCGGAAACCTACCATACCGACGCTGCATAGGAACGGATCACAGTGATTTAGTGTGCAGCGGCTCATAACAGCTAGCTGCCAGCTCTCTTCCGATGAGCAAGGACAAGCCAGCTGTAGAACCAGCATTGATTTGCCGCAGGCTAGTCCTTGCTACTCAGGAGTTCTGGCAGTTTTCTGTTACAAGGGAGCTCTCATCTCTAGTTGTAACCACGAAACGTCGTAACCCGAGACCGTCGTAACCCGAGGACTACCTGTACTATAATACTACCACTATGTACAAGAATATAACTACTATAATACTGCCCCTATGTACAAGAATATAACTACTATAATACTGCCCCTATGTACAAGAATATAACTGCTATAATACTGCTCCTATGTACAAGAATATAACCGCTATAATACTGCTCCTATGTACAAGAATATAACTACTATAATACTGCTCCTATGTACAAGAATATAACTACTATAATACTACTCCTATGTACAAGAATATAACTAGAAGTATAATCTTGTCAAACCGAAGGTTCGATATAAGGGTCCGCGACTCACAGCTTGTAAAAACTTTTCTTTTTATTTCATCCTTTTAAAATTTCTGTTTGCCACCATAGGCTGGAGTATACATTTAAACACAAAAAAACATAGTGTAGACAAGGTAGACACTGGACATGGTGAGTTAAAAACCGCTAGAAAACTGACGCGTTTCGGGACTATTGAGGCGTCCCTTACTCATAGTGAAACTAGCCTGAACATTGTAAGCAGTGTGAACTTAATATACACTCTGAGATGACTAAAACTAGGAGGATCCAAAACTTCCACGTCTCTCGTGTGTGTGTGTCCCGGTCTGGTGTGACGCTTCCCCCTAGGGGAAGAGGAGGAGGATTGGGGTCATGGCGGTGGTGTCCGGAGCGGGGGGTGGCGGACCGGCGGCGCTCGGTAATGTACGAGAGGGGGCCCGGGTGGCCATGCTATGCCTTCTCTGGTACTCTGTCAGCTCTGGTGGCAACGTGGTGAACAAGATCATCCTGAACAACTTCCCATACCCAGTGACTGTGTCCCTATTCCATATCCTGGCCATCTGCTGCTTCCTGCCCCCGATGCTCCGCGCCTGGGGGGTCCCGCACACCCAGCTGCCCGCTCGCTATTACCGCTGGTACATCATCCCGCTGGCCTTCGGGAAGTACTTCGCCTCAGTGTCTGCGCATTTCAGCATCTGGAAAGTGCCCGTGTCTTATGCACACACCGTAAAGGCGACTATGCCAATATGGGTGGTACTTCTTTCAAGGATTATAATGAAGGAAAAGCAAACAACTAAGGTGTACGTTTCTCTCATTCCAATCATAGGAGGTGTCCTCCTGGCCACAGTCACTGAGATCTCCTTTGACATGTGGGGTCTGATCAGTGCATTGGCTGCAACTCTCTGCTTTTCTCTGCAGAATATCTTCTCCAAGAAGGTGCTCCGAGACTCCCGCATTCATCATTTGCGCTTACTCAACCTCCTAGGCTGTCATGCTGTCTTTTTCATGATCCCCACTTGGGTGCTGTTAGACCTGTCATCCTTTTTAGTGGAGAGTGATCTGACTTCTGTTTCTCAGTGGTCATGGACGCTCCTCCTCCTCGTGATCAGTGGAACATGCAACTTTGCTCAGAATCTCATTGCATTCAGCATTCTGAACCTTATCAGTCCACTCAGTTATTCTGTGGCAAATGCCACCAAAAGGATCATGGTGATCACAGTGTCTCTCATAATGCTTCGTAACCCTGTGACTATAACCAATGTTGTTGGAATGTTAACTGCAATTCTTGGAGTATTTCTTTATAACAAGGCCAAGTATGATGCTAACCAGGAGGCAAAGAAGCAGTTACTTCCTCTTGCAAGTTCAGAAATTCAGGGGTTGGACCACCATCGTGAACTTCCAGAAAAGCTCCAGAATGGCATGCCCTCCTTTACTCCTGCAAGGGACTATCAGTATGGTCGGACCAGTGTTCTGACTGATCACTTTCAGTACAGTCGACAGAGTCACCCCAACACACATAACAGATATGATGTCTGAAGCATCTTTCCCGATGAACATTCCTTCTTCCTCATAGTGAAACTAGCCTGAACATTGTAAGCAGTGTGAACTTAATATACACTCTGAGATGACTAAAACTAGGAGGATCCAAAACCTTTCTACATCATCAGCTGATCATTAACCCCTTCCTGGCAAGTTTGTGGATCTCACTTAGTTTTGTTTTAAATAGAGACAGGGATAGAAGTAAAAAAAAAAAAAAAAAAAAAAAAAAAAGAAAGAAAAAAAAACAAAAAAAAAACACTTGTTTATTCGAGATTATTCTGTTGCACGAGCATAAAAGAATAAATATCTCAACTCTAACTAAAGTTGATATCAAAAAGTTAGCTACTTTCAATACTAAACTGAAGCAGATTACCGCAGTACCTCCCTCCATGTGAATTTAGTCCTACAAAGGTACAACAAGCCTGACCACTCCCAAGGTAATTAACTTGCAGAGTTAAGGGCTGAAATCTAATCTAACAGGTAAACTGACATGTAACACTGTTCTCACTAACTTTAACCAAGCATCTAAGATAGACATCAGATTCGCTGATACAGATACCTTAATTCTCAAAACTTTTCAACACATCCCTTAACATATCTAAAAGTTTTTTATATGTTTTTTATATAACACTAAGATAAATAATGATATAAAATAAAACACATTAATTTAGTAAGGTTAGAAATGAAAAGTTTGTTAGTCAAAAAATAAAAGCCAGGTCTGACTTAGCATTCATACCCTCCGGTTGCCGACAGCCAAACCGGAGGATCCATAATGCTTCTTTTTTAAGTAAGATCTTTTTTTTATTGCCTCCTCTGATGTTATCATTGACTGTTTCAATTCCCCAGAAAGAGAAATTATCTGTCTCTCCACCATGTTTACTCAAGAAATGTTTTGATGCACCAGAAATACCATCCGTACCCTGCTTCTTACTGTCTCTGATATGTTCGGCTATTCTTACCTTCAATGGCCTTGTGGTACTGCCTACATAGTCCATTCTACAAGCTGAACATTTGATGCAGTATACAGTATATCTGGTGGTGCAGTTAATGCTGGAATTAAACTTTACTTTGAAATTTGTTTTAAAACTGCTTAATTCTACCGTATTGTCAGTAAAGGGACAGCTCTTACATTTAGGTCTGCCACACCTAAACGATCCCTTTCTATCCGGTATTAAACTAATGTTGGGGGATTTTAAGAAACTAGGGGACAAATCATTCCCCAAAGATACACCTCTCCTAGGGACAAAGTGAAACCCATTTTTAAGGATTTTTTTAACTGTATCATCAAGCTCCAGGATAGGTAAATTGTTTTTGATTATTTTCTTTATTAAATTGAACTGTGGACTGTAATTTGTAGAGAACACTGTGGCGTGTTCTAGATTGGTATTAATTTCAGTTTTTTCCTCCAATAATTTTTCTCTATCCCTCGATTGTACTTTCTCAAATGCCTGATTCAATATTTTCTTAGAGTAACCTCTGCTTTGGAGTCTGTTGATTACCTCCTGACTTTCTTGTACAAAATCCTCCTCATGATTGCAAGCACGTTTTGCTCGGATTAATTCCCCCACGGGGATCCCTCTAATAGTAGCCGCCGGATGGCAGCTATCTGCCTTCAAAATAGCGTTACCAGCCGTAGGTTTGCGATATAATTTAGTGATAACCCTATTTGAGTCCACACACCCCAGCAATGTAATATCCAAAAAATTTATTGTCGAAAAACTGTGTTGAAATGTAAAACCTAAACCATATTCGTTTTTGTTCAAAAAAGAAATAAAATCCGGTATGGGCGCCACATCTCCGACCCACACTATGAGTAGGTCATCGATGTAGCGCCCATACCAGAAAACAGAATCAACAAACGGATTGGCAGGAGAGAAAATGAATTTCTCTTCCCAAAACGATAAAAATAAATTTGCAAGTGAAGGTGAGAAGGGGGCTCCCATAGGAGCCCCCTTAATCTGCAAATAAAAAGTGTCCAAAAAAACAAAATAATTGTGTGTTAATAAAAATGAAGTGATGGATAGAATATACTCACACATTGCTGGGGTGTATAGGCTATATTTATAAAGCTGGTAGGCTAAAGCATCGAGGGCATCCCCGTGGGGGATACTAGGATAAAGGGAGCTGACATCACAAGAAAGCCAGGACATATTTTCTTCCCAAATAAAGTTGTCAAATATTTTTAATATTTCTCGGCTGTCTTTAATATGACCCATGGTGCGGTAAACAAGAGGCTGAAGTATTTTGTCCAACCATGCCCCGGGCCTCTCATTAAGGGAATTACGTCCGGATATTATAGGACGTAACGGGACAGGTTTGATATTTTTGTGGACTTTTGGGAGACCGTATATAGTTGGTATGGTAGGAGTAGGGTTAATAAGGTATTCGCTATCCATTTTATCAAAGATCCCTAATGCCTCACCTTCTTTGATAAGGGTTTCTAAAGTTTTTTTATATGCTGTTGTTGGATCTTCCTTAAGTTTTAAATAGGTGTTATCATCATCAAGGATAGTATGACAGCCCTCCACATAATCCTTATAATCCATAACTATTGTCATCCCCCCCTTGTCAGCCCTCTTTATAATAAGGTTATGGGATTCTTTTAGTTTTTTAATGGCCTCTCTTTCTTTTCTAGTTAAGTTATTATTCCTTTTAGCTCTGCTTTTTTTGAGTTTATTTTCCAGCTCAACCAATTCCTCCTCCACCTTCTGTTGAAAGAGGTGGAAGCAAGGATTTCTGGTTTTTGTAGGGTAAAAATCTGGGTTTTTTCTATCAACACCCACATTGTCAATGGTTTTGATTGTCATATCATTTTCATAGTCTAAATCCACCAAACACTGTGCTGCTACATGATCTTTCAAAGTTGCATTTAATGGTAAGGAGTTTCTATGACAGATAATGTTATCAAAAGTGCTAGAAATCGATGTCTGTCTATCCGTGTCTTCAAAAAAATGTTTTTTTATTGTCAAAGTTCTGATAAACTTATTGATGTCCATTACTGTCTGAAACATATTGAATTGCCTAGTGGGAACAAAGTTCAGACCACGATCCAACAGTGTCAATTCAGCCTGTGAAAGATTGATTGAGGAGAGGTTCAACACACTGCACGTAGTGCTGGATTCCAGCTCTTCTGATTTAACTAATTCCGTGCCCTCATGGTGTAGCGGGGTCTTTTGTTTGTTTTTTCTTTTCCCTCGTCTGGTGACGATTCGTCCCCGTTTTTTGACCCAACTGACTGGCCGTGTTGTCTTCGTCTGCTTTTGTAGGACTCCATACTGTTGTTAAAACTTTCAAAGGTATCCCCTGAATCCCTTTCCATTGTTGAAAAGGAAATATCTGTTTGTTCCACTGAGCTGAATGAAACATTTCTCTTGTTTCTAGGTCGTGCACCCTTTTGATTGTTTTGTTTCAAAATAGGTCTTGGGAATGGTGAAGATGTTTTAGGGGCTTTTTTATAAATATACCCCGAGGTATAATCTTGAACATCACGTTCAAACTTCTTTTTCTTGATCTCCATGATCTTGTTTTCAATGGTATCAAGTTTTTTGTTTAAATTATCTTCCCATTCCTTCAATTTATCTGTCATTTTGATCTTATCCAATTTTTCTTGCAATAGGCTTATTTCCTCCTTCACTTTGATGAATTTAGACTCTTCATGTTGTACGATGAGCTTCATCAATTTTAACGAACAATCACTTAAAATATTGTTCCACGATTTTAAGAATACTTCATCGTACATAAAAGTGGGCAGTTTATGTAATCTTAGTCCCCTTGGGATCATTTCCCTTTCTATGTATTGGGTTAAGGTAATTTTATCCCAGAAAAGTTTGAGCTCTTGTATAAGTAATTTTTCTTTACTTCTTATCAGATCTTTAACGTCTTTTAATTCATCATTCATTATCCCGGCTGTATTGCCAAACACTGCTACAATTTTCTCACGTTTGGTGGCTATAGTACTGTCCATTTTAAATAGTAATATAATTTGATACAAAAATTACTATAAAAATTCACTTCTTAGGGGGCTTAAACTTTATAGAGTCAAAAAAATACAGAAAATACAAAAATAGAAAAAGATATAAAGTAGCTCACCCTTGTAGTCGTTCAAATGATGATTGTTGGTGCACGACCCTATTCTCCTTGACTCATTGGAGTAAATAAATGGAAGTATAATCTTGTCAAACCGAAGGTTCGATATAAGGGTCCGCGACTCACAGCTTGTAAAAACTTTTCTTTTTATTTCATCCTTTTAAAATTTCTGTTTGCCACCATAGGCTGGAGTATACATTTAAACACAAAAAAACATTCATTTCAATTTAATAAAGAAAATAATCAAAAACAATTTACCTATCCTGGAGCTTGATGATACAGTTAAAAAAATCCTTAAAAATGGGTTTCACTTTGTCCCTAGGAGAGGTGTATCTTTGGGGAATGATTTGTCCCCTAGTTTCTTAAAATCCCCCAACATTAGTTTAATACCGGATAGAAAGGGATCGTTTAGGTGTGGCAGACCTAAATGTAAGAGCTGTCCCTTTACTGACAATACGGTAGAATTAAGCAGTTTTAAAACAAATTTCAAAGTAAAGTTTAATTCCAGCATTAACTGCACCACCAGATATACTGTATACTGCATCAAATGTTCAGCTTGTAGAATGGACTATGTAGGCAGTACCACCAGGCCATTGAAGGTAAGAATAGCCGAACATATCAGAGACAGTAAGAAGCAGGGTACGGATGGTATTTCTGGTGCATCAAAACATTTCTTGAGTAAACATGGTGGAGAGACAGATAATTTCTCTTTCTGGGGAATTGAAACAGTCAATGATAACATCAGAGGAGGCAATAAAAAAAAGATCTTACTTAAAAAAGAAGCATTATGGATCCTCCGGTTTGGCTGTCGGCAACCGGAGGGTATGAATGCTAAGTCAGACCTGGCTTTTATTTTTTGACTAACAAACTTTTCATTTCTAACCTTACTAAATTAACGTGTTTTATTTTATATCATTATTTATCTTAGTGTTATATAAAAAACATATAAAAAACTTTTAGATATGTTAAGGGATGTGTTGAAAAGTTTTGAGAATTAAGGTATCTGTATCAGCGAATCTGATGTCTATCTTAGATGCTTGGTTAAAGTTAGTGAGAACAGTGTTACATGTCAGTTTACCTGTTAGATTAGATTTCAGCCCTTAACTCTGCAAGTTAATTACCTTGGGAGTGGTCAGGCTTGTTGTACCTTTGTAGGACTAAATTCACATGGAGGGAGGTACTGCGGTAATCTGCTTCAGTTTAGTATTGAAAGTAGCTAACTTTTTGACATCAACTTTAGTTAGAGTTGAGATATTTATTCTTTTATGCTCGTGCAACAGAATAATCTCGAATAAACAAGTGTTTTTTTTTTTTTTTTTTACTTCTATCCCTGTCTCTATTTAAAACAAAACTAAGTGAGATCCACAAACTTGCCAGGAAGGGGTTAATGATCAGCTGATGATGTAGAAAGGTTTTGGATCCTCCTAGTTTTAGTCATCTCAGAGTGTATATTAAGTTCACACTGCTTACAATGTTCAGGCTAGTTTCACTATGAGTAAGGGACGCCTCAATAGTCCCGAAACGCGTCAGTTTTCTAGCGGTTTTTAACTCACCATGTCCAGTGTCTACCTTGTCTACACTATGTTTTTTTGTGTTTAAATGTATACTCCAGCCTATGGTGGCAAACAGAAATTTTAAAAGGATGAAATAAAAAGAAAAGTTTTTACAAGCTGTGAGTCGCGGACCCTTATATCGAACCTTCGGTTTGACAAGATTATACTTCCATTTATTTACTCCAATGAGTCAAGGAGAATAGGGTCGTGCACCAACAATCATCATTTGAACGACTACAAGGGTGAGCTACTTTATATCTTTTTCTATTTAAGAATATAACTACTACAATACTACTCCTATGTACAAGAATATAACTACTATAATACTGCTCCTATGTACAAGAATATAACTACTATAATACTACCTCCTAAGTACAAGAATATAACTACTATAATACTACTCCTATGTACAAGAATATAACTACTATAATACTACCTCCTATGTACAAGAATATAACTACTATAATACTGCTCCTATGTACAAGAATATAACTACTATAATACTGCTCCTATGTACAAGAATATAACTACTATAATACTCCTCCTATGTACAAGAATATAACTACTATAATACTGCCCCCTATGTACAAGAATATAACTACTATAATACTGCTCCTATGTACAAAATATAACTACTATAATACTGCTCCTATGTACAAAATATAACTGCTATAATACTGCTCCTATGTACAAGAATATAACTACTATAATACTGCCCCTATGTACAAGAATATAACTACTATAATACTACCTTTTATGTACAGTGTTGGCCAAACGTATTGGCCCCCCTGCAATTCTGTCAGATAATACTCGTCTTCTTCCAGAAAATGATTGCAAGCACAAACTCTTTGGTAATATCTTCATTTATTTTGCTTGCAATGAAAAAACACAAAAGAGAATGAAAAGAAAGTCAAATAATTGATCATTTTACACAAAACTCCAAAAATGGGCCGGACAAAAGTATTGGCCCCCTCAGCCTAATACTTGGTAGCACAACCTTTAGACACAATAACTGCGCACAACCGCTTCCGGTAACCATCAATGAGTTTCTTAGAATTTTAGACCCTTCTTCTTTGGCAAACTGCTCCAGGTCCCCCCTGAGATGTGAAGGGGGCCTTCTCCAAACTGCCATCAGGAGATCTCTCCTCCCCCACAGGTGTTCTATGGGATTCAGGTCTGGACTCATTGCTGCCACTTTACAAGTCTCCAGTGTTTTCTCTCACCACCATTTTCTAGTGCTGACCTGAAGTGTGTTTTGGGTCATTGTCCTGCTGGAAGACCCATGACCTCTGAGGGAGACCCAGCTTTCTCACACTGGGCCCTACATTATGCTGCACAATGTGTTGGTAGTCTTCAGACTTCATAATACCATGCACATGGTCAAGCAGTCCAGTGCCAGAGGCAGCAAAGCAACCCCAAAACATCAAGGAACCTCCGCCATGTCTGACTGTAGGGACCGGGTTCTGGAAGAAAATGAGTGTTATCTGACAGAATTGCAGGGGTGCCAATACTTTTGGCCAACACTGTAACTACTAATACTACCTCCTATGTACAAGAATATAACTACTATAATGCTGCTCCTATGTACAAGAATATAACTACTATAAAGGTAAGTTCACACGATGTAACGTGCCGCGTGATGTGGCACGTATACAACGTGTGAGAGTTTGCGTGCCGTAAACGCTCCCATTGATTTCAATGGGAGTTAGGATCGTATATGCCACGTTATTTTGCGGCCGTGATTTTCCACCTCTTAGTTGGTGACCGCTATATGGGGAGGTGGGGTGGGTGGTTTGGGGTATAATAGTCCATGCGTCTCATCTTCCTCTTATTTGGTGACAGCTGGAATCGTATTGGGCAGCGATCTCCACAGTGGCCTCTTCTTCTCCCAGTAGGATGTAGAGTTTCCTCTTCTCGTCTGCAGATATGAAGTCTGGGATGTGGGCAGAGAGTCTTTGGAAGTAGACGGCCCTCACAGCTGAGTATTTGGTGCAGTGTAGCAGGAAGTGGGCCTCATCTTCTAGGGCCCCCTGGTCACAGTGCTGGCACAGTCTGTTCTCCCGTGGCTTGTAAGTCTGCCTGTATCGCCCCGTCTCCATCTCCAGGTTGTGGGCGTTCAGTCTATACCGGGTCAGGGTCTGTCTGTGTTTGGGGTGGCGTATTCTCTCCAGGTAGGTGGCCATGGTGTAGTCTCTTTGCAATGACTGGTACACGGTGAGTATCTTGGAGTTATTTATTGCGCTTTTCCATTCCTCGATGTACCGCTCTTTGTCTCTCTCAATTACTCCTTTTATTTGAGCCTTGTTCAGGGCATGTTGAGGGCTTTGGCTTGGCAGATGGCTGATGCTTGGTTGGTGGTAAGAGCCAGGACTGCTGCCCTGTATGTGAGTCCAGAATGATAGCGCCCTCTTCTGCATGGTGAGCCATAGGGGGAGTCTGCCTAGCTGTGCCCTGCAGGCTATGTTGGTGGTGTTGCGATGGACATGGAGAAGGTACTTGCAGAACTCCAGGTGGAAGGTCTCTTTTGGGCTGGAATCCTACTTTGACTGGTCTGGGTAGGTGGCTGGGCCACAAACCTCACTGCCATAGAGAAGGATCGGGGAGATGACTGCGTCAAATATCTTCAGCCAGACCCTCACCGGTGGTTTGAGGTGGTACAGTTGTCTTCTGATGGCATGGAAGGTTCTGCAGGCTTTTGCTTTCAGGGTTTCTATTGCTGCTTTGAAGCTTCCTGATTGGCTGAGCTCCAGCCCCAGGTAGGTGTAGCTGTTGGTTTTCTCCAGTGTGGAGCCATTCAGTGTGAATTGTGGGGTGGGGGCTTTGTTGTGGCCCTTCTGAAATACCATGACTTTGGTCTTCTTCTGGTTGATGGGTAGGGCCCATGTGGTGCTGAATTTTTCCAGCACTGACAGGCTTTCTTGGAGGTCTTTCTCAGTGGGGGCCAGGAGTAGGAGGTCATCGGCATACAGCAGGAACTTCACCTCCCGGTCGTTCAGGGTGAGGCCTCCAGGGCTGTAGCCAGTTCATTGATATAGATGTTGAAGAATGTTGGGCTCAGGCTACAGCCTTGTCTGACCCCTCAGGCCTGTTGGAAGTATGCTGTCCTTTTCCCATTCACCTTCACACTGCACTGGTTTCCGGTGTAGGAGCTCTTGATGACGTTGTACGTTCTTCCTCCTATTCCACTCTCTAGGAGTTTTAGGAGTAGGCCTGGGTGCCATACTGAGTCGAACGCCTTCTTAAAGTCCACGAAGCAGGCGAATATCTTGCCTCTCTGGTGTTGTGGACGTGCGTCTTGATGAGGCTGTGCAGGGTGTAGATATGGTCTGTGGTGCGGTGGTTTGGCATGAACCCTGCTTGGCTCTTGCTGAGGACCCCGTGTTGTGTGAGGAAGGTGAGGATTCTGTTATTGATGATGCTGTTGAACAGTTTCCCCAGCGTGCTGCTGACGCAGATCCCTCTGTAGTTGTTGGGGTCATATTGGTCTGCATTCTTGTAGATGGGGGTTATGAGGCCTTTGTTCCAGTCTTGGGGGAAGTGTCCGGTAATGAGGACGAGGGTGAATCGTTTTGCGTGTGTTGCTGGAGGGCTGTATTTGATCATCTCTGGTAGGATGCCGTCAGGGCCACTGGCTTTTATGCCTTTCAGCACGGCAATTCTTTCCTGTATATCTTTTATGGTGATTAGTGAGTCCAGAGAGTTCTGGAAGTCTTTGATTTTGATTTTCTCCATATCCCTGTTTGGTGGTTATCTGTTGCTGTTCTGGGGTTAGGTCTTCTTCTGGGATGTTTTTGTAGAGACTTCTGAAGTAGTTGAGCCAGATATTGCCATTTTGGATGTGGAGAGAGTTTTTCTTGGGCTTTGTGCCCATGTGGTGCCAGGTCTCCCAGAATGAGCTGTCCTGGAGGGAGTCCTCTAGTTGCTCTATTTTGTGGGAGAGGTACCTCTGTTTCTTCTCTCTGAGGGTGCCCTTGTATTGCTTGCATAGATTGTTGTAGGCTTCCCTCGTCTCTCTGTTGTTGGGGTCTCTGTGTTTCTGGTTGGAGGCTGCCCTTAGAAAACGGCGTAGAGCTTTGCAGTCGCTGTCAAACCATTTGTGAGACTGTTTGTTAGTCGGTCTCTTGGGCTTTGTCTGTTTCAGGCCTGCTAGTTCTGCTGTGGTGTACAGGATGTTACTGAAGTCCTTCACTGCTCGGGTGACCCCTTGTTGGTCTGGCTGGTAGGAACTCATATAGAAGTTTGTGAGCAGTTCCTTGATTTCAGGTCGGTTAGCCGCATTGGTGTATTCGGTGGCCCGGTGACTGGCCCATTTAAAGGATGGTGGTAGGTTGTAGAGACCAATCTGGTGGGGCTGCTGTATGAGTGGCTTGTCAGTGGATCTTATGTACAGCAGGATCTGGTTGTGGTCTGACAGGTGTGTCTCAGGGGTGACTATGAGAGCATCTATGTCTGCTGGGTCTGCGTCTGTGATGACATAGTCCACCACGCTGTTGCCCACAGTGTGAAGCGCCCTTGAGAGTCCCCTCTGGTACGCCCGTTCATTATGTACAGTCCCAGACTCCGGCACAGGTTCAGCAGCTGTCTCCCGCTCTTGTTGACGACTAAGTCATAGCTATTTCTTCTTGTCTGTGCAGACTCCAGGTGGTGGACCTCGCCTACTGGGATGTGCAGGTTTCCATCAGAGGACAGGAAGTCTTTCTCTGTGCCAGTCCTGGTGTTCTCCACAGGTTTTTGTCTTGTATGGGGTATGGGCTGGGGGTCTCTGTTGAGCACTATGTCTTTAAAGGGGTTGTCCCATCACAAGGATCCTATCTATACTGCTTGTTAATGTGGATGTAAGACTTTTCCTAAATACACTGCTTCAGCAAAACTGCTTTGTCTGTCCACTATCTTACTTTATTCAATTTTTTTGTGGCCACAGCCCTGACTTATCTACTCATGAGTCAAGTGATGTATCTGCTGCTCTCAGGGGGGAGGGAGGAGGGGCTAAGTGCAGGGAGCGAGCCTGTGTATCTAGCTATTCCTGTGTCTACACCATGTGACCTAGATCCTGCACTCAGATAGAGGAGCTGCTTTCATTTCTTCTGTTCTCCCAGTTATCAGGCTAGCTAATTCAGTTGTGTTCATTATGGCAGAGACAGGCAGTGTCTGTATGTAACACAGAATGGAGTTGCTGCTGCCTGTACTTCATAGTTCAATGTGGGTGGGCGGAGCTACACGTGAATTTGGGGGCGGAGCTAAACGGCAGGTTGCCTGTGAAACCCCGCCCACCAAATGATGCAACAAACCAGGAAGAAAGAAGATTTTACAAGAGTGAAGACTGCTGAGTATGTGAGGTGGGAATACCCCTTTAAGTTCTTTGGCCAGGAGACTGACTTCCTGTTTGTTGAGGTGTTTGTCATCATATAGGTGACGCTTGTCTATGGAGGGGTGTTGTGCCAGGGTGATGCCTGATGTTGATCCGATTTTGGATGCTAGTTCTGAATTGATATCTCTGATGATGTCTTCAGAGATGTCTTTTCATGGGAGCAGAGATGACAAGATGATTTTACAGTCTGGGAACTGTTGTTGCGCTTTCTCGGGTCAGCTGTCCTGCTATCTGTTGGTGCTGGTCCTGGACCTCGAATGTAACTACTATAATACTGCCCCTATGTACAAGAATATAACTACTATAATACTGCCCCTATGTACAAGAATATAACTACTATAATACTGCTCCTATGTACAAGAATATAACTACTATAATACTGCCCCTATATACAAGAATATAACTACTATAATACTGCCCCTATGTACAAGAATATAACTACTATAATACTGCCCCTATGTACAAGAATATAACTACTATAATACTGCTCCTATGTACAAGAATATAACTACTATAATACTACCTCCTATGTACAAGAATATAACTAGTATAATACTGCTCCTATGTACAAGAATATAACTAGTATAATACTGCTCCTATGTACAAGAATATAACTACTATAATACTACTCCTATGTACAAGAAAATAACTACTATAATACTGCTCCTATGTACAAGAATATAACTACTATAATACTACCTCCTATGTACAAGAATATAACTACTATAATACTGCTCCTATGTACAAGAATATAACTACTATAATACTGCTCCTATGTACAAGAATATAACTACTATAATACTGCTCCTATGTACAAGAATATAACTACTATAATACTACTCCTATGTACAAGAATTTAACTACTATAATACTGCTCCTATGTACAAGAATATAACTACTATAATACTACCTCCTATGTACAAGAATATAACTACTATACTACCTCCTATGTACAAGAATATAACTATTACAATACTGCCCCCTATGTACAAGAATATAACTACTATAATACTGCTCCTATGTACAAGAATATAACTACTATAATACTACCTCCTATGTACAAGAATATAACTAGTATAATACTGCTCCCATGTACAAGAATATAACTACTATAATACTGCTTTTATGTACAAGAATATAACTACTATAATACTACCACTATGTACAAGAATATAACTACTATAATACTACCTCCTATGTACAAGAATATAACTACTATAATACTGCTTTTATGTACAAGAATATAACTACTATAATACTACCACTATGTACAAGAATATAACTACTATAATACTACCTCCTATGTACAAGAATATAACTAGTATAATACTGCTCCCATGTACAAGAATATAACTACTATAATACTGCTCCTATGTACAAGAATATAACTACTATAATACTGCTCCTATGTACAAGAATATAACTACTATAATACTGCTTTTATGTACAAGAATATAACTACTATAATACTACCACTATGTACAAGAATATAACTAGTATAATACTGCTCCCATGTACAAGAATATAACTACTATAATACTGCTCCTATGTACAAGAATATAACTACTATAATACTGCTCCTATGTACAAGAATATAACTACTATAATACTGCTTTTATGTACAAGAATATAACTACTATAATACTACCTCCTATGTACAAGAATATAACTAGTATAATACTTCTCCCATGTACAAGAATATAACTACTATAATACTGCTCCTATGTACAAGAATATACCTACTATAATACTGCTTCTATGTACAAGAATATAACTACTATAATACTGCTCCTATGTACAAGAATATAACTACTATAATACTGCTCCTATGTACAAGAATATACCTACTATAATACTGCTTCTATGTACAAGAATATAACTACTATAATACTGCTCCTATGTACAAGAATATAACTACTATAATACTACCACTATGTACAAGAATATAACTACTATAATACTGCTCCTATGTACAAGAATATAACTACTATAATACTGCTCCTATGTACAAGAATATAACTACTATAATACTACCACTATGTACAAGAATATAACTACTATAATACTGCCCCTATGTACAAGAATATTACTACTATAATACTACCTCCTATGTACAAGAATATAACTACTATAATACTACCTCCCATGTACAAGAATATACAGGTAACTACTATAATACTGCTCCTATGGGGCCACACGGTGGCTCAGTTGTTAGCATTGCAGCGCTGGAGTCCTGCAAGGAGTTTGCATGTTCTCCCCGTGTTTGCATGGATTTCCATCCCATATTCCAAAAAAGACATACTGATAGGGAAAAATGTACATTGTGAGCTCTATGTGGGGCTCACAATCTACATAAAAAAAAAAAATACTCCTATGTACAAATATATCATGTATATTGGGTACATTATGTATTTTCTGCCACTCTACCTATATTTCTAAGTAAATGCAGACATTGAGCAATGTCCCTGCAGAGTTAGGGAGCGTTCACACTACCGTCGGTGTCCGACATGTAGTGTCCGCTCCTAGTGTCCGCTCAAAATCTGTCACGGACACTAGGAGCGGACACTAGATGTGTCCGTGACACCTGTCATTCACTTTAATGGGCATCGGGTGCGTTCTTTTGCACTCCGTGCCCGTCCTTCTCTGTCCGCAAGAGAAGATGTCCGACTTCTCAAGCGGACAGAAAAACCCTGCATGCAGGGTTCCTCTGTCCGCTTGAGAAGTCGGACATCTTCTCTTGCGGACAGGAAAGGACGGGCACGGAGTGCAAAAGAACGCACCCGATGCCCATTAAAGTGAATGACAGGTGTCACGGACACATCTAGTGTCCGCTCCTAGTGTCCGTGACAGATTTTGAGCGGACACTAGGAGAGGACACTACATGTCGGACACCGACGGTAGTGTGAACGCTCCCTTATATGTAGACCATACAAACATTTTAAGATGTTTGGCTGTCTACATATGAGCTTGCTCTGTAAGAACCACTGGACAGCAAGAGGATTATGCTCTAAGTATATAGGGACTAGATGTAATAGAGGAATCCAAGCCTAAAGACCTTTGGGAAAGTCCTCTTCCGTACTGTAGAGACTGTTATGTGATGTAACTTTGAAATAATTGCGCCCTCCTATGAACCGAACACGTGTAAATAATGTCTACTGTAAATAGGACGTGCTGTCATTGTAAAGTAGGCCTCTACCTGCATTTCCATTGCTTGCACATTGTCCATACACCTCATTCTTATTAGGCTGTATTCACACAGAGTAACGCCAAGCGTTTTTTGTGTGCTTTTTGCACATAGCGCCGCGTAGCGCCGCGTTAACGCCACCACAAAATAGCGCGGCGCTACGCGGCGTTAACGCGGCGCTATGTGCAAAAAGCACACAAAAAACGCCTGGCGTTACTCTGTGTGAATACAGCCTTATAGTTTTGCCTATATCATGGATGTGATTTCTTTGCATTATATTTTTCATTATATATCGACTCATCTTTGATCATATGAACCTGCTCATGAAAACTCACATTGGCGAAGACGTCTCCTGAAATTTCTGTGGCTAAGGTAACTATTGTACAACAAGCCTTCTCCCCATAGGATTAAGTGTATTCTAGGAAAATAACAGCAGCCTTAGTCAGTGGTTACTACTAATACCGAGGGGTTAAGATATATATATATATATATATATATATATATATATATATATATAGAAGTAGCTTCTGAGTACAATATACAGTATACTACATCCAGAAAGAATATATATATATATATATATATATATCCTATAATGTGTAGCATTAGTAATAACCGCTGACTATTGCTGTTGTTATATTCCTCAAATACAGTTATGGGGAGGAATCTGGTTGTATAGCAATTACCTTTATCACGGAAATTTCAGGACAAATGTAAACTATTAAGACTTCTATTTTTTACAGTATTCTAAGGCTCCGTTCTCGCGGAGTAACGCGCCGCTCATTTAGACACGTATACACCTGTCAGAGCGCGGCGCTTCAAAACAGATCCCATTGATTTCAATGTGTTGCACGCGTAAACCGGCACCCTTTGAAATCAATGGATCTGTGTTGAAGCACCGCACTCTGACACGTGTATACATGTCTAAATGAGCGGCGCGTTACTCTGTGAGAACAGAGCCTTACTCTGCAGCATTTTTCCATACATAGGAAAGGTCTGTATGTACATATAATACGCAGTAAACATGAGACAAGCGGTTTATTCATTCCGAGTTTTTATTGTACTCAGTAAAAGTTAGATCACATTTCTCATCTACGCGATCCTCTTGCTCACTTTCTTGTAGACGATGTCATTCATAGACAAGACCTAAGAAATAAAACACATTGCTTTAGGTAAAGCTCCATCTTTCTTAACCATTAGCTTTACCATAGTATTGTCCAAGATATTCTAGATCAGAGGTCGGGCCATTGTTTTTTTTTTTGTCGGTTCGCGGGGCAGGGCAGCAGGTTGGCCTCAGTCTTAGATGGATACTTTGCGCCACTCCACGTTGCTATTGTAACATGTAAACTATCAGGTGGTGCGGCGTCCTGTTGCTGCTAAGGACGCTGCGCTACCCTATAGTTTACACATTACCATAACAACATGGCCTAGTGTGAAGTATTCAGCCTTGGGGTCAAGCCGCCTGCCTCGCAGAGGATCCTGATGGCTGCTGGCGAGCATTCCCATTCACACAGTGGAGCCCGCCTATAACCCTGTCCCATATGACCAAAGCCCTGCCCCACCCCGCCCTGCTGGGCCATGGAAAAATGGCCTCGCTTGATGCTAGTCCTTGGTGCAAAAAAGTTTGGGGACAACTGTTCTAGATCATCCAACATTTTGAATCATTAGAAGTGAATAATGACTGACAAGCACAGTAGCGCCACCTAACGCCAGCCATCAAGTTTTTGGGCCCAAAATGCCTTGATGCTGACCCTGACCACAATACTGATAGTTTCTTATTAGAGATGAGCGTGTAGTATTTGATCGAGTAGGTATTCGATCGAATAGTCAAATATTGAGCCTCTACTCGAATCGAATTTCGAATATTCGCTCATCTCTACTATATATCTTTTTTTTTTTAATGCCTACGTTGTCCTAGTTCCTTTCCCACCTTCCCTGCATAGTTATTGGTGAAAAAAAAAGCGACAGAGAAGGTGGGAGGGGAATCGAATTTTTACTGCGTTTGCCGCGTGGTAATCGACCGAGTACGAGTATTTCGAATACCCTACTATTCGATCAAATACATACTCGATCGAATACTACTCGCTCATCTCTATTTCTTATAATGATCTGAGCTGATTTTTCTTTTTTGATGGTGAGGGTCTCAGTAGTGCGGCCCCCAACTGTCAGACTCTTATCACCCCTCCTTCAGGTAGAGAAAAAGTACTTATAGTGGGAAAGCCACTTTTAGCTCTCTCCGGTGTTGGCTAGTAGTAAGCCCGTATTTTAGTAGTCTTATGTTTAATAAAAATTGTGCAAAATGTTTACTATGCAAACAAGACTAAGGGTAAGTTCACATGTAGGAATTCCCCCTCAATATCAGCACTAAACTCCGTCCTAAATTGGCCATCCATTTTATTCAGAGGGAGGCAGAGACTGAAAGAGGATGCTGAAAAAATAAGGATCTTGCTCAATCTTTCTGCAGATTCTGTGACTGTGGTGGTCTATTATTATTACTTACTTATTATGCTTACTTATATAGCAGAATCATATTCGGCAGCGCTTTACAGATATTGTCAGTCACTGTCCCATATGGGGCTCACAATCTACATTCCCTATCAGTATGTCTTTGGTGTGTGGGAGGAAACTCACGCAAACACGGGGAGAACATACAAACTCCTTGCAGATGTTGCCCTTAGCAGGATTTGAACCCAAGACTCCAGCACTGCAAGGCTGCAGTGCTAACCACTGAGCCACCATGCTGTCTGAGGCCCCTTGCAGACAGACGACTGTGCTATCTGTGTATTCCACAGATAGCACACTGAGCCATTCTTTTCTATGGGCCTGTACACACGACTGTGATTTTCACGGTCCCATGTGTAGGCCGACAGTCCGGGCCACATCAGATAGGACAGGTCCTATTCCTGTCCTATTTTGCGGCCTGTGCTTCCATGGCTGTCGTTCAGCCTAAGACTCTCTGCTCGCTAGGTCCATTCACCTAAGTCAGTAAAAGCAGCTGTGGAAATCTGAAGTGCCGGAAAGTGGAGACTAATTTCAGCTAGAAGTCCGCCTCAAAGTCCTTTTCACTTTCCATCAATGTGGACTTGACCTAGTAATATATGGCTGCTGTACGGTACTGTGGTAGGGTGCTAGGTTAGGAAAAGCAAAACCATAGTCTTTCTCTTATAGATTTATAGTATATTTTTTGGCAAAATCCAAGTCATATAGTAAAGTAGGACACTCTACTAGGAATCTGTGTGATATGGGTCAAAAATGTCCAGAGACCTGGCCAAAAGTCCATTTTCCCTCCTTAACAATTTTAGAAGATCCTACATAAACCTATGGTTGTATTAAGGAGTTTGTGTCTCTTATTTCTCGATAATACATAGGATTTTCACTCTGTTATCTGTTCGATCTTTAATCATTTTAATCCTCTGAAGAAAACTTACACCGGTGAGGATGTCTCCTGACACTTCTATGACGGAGGTGACAGCTTTAAGTTGCATGACCAGCTTGCCATCCACAAGATTAACAGTAGTCTGGAAGGAACAAAAGCTTTAGTCAGTAATTGTCTCCATTAAAACTCTTCAGTTCCAGTCCTGTAAAATGTAAGCGGTTGGGATTCCTTAAAGGGATTCTACCATTAAAGCAACTTGTTTTCTAATTACCATGTCGGAATAGCTTTAAGAAAGGCTATTGGTCTCCTACCTTTAGATGTGGTCTCCGTCGCGCCGTTCCTTAGAAATACCGGTACATACCGGTATGCTAATGAGGTCTTGGCAGCAATGGGGGCGTCCTTCTTCTTCATCTGCCTCCTCTCCTTGTCTGTCGTCTTCTTTCTTCGTCATGTCTGACGCCTGTGCAGTCGGCGGCCATATTTCCAAGGCTGCAATTGTGCGCATGCGCAGTACGCTCCTCACGTCTTCGCCGAACAGAGTGTACTGCGCATGCTCAGTAAGGTCTGTACAGCCCTCTGACGCGCGAGTGAACTCATCCAGGCGTCGGAGGGCTGTACGGACCTTACTGAGCATGCACAGTACACTCTGTTCAGTGAAGATGTGAGGAGCATATTGCGCATGTGTGCAGTTGCAGCCTTGGAAATATGGCTGCCGGCCGGCATGCGCAGTCGGCTCTAACAGGGTCTCGCTGTCACAGCCGACTGCACAGGTGTCAGACATGACGAAGAAAGAAGACGACAGACAAGGGGAGGAGGCAGATGAAGAAGAAGGACGCCACCATTGCTGCCGAGACCTCATTAGCATACCGGTAAGTACCAGTATTTCTAAGGAACGGTGCGACGGAGACCACATCTAAAGGTAGGAGACGAATAGCCTTTCTTAAGGCTATTCCGACGTGGTAATTAGAAAAAAAGTTGCTTTAATGGTAGAATCCCTTTAAGGACTGGAATTGAGGCCAGGCATGACTGATTTAGAACAAATTTTTGGTTACTCTTAGTGAATTTTTTGGCACATAGCCAAACAGGACTTATGCCTAGGCCATCGGGGTTTTGTCTGGTGTTACAGTTCAACTTCACCAAAGTGAATGAGGCTGAGCTGCAATACCATAGACTACCTGTGAACAGGTGTGGCACTGTTTTAGGGGAAAAAAAACAGCTAAGTTCTCTTAAAAGGATTATCCCATACCATAACGATAGACTGTCACCACTGAGATGGTTACAGAAAATCTTTAACACTCCTACCAAATTTTGGATAATTTTTTTCCCTACAAAAAATTTTAACTTGTAATTGTCTACAACGTTATATGTGATTTTGTTTAAGGTTCCTGTAATACAGTGAACGATATCCTCAGTTCCTCACCTTAACTTTCTCCTTTTTAAATGTTTCGAATTCAGTCTCTTCTCCGATGTTGAATTCGTTGCGTATAACTTTGGGGCCAGTAGTCACCGTGATCACAAAGTGATTTCCATTCTGCTCAATGCTTGTTATAGTCTTGGCATCCTTTGCCTTTGAGATGAACAACTCAGGAATACCTAAATCCAATTTAATATTACATATATGAATGTGAGGAGGAGGCTGAGGAGGAAACCTATTTCTAGAATACCATATAGAATGATATAATAACACTGGACAACAACAAAAAACTTTCTGTGGATATCTTGCTATACAATAATCGATCCTAGTCAATTTGAACATGCTGATTTCAAATATCCAATCTGTTTTTCTCTATCACCCGCCATTCTTGAAATATCCACGATCTTAAATTTTATATTTCAATCAATCACTCCAAAACATAAGAAATGTAACTTTTGCACAAAAACTTTAAAAGTTATTGCTACGTGAATTATAAACGTAAACATGAAGGTGGCTATAGCTACTGAAATGATATACATGTATAACATACATCATTATACGATAAAAATTCAAAAAAACTCAGTCTGAAGTCTAATATCTGTGAAATATGTGAAAAAATTCGTTGAACATGTTCATGGTTTAGATTTCTTGGCTGTGGACTTCGGCTTATACTGATGAGTTGACAAATGACGCTGAAGCGTCCAACAGTAGTCTGACAACATCGCTGCACTCCACCGGCCCGGATAGCGTGAATCCATCACCAAAATGTCCTGGTGGAAGCGCTCGCCATGTTCATCGCTGACTGCGTCTAGGTTTTCTGGGAAGAAGTCCAGATGCGAGTTGAGTAGATGAATTTTCAGAGACATATTGCAGCCAAGATGTTTGTATGCACTAATGCATTTTTGTACAACATTCACCTAGTCAGCACTTTTCTTATTTCCAAGGAAATTGATTACAACTGACTTGAATGCCACCCACACACTTAGAATGTCTTGAAAGTGTTCATCAGCCATGATTACTTTTAGGGCCCCTTCACACGGAGTATACGCTGACTGATTCTGAACGTGTAAACGTTCCGAATCAGCGGCGTTAAAACAGATTCCATTGCTTTCTATGGGAGCCGGCATATGTGCGCTCCCCAAAGAAATGAATGGGCTGTTTTTTCCAAATTCTATGAATACATCTTCCTTTTACCTTTGCATAACTCAACCCTGGGAACTTGTTGTGCAGTTACCGAAATGCATCAGTGTCGCTGTCTAATTTCTTGAGAAAATTTTTCATAAGTCCCAACTTTACATGAAGCGGTGGCATGAGAATCTTGTCACGATCAACCAACGGTGGATGAAGAACGTTTTTATTTCCTGGCTACTTTCTATCTCTGATCGGCCAATTCTTCTTGATGTAGTGTTGCTTCCTATCTCTGCTGTCCTATTTGCTTATGAAGCAGCAGTACGTTGTGTATCCTGTCTGCATTCCCGTTTTATATATATATATATATATATATATATATATATATATATATATCTTTATTGAGAATATACACTCACCGGCCACTTTATTAGGTACACCTGTCCAACTGCTCGTTAACACTTAATTTCTAATCAGCCAATCACATGGCGGCAACTCAGTGCATTTGGGCATGTAGACATGGTCAAGACAATCTCCTGCAGGTCAAACCGAGCATCAGTATGGGGAAGAAAGGTGATTTGAGTGCCTTTGAACGTGGCATGGTTGTTGGTGCCAGAAGGGCTGGTCTGAGTATTTCAGAAACTGCTGATCTACTGGGATTTTCACGCACAACCATCTCTAGGGTTTACAGAGAATGGTCCGAAAAAGAAAAAACATCCAGTGAGCGGCAGTTCTGTGGGCGGAAATGCGTTGTTGATGCCAGAGGTCAGAGGAGAATGGCCAGACTGGTTTGAGCTGATAGAAAGGCAACAGTGACTCAAATAGCCACCCGTTACAACCAAGGTAGCCAGAAGAGCATCTCTGAACGCACAGTACGTCGAACTTTGAGGCAGATGGGCTACAGCAGCAGAAGACCACACCGGGTGCCACTCCTTTCAGCTAAGAACAGGAAACTGAGGCTACAATCTGCACAAGCTCATCGAAATTGGACAATTGAAGATTGGAAAAACGTTGCCTGGTCTGATGAGTCTCGATTTCTGCTGCGACATTCGGATGGTAGGGTCAGAATTTGGCGTCAACAACATGAAAGCATGGATCCATCCTGCCTTGTATCAACGGTTCAGGCTGGTGGTGGTGGTGTCATGGTGTGGGGAGTATTTTCTTGGCACTCTTTGGGCCCCTTGGTACCAATTGAGTATCGTTGCAATGCCAAAGCCTACCTGAGTATTGTTGCTGACCATGTCCATCCCTTTATGACCACAATGTACCCAACATCTGATGGCTACTTTCAGCAGGATAATGCAATGCCATGTCATAAAGCTGGAGTCATCTCAGACTGGTTTCTTGAACATGACAATGAGTTCACTGTACTCCAATGGCCTCCACAGTCACCAGATCTCAATCCAATAGAGCATCTTTGGGATGTGGTGGAACGGGAGATTCGCATCATGGATGTGCAGCCGACAAATCTGCGGCAACTGTGTGATGCCATCATGTCAATATGGACCAAAATCTCTGAGGAATGCTTCCAGCATCGTGTTGAATCTATGCCACGAAGAATTGAGGCAGTTCTGAAGGCAAAAGGGGGTCCAACCCGTTACTAGCATGGTGTACCTAATAAAGTGGCCGGTGAGTGTATATGATATAATTTTGTATACTGTCAGGATATCTTAACAATTTGACCTGATAGAGCAAAACAATTTTCAGATTTGAAATCAGCATAAAAAACTGCTTAAGGCTGAGGCCCCACATTGCGGAAGAGCAGCTTTTTTTGTTGCAGATTTTGTTGCGTTTTTTTAAGCCAAAGCCAGGAGTGGATTGAACAGAAGTTAGAAGCATAAGAGCTTTCTATACATTTCCAATTCCATTTGTAGCCACTCTTGGCTTTGGCTCAAAAAAACGCAACAAAATCTGCAACAAAAAAAGCTGCGTTTCCGCAATGTGGGGCCTCAGCCTAAGAAACAGTTACTTACATTTAAGATATCCACTGTGTGTTTTCCAGTGTAATCTATATAATATAGAACGCCTAACAAATCAGAAGAGAAGAGAGGCGCTTAAAGGAAATGTTTCATGAGAAAATAACATATTATTTTAATATTTTTATGTTAAACCTATTTTAAGAATGTTTGGTTGTTTTTAATTTTTTATGTTATCTATATTTTATAAAAATTCTAAAAATCTTGCAATTCCAACTCTTGCCACTAAGCCTAAAATAATATGTGACTTCCTATTTCGTGGCGATAGACTGCGAACCGTAGAGACATTAGTCTTGAGCAGATCCTATTGACGTCTATAGGAGAGTTTTCTATCTACATATAGATGATAGCTGACATTAGTGTGCTGATAAGTGAGGTGGCTGCTGCAGATGACATAGGAACTGTGAACATATTATTGGCTTAGTGGCCAGAGTCAGAACTGCAGGATTTTTTTTTTTTTTAAATATAAATAATATCATGCAACCCATTTAAAAAAAAAATCACCAAAAATTCTTCAAAAATGTATAGCTTGATTTAAAAAATATTCCATTTAAACCGACACGCATCCTCGATCTAGGACTAGTGACATCACTGGTCATGGTGCATTGACATCACCGAATCCAATTGAGGATCTTGGCTGATGTGCGTCTTGTTCCCTGGCGTGTCATCACAACCAGTCTACCTCTGGCCTACACACTTCACTATATTCAGGACATCTTGAATGTCATTACGACTTACCAACGGCTTTCATGAAAGGCTCAAAGTTCTCGTGGGACTGCAGCTCATAGGTTCCAGAGAAGGACATTGTGGCTAGAAGTCTTCAGCTGCAAGGCGAGTGACGGAAAAAGGTGGAATGAATGAAAACCTCAGCTGAGCCGGAGCTTATATAGTTTGGTTTGTTGTCAGGGTGAACAATGGTGAGCTGATGTCACCACCGCCCCTAGAGATTCACTCAAACGCTAATATTTGCTTTGCAAAGTCATAGTGATGCTCGCCACAATGTAATGGAGTCTAGGGGTAAATGAGCGCTGCTATCTGGTATCAGAAGCAATGCTAGCACGTAAAATGTCTTTTGTTGTTATAGAAAGGATATAGGTGAACGGCCAGAGTCTTCTATGATGTCATGAACTTCCCTCTTTTCTTATATACTTATATCTCAGAGTATTGTGTTGTATAGAGTTAATTATATATTTGCAGCTTTTCATTTCATGACACACCAGATGGCCAAAAATATGTGAACACCTGCCCGTCACACTTATATGAGCTTGTTGGACATCCCATGCCAAAACATAGGATGTTCGTAATACACATCTTCTGTAGCTCTGAATGTCTAGGAAGATTTTTCATAAGATTCTGGAGTGATTGGTGCTCATAGAATCACAATATTTGTTAGCTGCACCTAAAAGAACAAGCACCGAGCCGTACCTCATATAATACCGTTTGATATGGTGAAATACAATTGTGCAATATACTGTAGAATTGCTCGCCTGGTTTGGTTTTAAGGAAGTTACAACAACCAAAAATGCATGGAGAATATAACGAAGTGAAGGGACAGCAGCTGGATCCTTGTCGGCAAGATGTACGGATGTAGGAGAGCCACAGGAGCAAAGACGACCCAGAGGTGGAGTGGTGGAATGACCATCTGGGTCGCCTTTGGTCCTGTGGTTCCCCTGCAATATTTGTTAGGTCATGCACTGATGTTGGAGGAGAAGGTCTGGTTTATAAGTCATCCCAAAGGGGTTGGACGAGGTTGAGAAATCAGGGCTCTGCAGTTCCTTTACACCAAACTTATCAAGACTTGTCTCTGGAAGTCTCTTTATGCCCCGAGGCAAAAACACACAGTAGTAAGCACACAATTGTCTTTTATGCTGTAGCTTTACATTACCTTTCACTGAGTACAAGGAGCAAAACCATTAATATCATCTCCATACCAGTATCGTACCAAAAAGGAATAGGGAGCATCAGCAGGCCAATGTTTTGTGGTTATTGCCTCTCATCATGTTCAGAGGGAGACATCCCCAATAAGGTGTATAGCTGTCTGGAGATGGATCCTTCTTCCTTTTAGCTATTATTCGCAGATTATTCTCTTAGGTTTTATGAAACCCATACATTGATCTATAAGGAGTTGCTATAACAAGTTCTTCTTTTCCACCAAAGACGTTTTATTTGCATATTCCCTGTTAATTAGGACCTTTCATGTCCTCGGGCAAATGCGGTTTTATATAACGCTAGAAATGCAAAAGTACGCTGAATTCAGCGCACTGCCGGCTTTCCCGTTATGTGCCCCGGGGCTGGAGATATCAGTGCCATTACTGATGACTGGCCACTGTCGGAAGGGTGTTCATGACAGTCTAGCCGGGCTGTGAGGAACGCCCCCAGTACTGTCCATAGCCCTATACTGTCAGAGGGGACTTTACAACCATCAATGATGCTGAGCGGTGAGGAACGCCACGCAGTACTAGTTCATGGATGAGTACAATCAGGAGGGGCATTTCTCACAGCTTAGACAGTAAGGGACACCCCCCACTGACAGTACAGGGCTATGGACGAGTGCTGTGCCCAGGACGTGAAAGGTCCTCTTTAATTGACTGAGAGAATTATCACTGCAGGTCAGAGATAGAGCCCTTGTGAGTCAAAAAGCTGAACGAGAAGATAATATGCTCAGATAGAAGTGGGAGACCATCTCCTATGAAGTCATGGACCAGCTTAACCCCCAAATGCCAGTGGGATAGTACGAGGGCACTTGTGAACTCTGCAGAATACTCTTCACTCTTGCACATTTTTGTTTCAGCCTCCAAACCTCTGCTGGACTATTCCCCTTTTGTGAAAGCCAACACAGAAGAATGGTGGGACCACCTCCAGAAACTCAGCAGCCACGGTTGCCAGTGGAGTACAGGAAGACAAGATGTTTCCAAGGAGTTCAACTATAGATACAGAGATTGCCTTAGAGAGTCAATGATTATCAAACCTTTTCCAAGGTTGCCAAGAGTGTAACCATAAAGATAAGGGAAAGGTCATGGCTGGCATGAGGGAGCATATATCGAGGAGCACGGTGTTGGGTTTGGTAAGGACCAGAAGACACAGTGTGTGGTGCCGCGTAGTGAGTATATGCTGCAGAGAACAAAGGATAAAAAAGAGAACTAGAGAGCGCGGAGACACAGTTACTATATAGTTACTATACTATACAGTTACTATACAGGTTTCCCTCAAGGGAAACGTCAAGGGAGTCCATTACTGTGAAGAAAATCGGGCACCTGGTGTACCAAGACTGTACTGATATAAGGTGTCTGAAAAACACGCAAACCATCTATAGAATGGGAAGATTAAACTTTGGAGAAGATGATATACAATATATTTCCTTTCCATTTGATCTGCTATTGCTGTGAAGAAAGCCCTTTATGCTGACCAGGTTACCCATATAGTTATTTCATCTACTTTTTACACCCTTTGGCATAATAAATTAGGATGAAATTCAGAAACCTTATAAACCTGCTAATTTGCAATAAGTCCTGATATAATGAGGCCTAAACAATATTATCTAGCGTACGGTCACACCTAGTCAGGTAAATAGCTGACTTTCAGTTACCCTTGGTTCACATCTGCGTTTGGTAATCCATTCTGGGGAGTCCGCATGGGGACCCCCCGAACGGACTAATAAACACACTACCACACGGTGTGCAGAGGAAGCACAGGACCCCATAGAGTATAATGGAGTCTGTGTGCTTGCCAGGGGAATGACTCATGCGGAGAGGAAAGCAGATTGTGAAGCACTTTCCTGTCCACATGATCCCTGCGGAGATCTCGCGGCAAGCACATGGACCACATTATAGTCTACGGGGTCCGTGTGTTTCCTCTGCACACCGCTTGAAAATGCCTTTGGTATTCTGTTTAGGGGGTCCCCATGCGGATTCCCGAACGGATTACCAAACGCAGATGTGAACCATGCATAAGGCTGCCATAGCTACAATCTATACTTAATCTGTAGATAATCAGCGGTAACGATGTGCAGTGATAACCGCAGTTCCAGATTACTTATGCAGAGGTGAACCAGGCCTTACCTAAGAATGAGGATGCTTAAGGGTGACATTCTCTGTATTGTTGAGGATTAAAACACTTGACTAGTAAAACAGTCCATACGAGCTGTGCCCTAACTTCCAACCACCACCCCCTTGTTACCTTTCTAGAGCCCCAATAAGACATGGACACCAGGCTGGTGGAAAAGGCCACAGCGGCATTTATTAATTTTACACTTTAAATAACCATAAATTAACCATATTACCAAAACAACCTACCATCATCCACATTCCAATAACTTACAATAACATGTAACTGTATCCCCAATAAAACAATGTCCCTTTCAAAACTGCTAATTACTAATTGGGTGTAGATGACCCCCCTGGTCCTCCACCCCCACTAATGATTTAACTACTAATAAGGCCTCCAGAGACCCCTCCTTTCTACGCCGCCATGACAATCAATATTAATGGAGGGCTGGCGGGACAACTTTCCTTCTCTAACTCCACTCCAGAATGATCCAAGCCCGCTGTGTACTATTGTTTATCTAAACAGTATCTTGACCCCACCTTCTGCCCTCAAACTGAACTTTTACACTTGATCTGACCTAACTAGCTCTAATCCTCTTTATAGTCATGCGCCCCTTTTAGCTACCCCTGCGGGTCCGCTGTCTGGGGGCTTCTTTTACAACTCCATCTAATGCATAGTCACACCCAGGCAGGTACATAGCCGACTCTCAGTTACCTAAGAGTGAGGATACATGGGTAAAGGTGACATATTCTCAGTGTTGTTGATAGGGACGATGCTTTATAATACTATCTAGTGCACAGTCACACCCAAGCAGGTACATAGCCGACTCTTAGTAATCTAAGAGTGAGGACATATGTATAAGGATGACATATTCTCAGTGTTGTAGATAGACACGATGCTTTACAATACTATCTAGTGTATAGTCACACCCAGGTAGGTACATAGCCAACTCTCAGTTACCTACCAGTGAGGATACATGTATAAGGGTGACATATTCTCAGTGTTGTTGATAGGGACGATGCTTTATAATACTATCTAGTGCACAGTCACACCCAGGTAGTTACATAGCCAACACTCAGTTACCTACCAGTGAGGATACATGTATATGGTGACATATTCTCAGTGTTGTAGATAGACATGATGCTTTACAATACTATCTAGTGCACAGTCACACCCAAGCAGGTACATAGCCGACTGTTAGTAATCTAAGAGTGAGGACATATGTATAAGGATGACATATTCTCAGTGTTGTAGATAGACACGATGCTTTACAATACTATCTAGTGTATAGTCACACCCAGGTAGGTACATAGCCAACTCTCAGTTACCTACCAGTGAGGATACATGTATATGGTGACATATTCTCAGTGTTGTAGATAGACACAATGCTTTACAATACTATCTAGTGCACAGTCACACCCAGCCAGGTACATAGCCGACTCTCAGTTACCTACCAGTGAGGATACATGTATAAGGGTGACATATTCTCAGTATTGTTGATAGGTCCGATGTAATACTTTACAATAACATATAGTGCACATTTACACTTAGCCAGGTAACTAACTTAGTCTCAATAAAGGTGATCAAAAAGGTGGTAAAAGCACATAAATGTATGTATTATAATATATAACAATTACTGTACATATAAGGGACCTTGTACAATCTATGTATATTACCATTTGTTACACTATCTGCCAATGTTTTTGACTTACATAGCAGTTTCTAAGCCTTTTACTTGGATTAAATAACCTTGATATATGTATATATGGATATTCCACCTGAAATTGTGAAAGGTTTGGTCAGACTTATCAGACCATCAATAAATGGCAAACTGTCCAAATAGGCTATAGGGCAGTGACTGGATTCCCAAATCATCATTTATGAGATCTCCAAACCCCAAACTTAATGAATTTAATGCAGCAAGTGCTCCCTAGTGGTGGTTGCTAGAAGCATATAATTTAAAGGGGTTTTGTGCAATAAATCATAATTTATTGTGTTTTATGGCCAAGTAAACCGGCGTTATGGAAACAGCATAGCACAGAAAGCTGCACCATTTCCATAACCTCTGTTTACCTCTATGGAAGCTACGCAGAAACTATTGGTGCACAAGTTTAGTGTTTGGCAAAATTACGCGCACAAAATTACACGTGTTATACGCCTGTAACGACCCATTGAAATGAATGTGATCTGTTTTGAGCGCTCACATTCTTACACGTGTATACGTTTTGGAGCAGTTTGCCAAAGAAGAATGATCTAAAATTCCAGCAGAGCCTTGTAAGAAACTCATTGCTGGTTAGCGGAAGCGGTTGTTCGCAGTTATTGTGTCTAAAGGTTGTGCTACCATGTATTAGGCTGAGGGCGCCAATACTTTTGTCCGGCCCATTTTTGGAGTTTTGTGTAAAATGATCAATGATTTGACTTTTTTTTTTCATTCTCTTTTGTGTTTTTTCATTGCAAGCAAAATAAATGAAGATATTAATACCAAAGAGTTTGTGCTTTCAATCATTTTCTGGAAGAACATGAGTATTATCTGACAGAATTGCAGGGGGGCCAATACTTTTGGCCAACACTGTATGCTATAGTGGATGAGCATGTCAAGATAAATGCTGAAAAGACAAGGGGTCCAGAGGGGATGTGTAACCCAGCACCAGATCATTAGAAATCAGAGAATACACAGGAGAGTCCTGCTCATGAGGATCAGCCGCAGGTGGAGGGAGCCTATTCTTTTATCTTGCCATCTGCATCTGAGAAAGGTAAAGGGGCGTACACCTAAGATACCGGCTTTACAAATGCTTGCTACAAAAAAGTCTATCATGATTCTCCTCATCCTATGTACATGCTTTGCCAAACTTTTATACAGTCTTAATAAGGACAGGGAATGAAGCTACTGACAGATATTTCTGGGACCCTGAATCTAACAAACCCTCTCTAAAACAAGAGAGTAGCGACACAGCATTAAAAATTATAAGGAGAAAAGTAAATTGTGCAAAAGACAAATAAAGGAGATGGAGGCTGAGAGAAAAATTGCCAAGGAGAGTAAAAATAATCCAAAATTATTCTTCAATTACGTAAATAATAAGAGAATAAAAACTGACAATGTGGGCACTCTCAAAAATAATCTGGGTGTAATGGTGGAGGAGGATAAGGAAAAAGCACAAGTATTAAATGCCTTCTTCTCTACAGTGAATCCATTGGCCAGCAACATGATTAGGGGTAATGTTAACGCTCAATTAAATGTCGCCTGTTTAAAATAGAGAAATCGCCCGGTCCAGATGGAATACACCCCCGAGTTATGAGGGAATTAAGCATGGTGATAGATAGACCCTTGTATCTAATATTAAAGGATTCAGTAATGACTGGGTCGTTCCACAGGATTAGCGCATGTGTGATGCCAATTTTCACAAAGGGGTGTAAAAGTGAAACTGGAAACTATTGGCCAGTAAGTTTGACTTCTGTGGTTGGGAAGATATTTGAGGGCTTTCTAAGAGATGCTATCCTGGAGTATCTCAATGTAAATAATCTTATAACACCAAATCAGCATGGGTTTATGAGGAATCGGTCCTGTCAGACTAATCTGATCAGCTTCTATGAGGAGGTCCGTTCAAGACTGGACATGGGTAATGCAGATATGTACGCAGGTCCCGGTCATGTGACGTCAGATACGTCACACAACTAGGACGAAGCCTGTCTGGAGCGTGGAGAGTTAAGTAACACAGTTTTTTATGTTCCCTTACCGCTCTTGGGCTTCCGATCATTATACTTGGGGGTCTGAAAAGACCCCTGATTATAATAAGAGTGTTTGTGGGGCCCGTGGCGTCACTTACCGATCCCGGCCCTTGCCAGGATTGGTAAGTAAATAGGGCCCGTTACTCCAGTTACTCCAGCCGGTAACGGCCTATTAAAAAAAAAAACACAGCGGTAGCGGCTGTCGCCGGGCCCCTAATGTCCCCGGCCCTGTGGCAGCCGCTACCCCTGCTACCCCGGTAGTTATGCCACTGACTATAATAATGCTCCTATGTACAAGAATATAACTGCTATAATACTGCCTCCTATGTACAAGAATATAACTACTATAATACTGCTCCTATGTACAAGAATATAACTACTATAATACTGCTCCTATGTACAAGAGTATAACTACTATAATACTGCTCCTATGTACAAGAATATAACTGCTATAATACTGCCTCCTATGTACAAGAATATAACTACTATAATACTACTCCTATGTACAAGAATATAACTACTATAATACTGCTCCTATGTACAAGAATATAACTACTATAATTCTGCTCCTATGTACAAGAATATAACTACTATAATACTGCCTCCTATGTACAAGAATATAATTACTATAATACTGCTCCTATGTACAAGAATATAACTACTATAATACTACCTCCTATGTACAAGAATATAACTACTATAATACTGCTCCTATGTACAAGAATATAACTACTATAATACTGCTTCTATGTACAAGAATATAACTACTATAATACTGATCCTATGTACAAGAATATAACTACTATAATACTGCTCCAATATACAAGAATATAACTACTATAATACTTCTCCTATGTACAAGAATATAATTACTCTAATACTGCTCCTATGTACAAGAATATAACTACTATAATACTGCTCCAATATACAAGAATATAACTACTATAATACTGCTCCAATGTACAAGAATATAACTACTATAATACTGCCCCCTATGTACAAGAATATAACTACTATAATACTACTCCTATGTACAAGAATATAACTACTATAATACTGCTCCTATGTACAAGAATATAACTACTATAATACTACTCCTATGTACAAGAATATAACTACTATAATACTGCTCCTATGTACAAGAATATAACTACTATAATACTGCTCCTAAGTACAAGAATATAACTACTATAATACTACTCCTATGTACAAGAATATAACTACTATAATACTACCTCCTATGTACAAGAATATAACTACTATAATACTGCTCCTATGTACAAGAATATAACTACTATAATACTACCTCCTATGTACAAGAATATAACTACTATAATACTGCTCCTATGTATAAGAATATAACTACTATAATACTACGTCCTATGTACAAGAATATAACTACTATAATACTGCTCCTATGTACAAGAATATAACTACTATAATACTGCTCCTATGTACAAGAATATAACTACTATAATACTGCTCCTATGTATAAGAATATAACTACTATAATACTGCTCCTATGTATAAGAATATAACTACTATAATACTACTCCTATGTACAAGAATATAACTGCTATAATACTACCTCCTATGTACAAGAATATAACTACTATAATACTGCTCCTATGTATAAGAATATAACTACTATAATACTGCTCATATGTACAAGAATATAACTACTATATAATTGACCCTTTGTATACAAATATTCCATAATGTATGTAGAAGAATTTGGATTTTAGTACCTTATAGATTTGTACAGTATTTGGAGAATTATAGATCAGGGATGTCTCTGTATAATATAGTGAGAACATGAGACTTTACTTTATTTTACATTACAAGCGTTTATTTTACACAGTAAAAGTAATATGAGATTTCTCATCTATGCGATCTTCTTGCTCACTCTCTTGTAGACGATGTCTTTCAGAGTCATAACCTGAGAGATAAAAGCCGGTGATTATTAATAGATATATAACCATGCCATTATATAGCACTGTATATGTGATTGCACTTACATTACAATAAAAGCTATTGATAGAGTTAATGGCAAGAGTAAAATAGCGCCACCTAGGAATTGTGTGATCGGTGCTAGGAATCTCCTAAATATGTCTACATATATGTCTAACAGCCTCAAGAAACCTGGCTAGAAGTCCTCCTTTCCTCCATATACAATCCTAAAAGCAGTGGCGTAACTAGGAATGGCGGGGCTCCGTGGCGAACTTTTGACATGGCCCCCCCCCAACTGACACCGACGACCTCGACCGACCCCCTCCTCCGCACTCTATTATGTCCCTTAGTAAGCCCTGCACACAGTATTATCCTCCATAGTGGCCCCTGCACACAGTATTATCCCCCATAGTGGCCTCTGCACACAGTATTATGCCCCATAGTGGCCCCTGCACACAGTATTATGTCCCTTAGTGGCCCCTGTACACAGTATTATATCCCATAGTGTCCCCTGTACACAGTATCGTCCCCAATAGTGGCCCCTGCACAAAGTATTATACCCCATAGTGGCCCCTGCATACAGTATTATCCCCCATAGTGGCCCCTGCACAAAGTATTATACCCCATAGTGGCCCCTGCATACAGTATTATCCCCCATAGTGGCCCCTGCACACAGTATTATCCCCCATATTGGCCCCTATACATAGTATTATCCCCCATAGTGGCCCCTGCACACAGTATCATCCCCAATAGTGGCCCCTGCACACAGTATTATGTCCCTTAGTGTCCCCTGCACACAGTATTATCCCCCATAGTGGCCCCTGCACACAGTATTATCCCCCATATTGGCCCCTATACATAGTATTATCCCCCATAGTGGCCCCTGCACACAGTATCATCCCCAATAGTGGCCCCTGCACACAGTATTATGTCCCTTAGTGTCCCCTACACACAGTATTATCCCCCATAGTGGCCCCTGCACACAGTATTATCCCCCATAGTGTCTCCTGCACACAGTATTATGTCCCTTAGTGGCCCCTGCACACAGTATTATCCCCCATAGTGGCCCCTGCACACAGTATTATGCCCCATAGTGGCCCCTGCACACATCATTATCCCCCATAGTGGCCCCTGCACACAGTATTATCCCCCATAGTGGCCCCTGCACACAGTATTATCCCCCATAGTGTCTCCTGCACACAGTATTATGTCCCTTAGTGCCCCCTGCACACAGTATTATCCCCCATAGTGGCCCCTGCACACAGTATTATGCCCCATAGTGGCCCCTGCACACAGTATTATCCCCCATATTGGCCCCTGCACACAATATTATCCCCCATAGTGGCCCCTGAACACAGTATCATAGCCCATAGTGGACACCCATAAACAATTATTATACTCGGGGGTCTTTTCAGACTCCAGAGTATAATAATCAGAGACCCGGGGGGAATAAAAACATAAAAAACTACTGTTTCTTACCTGTCTCCGGCTCCTATGCTCTCTTCTCCGCTGCCGTCCTTCTTCTATGACGTCGGACGTCACATGACCCGGGAAGCATGCCGGGTTCATGTGACGTCAGAGACGTCAGACAACTAGGAAGGAGGCCTGGCTGGATCGTGGAGAGGTAAGTAACAGTGTTTTTTATGTTCCCTTACCTCTCCCGGTCCGCCAATCATTATACTCGGGGGTCTGCAAAGACCCCCGAGTATAATGATAGTATTTGTGGGGCTCACGGTGTCAAGTAAATAGGGCCCATAACAGCCTATTAAAAAAAAAAAAATGCAGCGGTAGCGGCTGTCACCGTGACCCCTAATGGCCCGGACCTGTGGCAGCCGCCTCCGCTGCCTCTGCGGTAGTTACACCACTGCCTAAAAGTCTATCATTTCTCTATCATACATGTGATCTGTACGATACATATGATATTCTAATTACTTAATTATTCATCTCTGATTCCCTTCAGGTATTAAAGAAAACTCACATTGGTAAGGGTGTCTCCTGAAAGTTCTGTGACGGAGGTGACAGCTTTGAGTTGCACAACCAGTTTGCCGTCCACGATATTAACAGTAGTCTGGAAGGAATAAAGACATTATTCAGTGGTTACCCCCATCAGACAATATGGTATGGTATAGGGTATGGTATAAACTATGAATTTAAGTTCTTCAAGAAAAAAAAACGACGAGTCCCTTCAGGACTAGAATTGAGAAACCCTGGACAAACCTGGTTCCATCACTTTTGAGATCTCAGGCCTAGGACTACAGAGTTCATGGGGAGCACAAAATTTGGGTTTTTGGAATCATTTTCGATCACTGATCACTAGAACATGGGTGGTGCTCCGTGACAAGGATTGGTGAGCTACCTCTCCATTCAATATGTATAGCGCTGACAAAGAAGGACCACTCTACTTGGCTATCGCTATCAGTCTTAGAGAGACTGAATAGGGTAGTAGAGTGAACACCAGTCTAAACAAAGGACATGAGATCCCTTTGTACTCATGATTGGTGTGGTCCCACTGGTGGAACTCCCACCGATTAGACACTTGCTATGGTGGGACAACACCTTATGTTTTCTCTTTTTAAGTTAGCTATAGGCCAACTGTAAGGATAAGGTTTGTCCAAAATCTCTCTGGCTTCATGTTGATCAGTTGTGTTCAGCCATGAGAACCTTTAAAATTATACTAGAAAGTCATCTATCTCAAGGGATATTGATCAATTAAAAGTTATGGCTGCTGTCCAACAGCATGGCGTTGAGCTGCAAAATGAGATACAATTTGTGGAGAGGTGCTCACTATTTTGGGGGAAAACAGTCATGTTTAAGAAAGAGAATGATATCTTTACCTTTATTTTTTCTTCTGTGAGTGATTCAAGTTCTGACTCTTCTCCAATGTTGAATTCATTACGTAGGACCTTGGGGCCTGTGGTCACGGTGACTACAAAGTGATTTCCATTTTGCTCAATCTGTGTTACGCTCTTGATGTCTTTTCCCTTCTGGATTAGTTCTTCAGGGAGTCCTGAAACCAAAAAATATTTCAAATGAACCAAAAAAGTTTGCAAACTTCTAGGAAACTTTGAACACTTTGAAGTTGAGATCTGGCAACTATTCATGGAAGGAGATTATAGGTGTTGACTTGCCGGTAAATTTTTTCCTTTTAAAAATAATGGGCAGAATATCCTAGAAAATACAAATAAGTAAATAAAAGTAGTGATATCCACCTGTAAGATCCCCCGCCCCTGCTGTTCTAATGCTTTCTGGGTTCTTGTGCTGGTCCCCCTATTTTCTCAACTCTTTCGATAAATGGCTCCCGAGTCAATCACTGGCTGCAGTGGTGACCCAACATAGACAGTGATTGGCACTTCCTGTGTGTCGAGAGACTCAGTGAGGTTCCAAGAATAGCCTTAACGGAAGCAAAAGGGGGATCAGTGCGGTGTATTATCAAATGGGCAGGTATTGAAGAGTGAAGAACACCCACATGACAGTATATTTGTACTGATTTCTAGTGCCGAGTGGTGCTCTCCTCTGGCAATGGGGCTACTAATATTGGTAGGAAAACTAACAGATCTCATATCTCTGTAACAGGATCAGATATTAGAAAAGTGAACACATTGTTGGATTCAGCGGAAGAGCAGCAGTCTAAAGATATGTAGGGTTAAAAAAAAAATGGAGCATTATATAGACCTTTATGCTTGGCACCATGTATATCTTGAAGTCTTAGGGATTCTGTAGGATGACTGCACTTCCCACGTTCCCTACAACAGCAACATGCACATTTCCCATTGCCCAGTAATTTAAGAAATCTGTTTGCATGTCCTAGCATGCAGGAGAGATGACCTAAGACTTCCCTGCACGCTTGGTTTTAGGTTTATGACATCACTGGTCATGGTGATGTCACTTAATGGCACTCCTATTGTGAATTTAGGGAGAAGGTTACTCCTTTTGCCTTACAGATGCTCTCTCTATAACAACCCCTCTACAACTGACTTCATGGTTACTTCTCCACTTCATCTACTACAGCTTTAATGTTAATTCCACTTACCAATGGCTTTCATGAAAGGTTCAAAATTTTCCTGGGTCTGCAGCTCATATGTTCCAGCGAAAGACATTTTGGGAAGAAGCCTTCGACTACAAAGTGAGTGGCAAGGAGAGATGAAATGAATGAGAACATGAGCTGAGCTGGAGCTTATATGACTTGATTTATCAGGCTGATCGGAGGTGAGGTGATGTCATCGCCGCCTTAACAGTTTGGCTCAAACATTAACATTTGTCTCGCAGAGCAATGGTCACGCTGACCACAATGTAATACCGCCCAGTGATAACAAGAGCTTACTAGTATTGAAGCCAATGTGAGCAGATAAAAAGTTTACTGTTCCTGCAGAGAGATAGCGGGGAAAGGCCAGAGTCTTAGATAATGTCTTCAATTTCTGCAGACTTCTTATTATATTAGCATTTTAGAGGGTTATGTTGTATAGAGCTTAGTATTTATTATCAGCAGATTGTCTTAGCCTTTCTTGATTTTGCTGACCATTACACCTACAGACATTAGAAAAACATAGAGCACCCCAGGAGTGGGCGATTAATCGAGAAATAACCTGGATAACCAAAGTGATTTTGCTCACGTCATTTATTTCAGTTTGGCTATTACAATATTATTATTAATATAGTATAAATTAGTATTATAATACTGTGGCGTCTCTTCAGACCCCAGAGTATAATAAGCGGACAGCAAGGAGAGGTAAGTAAACATAAATAAATAGAGTTACTCACCTCTCCTATGCTCCAGCACTGTCCCTGCTGTTTTCAGAGTGTTTGGCTGACATCATACAGTACATGATGCTGAGGCCCAATCAGTGCTCCCTGATGTCATCATGAAATGCTGAAGACATCAGGGTGTCGCACCAGAGCACAGGAGAGGTGAGTATCACTGTTATATTATGTTTGATCACCTCCCCTGGGCCTCTGATCATTAAAGGGGTTGTCCCATCACAAGGATCCTATCTATACTAATAGTTTATGTGGATTTAAAACTTTTCCTAAATGCATTGCTTTATCAAAACTGCTTTGTTTGGCCGCTATCTTAATTTATTCACTTCATTGTTTACACTCCATTACTATGGCCCTTGGGATTATCTGCTCATTTGTCAAGTGATGTAGCTGCCTGCTCTCAGGGGGGAGGAGGGGCTGGAAACAGCTCTGAGCTGTTTGTGTCTTTTAAGTAGTGGAGCTTCTCAGATAGGGGAGGTGAGAGCTCCGGAATTTCTGAGCTCTTATCAGTCGGTTTAATTGAATTTGGCTGATAAGGGCTGAGATAGGGAGTCCTTTACCTCTGTATGTAATGCAAACTGACTCAAATCCAGCTCTGCTACATCAGCTTCACACTGTGGTAATTCATTTACAACCAATCCCGTGCAAGTGAAACCCCGCCCACCTATGTGCCGAGAAAAGCTGGAAGTGAAGAGAGCACAACAGCCTGCAGGTTAGTGAACAAGCGTCATGGAAATACCCCTTTAAACTCTGTGGTCTGAAGAGACCCCACAGTCCGAATATAACAGCAAACCTCACAAGACCTTGATTCGCCCAACATTTAATCATACTGTAAATGGGGCATGTTGAAAAGGGGGCGTGACCTAAATAATCACCATTAATCATAATCGCTCAGCCCTAGTACAACCTCTTTGAATGCTATAGTTTTATGTATCAGGGCATAACAAAAACATTTGGTGCTTAAAAGATCTTAAAATTAGGTAAATGCAACCTCAGATGAAAAACAACACATGACCAATTACAACAGTTCATTATTTAACTAAAAGTAGACTAAAATACAGAAAAATTATGTAACTCCACACTGCTAAGGAATTACTGAGGCAAGTTGCAGTCAGGTGGTGCTAACCAAAATGTCCTTGAGTAATCAATAATCAGTACGTGTGAACACCTCTATAAAAGCAGAAGTTTTGGCAGTTTGCTGATCTGGAGTATTCAGGCATATGTTAGCACAATGCCAAGGAAGTAAGACATCACGGCGCTGATGGGTTCTTAAAGGGTACCTGAGTTTTCATTAAAAGTTGAAATATATGCAGGGTCTTGCTGAGTAGTCTGTTTTATGGCTATATAAGCCTTCATACATGATGTCCTATCAGTTTTTCTCATGCTAATAGTGAAGGTTTTTCTAATCTAAAATCTAATCATTTTAATACATTCATTATATTATATGTACCTCAATATCGTACCATTAAAAAATACCACAATATTGGATTTGGGTGACATTAATTTAATGTGTATGGTCACCTTAAGGCCACCCTGAATGGTAGAGCAGGGGACTTTTACAGGGTATAAAAGCTCCTGATAATTTTTTTTTATTAAGACATTTGCAATGATTTCATGCATTCTGAAGCAGAAGATGGCCAGTACATAAGGGTGGTCACACCCCGCACGGTAAGCAGCTGACTTAACAGTGGTGATCAATAAAGATCAAAAAGCACTTAGATGTGTGCAATAAAATCATTAATAATGTCACACATACAGGCTTTGTACTATGTGTGCATATGGAACCTATAGGACCTAGCAGCTCCTACACTTCCCGACCCTTGGCAGATCACATAACTACTGGGTCAGAACTGGGGGGCCACATCATGGTGGCTCCCCTAGCTATATACACAATGAAGAGAGGGGCGGTTTTTAGCCTTCTCTCTGGGATGTCCATCTTATAATAGGAGGCTCCATTATTCATGCAGCTACTGATTTCAGTAAGAACGTACAGGGATAGACTCAATGGGCAAACGGAATGCTTTTATTTTTCTTTCTATGTATTTTTATGTCTTTATTACTCGATTGGCGATCGATTGCATCTGAGGAAAGGAATAGTACGCTCCTGAAATGCGTCCCCCCAATAAAAGTTGCGGCTCTGCTAGTTGGTCTATCTACCCAACACCTGTATTGCACCCAAATTTCCTCTAGTACCATACATTGACTCCTTTACATTGATAGAACCTGTGTCATGTAATAAGTAAATCCATATAGATGTCTCATGTACTTTGTTTCTGAATCTTCATCAATCAGATATATTTATGCCACGTTGTGATTATTGGGGGCAACTTTGATCTTTGTGCTGCGTGGGCAGGTGAAGTCTATATCGCTTCTTATCACCTTTATAGCCTCATTGGAGAAGGGATATCTGTTTGATTATTGGATCGAGCGCTTTCTATGTTGTATACTGCAGACATTTCCTTATCACGGTCTGGCAGGTCCTCATATCAAGGTGCAAGGGTCACATGATTAGTAATCACCGGCTCCTTCACACAAGGTAAAGGTTCATTAGATAATAGAAGTAAATAGAAGTCATTGTCACCTAGATTTTAATATTTAAGTTATGCAGGAATTCTTCCTTTAAGGGAACTACTTTTATACTTGGATATATTAAGAGTGGTGTTTTCTTCCAGACGCATTCGCATGCACCAAAATGGAAAGCTATAGAGTCAGAAACTGGCATAGGTTTCATGTGTAACTCATACTAGTTTTCTGTAAATTTGCTGGTCAGGTACGTCCTTCTTCAAAGCAGCACCTATCGCGCTGTACAGTGGAGCGGTGAGGAACTCCTTCTCCTCTCCTGATAATACTCGTCTATGGATGAGCACTGTGAGCAGAGGGGGAGGGGGCGTCCTCCCCGCTCACACTGTACAGCGCGATAGGCGCTGCTGTAGAGAAGGTCCTACCTGACAGACTGTCAGGAACGCCCTTCTGACTGTAAAGAGCTACGGTACCGGGACCGATAGCGCTTTACCCGGGGCACAGATCGGGAAAGCCGACAGTGCGCTGAATTCAGTGCATTGTCATCTTTCCAGCAGTATATACAACTGCCTGTGCCCTGGACCATGAAAGGTCCTCTTTAAGGTATTTCAGGTGTGTTGTTTGATTTTAGCCTCACACAAGGGGTATTCCCATCTCAAGGATCCTATCTATACTGCTAGGCTGTGTAAATTCAAGACTTTCCCAAAATACACTGCTCCATTTGTTGCCTGCAATATTAGATTATTCCTGCCATTGTTTGCTCATTGTTTCCTTGGTGCCTGGCCTGCATCTGATAACATAGGGTGGGAAGGATGAGTCACTGCTCTCTGGGGGGGGGGAGGAAGGGTTAATGTACCCCTCTAATTGCCCCTAGGTTAATGTCCCTCTCCAGCTGCCCCAGTTTAATGGCCCCCTCTAGTTGTCCCCTTATTAATATCACTTCTGGTTGCCCCCAGTTTAAACTGGGGCAGCTAGAGGGGGAAATTAAACCATTGCAGCAGCTGGAGGGGACATTTTTGCCTGGACGACCCCTTTAACAGGCAAACTCCAGAGCAGAATTGTTATCTCACATTCCACAGTTAATAAAAACTGATGAGATAGTAATATGTATTTTATCCTAAAATGAACAAATCCTCATACAGCAATATCTATAGAAAAATAAATAAGGCCTTAATGCTGAAAAAGTATGGGCACTTAAGGGGTTAAACACTCAGCTGCATCTGTCACCGTGGTAACTAGAACCAGGATCAACCAATGGGATTGCTGCAGATAGATTTGAAAAATCAGTTGGTTGCAGTGAGGAGAGAAGATGGCCGTGCGTGCGCTCAGCTCTGCTGCGGTGATGACCTTCTGGCAACCTGTTTGGTAAGTGACTGAGATCCAACCCTGAAGATCATAAGAAATGGCCGATCAGTCCACAGACTGTATTACAGACACCAGCTAGGGGGGGAGGCTGGGAAGAAACGGGAAGGATTAGTCTCTGGTCACATCAGCTTCTCTCTATTCTGCTCCATTGTTCATGCAACAGAGAAGAAACATTTCCATTCATATCCTTAATAATTGTAGGAATTTTTCTTCCCGCGTCCAGTGGTCAGTTGTCACCAGTCACCAGCACAGGCGCCAAAAATGTCTATGGTTGACCAAAATCATGGCTGCCATCCTCGTGTAGTCCGTATACAGACAGTAGGATTATTGTCACTGTGTAGGAGACTGCAGCCTGCAGGCAATAAGTACACACTGTGCAATATTTATATATACTATAGTGGTTTATGGGCGATATATATATATATATAATTCACCTGTATGGGAACTAACATACATGGCTTTATCCTTATATCTACACAGAATGAAGCACAATGAATGTGTCAGATGAATCCAGGTAACATGTATGTAATGTCTGTGTGAGTGGTGTCCTCTTTTTTTAGCAAGTATGTAAGGTGAGTATATTATATATGCACATATATCCATGTCTATCTTTATGAGCATATGTATATAGATATATCTGTATGAAGTATCTCTTATGTATCAGGCGTTCCTACAGTAAGTATGTGTGTAAGGGGGTGTTCACACTTTTGGCCCGTGCCCACCATGTCATTCCCCTTGGTTCCCATCCTCATCCCCCGGCGAAACTGGACAGGGGACGGCTTCCTGATGGTCAGATTTAAAATCCATTCAAATGAATGGATTTTTAAAGGTAACCACTTGTGTCTGCCTTTAGACTCTCCCCGGGGAAACCTTTTTTTTTTTTTTTTAAGCCAGGCACTAAGTATTGCATGTCCAACTTTGTGTCCAGCCAAAAAAAAAACAAAACGGTTTTCCCTCAGAGAGGCCGCAGGTGGACACTGATTGTTACCTTTAAAAACCCATTCAAATAAATGGCTTCCCTGTCCAGTTTCACCGAGGCTGAGGATGGAAACCCAGCAGAATGACACAGGGCGGACACGGGTGCAAATGTGAACACCCCCTAAAGTGTTTGCTGTATATATAGATGTAGCAATCTATAAAGTCAAGTCTTACATGTTGCTGGCACAGTATCTCACTGTTACAGAGGAGGCAGTGCTGCCCAGTAGTTCATATGAATTGCGCAGAGTTGGAAGGGTAACACAGAGAAGCAAGAGGCACAAATGGGTAGAGGAAAGAGGCATGGAGGGGTAGATGAGAGCAGCGCAAGGTGTGGAAAGGTACATGAAAGAGGCCAGTAGGATGGGAAAGGAGAGTGGGACAGGGGTAGATGACAGACGTATAAGGTTCACTGGAGAGGTGGAAGGCTCAGAGAGAGGTATAGAGGGGTGCAGGAGGAAGTCACAAGGTGTGGGGGGGATAAAGGAGAGAGGTGCAAGGTGTAGAGGGCTAGATCAGAGAGGCATAAGGCATGGAGGGATAGAATAGAGGGATGTGGGGTACGGTGGAGTAGAGGATAGAGACACTAGGTGCTGAAGGCTCGGGGAGAGAGCCACAAGGTGTGGAGGGGTAAAGGAGAGAGGCATGAGGTGTAAATGGGAGAGGCGCAGACAGGAGAGCTGAGAGACGCAAAGGAGTAGAATAGAGAGGACAAAAGTGTGTTGCATATAGGAGAGCAAAGAGAGGCATGGAGGAGAGAGTACAGAAATGAGGAACAGTAGCAAATAGAGTGGAGAAGGTGAGTCAAGTGGTAAGGATGATAAGCAAGAGGGGAGAAGAAAAAGGAGAGGGGATCAAGACCCTGAGGGGTAGAATAGAGAGGAGAGAAGTATAGAAAGGGTGAGGTTAGAGGTGTGGAGAGTTAGAGGAGAGAGCACAGAAGCAAGGGGGGTAGAGGAGAGAGGTGTGAGGCGCACTGGGACAGAGGACAATGTAGAGAGTTGTGAGGCTTGGCGAGAGGCAAGGGTGCTACAGAGGGCTGCAGGAGAGAGTCACAAGGCATGGAATAAAGGAGACAGGTGCAAGATGTAGAAATCTAGAGTAGAGAAGCACAAAGCATGGCGGGGTAGAGTAAAGGGGTGTGGGGAATTGTGGGGTAAAGGATAGAGGCACTAGGGACTAAAGGCTATAGGAGAGAGCCACAAACTGTGGGGGGATAGAGGAGAGAGGCAAAAGATGCGGAGGCACAAATGAGTAGAATAGAGACAAAATTGTGTGCTATCCAAGACAGTAAAGATAGGCATGGAAGAGAGGACAGAAATGAGGAGGGGTAACAGAAAGAGGAGGTGTGGTAGAGTAGAGAAAAAGAGTCCAGGGGTGGGCTCATGGAGGGAGATTGCTAATAGGTTTGTTAGTCTGGAGGAAAGAATAGAATCAAGTGTCAATATTGTAATAACTATTAGATATTGTAATAACTATCTAAACTAGGGGTAGAGGAGGGAGGAATGGCTGCAGTAAAGAACAGTGAGAGAGGTGGAGGAGTAGACAAGAAAGGAGACTAGCAATAGACACAGTGGGAGGGATGCAAGAGTGGTAGAAGAGAAAGAGGACAGTAGAAAATAGTGACAGAGGAGAGAGGCATGAGCCACGAGGTGTGGAGGGGTAGAGGAGAGAGACAAGAGGCACAGAGGTGTACAAGTGCAAAGGAGTAGAATAGAGAGGACAAAAGTGTGTGGCCTCCAAGAGAGTAAAGAGAGGCATGAAGGAGAGAGGACAGAAATGAGGAGGGGTAACAGAAAGAGGATCGAGGTGTGGTGGAGTAGAGAAGATTGCCAATAGGTTTGGAAGTCTAGAGGAAAGAAGAGAGTCAAGAGGCAATGAGGGGAAAAGAAAAAGGAGAGAGGCATAGAAAGAGTAAAGTTAGAATTGTGCAGGGGTAGAGGAGAAAGCACAGAAGCAAGGGGGGAAAAGAAAGGTGTGAGGCACACTGGGACAGTGTAGAGAGTTGCAGGGGGGTAAAAGACAGAGAAAAGAGGTGAGAGGCTCGGAGAGAGGTATAGAGGAGTGCAGGAGAGAGTCACAAGGCGTGGAGGAATAAAGGAGAGAAGTGAAAGGTGTAGAGGGCTAGAGTAGAGTGGCACAAGGCATGGAGGGGTAGAATAGAGGGGTGAGTGTCATGGTGGGGCAGTGGATAGAGGCACTAGGCACTGAAGGCTGGAGGAGAGTCACACGATGTGGAGCGGTAGAGGAGAGAGGCAAAGGACATGGAGAAGAGAGGTGTGGAGAGGAGAATTGAGAGGCACAGAGGTGTAGAAGAGGTGTCAGAAGCAAGTAGGGGTAGAGGCGAGAGATATCTATGTAAAAAGTGTATCTACATGTTATTTGTACTGTATGTACAGTATGTGTCAGGTGTCAGTATTGTATATATATGTGTGTGTGCATATATCTGTGTATATATAAATATATATTGTATACTTATATAAAAGTGTAATAAGAGAAGAGAAGCAAGAGGCATGAAGAACTAGAGGAGAGATGCGAGGCATAGAAGGATGGAGAAGATGGTGGTAGAGGGGAAAGCTATAACCCACCTATTCCTTAATATAATATTTATAGGTATTTATATAAAGATTATGGTTTTGTGTTTTATATATATATATATATATATATATATATATATATATATATATAGTGCGTTTATATATAAACTTACTAAGAATTCTCCTTTCAATTAGTTACTGTTTGCTATATATGAAAGGTGGGTATTGTATGTACAGTATATATTTCTAAAATTACATACTGTGTATGTGGGTATATTTAGATCTGTTTTTGGGTTGTGCAAATTACCTAATAAGTATTTTTATATACAAGAATTGTAAGGTTTACTGTGTGTATTTAATATATATATATATATATATATATATATATATATATATATTTGTAAGATAGATAGATAGATAGATAGATAGATAGATAGATAGATAGATAGATAGATAGAAAATATGCTGTAGTACATTACTATTACCTATAATCTATAGTACATTACGATGTTTTAGCAATAGCAAATTTGGCATGACATGTTTTATCCCATCGACCACTTAGTGGCCTTATTAGGATGGGTCCCTACACTAACACTTCACATATAGGTCAGGAGATAACCTTTCTAGAGACTCTCTGATATATTACAGTTAGTACAAGTAAAGTCTTAGTGTAGGGACCCATCTGAATGAGGTCGCCGTGACGTGGCAGATGGGCTCACATAATTTACCAAATTGTGTGCCAAGAACCTCACATTTTTAACCCTAGTAAATGATACATGAAAGTGTAGTCCAAGAATTTTATCGGTTAAAGCTCCGCGCCAGATGTATCAGCTCATCTGGATCTAGTTAGTGTGTCTACAACTATCTAGGCTCTAGTCCCTGGTTCCTCTACAGCTTATTCTGGGTGCATCAGTTCTCATCTAATCTACCTGGTCATTTACATTTACAAAGTACACTCATATACTTTTAGCTGTGTTTTGAGTGATTTCTGGGTGTTTCTGTGAGCTCCTGACAGCGCCGCACCTCCCATGAGGCGACCTGAAGCGACCGCTTCAGGTGGCGCTATGCCAGGGCCCCGGGGAGGGCGGCATTTTTGCTTACCTAAGCCAGTCGAGGACAAGCTGTCCTGGACTGGCTTAGCGTCACCGTCACCGAGCAGTGGATTGGGGAGGCCCTGTGGACGCAGCGCTGCCCCAGCGGCCTCCCCTCACGCTCAGGCAGAGAGCAGGTCCTCTCCCTACCTGCTAACGCCGCTCCGCCACGCCCCCTTCACTCCGCCCCCTTCACTCTGCCCCGGGTGGCAGAAAAGGTCGGTTCACCCCTGGCTCCTGGTATCTTCTGCATTTGTTTACTTGGTGTTAGCTTCCTGCTATGTAATTTCCTGTGTACTTTCCACACTACCTCCCTGTCACTGCCCCCCCCCATCCTCTCTCACTCCATTTCCCCCGCCTCTCTCTACCTAAGGTACGCTAAGCTATCCTCTCCTATCCCCATCGCATCATACTTAACTAGCTTCCGATCTGTGAGATGGCTCCACCTTTCTTCGTCACTGTGCGCATTGCTGGGGATGCTGTGCACCGACCGGAAGTATCTGTTAGGCCTGCACAGTAGAGATGGAGTGCCATCTCTACTGCGCATGTCTTGCAATCGCCTCCAGACTGTGCAAGCGCTTCAAGAGAGGAGTAGAGGAGCATGGCTATATATAATTACTACAGTGATGACAATCAATATTAACATGAATGCTGTAGTGGTCACATAAAATATCACGACTACATCTTACAATTGGCTGCATTGGTCACATGTCATTTTGCCTTTTCAATGCTAATGTATACAAGGATCAGTAAGGAGCGATGAAACCCTGCAGGATTAATAGTCTGTTTTCAGTGTAGCGTAATGTGGCAAATTTAGCTCCAACCATCCACTACATTGACTCCGCCCATTCCCATTCATTTCTCTTTGTGCTCCCCACACAGTATAATGCTCCTCCAGTCTCCTGAATATTATATGCATTATAATGTTCTTGTCAAATTGACCCCACAGTATAAAGTCTCTCTCCTGGTGTACCCACAGTTTAATGTCCCCCTCCAGCTGCTCCCTAGTTTAATTTTCTCCTCCAGCTGCCCCAGTTTAAACTCAGGGCAACTAGAGGAGGACATTAAACTGGGGCAGCTGGAGGGGGGCATTAAACTGGGCCACTGGAGGGGGACATTAAACCATGGTGGAAACCAGGGTAAGACATTAATGTCCTCCTCCAATTGCCACCAGTTTAATGTCCTCCTCCAGTTGCCCCTAGTTTAATGTCCTTTACATCTGCGCCCACAGTTTAATGCCCCCTCTATCTTCCCACAAAATTTAATGTCCTCTATCAGCTGCACCTAGTTTAATGTCCCTCTTCATATGCCCCACCCAGTGTAATGTCCCCTTCATATGCCCTCCCCCCCCTCCATCTGCCTCCACAGTTTAATGTCGGTCTTGAGCTGCAAAAGTTTAACAAAAAACCTACTGATATTCACCTCTTCTTGCTCCCCAGCTGTGCAGTCTGCAGTCTCTTGTCGCGGGAGCTGTAGACACGATATGAGTGATGTAATCACATCGCACTTACAGCTCCTGAAGCTGGAGCACAATGGCAAGGCAGGAGCTGTGCGTTCCTGCTTCACCACTGTATTCAACTCATTTGCTTTCTCTTTGGACGCAGATTAGTTAAATTTGGGACATCCCTTCCGCCGACTGTGACTGTGGGACAGGACCCAGAATCTGGGACTGTCCCACTGGATCCAGGATGGTTGGGAGGAATGAATGTGTTGCACAAGAAGTCCCATCCCACCTCGATGTTTTAAGATCCTTTTACTCACATGTCTCCCATGGGAGTTTTCCATTGAATAAGGTCCACAAAACAATCAATATCCTGAAACCATGCCCTCAGATACACAACTTGTATTACTAGTGTAAACCTGACCTGTATACCGTGTCAGCCTGGGATGTCTAGGAGGGTGGTGCAGAGACCCAAACAGGAAGACGTTTCGTTATTATACACTGGGGTTGCCTCAGACCCCAAAGTAAAATAATTGGAGACAGGGCCGGCTCCAGGTTTTTATGGGCCCTTGGGCGACAGAGCCTCAGTGGGCCCCCTTGTAAAGGAGGCGGGGGAGTCGAGACACTGTGCGTCGCAGATGAAGCGAGTGACGTCACGCAGGAGTGTGGCGTCACCAACGCCATACCTCCCAATTTTTAAAGAGTAGAAAGAGCGGCAAAATGTGGGGCAAATTTGGCTCCACCCAGTGTTATGTTGACTCCGCCCATTCTCATTCATTTATCATGTGCTCCCACACAGTATAATCCTCCTACAGTCACCCGTAAATTATATGCCCCCCCTCCATCTCTCCCCCAGTTTCGTATACACCTTTCCTCTGCCCCCAGTTTCATGTCCCCCCCTCCATCTTTGCCCTAGTTTCATGTCCCCCCATCTCTGTCCCCAGATTCATGTCCCCTCCATCTCTGACCCCAGATTCATGTCCCCTCCATCTCTGACCCCAGATTCATGTCCCCTCCATCTCTGCCCCCAGATTCATGTCCTCTCCATCTCTGCCCCCAGATTCATGTCCCCTCATCTCTGCCCCAGATTAATGCACCCCATCTCTGCCCCCATATTCATGCTCCCCCATCTCTTCCCCAGATTAATGTTCCCCCATCTCTTCCCCAGATTAATGTCCCCCATCTCTCCCCCGATTCATGTTCCCCCATCTATGCCCCCAGATTCGTGTCCCCCCATCTCTGCCCCCAAATTCATGTCCCCCATCTCTGCCCCCAGATCCGTGTCCCCCCATCTCTGCCCCCAGATTATTATCCCCCCATCTCTGCCCCCAGATTCATGTCCCCGCATCTCTGCCCTCAAATTCATGTCCCCGCATCTCTGCAACCAGATTCATGTCCCCCCATCTCTGCCCCCAGATTCATGTCCCCCCATCTCTGCCCCCAGATTCATGTCCCCCCATCTCTGCCCCCAAATTCATGTCCCCCATCTCTGCCCCCAGATTCATGTCCCCCCATCTCTGCCCCCAGATTTATATCCCAAATCTCTGACCCCAGATTCATGTCCCCGCATCTCTGCCCCCAGATTCATGTCCCCACATCTCTGCAACCAGATTCATGTCCCCGAATCTCTGCCTCCAGAATCATGTTTCCCCATCTCTGCCCCCAGAATCATGTCTCCCCATCTCTGCCCCAAGTGTCATGCCGTCCCCTCCTTCATCTGCCCCCAGTTTCATGTTCCACCTCAATATCTACACACTAAAACCACTTAAACTCACCTTTTCCTCGCTCCCCTGCCGCTCTCTCCGCAGTCTCGCTAACACAGTTGTAGGCGCGTTGTCACGTCATCACATCGCGTCTACACAGCCCCTAGCCAGAGTGCAGCGGCAAAGCAAGGAGCTGAGCTGTGACAGTTCCTTGCTTTAGCCGCATATGTATTCAACTCAGATCTGCATCTGGAGGATGAAATCTGAGTTGAAATCGGGACATACCTCCCTCCAACCGGGACCGCGGCACACGTCACCGAAATCGTGAATGTCCCGCGGAAATCGAGATGCTACATATAGTCACCCAGATACAGTGGCATAACTAAAGTCTTGTGGGCCCGGTGCAATCTTTTGTCTAGGGCCCCTACCTCATCCCTACAGTGAATTCTTGATAGTGATGGTTACGTGTACTAAGGATTTTAATCACCTTAGTGTGGTTAGGGGAATCTGAGGGTCTCCTTGGCTTATGGGCCAGATGGAAGGTTCCTGGGCCCTGGTGAGACTGCACTCTCTGCAACCCTCCAAGTTACGCCCCTGGGCGGTGGCAAATCCTTCTGTCCTCACTGAGAGCACATGCACACTTAGATAACCCAAGCATATATGTATATAAGGGGATCTTGAGGAGCAGCTGTCAACTGAGTGAGCCTTTCACCAACATCCATTGAAGGTAAATGATCACCTTTAGTGTGTGATGTTTGATGACCGGGTTTAGCACTACTCGCACCCATCTCACAGTTGTAGTTGCAGATGAATTTATGAAGCGGTATCCCTTTAAGGTTCTGTTTATCACCCATACATCAATCTAGTAGATCAGTAGACAGAAGAGACAGGCTCTAGTGTTAACATCTTATCATCAACTACGTCTGACCTCCTGATCTTGTAAAATCTCAGCCAGCCATGACCAGACTTATCGGGCTGCACCTACATACAGTTGTAATGTACAACCCTTTAACAGCTAGAATACATTCAGTCCTTCAGTCTTTCTTTTCTGTTGAGTTGTTGATTCTCAGATATATCTCCTGCAAAAAAGTACAGTGTCAGCCAATACCGCCATTATCACAGCTCTCAATATAGTGGCCATTTGGTGCTAAACTACAAACGTTCTCGCGATTCCAACTTTAGGAAAGTTCATATGTCTCTGTAACCCCCTATAGACTATAGCACAGGGTCAGTGGCGTAACTAGGAATGGCGGGGCCCCATGGCGAGCTTTTGACATGACCCCCCCCATCGACACCGAAGACCTCAACTGACCCCCTCCTACGCATTTCTGCGCGTTCTATTACGCCCCATAGTGGCCCTTGCACACAGTATTATGTCCCTTAGTGCCCCCTGTACACAGTATTATGTCCCTTAGTGCCCCCTGTACACAGTATTATCCCCCATAGTGGCCCCTTCACACAGTATTATGTCAGTTAGTGCCCCCTGTACACAGTATTATGTCCCTTAGTGGCCCCTGCGCACAGTATTATCCCCCATAGTGTCCCCTGCACACAGTATTATCCCCCATTGTGGCCCCTGCACACAGTATTATCCCACATAGTTGCGCCTGCACACAGTATTATCCCCCATAGTGTCCCCTGCACACAGTATTATCCCCCATAGTTGCCCCTGCACACAGTATTATGTCCCTTAGTGGCCCCTGCACACAGTATTTTCCCCCATAGTGGCTCCTTCACACTGTATTATCCCCCATAGTGGCTCCTGCACACAGTATTATCCCCCATAGTGGCCCCTGCACACAGTATTATCCCCCATAGTGGCCCCTGCACACAGTATTATCCCCCATAGTGGCCCCTGCACACAGTATTATCCCCCATAGTGTCCCCTGCACACAGTATTATCCCCCATAGTTGCCCCTGCACACAGTATTATGTCCCTTAGTGGCCCCTGCACACAGTATTATCCCCCATAGTGGTCCCTGCACACAGTATTATCCCCCATAGTGGCCCCTGCACACAGTATTATCCCCCATAGTTGCCCCTGCACACAGTATTATGTCCCACTGTGGACACCCATAAACAATTATTATACTCTGGGGTCTTTTAACAAAGAAAAAACTGGAAAGTGGGGCATGCAAAATTATTTGGCCCCTTTACTTTCAGTGCAGCAAACTCACTTTGGACTTTGTCCATTGGTCACATGGCCATGCTGCAGCTCAGCTCGGTCTCATTCATTTTAATGGGACAGAGATGGGGCAATGCCATGTGCCCAATGGACGTGAGGTCACTTCTCGAGAAGAAGAAAGCAGCCATGTTTTTGAGTCCTGCACAAGCCCTTTAATGGGAGTCTGTCAGGTCTAAAATGCTTCTTAAACCAATAATAGTGCCATGGAAGGACTTTAATAAGTTTAGAAACACAGCCCTTGTGGCCACAAACTGATAAAGCAATGTAGAGATAAGCAATTTTTTATGGATATGCAAATCAGCCTGTAAATTTCATTAAAGACAGTCGCAATACTACTTCTTCTCCTCTCCTGTAGCCATATTAGTATTTTCAGCCTCTGCCTCAAGCTTTCAATCAGGCCCCGCTTCCGATTCATTTGCAGGCTGATTTGCATATTCTTAAAAAGATGAAAGTGACATTCTCTACCAATGGATATGGCTCCTGGAATGATAGAGGTGACCACAAAGTTGAAAGTTTTACTATTTTTCTTAATATTTTTTTTACATTTCCTTGTATAATTGTGTACAATAAATTAGTGACAAGTACAAAGTACACGCAACACACTTACACCGCACGCCTGTGCTATTCCTTTAAGACACACAGTCATGTGACTGGGGACAGAGGGCACATCTGTGTGCTACGGAGAACTTTTGCAGGATCTCTCCTAATCCGTACAACTTAGTTTGGCTATTTTTAATGCAAATTGAGTCTCTGCACAGAAAAAACTTTGTTTCTCCTTGAAGTGGCCCCAAGAGTCTTCTGATCAGGTACAATATGAACTCTCCTGGCCCCAGCACTGACATTATACACAACATTATACGTGCTACTGTCACACTGACCCCAGTTATTTGTGCAGCACCAGGGCTATGCAGAACAGGCTGACTAGGTTTCATCAGATGCTAAAAACTCTTTACACAGTATGTGTGGGCAGTGTAAGATGAAGCTCTGGGAGGGCGAGGCCTGGAACTGGTTCATAGGGGAAGGTCCAAAATCACTGCATAAAACACTGATCTATAAAACTGGTGAAGAGTAAGGCCACTGTTATGTATTATGTAAGTGTGACTGGTGGTATAACACTGACTGTATTATTAGAGGACTGCTTAACTTACAGTACTAATGGAGTAATCCAAACTACTAACCAGATTTAATGTATGTATTTGTATAATACTACTCCTATGTAGTTATATTCTTGTACATAGGGGGCAGTATTATAGTAGTTATATTCTTGTACATAGGAGTAGTATTATACTAGTTATATTCTTGTACATAGGAGTAGTATTATAGTAGTTATATTCTTGTACATAGGAGGCAGTATTATAGTAGTTATATTCTTGTACATAGGAGCAGTATTATAGTAGTTATATTCTTGTACATAGGAGCAGTATTATAGTAGTTATATTCCTGTACATAGGTGCAGTATTATAGTAGTTATATTCTTGTACATAGGAGTAGTATTATAGTAGTTATATTCTTGTACATAGGAGTAGTATTATAGTAGTTATATTCTTGTACATAGGAGTAGTATTATAGTAGTTATATTCCTGTACATAGGTGCAGTATTATAGTAGTTATATTCTTATACATAGGAGGTAGTATTATAGTAGTTATATTCTTGTACATAGGAGGCAGTATTATAGTAGTTATATTCTTGTACATAGGAGGCAGTATTATAGTAGTTATATTCTTGTACATAGGAGCAGTATTATAGTAGTTATATTCCTGTACATAGGTGCAGTATTATAGTAGTTATATTCTTGTACATAACAGCAGTATTATAGTAGTTATATTCTTGTACATAGGAGGTAGTATTATAGTAGTTAATTCTTGTACATAGGAGCAGTATTATAGTAGTTATATTCTTGTACATAGGAGCAGTATTATAGTAGTTATATTCTTGTACATAGGAGCAGTATTATAGTAGTTATATTCTTGTACATAGGGGCAGTATTATAGTAGTTATATTCTTGTGCATAAGTGTCTGTATTACAGTATATTCTTGTGAACAGGATACAGTTCTTTAGTGTTCCCTATAGGACACAGTATTATAATAGTTATAAAGTGCTGTAGAATATGTTGGCGATATATACATTATTATTATTATTATTATTATTATTATTATTATTATAGTAATTATATCTAAATTTTTCACAATTTGTAAATGCTACTAATGAACTATCGACCCCCACAGGTGAAGGTATGAAGTACACTAGCACCCGGGGTGGAGTTTCGGATGTGGACTTTGAAGGAGTGCTCTTTGCAGGTTTTGCTCCAGATGGAGGACTGTTTATGCCGCAGCACATACCCAGGTTGAACAAAGACACCTTGGTGACATGGAGATCTTTCTCCTACAAAGACTTAGTGAAGGAGATCTGCTCTCTGTTTATCCCACCTGAAGCTATACCCAGGAATGAGCTTAATGGTATGTTACCTATAGGCCTCCAGCTTCCATTGTGTAGATGCTCCATTTGTGTGCGTTGTGATATCTAATGTTCTGGAACCTGCTATAAAGCTAATTTTTGAGACAACAGTTCACAGTTCAGGAAAGTTGGCCGCCCATATAATTTTGGAAAAAAATGTAAACATAAAAAATACATAATCCTAACCTATAAATGAAATCAAATATGTGACGACTTCAGTTATTATTTACCAATCCCTTGTCTCTTTTCCTCCTGTAGGACTGATAGACCAAGCCTTGAGTCGCTTTAGACACAAGGATATCATTCCAGTTTCCAGGTTGAAGAGTGATGTCAATGTCTTGGAGATGTGGCATGGAGCTACTTACGCCTTCAAGGATCTCGCTATGTCTTGTGTTGGACAGTTCTTAGACTTCTTTTTGAAGAAGAACAACAGACATGTGAATATCTTGGTTGGTAAGTTCTTCTTGGACTAGGTATAAGAGTATCCCTCAATGCGGACACAGTAGAAGGTAGTGGGAGTTCGGTCTGAAGCTTTGGCACTAAGATTACCTGGATGTAGGGACTGTAGAATCCAACAACATATCTAACGCTTTAGTGTGTATGCTTGAGACATTTTTCCAGACCAACACACAGATGACTTATCAAAAGCAACCATACAAGATAAAACTGTCCTAAGCGGCCGATTTTGGCAGGACCATCCAACTCATCCAACCATCCAACTTCGTAGCTGGTGTTTCCAGCTCATGGGTTGTCACCAGTGAGCCAATTTGCTAAATCTGAGTTTCAAGGTGGATTATTTTGTCTAAATTCAACTCCATTTAGCTTTTGTGTATGAAAACCTGTGATTGGGTTTATTGGTCATTTAGGCCTCAGCCTCAGGAAGGGTTGGACTGGACCACTAAGGGACATGAGGATAGTCCCCGGCTCTGCACCACAACAGGTTCTAGCCAACAAAAAAGGCCAAGAGGTACAGTGGGCATACCTCATGGCAATCCCTGAAAATCATAACCTCTGGAATGCCCAATCCAACAATATGACCAGGGAACACCATATTGTTGTCAATTATAAAATTGATATTGTAAATTTTCTAATTTTGAAAGATTATATTGTTGTAAATTTTGCTTCTTAAATGACCTTTCAGGTACATCAGGGGACACAGGTAGTGCAGCTATCGAGAGTGTGCGTGGAATTCCGAACATTGACATTACTGTTCTGTTGCCACATGGGCGGTGTACAGAAATCCAAGAGCGCCAGATGACGACAGTCATTGAGGATAATGTCCACGTGTTTGCCGGTCTGTATTTTATAGTATGTTACATAGTTCTTGTAGATTGCCCAGGTCCATAGAACTGTGGGAAGGGTCCAAAAAGGCTAGAACCCATTGGCATTGATTCTTAGGTCAAAAATTTACTGGCCATTAAAAAGGTTGGAAGAAGGTGCATGTGCAGTACCTATGAGCAGAGTGGCCTGCAGGAGCAAAGGGGAATGCCGAACACGAATGAGAGTAAGATTGTTCAGCCTGACAAAGACACAAAGACAACAGTAAAATAAAGAGAACATGGTAGGTGGGGGCCCTGCTGCACATTTTGCATCGGGGTCCAAGAGACTGGAGGATGGGAGGACGGAGATCCCAGGTTTCCCTACGTCCTTGACATGTCAGAGTTTAACACATTTCCATTTTCATCATATTTTTGTGCAGTGGATGGGACATCAGATGAGCTGGATGAACCCATCAAAAAGCTCTTCAAGGACAGTGAATTTGTGAAGAAGCATAACCTAATGAGCACAAACTCAGTGAACTGGGCACGAGTGATGGTCCAGATTGCCCACTTCTTCTATGGGTATTTCCAATGTGTTCCAGCACAGGCCAGTGACGTGTTACCTCCAATAGAAATAGTCGTACCAACAGGTGGAGCTGGAAACATTACTGGTAAGATACTGTACAAATATCCATTTACTACTGTCAGGGCCAGATAAAATGGGTTCTACATAACAAATTAAATATCTTTGTAAATACATTAATCATCCTGGATTATACTTATCCTGTACTGATCCTGAGTTACATCCTGTATTATACTCCAAAGCTGCGCTCACTATTCTGCTGGTGCAGTCACTGTGTACATACAGTACATTACTTATCCTGTACTGATCCTGAGTTACATCCTGTATCATACTCCAGAGCTGCACTCACTATTCTGCTGGTGCAGTCACTGTGTACATACAGTACATTACTTATCCTGTACTGATCCTGAGTTACATCCTGTATCATACTCCAGAGCTGCACTCACTATTCTGCTGGTGCAGTCACTGTGTACATACATTACATTACTTATCCTGTACTGATCCTGAGTTACATCCTGTATTATACTCCAGAGCTGCGCTCACTATTCTGCTGGTGCAGTCACTGTGTACATACAGTATATTACTTATCCTGTACTGATCCTGAGTTACATCCTGTATCATACTCCAGAGCTGTACTCACTATTCTGCTGGTGCAGTCACTGTGTACATACATTACATTACTTATCCTGTACTGATCCTGAGTTATACCCTGTATTATACTCCAGAGTTGCATTCACTATTCTGCAGGTACAGTAACTGTGTACATACATTACATTACTTATCCTGTATTATACTCCAGAGCTGTGCTCACTATTCTGCTGGTAGTCACTGTGTACATACATTACATTACTTATCCTGTACTGATCCTGAGTTATACTCTGTATTATACTCCAGAGTTGCATTCACTATTCTGCAGGTACAGTCACTGTGTACATACATTACATTACTTATCCTGTATTATACTCCAGAGCTGTGCTCACTATTCTGCTGGTAGTCACTGTGTACATACATTACATTACTTATCCTGTACTGATCCTGAGTTATACCCTGTATTATACTCCAGAGTTGCATTCACTATTCTGCAGGTACAGTCACTGTGTACATACATTACATTACTTATCCTGTATTATACTCCAGAGCTGTGCTCACTATTCTGCTGGTACAGTCACTGTGTACATACATTACATTACTTATCCTGTATTATACTCCAGAGCTGTGCTCACTATTCTGCTGGTAGTCACTGTGCACATACATTACATTACTTATCCTGTACTGATCCTGAGTTACATCCTGTATTATACTCCAGAGCTGCGCTCACTATTCTGCTGGTGCAGTCACTGTGTACATGCATATATACTATGTGTTCTGTTCTCTCAGCGGGATGTATCGCCCAGAAGATGGGTCTGCCTATCCAGCTGGTGGCTGTGGTAAATAGTAATGACATTATTCACCGAACTATAGAACATGGTGACTTCTCCTTGGGGAACACAGAGATGACATTGGCTTCTGCCATGGATATTCAGGTAATGGTGGCTGCAGATTTTACACATGGACACATTGGGGCAGATGTATTACGTCTGTCATGTTGTATGTCAGTCTTAATAAAGAGCCTGACTGGTGCAGAGAGAGAGATTTATGAAGAGGCTGCGGCTTTATTATAAATCAGTCGGCCCTCCCTTCACCAGTTACTATTGAGTATGTCAGGCCGAGGAGTGTGCGCTCACATTTACGCAATGTGGAAAACATGGAACAGGTCGGGGCTGGTAGAGTATGTTTGGTAAAAGAAATGGCCTTGCACCAAATGTGCGCCACAATTTCATCCCTGTACTGTATGCCAGATGTAGAGTGATTGATGAATTCCTCCCATTGTGGGGAGATCATTACATTTCTACACCAGTTTTCTGCCGTAGATGTGTGAAAATGTGACACATCCTTGTGTAGTCAATCCATCCATATAAATCACTTATACAGTACGATCCCATACTTGTAACTGCAGGAGCCCTACAACATGGAGCGGATACTATGGTTGGCGTCAAATTCGGACAGCGCAAAAATCAAAGAATTTATGGATGAATTTAATGAGAGGAAAAGATTCAAGTTACCTGAGGAACTGCACAAACAGGTAGTGTGTAAATAGGACCTTACAGAGAACCTTTCACCCCCTCCACCATCTCCTACACTTTTCACCCTTAAATCGGTGTCGCTCCTATGATTCTGAAGTACTTGTCATTTTTTCTCTAACCCCCCGCCCGCCATTCCTGAGCAATTGGTGTTTTTAGTTTCAGCATCCAATATGCTAATTAGGTATCTACTGTCAGGTAGGCGGTCTTGGGCCTATGCAGACAGACGAGGACCGCCCACTTGACAGTAGAGAGAATAATTGTGCTGAATCTACCAGTAGTTATTGTGCCAGAATCTGTGGAGTGGCGCCTATTGGAAGTTGCAAAGCATTGGAGGAGGTGGTGGAAGGTTCTCTTTCACCTGACATTGGTATTTTTCCCTTTTATTACAAAGTTGATCTTAGGACCAGCATTACGTGCTAAGTAAATGTTTATATCTTTACATTGTTTAGAGCCCAAAATAGTAAGAGAGTCAAATAATAGAATTCTGAATTCAGCTGCCACTAGGGGGAGCTTTACTATATTAAAGGGACACTCCATCCCAAACTAAAGTTGCTTAATAATGATATTCCATGTGTCATTCAAGAGACTTTTGCTAGCCTAAGATAGTTCTTTTGTGTCTTCATCTCCTTCAGCTTCTGGCAATGATGAAATCGTGCTCAGCCAAAGATGACAACATCCTCGAGACCATCAGACGTTGCTGGGAGGAGAACCGATATCTGCTGTGTCCTCACTCCGCTGTTGCTCTTTTTTACCATTACCAACAACATGACAGCAAACAAAACTTGTAAGAAATGGCTTATAATCTAAAGTTACTTATACTGGTATTAGATTTCACAATATTTTTTATGAGGCTTTGCCTATAGGTGGCGCCAGCACGATCACAAATGATGCTGTACTCATTAAGCCTGGGATTGTCTTTGGTAAAAGGGTTATCCGGTTTCTATGATTGATGATTAGATCTGCAGGGGGTCCCGGGCATGGACACTTGCATACCTCCCAACTTTTGAAGAACCGAAAGAGGGACAAAATGTGTGGCGCGCGTATCGCGCCATGGCAAATTTAGTCCTGCCCACTTTGTGTTGACTCCGCCCATTCTCATTAATTTTTCATGTGCCCGCACACAGTATAATCTTCCTACAGTCACCCGTAAATTATATGTCCCCCCTCCATCTCTGCCCCAGTTTCATATACCCCCTTCATCTGCCCCCAGTTTCATGTCCCCTCCATCTCTGTCCCCAGATTCATGTCCCCCATCTCTGCCCCCAGATTCATGTCCCCTCCATCTCTGCCCCCAGGTTCATGTCCCCTCCATCTCTGCCCCCAGGTTCATGTCCCCTCCATCTCTGCCCCCAGATTCATGTCCCTCCATCTCTGCCCCCAGATTCATGTCCCTCCATCTCTGCCCCCAGATTCATGTCCCTCCATCTCTGCCCCCAGATTCATGTCCCCCATCTCTGCCCCCAGATTCATGTCCTCTCCATCTCTGCCCCCAGTTTCATATACACTCTTCATCTGCCCCCAGTTTCATGTCCCCTCCATCTCTGCCCCCAGATTCATGTCCCCCCCATCTCTGCCCCCAGATTCATGTCCTCTCCATCTCTGCCCCCAGATTCATGTCCCTCCATCTCTGCCCCAGATTCATGTCCCCACATCTTTGCCCCCAGATTAATGTCCCCACATCTTTGCCCCTAGATTCATGTCCCCATCTCTTCCCCCAGATTCATGTCCTCTCCATCTCTGCCCCCAGATTCATGTCCCCCCATCTCTGCCCCCAGATTCATGTCCTCTCCATCTCTGCCCCCAGATTCATGTCCCCACATCTCTGCCCCCAGATTCATGTCCCCACATCTCTGCTCCCAGTGTCATGCTGTCCTCTCCTTCATCTGCCCCCAGTTTCACGTTCCACCTCAGTGTACACATTACACTTACCTTCTCCTCGTTCTAATTCGAAATTCTCGTTCGAAACTAATCAGGAACTTAAGCCACCTGAACCTGAAGCCAATCTTAGGGGTTCTCCTATCTTTACTACAGGTGCCTGTGACGGCAAAAAGGATAGGAAATCAGAGACAAAAAGATACCTGCCATGTGTGACCTAATGCCTATAGGCTGTCCTAAAGGCTCATTATTTACATCCGTCACCACAAACCACTTGTCAAGTTTGCAATTGACTAAAATTGACAGATTTCCTGATTAATTCAGCTATTTGCCTTCCACAGGCCCAGGTGCTGCCTGGCACCGGCGTCAGCCGTTAAATTTCAGGATGTCGTTCTCCGAGCCGGCCTTGTACCAGAGGTATCACCGGAGATAGAAGCCTTGATTAAGAAGGAAACCCGCTCCACCTTCCTCAACAAGCAAGATGACTGGGAGGAAGTGTTACGGGAGAAACTGGAAGCTATTCACCAGAAGAGAATGTAAAAGTTATAGATACTCGGACATCTATATGTTACTCCAGACACCCAGAGATTTCTAAGATATTCCAGACTTAAAGGGGTTATCCAGCATTAGAATAGAGTGACATCACGTCCATCGGTCACATGACCATGCTACAGGATTCAAATGAATGGGACTTGAGCGACAGCCTGGCCATGTGACCATCCGACATGATCTCACTTCTCGAGAAGAAGAAAGCAACCATGTTTTCTAATTCTGAACAATCCCTTTAACTGATATTGCGACATGATCAGTCTTGTTTGGAGGCTTTGAACATCCTTAGTTAAAGGGAAACTCCATTTTTTGGGGAACACATTTCTGTTCTAGTTTCTTTATCATTTCTCTTGATACAGAGCTCTATATCCTCTGCATTCACATAGATTTGAATGATGCTGGTTAAAATCTGCTACCACTAGAGGGAGCTTACTGCATACATATTGGGTAACAGTAATCCCCTCATCTCCACCTAGTGGTGGCTGCATGTCTATACAGGGGATTGGGATCTTTGGATAAATGACTACTTGGATCCACTGATTTAGGACATCATTTGTCCCCATTTCTGGACCCTCCTTGATGTTTTATTGACGTGTGTAAGTGATATGTCACAAGATGATATTTTGGGACTAGCCCTTTAAGAATGAGTTTTCCTCACATGGAGCAGCCCTTTAAGCAGATGGTATGAGGACAAGCCACATAACCTTCATGTGTACACAGGTGATGTAAACTCCTGCACTTTCACCTGGTGAAGGCTCTATAAATGGCTCCTCGCAGTGATGAGGCCATCGCTGTAACCTGAGGCTTTATCACCAGAGATTGTTTAGTGCACGACAAAGTCTAAGTTCAATGAACCTCCAGCTCATAGAACCGGTTCCTCGCACAGGATTTGGCTGTCATGGCTCCCATCATCCCCGGTATTGCTGTGATGTTGTGGACGTCCATCATCTCCGTCTCTGGAAATAAAAGTGAGGAATTCTAAGTAGCCAGAATGTGTCTGCTTACAAATATGGCTGCCCAGAACTGAGCGTATAACTGCTGGGACCCCAACTATCTCGCCAGCCCCACCTTGTCAGTGTAGTCAGGGAGGGGGGTCGAAGCTGGAGCTTTGGGGAGTAACTAGATGGGGAACGATCTGGGGTTGGAATTAAGGAGTCAGATTTGGGGTCTAAATGATGGTGACCGGGCAGGGTTGTCAACTACTGGGTCTGGTTTGAGACCTGAATATTGGAGTATGGTCTAGGGTTGGAACTATGGGGTCTGAATATTGGAACCTGGCTGAGGGTCAGGGGCTTGAATATTGAGGTCTAATTTTTAGCCTGAAATGTGGGGTCTAGTCTGAAATAAAGGGATTAATGGGGCTTTATAAAAAGTGTAATTTTAACTACAAATATCATCTGAGATCCCTCTCGTGTCCCCTCCATCTATGCTGACCTTACTGTGGGGAATAGTCAGAAATAAATGTGTATTCTGATATTTACTATATGAATATCCTTCATGTATCTTCTGCACGGTATTGTTAATGTGCAGGTGTCTTCCTACTTTTGGTGATCTGTTCCCGGGAAAGCTGGGTGATAACCACTGTAGCTCTATTATCTGACTTCCATGATGTAATTAGGATGCCAGCGCCCTCTATTGGTGTGCATACTTGAGGCACTGGCATCCTAATTATATCATGGAAGTCAGATTTGCATATTCTTCCCATATTCCTTTGCACAGTGGAGCGCTCATGGCTTAATAAGACTCCACACTAGAGATGAGCGAGTACTGTTCGGATCAGCTGATCCGAACAGCACGCTCGCATAGAAATGAATGGATGTAGCCGGCACGCGGGGGGTTAAGCGGCCGGCCGCCGTCAAAGCGGAAGTACCAGGTGCATCCATTCATTTCTATGGAGCGTGCTGTTCGGATCGGCTGATCTGAACAGTACTCGCTCATCTCTACTCCACACACCTAAATGCTGGTCTCTCCCTAGTGACGATATCCCCCCAAATCTGTCTAAACCTCTCACCTCTGCCAGATCAGTCCTCTCTGCACCAAGCTGATGAGATGTAAGTACATTGAAACAGCTGTCCTTGGCTGAGAGACTGTAACTGGTAAAATCCCAACATCATTGCAAACAAAGGCCTCTGAGAAGGTCGGCATGATGTTAAAGGGAGCGCCCTCTATAGGTTTGCATGCCTGAGGCTCTGTCTTCCTAAGGGTGCATGCACACTACGTAACGCCGGGCGTGTATGAGAGCCGTACACGCCGGCATTACAGCAGACTGCCGAACACTTTCCATTCACTTCAATGGGAGCGCTCGTAAACGCCGCTGTTACGAGCGCTCCCATTGAAGTGAATGGGAAGTGTTCGGCAGCCCTGCTGTAACGCCGGCGTGTACGGCTCTCATACACGCCCGGCGTTACGTAGTGTGCATGCACCCTAAGTCTGTCTTCATGGAAGATAGACTTGCACATTCTCAGTGAGCGCCCTCTATTGGTGTGCATACTTGAAGCACTGGCATCCTAATTACATAATGGAAGTCAGATTTTCATATTCTTTCCATGTACATACAGATTTATAAACCTAAGGAGCGCCTTTTAGTGGCGACTGCAGAATATGCATTGTAATTGAGGAGAGATTGGGTGACAGAACACTGCGTAACGCTAGGTTCAAGCTAGCCCTGGCTCTCCACAAAGAAGCCTCATTAACTATAATGGGGTCTTTGTGGGGTCCATCATTTTTAACCTGAAAGTGACAGAGAAGAAAGTCCTTCATGCAGGACTTTTTCCCTCCACCGATTTTCAGTGGACTCTGCAATGGAGACTCCAAAGTAGGTGTGAACATAGCCTTAGTGGGTGAGGGATGGATGAATCTAGTGGTGACATCTCTAGCCAGGAACCTTTAGGACGCTTGGCGCAGTAATGGCGGCTGTATTGTGCTCAGACTGTTCTATGCATCTATAGAGGTAGCAGTTGGACCCAGGCTCAGGTGCCTGAGGCGTAAGTTCCCACTACTATACAATAGGACAATGGTTTTATGAGCGGCACAAGGTGGGGGGATTACAGATTTTGCACTGGGGCCCGGGAGCTTCAGGTCACAATATCCAGGTACAGATGACTATACAATTAGTGTAATGGTCGGCAGTGACAATATATACAGCCTATGCAACACTGCAACAATAGTGACATCTGCTGGCCATGCTGAGTTACTGCCCAATGTATAATACAATACCCCTTCATCTATGCAGCTCCCTTAATATACCCAATTACTTACACAATATATACATACTGGTATCGTCTTATGTGCTGGTAGAGCAGCCTCTTCCATGAAGGTATATTTGAGAAACTTATGAACGTCTGCTTAAACTCTGTTCATCCTGTGCCCAAACCTTCTGTTGGATGTACGTGCCTGGAAAATTACTGGTAGGCTGTGACATTTACCAGTATATAGGTTCATCAACTTAGCATTAGAGTACAAAATGTAAAAAAATGCTGCAAAGTAAGAATGATTTCAGAAACAAAAGGATTAATAGTAGAGATGAGCGAGTACTATTCGAAACGGCCGTTTCGAATAGCACGCACTCATAGGAATTAATGGAAGTGGCCGGCATGCAGACTTTGCCGGCAGCTGGCCGCTTAACCACCTGCGTGCGGCTGCGTCCATTCATTCCTATGGGTGCGTACTATTCCAAACTGGAGTTTCGAATAGTACTCGCTCATCTCTAGTTAATAGTTTATTTTTGCCAATTAACAAAATGCAGTGAATGAAGAAAAGAGAAATTTAAATTCCATCAATATTCGGTGTGACATTTGCCCTTCGCCTTCCATCAGTTCTTCTCGGTACTTGCAGACAGTTTTTGGCAGAACTCGTCAGGGAGGTTGTTCCCGCCATCTTGGAGGACTAAGCACAGATCCTTTGTGGATGTAGGCTTGTCCAATCCGTCTGTCTCTTCATGTCACCCCAGACAGACTGGATGATGGTGAGATCAGGGTTATATCTGTAGGGACCATATCATCACTTCCAGGACTCCTCCTCCAAAGGATACAGGTCACACCAAATATTGATGGGATTTACATCTCTCTTTTTTTCACTTAAGTTTGGTTGTTGCCAAGAATAAACTATTAAGCCTTCTACTTCTTAAAGGGGCTCTATCAGCAGAATCATGCTGGTAGAGCCCCACATATGCGTGAATAGCCTTTAAAAAGGCTATTCAGGCACCGTAAATGTTATATTAAACTACCCCCGTGTTTTAAAATAATAACCTAAAACAGAATGTTATCTACTTACTCATCGTGCACTGTCGGCAGGCATTCAGGGTGTGCCGTCTTCTTCATCCACGCCTCTTCTTCCTCCGATGTCCTCCGGTCCTGTCCTCCTCCGGTACTCGCGAAATGACACTGATATAAAAAAATGACCTGGGCGCATGCACAGTAGCATGCTGCTTCTACTACGGCTACTGCGCATGCGCCCAGGCCATTTTTTTTAACAGCGTCAGTTCGGAGGACGGGACCCGAGGACATTGGAGGAAGAGGAGGCGTGGATGAAGATGAAGACACACCCTGAATGCCCGCCCAGCGCGCACGATGAGTAAGTGGATAGTGGATAGTGGATTTTTTAGGGTTTTATTTTAAAACGGGGGGGGGGGGGGGGGTAGTTTAATATAACATTTACGGTGCCTGAATAGTCTTTTTAAAGGCTATTCACGCATATGTGGGGCTCTAGCAGCATGATTTTGCTGATAGAGCCCCTTTAAGCAATTCTTACTTTGCAACATTCCCCCTACACACCCACATCTGCCTAAAACTTTTTCATACTGTAAATAGTCCTGCATGTCTGACTTTGTGTCCGGTTAAAAAAACGGTTTTGCCACGGACAGGTATAAAACGCTTACGGGCGCTCACTTTTCAAACCCATCCATCCCCTGCCCAGTTTCTCGGCGTGGAAGACGGAAACCCAGCAGGATTGCTTAATGCGCGCACGGGCGCAGATGTGAACCCGCCCTCACTGTAATCTTCCATAGCCTTGTACTGTCAGGGGGGTGTTCCTTACAGCCCAGTGATGAAGCTAAGCTGTAAGGCCAGCTCCTCTGACCATTCCAAAACGAATGACAGTGATATCTCTGCAACCGGGGCACACACCGGCTAAGATGAATTCAGTGCTGAAGTCAGATTTCTAGCAGTATATAGCACTGCTAATGTCAGGGGACATGAAGGGCCCTTTAAGACCCCGTTCCTGCACTGGAGAGGAGAAGGGGCTCACACGGCGGTCAGGAGAGAACGCCTTGCTGCTCACAGGGCTCAGCTAGCTTGAGGATGAGAGGTATCTTGACAACCCCCCAATTTACTAACCAGTTCACAGAAGTGGAATAGCAGCCAGACTTTACTAGCAGGGGCATGGAGGCGGTAGGAGTCATAGTCCCCACACCTGCAGAAATGTGGTGACTGTTCTCGAGGGCCCAGAGAACCCTCTACAGAGCTGTACTGCTGTATCTACAGCTACCTAACAGTAGAGAACCCTACAGTGAGGGGTCCAGGTGTGCGGTGTTGTCTCCATTCTTCTATCTGGGATGAGTTCCTGGAGAAAATCTGCATGTGCCAGGATAATGGGTATGATGGTTCTGTGGTGGGCACTGTAATGATTGCACATTGGTGGGCACTATAATGATGGCTTTAGGGTTGATATTGTTACATTGGCTCTTTGGTAGGCAATGTAATGATGGCTCTATGATTGGCACTGGTATAATGGCTTTAGGGATGGGCATTGTAATAATGACTCTGTGATGGGCATTATAATGATAACTCTGTGGTCAGTACCTGTACGATGCATCTATCATCTATCATTATGCACAATATGCCAAGTGCCCGAGCCAACCTATCACACCCCAATACCCCAGTAGTGTTATCCACTATAGGCTTATATTTCCTATTTGAATGCTATTCGCCTAGCAGCCAGGAGGTGGCAGCCTAAGCCAAGCCTTGTGCTATCATTTTATTTCTACCCTTGGGCTATTGCTATGTGCACTATACAATATTGGTCAATATCCATTAACATGATTTATTGACCCCTCTGGATCCTGAAATAACAGCCACAAATCTTATCAGCCAACATAGTAATATCTCCCTCCATAGTACACATAGTATACAGGTGCCAGCAGCACTCACATACCAAATAGCCAACCTGCCCTGGTATTTAGATACAGGACTAGAGCAAGGAACTGAATCTTAAAAAGTGTGATGGGGCGACTAACCCTGGGATCTGACACTAAATCAGGGGTACATGCCACCTCCATACTGATGGGGGCAGAGCCTCAGGATCAGTTACCCTGTGTCTCCCTGCAGTTCACGGGGTCCGGGGTCATGAGACGTCAGACGACTAGGCCGAAGTCTGCCTGGATCGTGGAGAGGTAAGTAACAGTGTTTTTTATGTTTCTTACCTCTCCCAGTCCGCCAATCATTATATTCGGGGGTCCGAAAAGACCCCCGAGTATAATGATAGCAGCGGTAGTGGCTGTCACCGGGCCCCTAATGTCCCGGGCTCTGTGGCAGCTGCCTCTGCTGCTATGGCGGTAGTTACGCCACTGCTGAGAACTATGGGTTAATACTAGCAGATAGCCCCCAGTAGATGACATAAGGTCTGTACAGAGGTTGCACGGCTGGATTTGTCGCTTATCGTTGCAATTGCAGTAGTTTCACCTGTAGTCTTGTCTAAGATAAGATATCCTGGCTCAGATCTGCACCCACTTGCTTGACATGCCCATGTGGGACTGAAGCGCTTGTACATGATGGATACCAACATATATAGATGCCAGCTATGGGGATATGACCTGCTGTATCACTGTATACCCCTCCACCTGTGTCTATGCGGATATCAGTCCTGTCAGTACGACTCTGCACAATAACATTTAGCCTGCGATTAATAATCCACGTGTTGGGAGGAAGTTACCTGAGGGATTAGATTCCCTTCCTGGTATTTACCGCCCAAAGGGAGTCCTAGTCTTATGTTACCGGCCCCGGAGATTAATGATGGCCCGCTCGTCTCACATTACCACATTTTAACTTCAAGATTCACCTCAACCCCCAAATTCTACTACAATGCCATTTACAGACAATTCTTTAAAAGAGATTAGCATTTCTAGTGGACTTATAGTGCTGTGCAAAAGATTTAGGCAGAGTGGACAAACACTGCAGAATAAGAATGCTTTTGGAAATAGAAGGGTTAATAGTTGATGTTTGTCAAATGATAAAATGAAGTGAATGAAGAAAAGCGAATGTAAATCCCATCGATATTTGGTGTCACCTAACATAATGTAGCTTTGGCTCTTGTACACCATAACATATTTATTTCACCACATTTCTCTTCCTGGGGTCAGCTATCGCCCCCCACTGGTTATAACAGCTAATTACAGGAAGTTTATATAAACTATCTAGATAAAGTACCAGGGGCTGCCTGTGTATAAAGTGGCGATCTGTCTGTCTGTGCGCTCATTGGATTGCTCTAAGGATGCTTATTCCAAGCCATGTCCTATGTTAAAGGGGTTGTCTAGATTAACCCGATTTGGGGAAGGAGGCCAAGGATGGTGAAAATAAACAAACAAAAACCCATACTGACCTATAACTGGTGTTACAGTTTGTCTCACCATGGTCTGGTACTGCTGCTCCAGTGTCTTGTTTTGGCAGAAGTCCCCACCACATGTGACCACTGAGGATGAACAGTGGCTTCAGCGGCCAAAAGAGGGGATCAACATATCCTAGATTCATGTCCCCAGGTGAGAGGGTAAAAATAAAGTTTCAAAAGTTTTTAATAAGGTATCCTATTAATATTATAAATGTGAAATGTTTGTGAGTTTGTGGGTTTGTGACTTTGGATGTTCGGATGTTTGGCGGTCAATCACGCAAAAACCGCTCCACCGATTTGGCTGAAATTTTCCACAAACATAGTCACTACACTCGATTGCGCAATAGGCTACTTTTCATCACAATAGCACACATACGTTTTTCCCAGGCCCCCCACAAAACCCAAACTCACACCAACATCTCTGCAATCTCACACACTTTGGACCATAGCAAGCCACAAAATTCATATTACCCCCTACAGCAGAGGTCTGCAACCCCTGGCACACGTGCCAAGAGTGGCACTCCTGCCATATTTCACTGCCACGCCAGCAGCACAGGACCTGCAAGAGTTAAATGAAGTCCGAGTCCCTTCAGTGCTCGGTAGAGATGAGCGAACAGTGTTCTATCGAACTCATGTTCGATCGGATATTAGGCTGTTCGGCATGTTCGAATCGAATCGAACACCGCGTGGTAAAGTGCGCCATTACTCGATTCCCCTCCCACCTTCCCTGGCGCCTTTTTTGCTCCAATAACAGCGCAGGGTAGGTGGGACAGGAACTACGACACCGGTGACGTTGAGAAAAGTAGGCAAAACCCATTGGCTGCCGAAAACATGTGACCTCTAATTTAAAAGAACAGCGCCGCCCAGGTTCGCGTCATTCTGAGCTTGCAATTCACCGAGGACGGAGGTTTCCGTCCAGCTAGCTAGGGCTTAGATTCTGGGTAGGCAGGGACAGGCTAGGATAGGAAGGAGAAGACAACCAACAGCTCTTATAAGAGCTAAATTCCAGGGAGAAGCTTGTCAGTGTAACGTGGCACTGACGGGCTCAATCGCCGCAACCCAGCTTTCCCAGGATCCTGAATGGAATACACTGTCAGTGTATTCCCGTATACCCGATATATACCCCGATACCCGTTCCAACGGTGTGCCCCCCCACCTTCACCCCAGAAATACCCTGCAAGTCCCCTAGCAATAGAATTGGGGCTATATACACCCACAATTTTTACTACTGGTATACAGTGCCATTGTCTGACTGGGAATTCAAAGAATATATTGGGAATACAAATACCCTCATTTCTTGCTACTGCCATATAGTGCCAGTTTCTGACTGGTAATTCAAAGAATATATTGGGGTTACGTGCACCCACAATTTTTACTACTGGTATACAGTGCCATTGTCTGACTGGGAATTCAAAGAATATATTGGGGTTATAAATACCCTCATTTCTTGCTACTGCCATATAGTGCCAGTTTCTGACTGGTAATTCAAAGAATATATTGTGGTTACGTGCACCCACAATTTTTACTACTGGTATACAGTGCCATTGTCTGACTGGGAATTCAAAGAATATATTGGGAATACAAATACCCTCATTTCTTGCTACTGCCATATAGTGCCAGTGTCTGACTGGGAATTCAAAGAATATATTGGGGTTACGTGCACCCACAATTTTTACTACTGGTATACAGTGCCATTGTCTGACTGGGAATTCAAAGAATATATTGGGAATACAAATACCCTCATTTCTTGCTACTGCCATATAGTGCCAGTGTCTGACTGGGAATTCAAAGAATATATTGGGGTTACGTGCACCCACAATTTTTACTACTGGTATACAGTGCCATTGTCTGACTGGGAATTCAAAGAATATATTGGGAATACAAATACCCTCATTTCTTGCTACTGCCATATAGTGCCAGTTTCTGACTGGTAATTCAAAGAATATATTGTGGTTACGTGCACCCACAATTTTTACTACTGGTATACAGTGCCATTGTCTGACTGGGAATTCAAAGAATATATTGGGAATACAAATACCCTCATTTCTTGCTACTGCCATATAGTGCCAGTTTCTGACTGGTAATTCAAAGAATATATTGGGGTTACGTGCACCCACAATTTTTACTACTTGTATACAGTGCCATTGTCTGACTGGGAATTCAAAGAGTATATTGGGAATACAAATACCCTCATTTCTTGCTACTGCCATATAGTGCCAGTTTCTGACTGGTAATTCAAAGAATATATTGGGGTTACGTGCACCCACAATTTTTACTACTGGTATACAGTGCCATTGTCTGACTGGGAATTCAAAGAATATATTGGGGTTATAAATACCCTCATTTCTTGCTACTGCCATATAGTGCCAGTTTCTGACTGGTAATTCAAAGAATATATTGGGGTTACGTGCACCCACAATTTTTACTACTGGTATACAGTGCCATTGTCTGACTGGGAATTCAAAGAATATATTGGGAATACAATTACCCTCATTTCTTGCTACTGCCATATAGTGCCAGTGTCTGACTGGGAATTCAAAGAATATATTGGGATTACGTGCACCCACAATTTTTACTACTGGTATACAGTGCCATTGTCTGACTGGGAATTCAAAGAATATATTGGGAATACAAATACCCTCATTTCTTGCTACTGCCATATAGTGCCAGTTTCTGACTGGTAATTCAAAGAATATATTGTGGTTACGTGCACCCACAATTTTTACTACTGGTATACAGTGCCATTGTCTGACTGGGAATTCAAAGAATATATTGGGAATACAAATACCCTCATTTCTTGCTACTGCCATATAGTGCCAGTTTCTGACTGGTAATTCAAAGAATATATTGGGGTTACGTGCACCCACAATTTTTACTACTGGTATACAGTGCCATTGTCTGACTGGGAATTCAAAGAATATATTGGGAATACAAATACCCTCATTTCTTGCTACTGCCATATAGTGCCAGTGTCTGACTGGGAATTCAAAGAATATATTGGGGTTACGTGCACCCACAATTTTTACTACTGGTATACAGTGCCAATTTCTAACTAGGAATTCAAAATGCGCAAGGCTCCCGGAAAGGGACGTGGACGAGGCCGTGGGCGAGGTCGGGGGAATGGTTCTGGGGAGCAAGGTAGCAGTGAAGCCACAGGGCGTCCCGTGCCTACTCCTGTAGGGCAGCAAGCATTGCGCCACTCCACAGTGCCAGGGTTGCTTGCCACATTAACTAAACTGCAGGGTACAAACCTTAGTAGGCCCGAGAACCAGGAACAGGTCTTGCAATGGCTGTCAGAGAACGCTTACAGCACATTGTCCAGCAGCCAGTCAGACTCTGCCTCCTCTCCTCCTATTACCCAACAGTCTTGTCTTCCTTCCTCCCAAAATTCCGAAGCTTTACAGAACAATAACCCAAACTGTCCCTGCTCCCCAGAGCTGTTCTCCGCTCCTTTCATTGTCCCTCAACCTGCCTCTCCACGTCACGATTCCACGAACCTAACAGAGGAGCATCTGTGTCCAGATGCTCAAACACTAGAGTCTCCTCCATCTCCGTTCGATTTGGTGGTGGATGACCAGCAACCCACCCTCATCGACGATGATGTGACGCAGTTGCCGTCAGGGCATCCAGTTGACCGGCGCATTGTGCGGGAGGAGGAGATGAGACAGGAGTTGGAAGAGGAAGTGGTGGATGATGAGGACACTGACCCGACCTGGACAGGGGGGATGTCAAGCGGGGAAAGTAGTGTGGATGTTGAGGCAGGTGCAGCACCAAAAAGGGTAGCTAGAGGCAGAGGTCAGCAGCTTAGGCGAAGCCAGGCCACACCCGGAATCTCCCAAGATGTTCCAGTTCGTACCCAGCCCCGAAAAACTCCCACCTCGAGGGCACGTTTCTCGAAGGTGTGGAGTTTTTTCAAGGAATGCGCCGAGGACAGATATAGTGTTGTCTGCACAATTTGCCTCTCGAAATTGATTAGGGGCTCTGAGAAGAGCAACCTGTCCACCACTTCAATGTGCCGTCATTTGGAATCCAAGCACTGGAATCAGTGGCAGGCAGCAACGGCAGGACAAAGGCCGCCTTCCGTTCACGCCCCTGCCACTGCCTCTGCCACTGCCTCTGCCTCTGCCACTGCCACTGCTGACTGTGCTGGCGATGCACTCCAGAGGACGAGCCAGGACACCACTTCATCTGCCTCCGCCACTTTGTTGACTTCTACCTCATCCTCCCCTGGTCCTGTCTTATCTCCTTCTCCTGCACCATCAAAGGCACCATCAGGCGTTTCTTTACAACAACCCACCATCTCTCAGACATTGGAGCGGCGGCAGAAATACACTGCTAACCACCCACACGCGCAAGCCTTGAACGCCAACATCGCTAAACTGCTGGCCCAGGAGATGTTGGCGTTCCGGCTTGTTGAAACTCCCGCCTTCCTGGACCTGATGGCAACTGCGGCACCTCGCTATGCCGTCCCTAGCCGTCACTACTTCTCCCGGTGTGCCGTCCCCGCCTTGCACCAGCACGTGTCACTCAACATCAGGCGGGCCCTTAGTTCCGCGCTTTGCACAAAGGTCCACTTGACCACCGACGCGTGGACAAGTGCATGCGGACAGGGACGCTACATTTCACTGACGGCACACTGGGTGAATGTAGTTGAGGCTGGGACTGCTTCCCAAACTGGCCCGGTGTACCTCGTCTCCCCGCCTAACATTCCTGGCAGGGACACGAGAAGAACACCCCCCTCCTCCTCCTCCTCTACCGCTTCCTCCTCCGCCGCCACCGCCTCCTCCTCCGCCACCGCCTCCTCCTCCGCTGTTAGATTGACCCCAGCTACGAGTTGGAAACGTTGCAGCACTGGCGTTGGTAGACGTCAGCAGGCTGTGCTGAAGCTGATCAGCTTGGGGGACAGACAGCACACTGCCTCCGAGGTGAGGGATGCCCTCCTCGATGAGACGGCAATATGGTTTGAGCCGCTGCACCTGGGCCCAGGCATGGTCGTTTGTGATAACGGCCGGAACCTGGTAGCAGCTCTGGAGCTTGCCGGACTCCAACATGTTCCATGCCTGGCCCACGTCTTCAACCTAGTGGTGCAACGTTTCCTAAAGAGCTACCCCAATGTTCCAGAGCTACTGGTGAAAGTGCGGCGCATGTGCGCCCACTTTCGCAAGTCGACAGTAGCCGCTGCTAGCTTAAAATCTCTCCAGCAACGCCTGCATGTGCCACAACACCGGCTTTTGTGCGACGTCCCCACACGCTGGAACTCAACGTTTCAGATGTTGAATAGAGTGGTTGAGCAGCAGAGACCTTTGATGGAATACCAGCTACAAAACCCTAGGGTGCCACAAAGTCAGCTGCCTCAGTTTCACATCCATGAGTGGCCATGGATGAGAGACCTTTGTGACATCCTACGGGTCTTTGAGGAGTCCACAAGGAGGGTGAGCTCTGAGGATGCGATGGTGAGCCTTACAATCCCGCTCTTGTGTGTTCTGAGAGAATCCCTGATTGACATCAGGGATAACTCAGATCACACAGAGGAGTTAGGGATAGCATCCGATCCGTCACAGCTGGAGAGTAGGTCCACACATCTGTCCGCTTCACTGCGTTTAATGGAGGAGGAGGAGGAGGAGGAGGAAGAAGAGTTGTCCGATGATGTGATGGTGATACAGGAGGCTTCCGGGCAACTTCGAATCGTCCCATTGTTGCAGCGCGGATGGGTAGACATGGAGGATGAGGAGGAAATGGAGATTGAACTTTCCGGTGGGGCCAGAGGAGTCATGCCAACTAACACTGTGGCAGACATGGCTGAGTTCATGTTGGGGTGCTTTACAACCGACAAGCGTATTGTCAAAATCATGGAGGACAACCAGTACTGGATCTTTGCTATCCTTGACCCCCGGTATAAAAACAACATCTCGTCTTTTATTCCGGTAGAGGGGAGGGCCAATCGCATCAATGCTTGCCACAGGCAATTGGTGCAGAATATGATGGAGATGTTTCCAGCATGTGACGTTGGCGCAGGGAGGGCAGTTCCTCCAGTAGGCAACCAAGTTCTCACCGGTCCACACAAACGAGGGGCACACTGTCTAAGGTCTGGGACACCTTGATGGCACCCCCTCGCCAAAGTGCCGCCACGGAGGGTCCTAGTGTCACCAGGCGTGAGAAGTATAGGCGCATGTTGCGGGAATACCTTTCCGACCACAGCCCTGTCCTCTCCGACCCCTCTGCGCCCTACACGTATTGGGTGTCAAAGTTGGACCTGTGGCTTGAACTTGCCCTATATGCCTTGGAGGTGCTGTCCTGTCCTGCCGCCAGCGTCCTATCTGAGAGGGTGTTCAGTGCAGCCGGTGGCATCATCACTGACAAGTGCACCCGTCTGTCAGCTGAGAGTGCCGACCGGCTCACTTTGATAAAAATGAACCACCACTGGGTAGAGCCGTCATTTTTGTGCCCACCTGTGTAAAGCACCCCAACATGAAACTCCATGTCTGTACTCAACCTCTCCAATTCCTCCGCATCCTCATACTCATCCACCATAAGCGTTGCACAATTCTGCTAATACTAGGCTCCCTCCACCCTGATTTCCCCCAACTCTGCTGGTTAGAGGCTCCCTCCACCCTGATTTCCACCAACTCTGCTGGTTAGAGGCTCCCTCCACCATGAATTTGCCCAAACTGGGCTGGTTAGAGGCTCCCTCCACCATTAATTGGTCCAAACTGGGCTGGTTAGAGGCTCCCTCCACCATGAATTTGCCCAAACTGGGCTGTTTAGAGGCTCCCTCCACCATGAATTTGCCCAAACTGGGCTGTTTAGAGGCTCCCTCCACCATGAATTTGCCCAAACTGGGCTGGTTAGAGGCTCCCTCCACCATGAATTGGTCCAAACTGGGTTTTTTAGAGGCTCCCTCCACCATGAATTTGCCCAAACTGGGCTGGTTAGAGGCTCCCTCCACCATGAATTGGTCCAAACTGGGCTGTTTAGAGGCTCCCTCCACCATGAATTTGCCCAAACTGGGCTGGTTAGAGGCTCCCTCCACCATGAATTGGTCCAAACTGGGGTTTTTAGAGGCTCCCTCCACCATGAATTGGTCCAAACTTGGCTGTTTAGAGGCTCCCTCCACCATTAATTGGTCCAAACTGGGCTGGTTAGAGGCTCCCTCCACCATGAATCGGTCCAAACTGGGTTTTTTAGAGGCTCCCTCCACCATGAATTGGTCCAAACTGGGGTTTTTAGAGGCTCCCTCCACCATGAATTGGTCCAAACTGGGCTGTTTAGCGGCTCCCTCCACCATTAATTGGTCCAAACTGGGCTGGTTAGAGGCTCCCTCCACCATGAATGTGCCCAAACTGGGCTGTTTAGAGGCTCCCTCCACCATGAATTTGCCCAAACTGGGCTGGTTAGAGGCTCCCTCCACCATGAATTGGTCCAAACTGGGGTTTTTAGAGGCTCCCTCCACCATGAATTGGTCCAAACTTGGCTGTTTAGAGGCTCCCTCCACCATTAATTGGTCCAAACTGGGCTGGTTAGAGGCTCCCTCCACCATGAATTTGCCCAAACTGGGCTGGTTAGAGGCTCCCTCCACCATGAATTGGTCCAAACTGGGGTTTTTAGAGGCTCCCTCCACCATGAATTGGTCCAAACTTGGCTGTTTAGAGGCTCCCTCCACCATGAATTGGTCCAAACTGGGCTGGTTAGAGGCTCCCTCCACCATGAATTTGCCCAAACTGGGCTGTTTAGAGGCTCCCTCCACCATGAATTGGTCCAAACTGGGTTTTTTAGAGGCTCCCTCCACCATGAATTGGTCCAAACTGGGCTGTTTAGAGGCTCCCTCCACCATGAATTTGCCCAAACTGGGCTGGTTAGAGGCTCCCTCCACCATGAATTGGTCCAAACTGGGCTGGTTAGAGGCTCCCTCCACCATGAATTTGCCCAAACTGGGCTGTTTAGAGGCTCCCTCCACCATGAATTGGTCCAAACTGGGTTTTTTAGAGGCTCCCTCCACCATGAATTGGTCCAAACTGGGCTGTTTAGAGGCTCCCTCCACCATGAATTTGCCCAAACTGGGCTGGTTAGAGGCTCCCTCCACCATTAATTGGTCCAAACTGGGCTGGTTAGAGGCTCCCTCCACCATGAATTTGCCCAAACTGGGCTGTTTAGAGGCTCCCTCCACCATGAATTTGCCCAAACTGGGCTGTTTAGAGGCTCCCTCCACCATGAATTTGCCCAAACTGGGCTGGTTAGAGGCTCCCTCCACCATGAATTGGTCCAAACTGGGTTTTTTAGAGGCTCCCTCCACCATGAATTTGCCCAAACTGGGCTGGTTAGAGGCTCCCTCCACCATGAATTGGTCCAAACTGGGTTTTTTAGAGGCTCCCTCCACCATGAATTTGCCCAAACTGGGCTGGTTAGAGGCTCCCTCCACCATGAATTGGTCCAAACTGGGTTTTTTAGAGGCTCCCTCCACCATGAATTTGCCCACACTGGGCTGGTTAGAGGCTCCCTCCACCATGAATTGGTCCAAACTGGGGTTTTTAGAGGCTCCCTCCACCATGAATTGGTCCAAACTGGGCTGTTTAGCGGCTCCCTCCACCATTAATTGGTCCAAACTGGGCTGGTTAGAGGCTCCCTCCACCATGAATGTGCCCAAACTGGGCTGTTTAGAGGCTCCCTCCACCATGAATTTGCCCAAACTGGGCTGGTTAGAGGCTCCCTCCACCATGAATTGGTCCAAACTGGGGTTTTTAGAGGCTCCCTCCACCATGAATTGGTCCAAACTTGGCTGTTTAGAGGCTCCCTCCACCATTAATTGGTCCAAACTGGGCTGGTTAGAGGCTCCCTCCACCATGAATTTGCCCAAACTGGGCTGGTTAGAGGCTCCCTCCACCATGAATTGGTCCAAACTGGGGTTTTTAGAGGCTCCCTCCACCATGAATTGGTCCAAACTTGGCTGTTTAGAGGCTCCCTCCACCATTAATTGGTCCAAACTGGGCTGGTTAGAGGCTCCCTCCACCATGAATTGGTCCAAACTGGGTTTTTTAGAGGCTCCCTCCACCATGAATTTGCCCAAACTGGGCTGGTTAGAGGCTCCCTCCACCATGAATTGGTCCAAACTGGGCTGGTTAGAGGCTCCCTCCACCATGAATTTCCCAAAACTTGGCTGTTTAGAGGCTCCCTCCACCATGAATTGGTCCAAACTGGGCTGGTTAGAGGCTCCCTCCACCATGAATTTGCCCAAACTGGGCTGTTTAGAGGCTCCCTCCACCATGAATTGGTCCAAACTGGGTTTTTTAGAGGCTCCCTCCACCATGAATTGGTCCAAACTGGGCTGTTTAGAGGCTCCCTCCACCATGAATTTGCCCAAACTGGGCTGGTTAGAGGCTCCCTCCACCATGAATTGGTCCAAACTGGGCTGGTTAGAGGCTCCCTCCACCATGAATTTGCCCAAACTGGGCTGTTTAGAGGCTCCCTCCACCATGAATTGGTCCAAACTGGGTTTTTTAGAGGCTCCCTCCACCATGAATTGGTCCAAACTGGGCTGTTTAGAGGCTCCCTCCACCATGAATTTGCCCAAACTGGGCTGGTTAGAGGCTCCCTCCACCATGAATTGGTCCAAACTGGGCTGGTTAGAGGCTCCCTCCACCATGAATTTGCCCAAACTGGGCTGTTTAGAGGCTCCCTCCACCATGAATTTGCCCAAACTGGGCTGTTTAGAGGCTCCCTCCACCATGAATTTGCCCAAACTGGGCTGGTTAGAGGCTCCCTCCACCATGAATTGGTCCAAACTGGGTTTTTTAGAGGCTCCCTCCACCATGAATTTGCCCAAACTGGGCTGGTTAGAGGCTCCCTCCACCATGAATTGGTCCAAACTGGGTTTTTTAGAGGCTCCCTCCACCATGAATTTGCCCAAACTGGGCTGGTTAGAGGCTCCCTCCACCATGAATTGGTCCAAACTGGGTTTTTTAGAGGCTCCCTCCACCATGAATTTGCCCACACTGGGCTGGTTAGAGGCTCCCTCCACCATGAATTGGTCCAAACTGGGTTTTTTAGAGGCTCCCTCCACCATGAATTTGCCCAAACTGGGCTGGTTAGAGGCTCCCTCCACCATGAATTGGTCCAAACTGGGCTGGTTAGAGGCTCCCTCCACCATGAATTTCCCAAAACTTGGCTGTTTAGAGGCTCCCTCCACCATGAATTGGTCCAAACTGGGCTGGTTAGAGGCTCCCTCCACCATGAATTTGCCCAAACTGGGCTGTTTAGAGGCTCCCTCCACCATGAATTGGTCCAAACTGGGTTTTTTAGAGGCTCCCTCCACCATGAATTGGTCCAAACTGGGCTGTTTAGAGGCTCCCTCCACCATGAATTTGCCCAAACTGGGCTGGTTAGAGGCTCCCTCCACCATGAATTGGTCCAAACTGGGCTGGTTAGAGGCTCCCTCCACCATGAATTTGCCCAAACTGGGCTGTTTAGAGGCTCCCTCCACCATGAATTGGTCCAAACTGGGTTTTTTAGAGGCTCCCTCCACCATGAATTGGTCCAAACTGGGCTGTTTAGAGGCTCCCTCCACCATGAATTTGCCCAAACTGGGCTGGTTAGAGGCTCCCTCCACCATGAATTGGTCCAAACTGGGCTGGTTAGAGGCTCCCTCCACCATGAATTTGCCCAAACTGGGCTGTTTAGAGGCTCCCTCCACCATGAATTTGCCCAAACTGGGCTGTTTAGAGGCTCCCTCCACCATGAATTTGCCCAAACTGGGCTGGTTAGAGGCTCCCTCCACCATGAATTGGTCCAAACTGGGTTTTTTAGAGGCTCCCTCCACCATGAATTTGCCCAAACTGGGCTGGTTAGAGGCTCCCTCCACCATGAATTGGTCCAAACTGGGTTTTTTAGAGGCTCCCTCCACCATGAATTTGCCCAAACTGGGCTGGTTAGAGGCTCCCTCCACCATGAATTGGTCCAAACTGGGTTTTTTAGAGGCTCCCTCCACCATGAATTTGCCCACACTGGGCTGGTTAGAGGCTCCCTCCACCATGAATTGGTCCAAACTGGGGTTTTTAGAGGCTCCCTCCACCATGAATTTGCCCAAACTGGGGTTTTTAGAGGCTCCCTCCACCATGAATTTGCCCAAACTCTGCTGGTTAGAGGCTCAATCCACCCTGATTTTCAAAACAAATGTTGGTGCCAACCTCAACTTACTACAAGGGCCAAATTCACTGCTGGTGACAAGCTCTCCTCACTGCAAGTGCCAAATACACATGTTTCAAGGTGTTTTCCTACTGTCAGAGAGGTGGTATTGAGTGTGTAAAGTGTGTAGTTGTTAGGCTGTGATGTTGGGGTAATAGAGGGTCTTTGGTGTGTTAGATGCCCCCAGACATGCTTCCCCTGCTGTCCCAGTGTCATTCCAGAGGTGTTGGCATCATTTCCTGGGGTGTCATAGTGGACTTGGTGACCCTCCAGACACGGATTTGGGTTTCCCCCTTAACGAGTATCTGTTCCCCATAGACTATAATGGGGTTCGAAACCCGTTCGAACACACGAACATTGAGCGGCTGTTCGAATCGAATTTCGAACCTCGAACATTTTAGTGTTCGCTCATCTCTAGTGCTCGGCTATAGCTAAGGCATAAGGACACTCCCCTTTGAGAGGGGTGCAGGAAACCCAGGGGGTGGAGCTTAATCGCTCAAGTCTCTGCCTGCTATAGTGAGAGCTCCTGCCATCTGCACCCTGCAAACATTCCCCGAGGAGGAGAGGCAGCTGCTAGCAAAGTGAAAGTAAGAAACACACAGCTACCTTCCTTTAGTTCCTATTCTCATTAATGTCAGGCATTTGGGGTTATTAGTTTAGTCTTAGTAACTCCATGTGCCTCACATTAATAGGAATAAACCCCATCAAGTCCCTCATATTAACCCCTGTGTGCCTCATATAAAGGTTACTAATAGAGATGAGCGAGTACTTTTCGGATCTATCGCTCATCTCTACTAATATGTGAGACATATGGAGGGACTAATAAAAGACCTCAATATTTACCTCCAAGTCTCTCACATATCAGTAACTAGAGATGAGCGAGTACTGCCAATCAGCCGATCCGAACAGCACGCTCCATAGAAATGAATGGATGCACCTGGTACTTCCGCTTGGACTTAGCCGGCGCACTTAACCCCACACGTGCCAGCTACATCCATTCATTTCTATGCGAGCGTGCTGTTCGGATCGGCTGATCCAAACAGTACTCGCTCATCTCTATCAGTAACTCTTACACAAGGGTTAATGTGAGGGACATTATGGGGTTAATTGCTATTAATAAGAGGCGCATGGAGTTACTAAACTGTCAAGCACAGGGCCAGACTTTATGTTGCTGCTCAAGAGTATCCTGTGCCCAAAACTTACATGTACTGGCGCAAAATAACAAATCAAACAATGTCGTATATCGAAGTATATTAACCTGAAATACCTCTGTCCCAAAGACACTATGTACAGTTTCTCAGAACACCGTATAGCAGCTGAACTACAAATTACGTTCAACACAAAAGTCTCATGTGTTCTCAGAATTATAGCAACAACAAGATACAAAGTTACATTTCATATCCCATCCCTTATACACACTACGAAAACCTTACCCGCGCCTGTATATACCCACTGCTACAATCACCGCAGACGAAGTCGCGGGTACCAGCTAGTAATAAATAAATAATAAAAGGTTACAAAAACCCTTTAGAATAAAAATAAATAATGTAAAGAAATTAAACAAATCTCACCTCCCCCAAAAATAGAAATTAATCAAAAAGTTTTACATTCCAGAAAATCGTACCAATAATAACTACACTTTGCCCTTCAAAAAAAAGAGCCCTTATATGAACATCAACGGTAAAAAATAAAATAGTTATAGACGTCGCAATGTTTTATTTATTTATTTGTTTAGCTTAAAGGGATCCCATCTTTCAAAGACGTTTTTTTTTCTAACTAACATGTCGGAATAGCCTTAAGAAAGGCTATGCGTCTCCTACCTTTCGTTGTCTTCTCCGTGCCTTTCGCTTGAAATTCCAGTTTTTTTCAGTATGTAAATGAGTTCTCTCGCAGCACTGGGGGCGGGCCCTAGCACTCTAACAGCACTGGGGGCGGCCCCAATGCTGCGAGAGAACTCTCCAGTGCCGCCTCCATCTTCTTCTGGAACGAGGTCTTCACCGCGTCTTCTTCCGACGGTAGCTTCTAATTTCTAGGCCTTGGGCCTAGGGCAAGCCGACTGCGCATGCATGCGGCCACAAGAAAAATGGTCGCTTACATAGTATTGGAAGCGGCCATTTTCTTGTGGCCATATAGGGCTCTCAATCCACGTTCCCTACCAGTATGTCATTAGTCATAGAAAGAGTCCAAGTTTTGGCGTCAGGTCGAAAGAGCACAAGAGGTTTCTGCCGCACTTCAGCATTGTACTTGATCATGTGGAATTCAAACGGATGGAAAGAAGACATTTTGGAATACATTCTCTCCTTGCCTGATTCGAGCAAGCACTTGGATAGATAAGAAAGAAGATGGTCAACTCGGTTTACCCTAAAGAGATAGGCTCCAGTGAGATTTGAACTCACGACCCCTGGTTTACAAGACCAGTGCTCTAACCCCTGAGCTATGAAGCCAGCCTCATGGATAAGACTACAATCTTCTCTCTCCGCTATACCTACGTCATTTGTTTATTTATTTAATTTTTAAGAACTATGGAAGTCTATCAATTAAGGGATTGGGTGAGGTTTAAGAAAAGAAAACAAAAACACGAAGTCAGTCAGAAGTGGGATTCGAGTCCACGCCTCCAGGACAGACTGCGACCTGAACTCAGCACCTTAAACCGTTCGGCCATCCTGACCTAATCGCACACACTTTTCTTTGGCGCTTGGTATGAAACCAGTTGCGCGTGAGCGTAAGGGTCAACACGAAAGTCTTAACTACCAATTCTGGCCCAGTGAGGTTTCAGCTCAAGACGCCTGGTTGACAAGACCAGTGACCTATGGTGTAAAGGCACTGGCCCATGGGCATAACATGAGGTGTCCAGTCACACCCAGTTGCAGGAGGAGGCCCATATGATGCCTTTCTCTAATATAAGACCAGCAGTATAAACTATACATTATAGTTGGAGGGCCTGGTAGAGATTTTACATCGGAGCCCAGGAGCTTCATGTAACACCTCTGACTCTGACAAGAAGGTTGCATCTTCTTCCTTCACTTAGCGGCCATAGGCTGCCTGAACGACACAGCCTGCTCCTTCACTTACCCGTCACGCATCCCCCAGCCAGTCCTGGTGGTAAGAGTCAATGCGGGAAGAATGTTCCCATTAGTCTTAACTACCTATTCTGGCCCAGTGGAATTTCATATCAAGACATCTGGTTGACCAGGCCAGTGCCCTAGGCAGTAAAGAGTAGCATTTTTGCAAAATGCAAAAAATAGTGACAATTGTAGGTTTGTTTCACTTTGACCCCCAAAAATGTTAATAAAAGCTAAAAAAAAACATTATGTACCCCAAATGGTGCCAACTAAAAGTACAATAAGCCCTCACATGGATATGTCGACAGAAAAATAAAGAGATGATGGATTTTGGAAGGTCTCAATGGAACATATGAAAAAAGTGGCCAAGCCATAACACCGAAACTACTGTGGGTTCTTAAAGGGTTAAGCGTCCACTGAACTTGGTTTTAGCTCACAAGACGTCTGTGAGTCCATAGGATCAATTGAAGTCCAAAGATGGAATGAGGAACGGCGTATCTAGTGGTGGAAAAGTCAAATGCAGTTGCCCATAGCAACCAGTCTGTTGTCAGCCCTCCAAGGCCCTTTTGAAAAGGAAAGTGCTGATCTGATTGGTTGGTATAGACATCCGCTCCACTTTACCTTCCCATGTGGGTTTACGTAGTGGTAGATAAAGGCGTAAAAAGTTTAAGAACTAGGGCAAATAGAATTTAGAGTTCACAGCAAATCTTCGTCTCCCGATGATGTCACTTGTCCAACACAAGTCCCTGAGCTGGTTAGACTGGCCATCATGTCTGTTATCACCTTGAAACCATAGCTTTCCAAATAGCTGTCCCCTTCTCCATGTTCCTCAGGAGTCCCGTGTGATTGATGGCCTCATCCATCTTGTAATTTGCCACAGAGCTTTATGAGTGACTGCACAAATGTCTTTCCTGAACAACATTGTGTCAAGGAAAGTTCCTGCTGGTCTTTGATTTATCACCATGATGGACTTGTGGAATGGTCCCAGTGATCCTGTAGGACCTACTCAGTGTAAGTCCATCCTTACCAGCTCGTGTGACAGGAATTTACTCAAAGAGATCTTCGCTGAAGGGGAAGAAGATAGGAAGTTGTCAATCTGTGATTGATCAGCAACACAATAAACATTTAGGGCTGCTAACCAAAAAACAAATATAGTCGGACACCTCATAGTCAGCTGTGATTGGGAGGGTGGAGGGGCCTGTGGGCGAATGTTGTCTTGGATCACATGGGAACATCTAGAGGGCTAACTCAAAGCTCCTGGGTAGAGATGGGCGAATTTTTGCAAGATTCATTTCGCAAATATTTGCGAGATTTGCCCGCAAGTTTTGTGTCGAACTAAACTTTTTCAGTTCGAACCAGATTCTGTTCAGACCCCGGAGCGTAATAACCGTAGGCCAAGGGGATGTGCACTTAATAATAACCACTCATACTCACGTTCCCTCACCTCTCCCGGGTTTCCTTGCAGCTTCCACTCTGCCTCCAAAGTCCCCGATTTTTTGGGCTCTCCATCATCAGGTTCCTAGTCTCCTCTGAGGCCTGTGATTGGACCTCAGCCATCACATGGGGCACATTGACATCATGCTACTTTGACATTAGCATCATGACATCGATGTGCCCCACATGACTACTGAGGCCCAATTACATGCCACAATGGTAGCCCAGGGTCTGCTGTCACTTGAAGCCAGGGATTCCAGGGAAAGAATACGATCTGCCACAAGAGAGCCCAGGAGCGGCGAGGGAAAACGAGAATGAGTGTTTATTATTTAATGCTCATCCCCCTATGCCTCTGAATATTATACTCTGGAGTCTCAAGAGATCCCAGACTATAATAATGATTTATCGGTGGTCAACCCCCAAAATTTCAAATTCAGCTGAACCAGAAATTTTTGGAAAATTTGTAATGAACCCAGTTCACTCATCTCTGCTATTGGGTTCCCCAAAGGTGATGTCTGAGATTCAAGGGGTTGTTCTGATCCTCTGTTCTGTTCTGATGGTTATTGACCAGATACTATCCTGCTCCTTGAGGACAGATCGGAACGGACCTCACATTGAAATTAATGCAACACAGAAGACACTCGGATTCATTCAGCTGTCCTCCAAATGTCACCCGAGTGGTTTTACATTACAAAATCAGAAACCCACTAAGCTTACATTCTCACTTGTGTGCATTATTATTATTATTGTTTATTTATATAGCACCATTCATTCCATGGTACATTTGGGGGTTACATACAATACACAAAATACTAACAATGACCGACTGGCACAGTGGGGTAGAGGGCCCTGCCCGCGAGGGCTTACAATCTATGAGGGAAGGGGGGTAGAGACAGAATGAGAGGGGGAGACTGTACAGATGGCGGTGCGGTGATAGTGTTATTGGGGGTGTAGGTCTTCCTGAATAGGTGAGTCTTCAGGGCCTTCTTGAAGCCTGTGATTGTGGGGGTCAGTCTCATGTGTCGTGGTAAGGAGTTCCAGAGTATGGGGGATGCACGGGAAAAGTCTTGGAGACGGTTGTGTGAGGAGCGGATGAGAGCAGAGCGGAGTAGGAGGTCATTGGAGGATCTGAGGTTACGTGTGGGCAGGTAGCGGGAGATTAGGTCAGAGATATATGGAGGGGACAGGTTGTGGATAGCTTTGTATGTTAGCGTTAGTAGCTTGAACTCAATTCGCTGGGCTATGGGTAGCCAGTGGAGGGACTGGCAGAGGGGAGCAGCCGATGAAGATCGGGGGGGGTGAGGTGGATTAAGCGAGCAGCACAGTTTAAGGTGGACTGGAGGGGGCGAGGGTGTTTGCTGGGAATCCATACATGCGGCCTAAATCTTCTGACCCGTCTTCTCTCTCGCACCTTCATACCCAGTTCAACCAAACATACATGTGGGAAGCAGAAGGACAATAGTGTTGGGTTGTTGAATTATTTTACCCTAATCCCTGAGGCTGGATGACTCCACACAAATGATCATAGGTTCCCACTAGTGTTGCAGGTCCATTGTTCTGGTCCGATCTAGAGAATCAGAACAATGGTAAGGTAAACTGCTAAAGAAGTCTGACAAACCTCATTGACTATAATGGGGTCTGTTGTTTTAAATCAGAAACTGGTGGGAGAAAAAGTCTCCCCGAGCAAGACATTGTCCTCTGCCATTTTCCAGACGAACACTGCAATGCAGTCTCCAGAGACTCTGGCACATATGAGAACTGCGCCGTACATTATTGACCATGTGTATCAATAGCAATAGGTTCCATATATATATATATATATATATATATATATATATATGCATGTAGCCTTTATTGCTGAGGCTGTTAATGGTTTCCTTCTCTGTTTGTTGTTTCCGCTTGCGGCTACTGTACCTGTAAAGTGATTTGCACCTGAATAGTGCGCTTGTTTGTATGGACGCCTTGTCATGATAAATCTGCCAGCAGGAGCACATGAGACCTGATAAGACTTATTTACTATGGACACCAGTGATGGATGAGACAGTCAAGTTCAGCGCCTTCATCCATCAGTGTGTCACCCTCTGTCCATGGATGCTCCTTTAGGCTGGCTTAGAATTCAGACAGACATTAGAGGTAAGTCTAATTATCAATTAAAAAACAAAGACCTTCGTCCATATGACAACACTTCCTGTAAAATTCAGTATTTCCAAATCTATATCAGCAACTTTCTCAACCTACAAGCTATATGTATATTAATAAGTAACAAAAAAACACCCTATAATGTAGTAAATAAAAAGGTAAGCGGTTTCTGGGATTGTAATATTGATCAGTGACATCAGACACCCAGGGCCCCCGCTGATCAGCTGTCTACAGAGCCTGCAGCACTCAGATCAACACAATAGTCTGACTTAAAACCAAATACAGCACTGCACATTGTATAGTGGCTGTATGAAACCATAGTGAATATGAAACCATTGGCCTTTGAAAAGGAAATGTCTTTCACGTTAACGCGGCTGTGGTTGTGGCAGCTGATCTGTGAGGGTCCTGGGTATGGGATCCCCCCCCCCCCGATCAGATACTGATGACCTTATCCTTTCCAAACTGTAATGAGATTTGCACTTGACCGCCCATAACATCCCCTATACTCTGGAACTCCTTACCAAGACACATAAGACTGACCCCCACAATCACAGGATTCAAGAAGGCCCTGAAGACTCCCCTATTCAGGAAGGCCTACAACCTCCAATAACACTATCACCGCACCACCATCTGTACAGTCTCCTCCTCTCCTTCTGTCTCTACCCCCCTTCCCCCATAGATTGTAAGCCCTCGCGGGCAGGGCCCTCTACCCCACTGTGCCAGTCGGTCATTGTTAGCATTATATCTACCTGTACATTCTGTGTATTGTATGTAACCCCCAAATGTAAAGCACCATGGAATTAATATAATAATGTATAGCACCATGGAATTAATAGTGCTATAGAAATAAACAACAATAACAATAATAATAATAATAATCCTGAAACCTCCACCTACTGAGAAACATAGGAGTTCTTTCTCCACATTCAGGCAGTGAGATTTACGCCTCTGCTTTGCAGTTTGGACTTGTAACTTGAAGTTCCTGGATCCCAATGCAAAATGTATGTTTCTTTGTTTAATTTACAGTAGTGGTATATTTTCAGTGGCAGAGAGACCCTTGTGGCCCCCTTAGGTCGCAGGGCCCAGTAGCAACTGGTACCTCTGCACCCCTATAGCTACAGTGGATGAGAATTTTGTCTGTACCTTGTGGTATAACCTAAGGAAATGCCTCCTCAACCTTCAATATAACTCCTGACTTCCCCGTACGCATGCACTCTTGGCTCTGTAAGATGGTGTTTGCTGGGTTTACCCTGATGCCATTTAGTAGGATGATTTTCCCCTCCTTATAAGTATGGACCAACAGATCTGGAAGACACTTGGCTTGTAAAACTATGATGTGTTCCCTTTGCTAGCCAGTTGGAGTAAAGTTGACCATTACTCCATTGCCAGGGACTTAGCTTATCTCAACTCTTCGAATACCCACGATGTCCATCGCCCCAAGAAAACCTCATAAGAACTTGTGAAGGACCTCTACCATACAGCACAGGTCAGCAGAACATGCAGCACCTTATTTTCCGTACTTTCCTTCAACATCCGTTAGTGGGATGTTGACACAACTCCATACGCAGAAGATATTTGGCCTTTTTCGACCAAACCCATCAAGTTATTTTACGTTGTACAGTTCCTATTAGATTTTATTCTTTGATATAACTTTCTAGGAAAGCTACTGAACATCTGATATAGTCACCATATTGGTCCCATGTTTGAGAACACATCAGGTATGGGGTAGAGAGGGGTGCCTTGGAGATGGACCACAACTTTCCCTGAATGTCAGGGTTATTTCCTTTTGTCCCCTTAGCTTTATATGTATACGCCTGTATTTGTTCAAAGTAGATTTGGTGTAATATGTCCTCTGATCTTCTACCTTAACCAATTTTGGCGTTTGCAACATCTGATTGATGACTTAAAAGGTTCCCAGCCAGTGACAGATAGCAACTAATATGGCCACCAGTTGTGGCACAGCCATGTTTTAGGAAGTGATAGTGTAGCTGGTCTACAAAATAGTGATGGATCATGACAAAACACTTGCAGGAACCTTTTGTCTGACTCTAGCCACCATGAGAAAACATAAACACAAGGATGGAGGTTCAGCGCTCTCATAGGTGCCGCGGGCCAGGCTAGTCAGGGACTTGTATTACGAGAGAGGACTCCTCATTCTGCCCCAAGGCTCTCTACATCCTGACTAACACATTCCTCTTCATATAATAGCTGCACTTAGAACATTAACCCCAGAGTGACACTCCATCAGCGTCTTACCTACAGCATCCAAAAATGGAACCTAATCTGGGACAAAGCATTTCTCATTTGGGATAAAACATAGACATGGATACATGCAGTAAGCAGTGATATAACAAGAGGGAACAGTTCTGCTAACATTACTCATCAGCTTGGATGGACCTTTTACAAGAACAGCCGTACCATCAGAATTTCAGGTTCCCTGTCGTCCTCAACAGCGGCACAATGTGGGGTATTTCTGCCCCTGTGTGCTGGTAGGACAGGCGGATATTTAATTAGCCAATCAAATGCGTGGCAGGCCCTATAAGAGGGCACAAGAACCTCCCCTCTGCGTGTTTTTTTCTGTCCTGTGTGGACAGAGGACAGGTGGGAGGACTTGTGTCCTCTTTGAGAAGCTCAGCAGGATCACTCACCTCCTGAGCGGTTGTTTTCTTCTTGTCACCTTCTGTGCCCTGCGGGGAGAAGGTGCTTGTTAGCCATGTGTGGCTACCCCCCTCTATCCCCCCTGCCCCCCCTCTCCTCCGCTTCCCCTGCTCCTTGTGACTTACCTGACATTTTGGTGAGAGTCCGGGGACTCCGCATGCCGCCTCTGGTGGCCGCGCGGACTGCCGGCGGGTGGAACCACACTGTTGTGTATCCTGTTCCCCGCCGGCCGCTGTAAGCGCGCACTTCCGGTTTCGCCGGAAGTATCATAGCGCCATGGCAACGGCCTGGCGCTGGCGGCCGCTCACTCAGGGAAGATTCAGGCCTTATTAAAGGCCGGAAAAGACGGGGAGATGTGGGGGTAAGTGCCCGTGTTAAGGGCCTCTTGGTGGGGGGGAATGTATATCTTTGCAGACCCCTGATTACAGGGTTAGTTGTCTGGGCAGGTTGCCTCACCTGCTTTGATTGTGGCTCCGCCCACTTCCAGCCGGCCAGAATTAAGAGGCTGGCTGGCCTGGTGTCAGAGACCTTCCTGCAGTATCTGCTGAAGGCGTGCGATTGTGGTGTTCATTGATCTTGAACTCTTTTCCAGTTTGCAAACTTTATTGGGAACCGGCTGTGATGGCCGAGTGGTTAAGGTTTTGGACTCGAAATCCAATGGGGTCTCCCCGCACAGGTTCAGATCCTGTTCACAGCGCCAGCCCGGCTAGCTCAGTCGGTAGAGCATGAGACTCTTAATCTCAAGGTCGTGGGTTCGAGTCGCACGTTGGGCGCCAAGTCACCTCTCTGTCCGGTCTACTGGACCTGGTAAGATTTACCCTTTTTTTTAAAAGCTGGTATGATGTCATGGTGACAGTGTTGCATGGTCTATTATCTCTCTCTGTAGGATATGTCATCCTCTACTACCCCTCCTGGGGATGGTAGGAGGAAAACCTCTTCCAAGAGGAAACATCTTTCCTGCTTCGATTGCGACACACCGCTCCCTGATGGTAGGTAGCGGCTTGAAAGGTTGTGCCCTGCGGGGTACTACTGGTCCTATAACTTGCCTATTTTCAGGCTATGAGTGGGCCCGTTGTCGCGGGTGCAGAGGTCCTCCACCTGTGGAGCCCTCTCCCAGAGATATGATGGCATGGGTCAAGGAGATGGTGAGTTTGGGCATCGCTTGGGTAAATAGTTTTCCCTTGCTTGTACTCTCCTTTTTGTTTTGCAGGATGATTCCCTCAAAGGGATCCATTGCACCTTGTCTCAGCTCACCAGGAGACCATGCTCTGAGCTCCGTTACTCGTCTCTCCCCCCCCCCCTTGTAACACCTGCGGGTGGCAGAGGATGATTCCTCTGAGGACGACTCAGTTATTCCAGCAGAACTGCGTTCCATTATGAACAAACGGGCAGGCTGCTGAAGTCCATCCGGTCTACAGTGGGCCGAGATGTTGACGGGGAAGCCTCCACGTCTGCCTCTGGGGGACATATTGCCTTCCATGCGGACGCCACGCTGACCGACCTTATGGCGCAGCAGTGGAAACAGCCAGAGAAAGGACATTCGCTTTCCAGGATCTTCAAGAGTTTGTTTCCTATTAACACTACCCAGTGGGATTCCTGGGGGCCTCCCCCGAAGGTGGATTTGGCCGTAGCAAAGCTGTCCCGCAGAACCCTGGTGCCCTTGGAAGATGGTTCAAATCTTCAGGACCCTCTGGATCGTAGGGCGGACTCCGTTCTGAAGAAGGTCTACTCAGCTTCCTCCACGCAAGCCTCTGTGGCCATAGCCTCCTCTATAGTTGGTGACTTTTTGCGCAACCGCTTAGCCGCCTTGGAGCGGGATATAGACTTGGGCGTAGACAGAGATGAGATTCTGGCCTCTATGAAAAGAGTTCATAGGGCTGCAGATTATTTGGCGGAATCCTCCTGCCATCAATTAAAAATCTCCGCCAAATCTATGGCGTTGTCTACTGCGGCCCGTAGACCCCTTTGGCTAAAGCCTTGGCGGGCAGATTTTGCGTCTAAAGCAGCACTCTGTGCTCTCCCCTTTGAGCCGGGAAGGGTGTCTGGCCAAAGCTTATAGACGCCATTATGGAGGGATTAGCTGAAGGTAGGGGAAGGTCCCTACCTCAAGCATCCAGGGGCAGACGTGCTCCCTCTAGAGGCAGAGGTTCTTCCTCTAATTATAGACGCCCTTCCCAACAACGGCGTTTTAGATATCGCCCTAGGGGAGCTGGTCGTGGCGCTTCCAAGGAGGACACCAAGAGGAAGCCTGAGTTTTGACGTGGGGCAGCTCCCTGTGGCCCCCCTTCCTGGGAGGACGTCTTTCCTCCTTTTCCAGAGCATGGTTCACCCATATCCAAGACCCATGGGTGTTGAAGATCATACAACACGGGTATCACATCGACTTTCATCTTCCACCTCCAGATCGGTTCGTTTCCACCCAAACTCTTCCACCTTCTCAGCAGGCCAGTCTAGAAGCCTTGGTTGCCGAATATGTTACCAAGGGCGCCCTGGAGAAGGTACCAGCCTCAGACCTCGGTCTGGGAGTCTACTCCCCCGTCTTTCTGGTCCCCAAGTTCACCGGGGGCTGGAGGATGATAATAGATCTGAGGTACCTCAATCGGTTTATCAGGAAGAGGTCATTTCGAATGGAAACCGTGGATTCCGTGGCTGTGTTTCTTCAGCCAGGAGAGGTGATGGTTACCCTCGATTTGAGGGACGCCTATCTACATGTCCCCATTGCTCATTTCCACAGGAAGTTCCTCAGGATTGCCGTCGCTATGGCCGGCCACAGGGAGCACTATCAATTCACAGCTCTGCCATTCGGCATCACATCCGCCCCACTGGTATTCACCAAGGTGATTTCTCCGGTTGCCGCGGCCCTCAGACTTCAGGGTCTTTTCATCGTCCCTTATCTAGACGACTGGCTACTGAAAGCTCAGTCTCCTGCTGCCCTCCTCCAGCAGCTCAACCTTGCCATCAACTTCCTACAGGAGTTAGGATTATCAATTGGGAGAAGTCCGAAATCGTTCCATCCACCTGAAGAAAATTCCTCGGATTTATAGTGGATTCAGAAGCGATGCAGATCTTCCTCTCCAGTCCAAGGAAGGAAAGAATCCAAGCCAGTGCACGATTCCTATTGCGCACTCGGCAGGTAACCATCCGGACCGCCATGAGAGTCCTGGGCCTGATGTCATCCTTGGCCAGGGCGGTGCCTTGGACTTTATGGCATTTGCGTCCCCTGCAGATGGAAGTGTTGAGAACCTGGAACAGGTCTCCACGGGGATTGCACAAGAAGATCTGCCTTTCTCCCGCTACCCGTCTTTCCCTCAGATGGTGGATACACCTGAAAGACGGAAGGTCCACGGTCCCGACAGTGTGGACCCTGTTGACAACAGATGCATCCCAGTGGGGATGGGGAGCCCATTGTCAAGACAAAACTGTACAAGGACGATGGAGATGTCCGGAGCTGGGGTCATCCAATCTCAAGGAACTCAGAGCAGTGTACCTGGCCCTAGTACACTTTGCCCCAGAATTGAAAGGCAAGTCTGTCAAAAACCGGTCAGACAATATGACGGTGGTAGTCTATATAAACAAACAAGGGGGCACCAGGTCACCAACCTTGCTGAGAGAGACGAATCTCATATTTGCCTAGGCGGAGAAGAATCTGGTCCAGTTATCCGCTGTTCACATAAAGGGCTCCCTGAACATAGTAGCGGATCAGCTGAGTCAGGGTATTACCGTATCAGGAGAATGGTCTCTCAATCCAGACGTATTTCAACAGATCGTCCAGAGATGGGGTCTCCCGGAGGTCGATCTTATGGCTACCCGACTCAACGCCAAGGTGGGGACCTTCTGCTCTCTGTACCAGGAGGACAATCCCTTGGCGGTGGATGCCCTGTCCATCCCATGGAGGTTCAGGCTGTTTTACATATTCCCTCCAATTCCAATCATACCGAAGGTATTGATAAAAATAAGACAGGACCAAGCCTCGGGAATAGCCATAATCCCGTTCTGGCCAAAAAGGGCTTGGTTTGCTCAGCTCATACAAATGAGTCAGGGCATATATTGGAGGCTTCCCCCACTCCCAGACCTGGTAACCCAAGGAGAGCTGAGATGCCAGGATCTGCGGAGCCTCAACCTGACAGCCTGGAGGTTGACCAGTCCCTATTGAGAAATAGAGGACTGTCACAAGCCGTCTTGAAGACCCTATCCAGCGCCAGAGCAGATTCGACTAACAGGAACTACCGTCGAATAGGTAACATCTTTAATGCCTGGTGTCTGCAGCATCAAGTGGACTCCACCGATCCCCCTACGGAGGCGATCCTGGACTTCCTTCAAGACGGACTAGACAGAGGTCTTGCTGCGGCCACACTCAAGGTACACGTAGCGGCCCTGTCCGCCTATCTGGGGAGGCGTTTGTCTCAGGATCCTTTAGTGAGCACCTTTATTAAAGGGGCAACTAGGCTGAGACCGGTGGTAAACACCCCTGTCCACCAATGGGACCTTATTCCGGTCCTGAACGCCCTATGTGGCCAGCCATTTGAACCTCTGGAAGAGGTCTCCCTCAAGTCGCTAACCGGCAAAATGGCGCTGCTACTGGCAGTCACACCTGCCAAACGCGTTAGTGAACTACAAGCTTTGTCCGCTGAGGAGCCATATACCACCTTTTTCTCTGACCATGTACTGCTTAGGTTCCTCCCTGGGTTTCGTCCCAAGGTGCCATCTGCTGTAAACAGGAACCAACTGATTTCCCTTCCAGTATTTTTTCCGTTCCCTTCTTCTGCTGAAGAAGAAAGATGGCACAAGCTGGATGTGGTTAGATGCCTGCAGATCTACTTGCAGCGCACTCGCCCCTTTAGGTGGACTGAAAACCTGTTGGTCAGCTACACGGGGAAAAACAAGGGCGCCAAAGCCGCCAAAGCTACAATATCCCGGTGGGTTACCGAGACTATTAGAGTCGCCTATACCGCCCAAGGGCTGTCGGCTCCATCTTTCCTTCATGCCCATTCAACCAGGGCAGTGTCCACTTCACGGGCAGAAAGAAGTGCTTTGTCTGTGGACCAAATATATGCAGCTGCCTCTTGGGCATCTGAATCCACCTTCATTTGGCATTACCGCCTGAAGGACCAAGTGGCAGATTCCACTGCCTTTGCCCAGACCAGTTTAAGTTCGGTCATGGGTTTGTCCCACCCATCTTGGGGACCTGCTTGCTATATCCCCACATTGTGCCGCTGTTGAGGACGACAGGGAACGAGTGATTATGAAGATAATCTTGTTTCCCTTAGTCCTAACAGCGGCACAAGATTTCCCACCCTGGGAATCATATCTTATGTATAAAACTGTATATAAATGTAATGGAGGTACTTTTGTATTTACACGCAGAGGGGAGGTTCTTGTGCCCTCTTATAGGGCCTGCCACGCATTTGATTGGCTAATTAAATATCCGCCTGTCCTACCAGCACACAGGGGCAGAAATACCCCACATTGTGCCGCTGTTAGGACTAAGGGAAACAAGATTATCTTCATAATCACTCGTTTTATCCAGAATACAACATGTACACATATCATTGTTCACAGTTGTTTATTTTCCTGAATCCTGGTAATCCTGGTGACACCTATTATTCTAAATCTGATGCCGCACAGAAATGTCTAAGATTTGTAGATGCAACGTAATAGTCAGCAACTGAACTGGATTGTAAGTACACATACACAGCTGATCAACAACTAGTAAAATACCACCTACTTTGTAAAATTACTATAATACTGGTCCTATGTACAAGTATATAACTACTATAATACTGCCTCTTATGTACAAGAATATAACTACTATAATACTGCCCCCTATGTACAAGAATATAACTACTATAATACTGCTCCTATGTACAAGAATATAACTACTATAATACTGCTCCTATGTACAAGAATAGAACTACTATAATACTATTTCTATCTACAAGAATATAACTACTATAATACTGCTCCTATGTACAAGAATATAACTACTATAATACTGCCCCTATGTACAAGAATATAACTACTATAATACTACCTCCTATGTACAAGAATAGAACTACTATAATATTACCTCCTATGTACAAGAATATAACTACTATAATACTGCTCCTACGTACAAGAATATAACTGCTATAATACTGCTCCTATGTACAAGAATGTAACTACTATAATACTGCCCCTATGTAGAAGAATAGAACTACTATAATACTGCTCCTATGTACATGAATATAACTACTATAATACTGCTCCCTATGTACAAGAATAGACCTACTATAATACTGCTCCTATGTACAAGAATAGAACTAATATAATAATGCTCCTATGTACAAGAATGTAACTACTATAATACTGCCCCTATGTAGAAGAATAGAACTACTATAATACTGCTCCTATGTACATGAATATAACTACTATAATACTGCTCCCTATGTACAAGAATAGACCTACTATAATACTACTCCTATGTACAAGAATATAACTACTATAATACTGCCTCCTATGTACAAGAATATAACTACTATAATACTGCTCCTATGTACAAGAATAGAACTAATATAATAATGCTCCTATGTACAAGAATATAACTACTATAATACTGCCCCTATGTACAAGAATATAACTACTATAATACTACCTCCTATGTACAAGAATAGAACTACTGTAATATTACCTCCTATGTACAAGAATATAACTACTATAATACTGCTCCTACGTACAAGAATATAACTGCTATAATACTGCTCCTATGTACAAGAATGTAACTACTATAATACTGCCCCTATGTAGAAGAATAGAACTACTATAATACTGCTCCTATGTACATGAATATAACTACTATAATACTGCTCCCTATGTACAAGAATAGACCTACTATAATACTGCTCCTATGTACAAGAATAGAACTAATATAATAATACTATACATACTATATAATATAATAATGCTCCTATGTACAAGAATATAACTACTATAATACTGCCCCTATGTACAAGAATATAACTACTATAATACTGCCTCTTATGTACAAGAATATAACTACTATAATACTGCCCCCTATGTAAAAGAATATAACTACTATAATACTGCTCCTATGTACAAGAATATAACTACTATAATACTGCTCCCTATGTACAAGAATAGACCTACTATAATACTGCTCCTATGTACAAGAATAGAACTAATATAATAATGCTCCTATGTACATGAATATAACTACTATAATACTGCTCCCTATGCACAAGAATAGACCTACTATAATACTGCTCCTATGTACAAGAATAGAACTAATATAATAATGCTCCTATGTACAAGAATATAACTGCTATAATACTGCTCCTATGTTCAAGAATGTAACTACTATAATACTGCCCCTATGTAGAAGAATAGAACTACTATAATACTGCTCCTATGTACATGAATATAACTACTATAATACTGCTCCCTATGTACAAGAATAGACCTACTATAATACTGCTCCTATGTACAAGAATAGAACTAATATAATAATACTATACATACTATATAATATAATAATGCTCCTATGTACAAGAATATAACTACTATAATACTGCCCCTATGTACAAGAATATAACTACTATAATACTGCCTCTTATGTACAAGAATATAACTACTATAATACTGCCCCCTATGTAAAAGAATATAACTACTATAATACTGCTCCTATGTACAAGAATATAACTACTATAATACTGCTCCTATGTACAAGAATATAACTAATATAATACTGCTCCTATGTACAAGAATAGAACTACTATAATACTATTTCTATCTACAAGAATATAACTACTATAATACTGCTCCTATGTACAAGAATATAACTACTATAATACTGCCCCTATGTACAAGAATATAACTACTATAATATTACCTCCTATGTACAAGAATATAACTACTATAATACTGCTCCTATGTACAAGAATATAACTATTATAATACTGCTCCTATGTACAAGAATATAACTACTATAATACTACTCCTATGTACAAGAATATAACTACTATAATACTGCTCCTACGTACAAGAATATAACTGCTATAATACTGCTCCTATGTACAAGAATAGAACTACTATAATACTGCTCCTATGTACAAGAATATAACTAGTATAATACTGCTCCTATGTACAAGAATATAACTACTATAATACTGCTCCTATGTACAAGAATATATTAAGAATATACTGGACTATAAGACGCACCTTTAGGTTTTAGAGGAGGAAAATAGGGAAAAAAAAATTTTGAAGCAAAAAATGGTAAAATATTTAATATATGGGAGTTGTAGTTTTGCAACAGCTGCAAGGCCACATTGACAGGTGACCCTGCAGCTGTACAGGGATGCATAGAGTGTTTTTTTTTTTTTTTTGCGGGGCCAGCTGTACTTTTTAGTTATACCATTTTGGGGAATATCTATTGCTTAGATCACCTTGTATTGAAAAAAAACCCGGTGGTTTATAATATATGATTTTCTACTTTTATATATATATTCTAGGGACAGGAGGTGATTTAGAACTTTTATTTATTTCATATTTTTAAAGCTTTTTTTTTTTTTACTATTTTATTCCCCCCCGGGGGCTTGAACCTGCGGTCGCTTGATTGCAAGTCCCATAGACGGCAATACAACTGTATTGCCGTCTATGAGACATTCTGTCTATTAGTATTACGGCTGGTCATAGACCCAGCCGCAATACTAATATATAGCAGTGACAGGCCTGGGAGCCTCATTAGGCTCCCGGCTCTCACCCGAACAGGTCGGCTCCTGCGATATCACCACGCAGGAGCCGGCCTGCAACTTCACAGGTACAGGGCCGGTGGGGACCGGCCCCGGGGGAGAAGGGGCCGCCAATCTAGACATGGCATCCACTGTACTAGAGAGGCGGATGCCGGTGAGGGATAGACGCTGGTACAGGTGCCGGGGCCTGAGACATCGCTGCGCTCCTCTGCCCTGCATGAAGCCAGCAGCGGGGGGACGGAGGAGCGGAATAGCATCGCCGCTGCTGGCTTCATGCAGGGCAGGGCAGCGATGTCTCAGGCCCCGGCGTCTATCCCTAGCCCGCATCCGCCTCTCTATTACAGCGGATGCCAGGCGCCACATTCGGACTATAAGACGCACCCTTCTTTTCCCCCCAAATTTTGGGGAAAAAAAGTGCGTCTTATAGTCCGAAAAAACCGGTAATTACTATAATACTGCTCCTATGTACAAGAATTGAACTACTACAATACTGCTCATTATATACAGTGTTGGCCAAAAGTATTGGCCCCCCTGCAACTCTGTCAGATAATACTCAGTGTCTTCCAGAAAATGATTGCAAGCACGAACTCTTTGGTAATATCTTCATTTATTTTGCTTGCAATGAAAAAACACAAAAGAGAATGAAAAAAAAAGTCAAATCATTGATCATTTTACACAAAACTCCAGAAATGGGCCGGACAAAAGTATTGGCCCCCTCAGCCTAATACTTGGTAGCACAACCTTTAGACACAATAACTGCACACAACCGCTTCCGGTAACCAGCAATGAGTTTCTTACAAGGCTCTGCTGGAATCTTAGACCATTCTTCTTTGGCAAACTGCTCCAGGTCCCCCCTGAGATGTGAAGGGGGCCTTCTCCAAACTGCCATCAAGAGATCTCTCCTCCCCCACAGGTGTTCTATGGGATTCAGGTCTGGACTCATTGCTGCCACTTTACAAGTCTCCAGTGCTTTCTCTCACCACCATTTTCTAGTGCTGACCTGAAGTGTGTTTTGGGTCATTGTCCTGCTGGAAGACCCATGACCTCTGAGGGAGACCCAGCTTTCTCACACTGGGCCCTACATGATGCTGCACAATGTGTTGGTCGTCTTCAGACTTCATAATGCCATGCACACGGTCAAACAGTCCAGTGCCAGAGGCAGCAAAGCAACCCCAAATCATCAGGGAACCTCTGCCATGTCTGACTGTAGGGACCGTCTTCTTTTCTTTGAAGGCCTCTTTTTTTTCCTGTAAACTCTATGTTGAGGCCTTTTCCTACTTTTGTCTCATCTGACCAGAGAACATTCTTCCAAAACGTTTTTGGCTTTCTCAGGTAAGTTTTGGCAAACTCCAGCCTGGCTTATGTCTCTGGGTAAGAAGTGGGGTCTTCCTGGGTCTCCTACCATACAGTCCCTTTTCATTCAGACGCTGACGGATAGTACGGGGTGACACTGTTGTACCCTCGGACTGCAGGGCAGCTTGAACTTGTTTGGATGTTAGTCGAGGTTCTTTATCCACCATCCGCACAATCTTGCGGTGAAATCTCTCGTCAATTTTTCTTTTCCGTCCACATCTAGGGAGGTTAGCCACAGTGCCATGGGCTTTAAACTTCTTGATGACACTGCGCACGGTAGACACAGGAACATTCAGGTCTTTGGAGATGGATTTGTAGCCTTGAGATTGCTCATGCTTCCTCACAATTTTGCTTTTCAAGTCCTCAGACAGTTCTTTGGTCTTCTTTCTTTTCTCCATGCTCAATGTGGTACACACAAGGACAGGGGACAGAGGTTGAGTCAACTTTAATCCATTTCAACTGGCTGCAAGTGTGATTTAGTTATTGCCACCACCTGTTAGGTGCCTCAGGTAAGTAACAGGTGCTGTTAATTACACAAATTAGAGAAGCATCACATGATTTTTAAAACAGTGCCAATACTTTTGTCCACCCCCTTTTTATGTTTGGTGTGGAATTATATCCAATTTGGCTTTTTGACAATTCTTTTTCCATCCATTTCAATTCGTTTTCCATTGAAGACAAATTAAATGAAGATAATAATACCAAAGAATTTGTGATTGCAATCATTCTGGAAGAACATGAGTATTATCTGACAGAATTGCAGGGGTGCCAATACTTTTGGCCAACACTGTAGATGATATGTTTTATACGTATTTCAGTGAGTGAGAACTACCCTGACTAGACATTACTGTGACAATATGTGAGATGATTATGAAGCCAGAGGTTGTCCTGTGTACACAGCTGACGCGTTAATTCTGTGTGTATAACTCAGTGAGGATTACATGATGTGGATTTACTGATCGTGTCTGATCCTCTTATTAGTGCTGGGATCACAGTAGAAGAGATTACAACGTGACATCATGGAGAGCCCAGGAATGAGATGTTGGCTCATTGTCATATATATCCCATGTTCTCACAGTAAGGCAAGCTTAAGGCAACCACAATAGGGCTGTATTTTTTATGTCCACTAGACCTGGATAATCCTAAAAGACCCAGATAGCGCCCCAACACTGAATTGACTTTAAATCACTATGGAATACAATGGTCAGGGCTGTTTCAACACATTGGTGGGCCCTGGGCAAAGGTTTCATAAGTGGGCCCCCTCATCACCACCACTTACAAATACTTGACCTGCACAAATTATAAAGCCCCCTACATACTATAATGCCCCTTAGTGGCTCTCACAGTGTATAGTGCCTCCGTAGTGTCCCAATACAATATAATGCCTACCATAATGTCCCCTTCCAGATTGCCCGCACATTTTCATGTCCAGGTTACCCCCCGATTCATGTCCTCCCACTCCCTGATTGCCCCCACAGTGTCACGTGACCCCCCTATTTGCCCCCACAGTTTCATGTCCCCCCACTGCTCAGGTTATCCCAACAGTATCACGTCCCCCACATTGTCATATCCTCACCCAGGTTGCCCCCACAATTTTATGTTCCTCTAAGGGTGCCCTGACAGTGTCATCAGGGTCGGCGTCAGCGCACGGCATAGTTGGGCAAGTGCCGGGGCCCACAGAGCCTCTGGGGGCCCCCCGGCACTTGCCCGCCCCAGCACTTGCCTGTCCCGATTTCAGCTCATCGGCGTACGTTGGACGCAGATGAGCTGAATACATAGGCGATTAAAGCAGGAGCTGTGAGCTCAGCTCCTGCTTTAAAGCTGTGGCCCGGCATGCGTGTGTAGGCGCGATGACATCATCACATCGCGCTTACACACGCAAGCCGGGCCGCAGCTTTAAAGCAGGAGCTGAGCTCACAGCTCCTGCTTTAATCGCCTATGTGAATGGAGTGGGAGAGCAGAGAGAGGAGCGTCGGGGGAGCGATGGAAGGTGAGTGTAAGTGTTTGTTTTGTATTAAATATTAAAGTGGAACATAATGAAGGGGGCCCATGAAACTGGGGGGCAAATGAAGGGGAGGGGGGGGAACGGCATGACACTGGGGAAGATGAAGGGGGTGGGGAGAGAACGGCATGAAACTGGGGACAGAGATGGAGGGGGCCCAATGAAACTGGGGGGGGCAAATGAAGGGAAGGGAGGAACGGCATGACACTGGGGAAGATGAAGGGGGTGGGGAGAGAATGGCATGAAACTGGGGACAGAGAAGGAGGGGGTCCAATGAAACGGGGGGCAAATGAAGGGAAGGGGGGAACGGCATGACACTGGGGCAGATGGGGGGTGGAACAGCATGACACTGGGGCAGAGACGGGGGACATGAAACTGTGAGCAGATGAAGGGGGAGAAAGTGATGAAACTGGGGACAGAGATGGAGGGGGGACATGAAACTGGGGGCAGAGGAAGGGTGTATATGAAACTCGGGGAGAGATGGAGGGGGGGCATATAATTTACGGGTGACTGTAGGAGGATTATACTGTGTGGGAGCACATGATAAATAAATGAGAATGGGCGGAGTCAACATAAAAGTGGGTGGGGGCCAAATTTGTTGCATTTGTTACATTTTCCCCCTTTCTACTCTTTAAAAATTGGGAGGTATGGCGTTGGTGACGCCACACTTCTGCGTGACGTCACTCACTTCATCTGCGACGCACAGTGTCTCAACTCCCCCACCTCCTTTACAAGGGGGCCCACTTAGGCTCTGTCGCCCAAGGGCCCAGGCCCAACCTGGAGCCGGCCCTGAGTGTCATATCCTTCTTAGGTTGCCCCCACAGTATCATGATCCCCCACCCCTCAGATTGCCCCCACATTATCATGTTCCTTCATCCATCAGGTTGTCCCCCACTGTTTCATATTCCCCTGAGGTTGCACCTACAGTATCATGTCCCCCCACCCCACAAGTTGCCCCATAGTTTCATGTCCCCAACTGTATATATCAAAGAGAAAAACAAACCTTAAGATTCTCCTTTCTCCGTTCACTCCTCTCTGGTCCCGAAGTCTTGTAAGGAGTTACAGTCGCTAAGTAAGTGACTTCACTACATCGTGTCTCCTGTTCCCAGGACATTGGGAGCAAAGACAGTGGCCGGACGGTGAAGCATGGAGCGGACGGCTCTCCACTTCATCACTGGCTTTATCTCATCGGTGTCCTCTGGATGCCAATGCCTTGGTGTAGCAAGGACCCACAGCCCTGGACAGAAGGACAGCAAATGCAGGACTGTCCTGCTATTTAAAAGGAGCCCCTCTACCATAGGGCCCCGTGCAAGTGCACCGTTGGCCCTATGGTTAAAGTGGCTCTTCCAATGGTGATCTGACTTCAGTAGAGAATTCTTGTTGCCATATTATCACCTTCATGGTCCTCACCCTACGTTTGAGAAAGTGAATTGCAATTTGAAATTATGACCTGACTCAAGCGATACCAGTCGTACCATGTGATTAGTATCATGAGACCCATCATATACTATACTATACATGGGAGGTGCGCTCACTGTTCTTTCAATACAAAATGGATGTGTACATGACAAATTATCTGTGTCTCTATGGACCAGTTTTGGAGATTTCTCAAGAATATGTTTTTATGACTTTAAGTCTTTATGTTTTTCCTATGCTGACTCGTCCTGTGATATGACATGGGGATACTTTTCTCGTAGGAAATGCTGACTCATGAAAACTTCATCTTTAAAGGGTTAAGTGTGATCCGGTGACAAACTTCATCCCCTTCAGAACCCCCCACTCTTCACTTTAAGTAACCAATCATGTCTTTGAAGTGAACTGGAAGTCCAAGGTCTAAGCCTCCAATGATGTTGATTAGTCCTAATCATCCTCTAAGGCTCCTCTCAAATCCTATTTAAGTGAGAACGGACCCCAGGAGGAAGACATCATTAGCAGGAAAGGGGCATTTAAAGTCACAGTAACCTCATTAAAGGAACGGTTCTCGGCAATACTTCTTCATCCTATTTCAGAAAGATGCAACGTTTCCTTCCATGGTTTACTCAAATCAGACCAAGTGGGGAAAATACTAATTTTTTTGGGCCAAGTCATTAGTTTTAAGAAAATATTGCTCAGGATAGACAATATTGGGCTAATTACTCCGTATATACTCGAGTATAAGCCGACCCGAATATAAGCCGAGGCCACTAATTTTACTACAAAAAACTGGGAAAACTTATTGACTCGAGTATAAGCCGAGGGGGGGAAATGCAGCAGCTACTGGAAAATTTCAAAAATTAATATGTTTTTTTTTTGGTGCAGTAGTTGCTGGGGAAGGGGAGGGGGTGTTTTGGTTGTCTGTCTGCCCCTTCCCTGAGCTTGAGGACTGTTTTTTTTTCCCCCCACTTGGAATTCAGCCTGGCTGAATATAGGGGATCTGCAGCGCTCCTATTAACCCCTTCCCGACGGAACAGGAGCACTGCAGATCCCCTATATTCAGTAGACCGGGCACTGTCAGACACAGGAATACCTAATGTGTATGTGTTACACAGTAATTTTCTACTATTATATGTATTCTAGGGAATTTTTTTATTATATTTTTAAAGCTTCTTTTTTTCACTATTTTATGGGAAACTCTATACATTACTATAGCGGCTGGTCATAGACCACCAGAAAAAAAAAAAATATATATATATTTTTTTTGCTTGACTCGAGTATAAGCCAAGGGGGGCTTTTTCAGCACAAAATCTGTGCTTTAAAATTCGGCTTATACTCAAGTATATACAGTATGTGAATTCCTGTAGACTTAGGTGGGTACAGCAACCACAAAAAACATCCCAAGGTCGGAGATAATGTTACATTAAGGTATGTGGTCATCTTCTCAACTAGAGTGTCATGGCCCATTGGGGACTGTCACTCTGTAGCCTTTTTTCTTTGTATCTCAAAAGTGGATGGAGTTCTGATACACATTGGCAAAAAAATCTGCAGTGGACATGCTACGATTTCAAAAACCGCTGGCGCTTTCTGTATAGGCATAATTGAAGCAGAAAATTCACAATAATTTACTTACTATGTGGCACTATTAATGGCCGTACACATTAAATAATCTTTTAATTTTGCAATATAGTCAACCAGTGGCGTAACTAGGAATGACGGGGCCCCGTGGCGAACTTTTGACATGGGGCCTCCCCCCCAACCGACACTCGACCGACCCCCTCCTCCGCACTCTATTATGTCCCTTAGTGGCCCCTGCACACAGTATTATGCCCCATTGTGGCCCCTGCACACGGTATTCTCCCCCATAGTGGCTCCTGCACACAGTATTATCCTCCATAGTGTCTCCTGCACACAGTATTATGTCCCTTAGTGGCCCCTGCACACAGTATTATCCCCCATAGTGTCCCCTGCACACTGTATTATCCCCCATAGTGGCCCCTGCACACAGTATTCTCCCCCATAGTGGCTCCTGCACACAGTATTATCCCCCATAGTGTCCCCTGCACACAGTATTATCCCCCATAGTGGCCCCTGCACACAGTATTATCCCCCATAGTGGCCCCTGCACACAGTATTATCCCCCATAGTGGCCCCTGCACACAGTATTATCCCCCATAGTGGCCCCTGCACACAGTATTATCCCCCATAGTGGCCCCTGCACACAGTATTATCCCCCATAGTTTCCCCTGCACACAGTATTATCCCCCATAGTGGCCCCTGCACACAGTATTATCCCCCATAGTGGCCCCTGCATACAGTATTATGTCCCATAGTGGCCCCTGCACACAGTATTATGCCCCATACTGGCCCCTGCACACAGTATTATCCCCCATAGTGGCCCCTGCACACAGTATTATAGCCCATAGTGGACACCCATAAACAATTATTATACTCTGGGGTCTTTTCAGACCCCAGAGTATAATAATCGTAGACCCGGGGGAGTAAAAACATAAAAAATTTCTGTTTCTTACCTGACCCCCGGCTCCTACACTGTCTTCTCTGCTGCCGTCCTTCTGCAATGACGTCGGACGTCACATGACCCGGGACGCAGGCTAACTAACTACGGTAGTTACGCCCCTATAGTCAACCATGTCAGGCCTTAACAGCAGATATTGTGGCAGAGAGGGACTGCGTATTTAGAGAAGTCCACTCTCGCCTATTAGAATACATGCACACCTAGCCAAGCTCTTGTCCGACCAGGGCCGTTTAAACACATTAGTGGGCTAAGTTTAAAGGTTTCATACGTGGCCCCTCCATCGCCACCACTTTGATATGCCTGACCCGTCCAAATTATAATGCCCTTTCAATGGCTCCCGCGTAGTATAATGCCTCCTTATGGCATTACCTTCAAAAATAGACCTCTAATGTATGATACAGAGACACTGATAGGAGCGATGCCCTCGGTCACACTATTCTATGTACCTGTTCACACAAAAGGTGTCCCAACTCGTATTTCAGCAAGCCATTTACCTGTCCTACGGCATTATCCTAGCCATATAGTAGTGGCAATTGGGCATTTTCAACACATCAGCCTCGGATGACCTCTACCATGGTTCTTGTCTTTAGAGCAGGTTCTTGAGAAGTTCACAAGGACAGTGTGAGAGTTTTGGGGTGAATGAAGATGACCTCAGTTAAAAAAGCGCCGTATTTCACTAGTCGTCCTTAACACCTTGTACTGTTAATGACTGAGCCATTGTTCAGACTCCCAGTGACCTGACACATTGCCAGGAGCTGACCTGTTACTGGACAATGGGGTGTTGAGAGCAGATGAACTTCCTACAACTGGCTGGTGCTAAGGAAATTTCAAGACCTCGAGACTGATATAAATCAATGAACAGGTAAGCAGGGCCGTATTATAGCAGGCAAAAGTAACAATTACCTGGAATGGTAAGCACTTGCCGCAAACTTAGGCCACCAGGCTATGTAGTCACTCTATTTTGCAATGTACAGTAATGGTATTTTTGACAGTACGTGGTTATTATGGCAATAGGTCAGTACTATATAACGATATTTCATAAGCACAATATGACGGTGTTATATCACAAAAAGAAAAAAACAAATTCAAGGGAGACCGCGCTTCCTTTGTATCTTTAGTGAACCGAATCCAATATGTGATATAAGGCAAAAAAGAGAGCTATTTGCTCAATATTGTATATTGCGAGCAGTTTTGGCAGCGTAAACACTTATATGACTCATGGTCAACAAAACATACTAGGGTATTGGTAAACCAATATAGGTAAGTGAACGCGCTCACTCGAGTATTAATATAAAAGGTAAATATTTTATTCATAAAAGGATGACGCGTTTCGGGGTTTTTGAAGTATAACAATACAAGCTACCCCTTCATCAGATCTAAAAACAGAGAAAAAAATTCCACAATAACTGCATTTGTTTGACCAAAAAATTAAAAATAAACAATGCATACATATATATATATACACACTCTACTATGTCAAATATAATAGTTATTCAAATATTAGCCTATTTAGATATATCCTCCAAAGGCAGTAAGAGATATTATTGTAAAAACATTTTGTTATATAAAAAATTCACATATTTAAAAGAATCCATTAGATTCCTCTTTAATACACTTAGATACAATAAACTCATGCAGATGACTTAGGGATCGTCAGGGTGCAATTGAGCATGCGCGAGATATTGACCTCGCGATAGCGGTGAACGTCTGTCACGAATCCACTGTGATTTCGCGGCTTTTTCTCATTTAAAAGCACGCCAATCTATAGGTAAACACTACTGCATGCTGTTCCAGCCGTAACAATAGAGGTAATGTGTCTCATTCTTCTATGACATGTGTATCTATTGATTCTAAAGTATCCACCTGATGAAAACTGTGGATTGTATAAGTCATCTGCATGAGTTTATTGTATCTAAGTGTATTAAAGAGGAATCTAATGGATTCTTTTAAATATGTGAATTTTATATAACAAAATGTTTTTACAATAATATCTCTTACTGCCTTTGGAGGATATATCTAAATAGGCTAATATTTGAATAACTATTATATTTGACATAGTAGAGTGTGTATATATATATGTATGCATTGTTTATTTTTAATTTTTTGGTCAAACAAATGCAGTTATTGTGGAATTTTTTTCTCTGTTTTTAGATCTGATGAAGGGGTAGCTTGTATTGTTATACTTCAAAAACCCCGAAACGCGTCATCCTTTTATGAATAAAATATTTACCTTTTATATTAATACTCGAGTGAGCGCGTTCACTTACCTATATTGGTTTACCAATACCCTAGTACGGTGTTATATCAGCACTCTATAGCAGCATAGAAATAAAGTAACAGAGTTGATAAGATTGGATAAAGACATAAAAATACATCAAATTTATAAACTTACAAAGTTGATCCAAAAAACTCCATGAGGCCGATGTCAATTACCCCATCAGTGGAGAAGGTTCCTTCCTAACTTCTGGGGTCAACATCTTATCCATAAAAAATTCTAGTTCCCATAACCTGTGATAATATGGCTTTCATAAAAGTCATCCCGTATAAATCATCATCCACCACAACATTCTGTGTCAGTAAGTTTCATAGTCTCCTCTCACTGTAGAAAGGATGTTCTTGCTGTAAATAAGATGAAGCACTATATGACAGTATTACCTAAGCACTATATGACGGTATTATATAAACATTAAATGACGGTATTATGTGAACACTAAATTACAGTATTATATAAGCACTACAGGATGGTATGGTGAAAGTGTTAGATGACGGTATTATATGAGCACTAACTGATAGTATTACATAAGCACTACATGACGGTATGCTGAAAGCACTAGATGACCGTATTATATGAGCACTAAATGATACTATTACATAAGCACTAGAGATGAGCGAACAGTGTTCTATCGAACTCATGTTCGATCGGATATTAGGCTGTTCGGCATGTTCGAATCGAATCGAACACCGCGTGGTAAAGTGCGCCATTACTCGATTCCCCTCCCACCTTCCCTGGCGCCTTTTTTGCTCCAATAACAGCACAGGGTAGGTGGGACAGGAACTACGACACCGGTGACGTTGAAAAAAGTAGGCAAAACCCATTGGCTGCCAAAAACATGTGACCTCTAATTTAAAAGAACAGCGCCGCCCAGCTTCGCGTCATTCTGAGCTTGCAATTCACCGAGGACGGAGGTTTCCGTCCAGTTAGCTAGGGGTTAGATTCTGGGTAGGCAGGGACAGGCTAGGATAGGAAGGAGAAGACAACCAACAGCTCTTGTAAGAGCTAAATTCCAGGGAGAAGCTTGTCAGTGTAACGTGGCACTGACGGGCTCAATCGCCGCAACCCAGCTTTCCCAGGATCCTGAATGGAATACACTGTCAGTGTATTCCCGCATACCCGATATATACCCCCGATACCCGTTCCAACGGTGTGCCCCCCCACCTTCACCCCAGAAATACCCTGCAAGTCCCCTAGCAATAGGATTGGGGCTATATACACCCACTATTTTTGCTACTGCCATATAGTGCCATTGTCTCACTGGGAATTCAAAGAATATATTGGGCTTACATATAACTTCAATTCCAGGGAGAAGCTTGTCAGTGTAACGTGGCACTGACGGGCTCAATCGCCGCAACCCAGCTTTCCCAGGATCCTGAATGGAACACACTGACAGTGTATTCCCGTATACCCCATATATACACCCCAAATCCCCGTTCCAACGGTGTGCCCCCCCACCTTCACCTCAGAAATACCCTGCAAGTCCCCTAGCAATAGAATTGGGGCTATATACACCCACAATTTTTGCTACTGGTATATAGTGCCATTGTCTGACTGGGAATTCAAAGAATATATTGGGGTGACGTGCACCCACAATTTTTGCTACTGCTATACAGTGCCATTGTCTCACTGGGAATTCAAAGAATATATGGGGGTTATGTGCACCCACAATTTTTAATACTGGTATACAGTGCCATTGTCTGACTGGGAATTCAAAGAATATATGGGGGTTACGTGCACCCACAATTTTTAATACTGCTATACAGTTCCTTTGTCTCACTGGGAATTCAAAGAATATATGGGGGTTACGTGCACCCACAATTTTTACTACTGGTATACAGTGCCATTGTCTCACTGGGAATTCAAAGAATATATGGGGGTTATGTGCACCCACAATTTTTACTACTGGTATACAGTGCCATTGTCTGACTGGGAATTCAAAGAATATATGGGGGTTACGTGCACCCACAATTTTTACTACTGGTATACAGTGCCATTGTCTGACTGGGAATTCAAAGAATATATGGGGGTTACGTGCACCCACAATTTTTAATACTGCTATACAGTTCCATTGTCTCACTGGGAATTCAAAGAATATATGGGGGTTATGTGCACCCACAATTTTTAATACTGGTATACAGTGCCATTGTCTGACTGGGAATTCAAAGAATATATGGGGGTTACGTGCACCCACAATTTTTAATACTGCTATACAGTTCCATTGTCTCACTGGGAATTCAAAGAATATATGGGGGTTATGTGCACCCACAATTTTTAATACTGGTATATAGTGCCATTGTCTGACTGGGAATTCAAAGAATATATGGGGGTTACGTGCACCCACAATTTTTAATACTGCTATACAGTTCCTTTGTCTCACTGGGAATTCAAAGAATATATGGGGGTTATGTGCACCCACAATTTTTAATACTGGTATACAGTGCCATTGTCTGACTGGGAATTCAAAGAATATATGGGGGTTATGTGCACCCACAATTTTTAATACTGGTATACAGTGCCATTGTCTGACTGGGAATTCAAAGAATATATGGGGGTTATGTGCACCCACAATTTTTAATACTGGTATACAGTGCCATTGTCTGACTGGGAATTCAAAGAATATATGGGGGTTATGTGCACCCACAATTTTTACTACTGGTATACAGTGCCATTGTCTGACTGGGAATTCAAAGAATATATTGGGGTGACGTGCACCCACAATTTTTAATACTGGTATACAGTGCCATTGTCTGACTGGGAATTCAAAGAATATATGGGGGTTACGTGCACCCACAATTTTTAATACTGCTATACAGTTCCTTTGTCTCACTGGGAATTCAAAGAATATATGGGGGTTATGTGCACCCACAATTTTTAATACTGGTATACAGTGCCATTGTCTGACTGGGAATTCAAAGAATATATTGGGGTTATGTGCACCCACAATTTTTACTACTGGTATATAGTGCCATTGTCTGACTGGGAATTCAAAGAATATATGGGGGTTATGTGCACCCACAATTTTTAATACTGGTATACAGTGCCATTGTCTGACTGGGAATTCAAAGAATATATGGGGGTTATGTGCACCCACAATTTTTAATACTGGTATACAGTGCCATTGTCTGACTGGGAATTCAAAGAATATATTGGGGTTATGTGCACCCACAATTTTTACTACTGGTATATAGTGCCATTGTCTGACTGGGAATTCAAAGAATATATGGGGGTTATGTGCACCCACAATTTTTAATACTGGTATACAGTGCCATTGTCTGACTGGGAATTCAAAGAATATATTGGGGTTATGTGCACCCACAATTTTTACTACTGGTATACAGTGCCATTGTCTGACTGGGAATTCAAAGAATATATGGGGGTTACGTGCACCCACAATTTTTAATACTGCTATACAGTTCCTTTGTCTCACTGGGAATTCAAAGAATATATGGGGGTTATGTGCACCCACAATTTTTACTACTGGTATACAGTGCCATTGTCTGACTGGGAATTCAAAGAATATATTGGGGTTATGTGCACCCACAATTTTTACTACTGGTATACAGTGCCATTGTCTGACTGGGAATTCAAAGAATATATGGGGGTTACGTGCACCCACAATTTTTAATACTGCTATACAGTTCCTTTGTCTCACTGGGAATTCAAAGAATATATGGGGGTTATGTGCACCCACAATTTTTACTACTGGTATACAGTGCCATTGTCTGACTGGGAATTCAAAGAATATATTGGGGTTATGTGCACCCACAATTTTTACTACTGGTATACAGTGCCATTGTCTGACTGGGAATTCAAAGAATATATGGGGGTTACGTGCACCCACAATTTTTAATACTGCTATACAGTTCCTTTGTCTCACTGGGAATTCAAAGAATATATGGGGGTTATGTGCACCCACAATTTTTAATACTGGTATACAGTGCCATTGTCTGACTGGGAATTCAAAGAATATATTGGGGTTATGTGCACCCACAATTTTTAATACTGCTATACAGTTCCTTTGTCTCACTGGGAATTCAAAGAATATATGGGGGTTATGTGCACCCACAATTTTTAATACTGGTATACAGTGCCATTGTCTGACTGGGAATTCAAAGAATATATTGGGGTTATGTGCACCCACAATTTTTAATACTGCTATACAGTTCCTTTGTCTCACTGGGAATTCAAAGAATATATGGGGGTTATGTGCACCCACAATTTTTAATACTGGTATACAGTGCCATTGTCTGACTGGGAATTCAAAGAATATATGGGGGTTATGTGCACCCACAATTTTTAATACTGGTATACAGTGCCATTGTCTGACTGGGAATTCAAAGAATATATGGGGGTTACGTGCACCCACAATTTTTAATACTGCTATACAGTGCCATTGTCTGACTGGGAATTCAAAGAATATATGGGGGTTACGTGCACCCACAATTTTTAATACTGCTATACAGTTCCTTTGTCTCACTGGGAATTCAAAGAATATATGGGGGTTACGTGCACCCACAATTTTTACTACTGGTATACAGTGCCATTGTCTCACTGGGAATTCAAAGAATATATGGGGGTTATGTGCACCCACAATTTTTACTACTGGTATACAGTGCCATTGTCTGACTGGGAATTCAAAGAATATATGGGGGTTACGTGCACCCACAATTTTTACTACTGGTATACAGTGCCATTGTCTGACTGGGAATTCAAAGAATATATGGGGGTTACGTGCACCCACAATTTTTAATACTGCTATACAGTTCCATTGTCTCACTGGGAATTCAAAGAATATATGGGGGTTATGTGCACCCACAATTTTTAATACTGGTATACAGTGCCATTGTCTGACTGGGAATTCAAAGAATATATGGGGGTTACGTGCACCCACAATTTTTAATACTGCTATACAGTTCCATTGTCTCACTGGGAATTCAAAGAATATATGGGGGTTATGTGCACCCACAATTTTTAATACTGGTATATAGTGCCATTGTCTGACTGGGAATTCAAAGAATATATGGGGGTTACGTGCACCCACAATTTTTAATACTGCTATACAGTTCCTTTGTCTCACTGGGAATTCAAAGAATATATGGGGGTTATGTGCACCCACAATTTTTAATACTGGTATACAGTGCCATTGTCTGACTGGGAATTCAAAGAATATATGGGGGTTATGTGCACCCACAATTTTTAATACTGGTATACAGTGCCATTGTCTGACTGGGAATTCAAAGAATATATGGGGGTTATGTGCACCCACAATTTTTAATACTGGTATACAGTGCCATTGTCTGACTGGGAATTCAAAGAATATATGGGGGTTATGTGCACCCACAATTTTTACTACTGGTATACAGTGCCATTGTCTGACTGGGAATTCAAAGAATATATTGGGGTGACGTGCACCCACAATTTTTAATACTGGTATACAGTGCCATTGTCTGACTGGGAATTCAAAGAATATATGGGGGTTATGTGCACCCACAATTTTTAATACTGGTATACAGTGCCATTGTCTGACTGGGAATTCAAAGAATATATTGGGGTTATGTGCACCCACAATTTTTACTACTGGTATATAGTGCCATTGTCTGACTGGGAATTCAAAGAATATATGGGGGTTATGTGCACCCACAATTTTTAATACTGGTATACAGTGCCATTGTCTGACTGGGAATTCAAAGAATATATTGGGGTTATGTGCACCCACAATTTTTACTACTGGTATACAGTGCCATTGTCTGACTGGGAATTCAAAGAATATATGGGGGTTACGTGCACCCACAATTTTTAATACTGCTATACAGTTCCTTTGTCTCACTGGGAATTCAAAGAATATATGGGGGTTATGTGCACCCACAATTTTTACTACTGGTATACAGTGCCATTGTCTGACTGGGAATTCAAAGAATATATTGGGGTTATGTGCACCCACAATTTTTACTACTGGTATACAGTGCCATTGTCTGACTGGGAATTCAAAGAATATATGGGGGTTACGTGCACCCACAATTTTTAATACTGCTATACAGTTCCTTTGTCTCACTGGGAATTCAAAGAATATATGGGGGTTATGTGCACCCACAATTTTTACTACTGGTATACAGTGCCATTGTCTGACTGGGAATTCAAAGAATATATTGGGGTTATGTGCACCCACAATTTTTACTACTGGTATACAGTGCCATTGTCTGACTGGGAATTCAAAGAATATATGGGGGTTACGTGCACCCACAATTTTTAATACTGCTATACAGTTCCTTTGTCTCACTGGGAATTCAAAGAATATATGGGGGTTATGTGCACCCACAATTTTTAATACTGGTATACAGTGCCATTGTCTGACTGGGAATTCAAAGAATATATTGGGGTTATGTGCACCCACAATTTTTAATACTGCTATACAGTTCCTTTGTCTCACTGGGAATTCAAAGAATATATGGGGGTTATGTGCACCCACAATTTTTAATACTGGTATACAGTGCCATTGTCTGACTGGGAATTCAAAGAATATATTGGGGTTATGTGCACCCACAATTTTTAATACTGCTATACAGTTCCTTTGTCTCACTGGGAATTCAAAGAATATATGGGGGTTATGTGCACCCACAATTTTTAATACTGGTATACAGTGCCATTGTCTGACTGGGAATTCAAAGAATATATGGGGGTTATGTGCACCCACAATTTTTAATACTGGTATACAGTGCCATTGTCTCACTGGGAATTCCACAAATAATTTGGGGATTCATTCACCCTACATCTCAGGCTCTTGCCATATTCACCCAGGTTGTCAGTGCTGCACCAGCTCGTTCCCAGACAGCTCGGCCCGAAAAACACGTTACCTATATAGAGGATTTGGACAATGAAGACAACATGTTCTAAATCTAATGTCTGCACCTTCTCCAGAATTAAAATAAAGGCAGCGTTTAACTTTCAAATAGCACTGCACAAAGGAAGAGCTTATCAGCTTGTCTCATGACATGCTACTGAAAAGTTTCATTTGTGTATCTTAATGTAAATATAGTTGTATAAGCTTTTTGGGTTTTAGGCACTGCCAAGTTATTTATTACCACCCGCTCCCTTATAATGATGATGACGCCAAAGTCACTGTGGGTGTTCAGAGCTCACAGCTTTGGGTGACATTTGTCTTGCTCTCTGTCGGTACCAGCTGTCTTTTTGGATACCGTAAAGTTATGTTGACTTTATTAACAGCTATAGAAGCTTTAGCCAGGTTGTGACGGTGTGTAACCCTAACAACACTAAGTGGGATACACATTAATAGTCAGTCTATGTACGCTAAACGTATCACTGAAGTAATTTTTTTTCCCTCTCCCCTAATATAAGAAAGGAACAGACATTAGACCTAGACCGGGGTTCGAGGCTTGAAAAAATCCAGTATTATTTGTTCTTCATGATGTGAAATATGTGTTGAAAAGCAACCCAAGATGAAGTCAGCCATGTGTGCCAGTGTGTTACTTGGCATGCCTTTGCTGGCCCCAACTGTAAGGGTCACTCTCCATTTCCTCCATTTTCCACTCCCCTTCACACCATTTGTGGTGAAGCAATGGGATGCACTGAAGTGCACCCTCTAGCCTCGTGTGGGATAGGGACATCAGATGCCACTCCAACCCCCTCATCTTCCTCCGCCAGCCAACGGTCCGAAGATGAGAGGAGTGTGCTCTGAATGTTTTCTGCCTAGCAGAGGCTAGTTCTCACTTACGAAAATGGCCCCACTTTGACCTGTATATCAGGCACAATGGTGTAGGTTTCAAAGAAACATGGCACCAACAAGTTGGAAAACGTGGGCCATGCGTGGACCGTGTTTGAGTCTGGCAAGCTCCAGATCTGCTACCAGGTTCCAGCCATTATCACAGGCGCAAAAATGCCAGGCCCCAGGTGTAGCAGGGAAAAAAAAATGCCATCTCAGCCAGGATGGCATCCCTGACCTCGGAGGCACTGTGCTGTCTGTCCCCCAAGCTGATCAGTTTCAGCACGGCCTACTGACATCTCCCCATGCCAGTGTTACAGTGTTTTCCGCTAGTAGCTGGGGTGGAGGTTGCAGCTTCGTAGGGTTTCAGTCTACTCCTGCCATGAATTTTGGCCTGGGAGAGGAGATAGGCCACCCCAGTTTGCACCCGGGGAACAGACTCCACCACATTCACCCTGCCTGTCATTAAAGATAAGCACTGCAGCATCCCTGACCACAGGCGCTTGTCCATGTGTCGGTGGTCAAGTGGACCTTGCAGCAAAGCGCAGAGCTCTGGGCCCGACTGATGTTATGGGACACATGCAGGCGCAAGGCAGAGACAGCACACCAAGAGAAGTAGTAACGGCTAGGCCCAGCATAGGGAGGTGCCCCAGCTGCCATCTGCTGACGGAAGGCCTGGGTCTCCAGAAGCATAAACAAACACCAACATCTCCAGGGCCAGCAGTTTATCGATGAGGCTGTTACAGGCTTGGGCATGGGGGTGGGTTGTATTGTACTTCTGCCTGCAATGAAAAGCTTGGGAAATGTGGAGTGGCTGGGAAGAGGCGCATGATGGTGCAGGCCAAAAGGGCGCATGAGGGTGAACTCCCCAATGTGTCAGAGATAGGTGTGTAGGTGTCCTTGCATCATATACTTGCACCATATTTGGCTTTGGAAGTTAATTTTGTGCCAAAAAGTGGTTAAGACAGCGATCCCTCGGCTACTCCCGTTACACTGTCTATTGAAGTTACCATCTGTGGAAGTGGACCACCATTTCTAAGATCCCAAAGGAAGCAGGCAAGAGATGTGCAGTTCAGAAAAAAAGATGAGAAAATAAGTTTAGGCTGTAGAGCACAGAGGGATCGGAGAGGACAGAGCTGGTGTCGGCCAGGTATTCCCACAACATGCGCCTATACTTGTCCCTCCTGGTGACACTAGGCCCCTGAGTGGCAGTAATTTGTCCAGGGGGGCCATTAACGTGTTCCAGACCTAGGAATAAGTCTTCCAACAGGGTAGAGTTTTGCATGCCTTTGCTTCTACCCACTGTTTTTGCTGCTTAGCTTCCCTCCACATCTACTCTGCTTTCACCCCTAAACATCACCCCAGTTTATGCCTTTGCTTCTACCCAGGTTTTTTGTTGATTTAGCTTCCCTCTACATCTACACTGCTTTAGCCCCTAGACATCACCCCTGTCCATGTGGGGTCGGTGGCCTCGTCATCCACCAACTCCTCTTCCAATTGCGCACTGCCCCCTTACTGCAAACCGCACATGACCACAGCTTGCCTTGATGGCAACTGTGTCTCATGATCCCCACTTAGGTCCAGACAAGTCGGTGGCGGGTCCAAAACCCCAAAATTGGAAGGAAATGGCAGATGCTGCAGTATTTCTAACACCTGTTCCTGGTGCTCGGGCCTGGTCTGTGTTGTACCCTGCACCCTGCTTAATGCATCTGCCATATCCGAAGTTGTGCTGAGCGCATGCTAATGTTTCGTGTCCAGTGCAATGGATGGGATGGGATTTCACATAAGTCTGCCACCCATGGCCACTCATGGTTGAGCAACTGAGGGAGTTGACTTTGACGAACCCGAGGGTTTTGGAGTTGGAACTACATCAAAGGTCTGTGCTGCTCACACACTCTGCTCAACACATGATATGTTTAGTGCCAGCAGTGTGGAGACGTCGCACAACAGCCGTTGTTCCAGCAGGTACAGGCGTTGTAGGAGTGCATAGAGGCTAGCAGCGGCAACTATACACTTTAAAAACTATCCGCACAAGCGCCACACTTTCACCAGTAGCTCAGGAACATTGGGGTACCTTTTTCAAAAGATTAGCAGCAATGAGTTAAAAACGTGGCCCAGGCATGGAATATGTTGCAGGCTGCCAAGCTACAGAGCCAATCCCAGGTTACGGCCATTATCACACATGACAACATGCCTGGGCCCAGGTGCAGTGGCAAAAACCACATTGCCGTCTCATCGAGGATGGCATGACTCACTTTGTAGGCAGTGTGCTGTCTGGCGCCCAAGCTGATGAGCTTCAGCACGGCCCGCTGACGTCTCCCCACACCAGTGTTGCAGCGTTTCCAGCTCGTAGCTGGGGTCAATTTAACAGCGGAGGAGGGTGGTGTTTCAGCCCTCCTCCCAGGAATGTTGTGTGGGGAGACAAGTCAGGCCACCACATTTTGCGACCCGGTCCACGCCTCAACTACATTCAACCACTGTGCCCAAATTGAAAGGTAGCGTCCCTGTCCGCATGCACTTGTCCATTCGTAACTGGTCACATGGAACTTTAGGGCTAAGCGCTGAATTTAGGGACCGCCTCATGTATGGGGGAAAGTGCTGGTGTGGACGGCACAGTGCGGTGGCGCAGTAGACACTCTGCCCAAAAAGGGCAGAGTGTCCCCCAGCCGGGATTCCAACATCTCCTGGGCCAGATTTCTTGAGATGAGGCCGTTGAAGCCTTGGGCATGTGGGTGGGTTGCGCTGTACTTTAGCATGAAATGAAAGGCTTGGGAGATGGGGAGTTGCTGGGAAGAGGCGCATGATGGCGCGGGCAAAAGGAGAAATGGCAGGAAAAGGTGAGGATAAGGGTGAACTCCCCAAAGTGTCAGAGGCAGATGTGGAGGTGTCCTGGCTCCTGGTCTGGACTGCAGCGCCAGCCCTGTCAACAGTGGAAGAGGCAGTGGCCGCCAGGCCAAACGACGATTATCCTGCGCTTGCTCTCACCCACTGAGCCCAGGGCTTGCCTTCCAAATGATGGGACCTGCAAGAGGTGGTGAGATTCCTCTCCGCAGATCTCCAAACCATCTTGGACTTGCAAATTGCACTAAATTTGTCATGTAACTGACATGTATATGATGAGTCTATCCATTGTCTGTTCATTTTGGTGAAAGTCAGCCTGTCAGCTGACAGACAGCTGTGCTTGTCAGTGATGATGTCACCGGCTGCTTGTACCCCCAGTTTTTGCTGCTTAGCTTGCCTCCACATCCACACTGCTTTTGCCCCTACACATCACCCCTATCCATGCCTGTGCCTCTAGCCATAAGTCTGCCACCCATGGAAACTCATGGTGCAGAAAGTGAGGGAGCTGACTCTGAGGAACCCTTGGGTTTTGTAGCTGGTACTCCATCAAAGGTCTCTGCTGCTCACACACCCTGCTGAACATACGGTATCTAGGGTTAGAGCGTGTGGTGACCTCGCACAACAGTAGGTGCTTCAGGCAGATGTAGGCCTTGCTGGAGTGTATTGCGGCTAGCTCCAGGTACTGTAGACTTGGGAAAGTGGGTGTCCAAGTGCCGCACTTTCACCCTTAGCTCAGCTAATTTGGGGTATGTTTTTAAAAATCATTGCACCACTACATTGAACATGTGGGCCAGGCATGGAACGTGTTGGAGGCTGGCAAGCTCCAGAGCCCTCCAACAAGCTAAAAAACCTGGCCCCAGGGGCAGCGGGGGTAAACAAATTGCCATCTCATCCAGGATGGCATCCCTGACCTCAGAGGCAGTGTGCTGTCCGTCTCCCAAGCTGATGAGCTTCAGCCCAGCCTGCTGACGTCTCCCCACACCAGTGTTGCAGCGTTTTCAGCTCGTAGCTGGGGTAAATCTAACAGCGGAGGAGGAGGAGGGTGGTGTTTCAGCCCTCCTCCCAGGAATGTTTTGTGGGGAAACAAGTCAGGAAAATTCTTGAAACGGGAGAGTTTTGCATCTTTGCCCTTGCTGCCTATGGACATCCCTTTGCCTCTAGCCACCATTTTCCCTGCTTTGCTTGCCTCCACATCCACACTGCTTTTGCCCCTAGACATCACCCCAGTCCATGCCTTAGCTTGTACCCCCAGTTTTTCCTGCTTAGCTTGCCTCCACATCCACACTGCTTTTGCCCCTAGACATCACCCCAGTCCATGCCTTAGCTTGTACCCCCAGTTTTTCCTGCTTAGCTTGCCTCCACATCCACACTGCTTTTGCCCCTAGACATCACCCCAGTCCATGCCTTAGCTTGTACCCCCAGTTTTTCCTGCTTAGCTTGCCTCCACATCCACACTGCTTTTGCCCCTAGACATCACCCCAGTCCATGCCTTAGCTTGTATCCCCAGTTTTTCCTGCTTAGCTTGCCTCCACATCCACACTGCTTTTGCCCCTAGACATCACCCCAGTCCATGCCTTAGCTTGTACCCCCAGTTTTTCCTGCTTAGCTTGCCTCCACATCCACACTGCTTTTGCCCCTAGACATCATCCCTATCCATGCCTCTTCCCCTAGCCATAACTCTGCCACCCCTGGAAACTCATGGTGCAGAAACTTTGGTTGCTGACTTTGAGGAACCCTTGGGTTTTGTAGATGGAACTCCATCAAAGGTCTGTGCAGCTCACACACCCTGCTCAAGATATGGTATTGTAGGGTTTCAGCGTGTGTGAATGACGGACAACAGCCTGTGTTTGGACAGATGTAGGCCTTGCTAGAGTGTTTTTAGGCTAGCAGCGACTCCTGTGCACTTGCAAAAGTGGGCGCACAAGCGCCGCATTTTCAACAGTAGCTTCGGTACATTTGGGTATGTTTTTAAAAAACTTTGCACCACTAGGTTAGACGTGGGCCAAACATGGAACGTGTTGGAGGCTGGCAAGCTCCAGAGCCGCTACCAGGTTCCAGCCATTATCACAGGCGTAAAAATGCCAGGCCCCAGGTGTAGCAGGGAAAAAAAAATGCCATCTCAGCCAGGATGGCATCCCTGACCTCGGAGGCACTGTGCTGTCTGTCCCCCAAGCTGATGAGCTTCAGCACCGCCTGCTGACGTCTCCCCACACCAGTGTTTTAGCGTTTGCCGCTAGTAGCTGTGGTGGAGGTTGCAGCGTCGTAGGGTTTCAGTCTACTCCTGCCATGAATTTTGGCCTGGGAGAGGAGATAGGCCACCCCAGTTTGCACCCGGGGAACAGACTCCACCACATTCACCCTGCCTGTCATTAAAGATAAGCACTGCAGCATCCCTGACCACAGGCGCTTGTCCAAGTGTCGGTGGTCAAGTGGACCTTGCAGCAAAGCGCGGAACTAAGGGCCCACCTGATGTTGAGTGACACGTGCTGGTGCAAGGCGGGGACGCCACACCGGGAGAAGTTGAGACGGCTAGGGACGGCATAGTGAGGTGCCACAGTTGCCATCAGGTCCGGGAAGGCGGGAGTTTCAACAAGCCGGAACGCCAACCTCTCCTGGGCCAGCAGTTTAGCGATGTTGGCGTTCTAGGCTTGCGTGGGTGGGTGGTTAGCGGTGTATTTCTGCCGGCGCTCCAATGTCTGAGAGATGGTGGGTTGTTGTAAAGAAGCGCCTGATGGTGCCTTTGATGGTGCAGGAGAAGGAGATAAGACAGAAACAGGGGAGGATGAGGGAGAAGTCAACAAAGTGGCGGAGGCAGATGAAGTGATGTCCTGGCTCGTCCTCTGGAGTGCATCGCCAGCACTGTGAGCAGAGGCAGTGGCATGAACGGCGGGCGACGTTTGTCCTGCCGTTGCTGCCTGCCACTGATTCCATTGCTTGGATTCCAAATGACGGTGCATTGAAGTGGTGGACAGGTTGCTCTTCTCAGGGCCCCTACTCGATTTCGAGAGGCAAATTGTGTAGACGACACTATATCTGTCCTCGGCGCATTCCTTGAAAAAACTCTACACCTTCAAGAAACGTGCCCTCGATGGGGGAGTTTTTCTGGGCTGGGTACAAAAGGGAACATCTTCGGACATTCCGGGTCTGGCCTGGCTTCGGCAAAGCAGCTGACCTCTGCCTCTGGACATGTCTCTGCCTCTAGCTACCCTTTTTGGTGCTGCACCTGCCTCAACATCCACACTACTTTCCCAGCTTGACATCTGCCTTGTCCAGGTGGGGTCGGTGTCCTCGTCGTCCACCACCTCCTCTTCCAACTCCTGTCTCGCCTCCTCCTCCTGCACAATGCGCATGTCAACTGGCTGCCCTGACAGCAACTGCGTCTCATCGTCGTCGATGAGGGTGGGTTGCTGGTCATCCGCCACCAAATCGACCGGAGATGGAATGGAGGAGACTCTAGTGTTTGAGCATCTGGACACAGATACTCGTCTGTTAGGTCCGTGGAATCGCGAAATGGAGGGGCAGGTTGCGGTACAGTCAAAGGAAGGGAGAACAGCTCTGGGGAGCAGGGACAGTTGGGGTTATTGTTCTGAGAAGATTGGGAATTTTGGGTGGAAGGAGGACAAGACTGTTGGGTAAGAGGAGGTAGAGGCTGACTGGCTGGTGGACAATGTGCTTTAAGCGTTATCCGACAGCCATTGCAAGACCTGTTCCTGGTTCTCGGGCCTACTAATCTTTGTACCATTCAGCCTAGTTAATGTGGAACTTTTGTGCAAAGCGCAGAACTTAGGGCCCGCCTGATGTTAAGGGACACACGCTGGTACAAGGCTCAACTCACCCTAAGTGCCAAAAACACTGCTGGTGCAAGGCTCTACTCATGCCAAGGGCCTCAATCTCTGCTGGTAGCTCAGCTTAAGGTCATGTAACTTTGTTTGGAAGGGCTCATGTTAAGGGCTAGAAAAGTGAATTTTGGAAGGTCTTACCACATCACACACACACACACACACACACTCAAAATGACAGTTAAGGGTGAGGGCTTTTGGAATTCCCATTGCCTATTCCATTTGTGGTTGTCATGGGGAACGTGATTTAAAGGGGTGGTTGTTACTGTTTGTTGAGCTTAAATTGGGGTTTGTGTCCATCCATTTGGGGAGTAAAGAAGGTTTCCAGGTATTTTCCCACTTTGATAGAGGTTTTTTTGAATGTGGAAAGTGTGTAGTTGTTAGGCTGTGATGTTGGGGTAATAGAGGGTCTTTGGTGTGTTAGATGCCCCCAGACATGCTTCCCCTGCTGTCCCAGTGTCATTCCAGAGGTGTTGGCATCATTTCCTGGGGTGTCATAGTGGACTTGGTGACCCTCCAGACACGGATTTGGGTTTCCCCCTTAACGAGTATCTGTTCCCCATAGACTATAATGGGGTTCGAAACCCGTTCGAACACACGAACATTGAGCGGCTGTTCGAATCGAATTTCGAACCTCGAACATTTTAGTGTTCGCTCATCTCTAATAAGCACTACATGACGGTATGCTGAAAGCACTAGATGATGGTATTATATGAACACTAAATGACAATATTACGGTATATATGCACTACATGACGGTATGATGAAAGCGTTAGATGACGGTATTATATGAGCACTAAATGATACTATTACATAAGCACTACATGACGGTATTATATGAGCACTAACTGATAGTATTACATAAGCACTACATGACAGTATGGAGAAAGCACTAGATGACGGTATTATATGAGCGCTAAATGATACTATTACATAAGAACTACATGACAGTATGCTGAAAGCACTAGATGATGGTATTATATGAACACTAAATGACAATATTATGTAAGCGCTATGTAGTGCATAATACTGTCATATAGTGCATGACGGTAATGTGTAAGCAGTGCACTATATCACAGTATTAAGTAGGCACTATATGATGGTATTATATAAGCACTATACAATGGTATTGTATGGTAAAAGGAGCGAGGGCAGATATTATTAGATAATAAGGTTTCCATACACATTAAAGGTTACACAATAAAGTTTCTAGTATACTGTATACACTTCCACTCAGGGAGACGGAGGAGGTAATGTTATGGGTACGTAAGGTGATATACAAGGGGACAACTAAAAACCGCTGTGTACCAGGTAAAATACAAGGCTCCTGATTCTTAATAATACCGTTGTCCAATATTTGGCTCATTAATATTGAGTTATCTAAAATGAAAGCCTTCACTTTGTATAGTGCAATAGTCCATGGTGTAGACTAAATTCAGTCTAAGTTTAAAGGTTCGGAAATCTAGGTGCATGCTCACTCCCTAGCAGGATAACAAAAAGATTTATATCCTGCAGTGCATCATTTGGCCAACAGGGAGCAACCTACAGTGATTTTCTATTGTCCATTGCTTACAAAATATCTAAACCAGTGATCTCCAACCTGCAAATCTCCAGCTGTTGCAAAACTACAACGCTTGGAATGTGGACAGACTGGGAGTATGTATAGTAGCCATGAGGATAACCTAGAGCTGGTCACCATCTTACTGCCACCATTGTCAGCTTGGGAGAGTGTCAGTCTTTACTGCAGTTCCTGCATTCTGTTCCTTGCATTCTAAAGCTATTTGGAGTTTGGACGACGCGCTTTAAATCTAGTACAATGCTATCTGCTGCTATATGAATGCAGGTAGGGCATGTTCACACCATGGCACCTGGCTCAGGGCTCATGAGGGTCCAGCTGGTCCTGCGTGCTGTTCTGCTTGTGATCACAGCAGAATTCCTCAAGGCAGTCATGTCTGAAGCAATCCTTCATCGTGTCACATTCAGCCGAGTGATACTTATAATACGGTTCTCATGACATCATCCCAGTCTCATACTACGGGGAGGGGGATTCACAGAGGAACATCCAAGACACATATAACACCTTCAATATCCCCTTCTGTCAAATCCTTACTTCTATCTGTTACTAGGGAAGCTTCCTTATAACCATTACTACTAGTAAGAATTTTTTCACTATTTATATTTTTTTCTCATACCGAGCTTAATCTTCGCATGTCTGATGCTGTATACGGAGAAATCTCGCTATATTGTGGGACATTCCCATCTATCATAACTGACGCTACTGGATCCGCTAAAAAAACCGGACACATTAACATCACTTAGTCTCCATTAATGTCCACTTTTTTATTCCTTTTTTCTGCTTTCTCAGCAAAAAACGAAAAAATGGACAGTATAACAGACGTTACCATCCGTCATATGTCCATTAGTGGCCAAGCTGAATTTTTACCCCTCAATAATGTCACTCAAGCCCAGCTTTAGGTTTACGTCGGCCCTTGGCTAGTAGTCGCAGTGATCCCTCTGCCTACCCGCAGTTTGACAAGCATAGCTATCCATATTCCCATATTGTCCATATTACCTGTACTGTTATGTGCATTTTATGGATATGGCCGCCTGTACTGTCACCTGGCAGCCACTCCCATACCTCCCAACTTTTGAAGAACCGAAAGAGGGACAAAATGTGTGGCGCGCATAGCGCGCCGTGGTAAATTTAGCCCTGCCCACTTTTGTGTTGACTCCGCCCGCTGATTAATTTTTCATGTGCCCGCACACAGTATAATCCTCCTACAGTCACCCGTAAATTATATGTCCCCCCTCTATCTCTCCCCCAGTTTCATATACACCCTTCATCTGCCCCCAGTTTCATGTCCCCCCTCCATCTCTGTCCCCAGATTCATGTCCCCTCCATCTCTGCCCCCAGATTCATGTCCCCTATCCCTCCATCTCTGTCCCCAGATTCATGTCCCCCATCTCTGCCCTCAGTTTACTGTCCCCCCATCTCTGCCTCCAGTTTCTTGTTCCCCCATCTCTGCCACCAGATTCATGTCCCCCATCTCTGCCCTCAGTTTACTGTCCCCCCATCTCTGCCTCCAGTTTCTTGTTCCCCCATCTCTGCCACCAGATTCATGTCCCCTCCATCTCTGCCCCCAGATTCATGTCCCTCCATCTCTGCCCCCAGATTCATGTCCCCCCATCTCTGCCCCCAGATTCATGTCCCCTCCATCTCTGCTCCCAGATTCATGTCCCCCCTCCATCTCTGCCCCCAGATTCATGTCCCCTCCATCTCTGCCCCCAGATTCATGTCCCCTCCATCTCTGCCCCCAGATTCATGTCCCTCCATCTCTGCCCCCAGATTCATGTCCTCACATCTGTGCCCCCAGTGTCATGCTATCCCCTCCTTCATCTGCCCCCAGTTTCACGTTCCACCTCAGTATACATTACACTTACCTTCTCTTTCGCTCCCTCGCCACTCTCTGCGCGCCTCTCTCTCTCGGTGACACAGTTGTAGACGCGATGTGACGTCATTACATCGCGTCTACAAGCCAGTAACCGGCGGCAGCGGCGAAGGAAGGAGCTGACCTGTGTCAGTTCCTTGCTTCAGCTGCGTATGTGTTCAACTCAGATCTGCGTCCTCTGGATGCAGAGCTGAGTTGAAATCGGGTCATACCTCCCTCCAACCGGGACCGCGGGACACGTCACCCAAATCGTGAATGTCCCGCGGAAATCGGTTGGGAGGTATGCATTCCTATTAATGACAGGGGGAGCGGCTGCCATATGACAGTCCTCTTTTCATGTGAGCTCGATTCTGGTCAATCAGGTACCGACCTAAACCCATATTTACAGCACTGGGGCGGCTTCACCTGTCTGGAAGAATGGTGTCCTATTAGAGTCTCCATGACCCCCTTTGGCAGGGTACTTCCCTTTCGGAGGTGTAACACCTCTTTTGTGATGGGGACATACAAATATATAGGTCCCCTGTAAAACACCAGCGTGCCAGAGCATTGTTCCAGCCTTAGGAGAATTTCCCATTCTTCTTGGACTCCAAGATGTCATTCCTCTCCTCAGGAGCCTCCCAGATGTTCTAAGAAAGTTGGCATGTACTGGAATGGGTCGTTATACTGGCGATTTTGAAGGGCAGTCCAGGAAACCCAAAGGAGTGGGGTTTATGCAAATGTCATCTAAAAGTGGGCCTTCCTTGAGGTTTGAGGGTGGGCTTAAAGGCTTATTGCTGACCTATGCTAGGGATATGTCATCAATATCAGGTCAGTTATTAGAGTTTCACACCTGGCCCCCCCAGCAGTCAACTGTTCTCAGCAGCTGATACATAGAGAGTGGAGCAGGAAGCAGATAGCGCTGTTCTCTGTGTAGTGGCTAGACCAGGTACTACAGCTTAGATCCCATTTCAGTGAATGGGTCTGATCTGTAATACTTGAGAATACTGGTCTGCAAATTCTTCCTGGAAAAACCCTATAAATGTCCCAATTTTTGCTATTCAAATATTGGTAAGTATGTAAGTGGGATCCCAAATTATCACTTGACATTGACTTCATACCGGCGGTCTGCCTATATGGCAAAGGTGAAAAGGCATAGCTTGATACTAGTGTCTTCTTATTGGGCACAGGGGCTTTTGGACCCCTAGACAACCAGGGCCCAGGTCCCTACAGTTACACCCCTGCAGATGAATCATTGTTCTCCTTCAAATCCATCAATGTTCATGAGGTTTTGTCTCACCCGGCAGATGTGATCTCTGCCACCTGCCAACTTACCGCTGCCAAGAAGACAGCGCCCATATAGCAGCAGATAGCCTTCACCTGTGTATAACCCTACATATTGCCCAGGCTGACACCTGCAACGTGTTACGTTGTGTGTCTAGAACTCAGGAAACCAGGCCTGACCCTCACAGCCAGGGGCATCGACCAACGGCCAAGAGTGGGCATTTAATGAAGCTGGAATGGAAGACCCTGGGCGGATCAGTCAAGCAGTAAATGCAGACACATTATCACCTGAGGACTTGCTCCAATTTCACACCAATTAAGTAGGAATGAGCGAGGAGGGCAGCTAAGATGGGGACAGATAGCGCCGGAGACACAGGCTGATTGACATGCAAACAAGGAGCCTGCATTGCAAAGGGACACCTGTAATGAATGTGGGAGAGGGCTCATTACCATGTTAATACCCTGCAATTAACCCTATCAGTAATCACATGGATGACTCATTCCTATTAATGGTGCTTCAAAACAATGCACATACAGCATTATATAATGATACAGTATTACAGTATTACATAGTAAAATGTTCTGCAGCTTTGTAGAGTTCTCCTTGCTGTCAGTGAATACAACATGCGTGCACATGGAGTATGAAAAGAAGTACATGCTTAGGTCTCATGGTCAGGATAATATACGAGATCCATAGACTGTGTCATTTTTTTTCATGTTTCATGACATCATGCCATATGGCTAGATGAATATGTTGTGGTGATCTCGGCAGGGGCTCCATGTCCCCCATGAGCTAAAAGAAGAGACAACAAGGAGAAGGTCACATTTACTCCGGAGTCTCCGTTCGACAGGGGACTTTACTCTCCGCAGGTATAAGTATGAAGATGGCGGACCCCATTATAGTCAATGGGTTCCGCTGATGTCACTGCTTTAGCTCCTTATCTTCTGTAGCTGAAGCTTCACAACTAGCTTTGTGCTAAGGTTGGCAAGGTATGAAGGTGTTGCCTGTCATGAGACAATCCCTTTAAGAGCACTGTTGTCTTGTATTTAGTCTGAGTGGCTATAGGGGGTGCAAATGTAGCATTTCTATTGGCCCTTGAGTCTGAGGGCCCAAAAGCCCAGTACAACATAAGTAGATACCAATATTATGGATAGCACATGGTAAGTGGGGGCCACATTACAGATTTTGCATTGGGACCCAGGAGCTTCAGGTTACGCCTCTGACTATATGCAACTGCAGCAAGCAGAGTATTTGGAAAATGAGAAGCTGAAACAGAAAGGCGTATTAGCTTTCGGACTAGTATCTGGCCTACAATGCGCCAAAATTGGTCATTTTAGTGCATCTTTGAGTATATTTCTTGTATCTACTTGGAGATAAAACTTCTAATCTGCCAGACAAGTGGCTAGGAAAAGGGATGTGGCTTAAATGCGATAAAATGGACGAAAATTTTAATGTAAAATTCTGGGTTAAAGTAAACCATCTAATAAATAGTACTAAGTTATATTAGACAGTCTAAAGCTGCATCAGATTTATCATCCAGCATCAGTCACTGTGATAAACCTGGTGTAGTATCAGACTGTGTTTAGGTTTACACTAACTATGACTAAATATTCGCCATTGTGTATTAGAAATATGTAGAGCTTTTCCTGATACAATGCTCTATGTAGGTAACAGTGGTTAGCAGTCTTGCCTTGCAGCACTTGGCTCGTGTTCAATCTTCTCATGTGTATGGAGCTTGTGTGTTCTTTAAGTGTCCCTGTGGGTTTCCTCCGGTTTCTGTGGTTGCCTCCCACACTCCAGCATCCTCCCAGCAGGCCTATAGACTTCCATATAATTGTCTTTAGTTTGTGTCTGCTTCAACAGTTTACAGCAGTTTTACCTAAAGTAAAATATTCCAGGCCTTGTGAACCCCTGACTACCTGACTACGTCACTATAGCAGTACTTATCACCAAGCTTGTTAGATTTTTTTATGGAGATGATATGTAATGTATAATTCTGGCAGTTTTGTACTTCTTCACCATTAAAGGGGTATTCCTAATCTAATATATATGTGACTGCTGAGTGTCTGATCACTGGGACCCCACCAGTCCTGAGAATGAAGGGGCTACAGTGCATATTTACTGCTGCATTGCTCAGGTTTCTCCTGCACATCGGTGCTACTGGTCACTGGATGTGCAAACAGCTACAACCACTGTGCAGGCAAATACACAGCGGAGGGGGCGCAGACCAAATCAGTGCTGCTGTTCCGTCATTCTTAGGATCATGGAGGTCCTACACATTTTAGTCCCTCCAATCATGAAGTGGTATATACCTTGACATAATAGTACATCAAATGGGCTCAGGTGAGACACCTAATATACTATTACTAGAGATGAGCGAACAGTGAAATGTTCAAAGTTCGATTCAAGTAGCCGCTCAATACTCGACTGATCAATCGAACATCGAACCCCATTATAGTCTATGGGGAATAAATACTCGTTTAGGGGGAAACCACTATTTGACTCAGGAGGGTCACCAAGTTCACTATGACACCCCAGGAAATGATGCCAACACCCTGAAATGCAACTGGGACAGCAGAGGAAGCATGTCTGGGGGCATCTAACATGCCCAAGCCACTGTATTACATCAGGATCCCTGTCAGCTTGTGATGTGCGGGAGCTGACTTTTTCCCATAGGAATGCATTGACCAGCGTTGATTGGCCGAATGCCATTCGGCCAATCAATGCTGGTTCTTCCGGAGGAGGCGGAGTCTAAGATCGGTCCACAGCAGTCTCCATTCTTGTCCGATATTAGACTCCGCCTCCTCACAGACGAGCCTCCGGCAGAACCAGCGTTGATTGGCCGAATGCTGTACTCTGTATGGCATTCGGCCAATCAACGCTGGTCAATGCAATCCTATGGGAAAAAGTCAGCTCCCGCATATCGCAAGCTGAAAGGGATCTCGACCAGACAAAGCCCCAAAGAGCTGTGTGAGTGACATTCCCCCCTAAATAAGGTAATCCCTAGCTATCCCTGCCTGTACATCTATCCCTGTCTCACAGTCACATAGTTCACAGTCTCATATGAACCGGATATTAAATCCACTGTTCGTATAAAGTGGGTCACCTGATTTAGCCAGCCAATTACTTTTTCAGATTTTCTTTCGATGCCTCCATTGTCGTAGTTCCTGTCCCACCTCCCCTGCGCAGTTATTGGTGCAAAAAAAGCGCCAGGGAAAGTGGGAGGGGATACGAATTTTTAGTGAGTTTGCCACCTGGTGTTTGACTCGAATGAAACATCTCGAACAGCCTGATATCCGATCGAACATGTACTCGAACGAACGCTGTTCGCTCATTTTTAAATATTACAACAAAGTGATTGAGCACACTTGCAAAATCTCTATGGGGTGCCATTTGTCCACAGTGAAAGGACTTATTAAGGCAGGCGATTCTTACAGCAGTCTTACGCTAGTTTCACACCTGCTTTCGGGTTTCCACTCATTGGTCCACTTGGGCCCCCACAAATGGAAACCTAATCCGCTTAAAAAAGCGGTTACCCACGTAAACGGACGGACCCATAGGCCTATAATGAGATCTGCCAGGTTTCATAAAAGGGTGGATAAATGCGGAGTCCTGCTTATAGGACTTTTTTTTTCTGAATTTGTAAAGCAGAATGGGGAACAGAATCCCTGAGCGGAGACCGGGCGCAGTCCTGAGCCTTAATCGATTCCAAGACAGGCATAAGACTCAGCAAAATTACTAAGATGCTCCGACCTCTTTGCAATTCTAACGTACAGTATGTAGTTGTGTCAGATCAAAAATGTACTGCCGTACGGTTTTTGATATAACTCATGCAATTTTTCTGGTGGGGTTTATAGTAAATCTGGCAGATCAGAGCATCCCTGCCCCAACCCACGTAGATTACCAAAGTCTACAGAAGTGGTGAGTGAGGCTGAGTAGCGCCAAAATGGGTCAAAAATGTCCAAGTTAAGGCACATTTTTGTCCACTTTTGAGGCGCATTTGCCTTGATAAATAAGTGCCATTGTTTTTTTTTTACACAAAATGTGTTCTGTACGACAAAATGAATTTAGTGATCACAGAATCCATTTTGTGAATGCAGACAAAATCAGTTTGTTTTTCATAGTATGCAAAAAATATAATTTTTTGAAGCTGTTTACTTCATGAGTACAGAATTCATTTTGTCATACAGAATTATTTGTGTTTGCAGAATTTATTTCATGCATTTTATGATTATGACATATTTTTTGCAGAAATCTGTGTTTACTAAATATATCTTGTCCCACAAAATGCACCACCTTACCACCCCCTATAAATTTCCAGTAAAAACAGCATTTTCACAACATGGGGTCACATCTGCATTCAATATTCCGTTCAGAGAGTCCATTTGGGGACCCCTCGAATAGAATACCTAACACATTAAAAAGTGGTGAGCAATGTTAGCACACGGACCCCATAGATTATAATGGGGTATGTGTGTTTTCTCTGCTGTGTCCGCGCGAGTCACGCAGAGAGAAAAGTAGTTCTGGAAGTACTTTTGCCTGCGCATGATTTGTGCGGACTCTGCGCAGAAAACACACGGACCCCATTATAGTCTAATGGGGTCCGTGTGCTTTCATTGCTCACCGCTTTTTAACCGGTTAAGGACCGCTGGCCGTAAATTTACGGCCAGCAGTCCTGGTCTCTAAGACCAGCCGATTGTAAATTTACGGCCGGTCTTCAGAGACTCACTAGGCAGGGGGTGGGGCGGGGGGAGGGCAGGTATTAGGTGTTACTAACACCTAACCACCCCCTCAACAACATTCAGTCGGACTCAGTTCCGACTGAACGTTTTAACCCTTTCGATCGTGCCGTGAAACATCACAGCGCGATCGAAAGGGATCCGCCGCAGATTGAAGCTGATCGGCACCCCCCGCGGCGAGATCGGGGGGTGCCGATGTCAGTAAAAGGTAGTCTGGGGTCTGGCCAGTGACCCCAGATTACCGGAGCCCTCACATACCTGGTGATCCTGCCAGGCGGTGGAGGAAGTGAGCGATGTGTCTCACTTCCTCTGCTGCTTGCAGGACACGAGCAGGCTCATGTCCTGCTCGTGTCTTGCAAGCTACTATACAGAATCAGTTGGTGCTTTCATGAAAGCATCAACTGATTCAAGTGTCCTAAAGGGACACATGAAAAAGTTAAAAAAAAAAAAAGTTAAAAAAAAAGTAAAGTGTATGAAAAAAGTAATAAAGTTATAAAGCCCAAAAATCCCTTTTTCTCTATACAAAATGAACTATATAAAAAAGTACTAAAAATTAATAAAAACAATGCATATTTGGTATCGCCGCGTCCGTAACAACCTGTACAATAAAACTGAAATAATATTTAATGTATACGGTGTACATCTGAAAAAAAACCCGGAAAAAACCCGCAAGAAGTAGTGATTTTTCACCATATCACCTTACAAAATATGCTATAAAAAGTGATCAAAAAATCATATGCACCCCACAACAGTACCAATAAAAAGCGCAGGTTGTCCCGCAAAAAATAAGCCCTCAACCAACACTGTCAACCGAAAAATAAAAATGTTACGCCTCTCATAAGATGGCGATGCAAAAATCACTGATTTATGTCCCCAAATGTGTTTTTGTTCTGCAGAATTAGTATCGCATAAAAAAATTGCATAAATGAGGTATCGCCGTAACCGTACCTACCCGCAGAATAAAGGGAACATGTTACTTTTACTGTGCGCTGCATGGCGAAAAATTTAAAGGGTACAACTCAATGCCAGGATTTTATTTTTTTTTAAATCCAGCAAGAAAGAGTTAATAAAATGCATTCAGTATGTTGTAGGCACCCAAAAATGGTGTCATTACAAAATATATCACATCCCGCAAACAACAAGCCCTTATATGGCCGCGTCACCAAAAGAATAAAGAAAATATAGCATCTACCAATGTGAAGACAAAAAAAAACAAAATCGCCAAATTATTAGAATACAACTGGCGGCGTCAGGAAGGGAATGTATAAGCTGTGTCAGTGTACTTCAGGAGACACCCCAGATTTACAGCTTACAAGGGAAAGACACCAGAAGTGACCCCCAAAATGAGCCCCAGAGTGACTCCCCCAATCATAGGAGCTACTGGGACATAGTAGGGAATTTGGTGTCTGCAATGTACTCCGCACCGCTTACACATTCCCTCTTCGCCATCCGCTGTGCAGTCATGTCCGGGATACTAATACTCACTACACCCCCTGAGAAATTCTTTGAGGGGTGCAGTTTTCAAAATGGGGTCACTCCTTTGGGGAATCCACTTTTCTGGTACCTTACAGGCTCTACAAACATGGCATGGCGTCCAGATACCAAACATCTGAATCTGTACTCCAAAAGCCTCATCGCGCTCCTTCCCTTCTGCGCCCTGCTGTGCGCCCAAACTGCAGTTTATGCCACATGTATGACACATGTATGACACTGGTGTACCCGGGATAACGGACGTAATGTCATATGTGGGTATAAACTGATATTAGGGCACAGCCGGACACAGAAGGGAAGAAGGGTTATTGGGTTTTTGGAGCGCAGACGGCTTGGTTTTTGGATGCCATGACACTTTTGCAGAGACCCTAAACTTGCCCCTACAAAATGGGGTTTACAGTTACCTCCAGGTCTCTCCAAAAGGAACATGGCCCCCAGAAAGTCCCTCTAAATCTGTACCCCAAAAGCTAAAAAGCGCAGTGCTCCTTCCCTTCTGAGCCCTCCTGTGTGCCCAAGCAGCAGTTTACACCCACATATATATATTTTTTGCTCCTCGGGATGGCCCCTTAATAGTTTTAGGAGTGCAGGTCTCTGACAACACAAAGTGGGTGCAATGTATGGGGCACCGAAATGGCATATTTCTTTCAAAATTTAAATTTTCATTTTGGACATTCATTTTTTGGAAGCATTTTAGGCACAAAATGATAATACCCCTTGATTCATTCCTTGACAGGTGTAGTTTCTAAAATGGGGTCACAATGGGGGGTTTCCATTGTATTGATACTTTAGGGGCTCAGCAAATGCGACATGGCACCTGAAAACTATTCCAGCCACATCTGCCCTCCAAAATCCAAATAGCTCTCTTTCCATTCTGAGCCCCACCATGTACCCATACAGCAGATTATGGCCACATATGGGGTATTGCCATGTTCAGGAGAAATTTTGTAACAAACTGTGGGGGGCTTTTAATTCTTGAACTACTTGCAAAATTAAAAATATGGCGCTAAATGGACGATTCATTGGGAAAAAAAGTAATTTTTCATTTTTACATCCCAATGTTAATAAAATCTGTGAAACAGCTGTGAGGCCAAAATGCTCAGTATACCCCTAGATAAATTCTATGAGTGGTGTAGTTTCCAAAATGGGGTCACTTTTAGGGGGTTTCCACTGTATTGGTACTTTAGGGGCTCTGCAAATGCGACATGGGACTTGAAAAATATTCCAGCAAAATCTGTCCTTCAAAAGCCAAATAGCTCTCTTTCCATTCTGAGCCCCACCATGTTCCCATACAGCAGATTATTACCACATATGGGGCATTTCTGTGTTCAGGAGAAATTGTGTAACAAACTTTATGGAGCTTTTTCTCCTTTATCCTCTTGTGAAAATGAAAAATTTGGGGCTAAATTGAAAGTTTATTGGAAAAAAAGTAATTTTTCATTTTCATGCCCCAATGTTAATAAAATCTGTGAAACAGCTGTAGGGTCAAAATGCTCACTCTACCCTTTAATATGTTCTGTGGGGGGTGTAGTTTCCAAAATGGGGTCACTTTTAGGGGGTTTCCACTGTATTGGTACTCTAGGGGCTCTGCAAATGAGACATGGCACCTAAAATTATTCCAGCAAAATCTGCCATCCAAAAGCCAAATAGCGCTCTTTCCATTCCAAGCCCCGCCATGTCCCCATACAGCAGAATATGGCCACACATGGGGTATTGCCGTGTTCAGGAGAAATTGTGTAACAAACTGTGGGGGGCTTTTAGTCCTTTATCCCCTTGTGAAAATTAAAACTTTGGGGATAAAGTGACATTTTAGTAATTTTTCATTTACACATCCCAATGTTAGTAAAATCTGTGAAACAACTGTAGGGTCAAAATGCTGACTATACCCCTTGATGAATTCTGTGAGGGGTGTAGATTCTAAAATGGGGTCACTTTTGGGGGGTTTCCATTGTTTTGGTACTCTAGGGGCTCTGCAAATGAGGCATGGTGCCTGAAAATTATTCCAGCAAAATCTGCTGTTCACACACCCAGTGTCGCTCCTTCCCTTCCATGCACTGCTGTGTACCCAAAAATCAGTTTACACCCACATGTGGGGTATTTCTGTGCACGGGAGAAATTGCATAACAAAATGTGAGATGCATTTTCTCCTTTAACCCTTTGTGAATGTGTTAATTTTAGGTCTAAATGAATGTATTAATGAAAAAAAATAAAATGTCTAAATTTCACTGCCATATTATTGTTATTCTTATGAAAAACTTAAAGGGTTAACAAACATCCCAAATGCTGTTTTGAATAATTTGAGGGGTGTAGTTTTGAAAATGGGGTGATTTATGGGGGTTTCTATTATACAGGCCTTTATAATTCCTTACAGAACTGAAGCGGTCCCTAAAAAATTGGTTTGGGGAATTTTCTTGCAAATCTAGAAAATCGCTGTTACACTTGTAAGCCTTGTAACGTCCAAAATAAATTAAAAGACTATCAAAAGATGATGCCGATATAAAGCAGAGATATGGGAGATAATATTTATTTATGTATTTGGGTGGTATGACTATCTGCCTGAAAAGCAGAGAATTTCACATTTTGAAAATTGCAATTTTTTCCAAATTTCCATCAAATTTCCTAGTTTTTTTATAAATAAATACACAAATATTGATTAATATTTACCACTAACATGAAGTATAATGTGTTACGAAAAAAACAGTCACAAAACCACTTGTGTAAGTTAAACCGTCTCAAAGTTATTGCCATTTAAAGTGACACATGTCAGTTTTGAAAAAAAAGGCCTGGTCTTTAACATACTTTTGGGCCTGGTCCTTAACCGGTTAATTCGCTCAGTATTCTGTTTGGGGGGGTCTCCAAACGAACTCCCTGAATGGAATACTGAATGCAGATATTGAACCAGGCCTAAAAGAGTTTTCCGGCCATAAGTATATGATCGGTGAGGCCAGTGGGTGTCATGGTCCGTTCACTATAGTACCTGGTACAGCGACCTCTATATGATTGTGGCTGTGCCTGGTAATGCAGTTCAGTCAATTCAAATGAACAGGCCAAAGTAGGGTTGAGCTACAATACCAGACACATTTTCACCAATGAGGTTACTGCAGTGGGATCCTGGTGGTCAAATCCCTGTCGATTACAGTATATTCATGTCCTACCTAATCCTGCCAAATCCTAAAAATCTCCTATGATTGTCTGTCCATCAATATACATTTTTAATGTGCAGTAGACATTATTGCAAGGAACGGAGCCCACACCAAAGATTTTGCCCAGGGGCTTCCACGTCACTTGAGCCATCCTAGCTTGGATCTGGAGGGTTTTAGTTTTCAGTAAATGAGCAACCATGAGTAAAGAATCCCGGGCTGTCTCATGGAGAGATAATTCTAGGCCTAGATTCTTGCCACTAATGAAATAATGACAGCCCTTTGATTTGCCGGCTCATATGATCTTGAGTAACTTCCCCCGGTGCTGGGAGTGTCAGTGACGGGATTAGTAGTCAGACTCTTCCTGTCACACCACAGAGGTGCTTGATCCTTTGTAGTCTGGCCAAGGTGTGGAGAAGGAAGATGGTGGAAATGGCTGAGAGACTGGAGACCAGAAGCCTGACCTGCCCGGTGCTTACCCTGCAGGATTTCTCCATTGCAATGTAAGGTTACTGCTATTACACTGTGTACTATACATCTAATCCTATTAGAGACACTTCTGCTATTCCCATAGCACCTGTTTTGTAGTCTGTAATCTCATTAGGATTGCCCCTCAAAGGAAAGCAGCGGCCTCTCAACTCTGCTGACTTTACCATCCCAAAATAGTGCACCCAAACTGACCTGAATGGGAATAAGTCCCCACCGGAAATCATTCACTATTATCACAATTGCAAATAAAAATACAAAGAAATTCTGCAAATAATTGTGATTAAAATCTTTATACATTCTGTGTTTGCTTTTAGCAGAACCATGTGTCTCTATGGTTGCAGACTACAAAGAAACCCCTGTGTAGTCTGATCCATGGCCATGTTTTACAATCTTCTATCCTTCCTTCTTTACGAATCCATAAGAAGAAGCTTACAGGGAAATAGAGATGGACACACTTTGTGTGCTTAGTTTTGGAGGTATGTCAACCAGATTATACCCCATGGACTATTCATACCGCAGAGTATAAGAAGTGTAGGCCCAGGGGATGAGCAAAAACACACTTATGGTCACTTTCCCGGACCTCTCCTGAGTTCCCTTGTAGAGTCTGGCAATCCCTCGGGGTCCTCTTTGGTCATCTTCTGGTATCTGTTGGTCTCCTGGGATTGGGTCTCAATGGTCACATGTGGCAGCCTGACGTCATGGGTTTTGGTGGTTGTCTGGGGTTTTTAATATCACCCAGGACACTGGAAATAAGATGAACAAAGGGAACCAAAAGAGAGCTCAAAGCCTAAAAGGGATTCATGGGTGGTGAGCCCTAGTTATGGCTTTGGTCATGACCAAATCCTTTGGAAACAAATCTGGTACCTTTCGAAACAGTTTGCTCATGTATTATATATACAAAATTGTAGGCTTTATTTTCAACACTTTTGGGTATGTTAGATACAAAGTAATCTTTTTAACCATATGATTGTAAAGGATCAAAGGTCAGAGGAGGGACTATACAGTGAGTTGCTCATATCGCTTGGTGGATCTCATGAGGGGTCGCTAATTCTTGGTCTGCTCAAAACCTATTGGCCCCAAGGGTTCTTACTGGGAAGTGGATTCTTTAACCACAATCCATCTGAAGAAGACTAAACCAAGGTGCAGTTTCTTCATACCAGATTAGCTATGGTTTTTCTTGGTCTCAACTGGCAGTGGAGTTGTCAGCTGGGAGAATATGAGAAGCCAGAGAAGCAGATACCAACACTCTTAAGACTGTTGGTTGAGCCCAACTTATGGCTGCTCCTACTCAAGATAACGCATACCAGAGAAGCTCTCCATATAGGTCATATGGGGTCTCTGGATAAAGGTGGCGAGGGATATATTCTCCATAGTCACTACAATGTAGTAGTATAGAAGTGTACTCGAGCCCCTAAAATAGGATAAAGGCTGGGTCTTGGCTGGGTGGTGGTGTCTAGCAGCTTTGGAAAGGGGCCTATTTTTTGTTGTTTTCTATGTACGTCAATGCTTACACCACCAATGGGTGCATTAGCAGGCCAGGCCTCATTCCGTCTTCTCTCTCACCAGGGATGAATATTACTTTAAAGGGAATCTACGACTTCAATTTCATGAGCTTGCTGGGTAGTTAGGTACAGCTATGTATAGATCGTGCTGCAATTATCGGATTAGCCGCTGGACAGAACGCCTACGCCATAAGCTTAGTCTGAACATGAGGGGAGTTATTGGCTATAAAGCTTTCAGCAGTTCCCTAAGTCTGTTGTAAAGTTGTGTACTGGGAATATCAGGACACTACACGGCAGCCATTAGAAGCTACACAATATGCTGAAAGTGATGACAATTCCCATCATGGACCATTAATCGTTGTGCTCATTGTTGCCCCCTGTTGAGAAATGAACTTTGGAGTCAAGAAGCATCACCTTTAAGCCCATTCATCTGATCCACAATAGGGCAACAAATAGAGTAAACTGAGTGAAATTTCATAATACAGCGAAACAGATTTCCTCCACTTATACCGCTTTATGGATGACAATTTTTTGCAATTATTGTCAGACAACTTGATATATTTGATGACAATTTTGCCATTTTATAAACATGTTGTAGCCCTTGTAAAATATTCTTACTGGTCAATGATCTCAACATCTCTGGTTTCCTAAAAAGTTGTATTCCCGATGAAATAATTCTAGACTTTTCTTACAACTGTGGTTCAGATTAACTGGTATATAGAATGTGTGACTGCGGGAATACTAATACCAATAATCCAAGGATAACCCCATTACACTTCATCCAGGAAGCGTACGCCCAGCTGGACACCCTACTGACAAGTCCACCTTCCCAGGTAAAATTTCACTACTTCATACAGATCAACATCCTGCTGGGACTTAAAAAGAGGGACAAATAGTCAAGGAAAACAGTATAAGATCATGGAAATAACAAAAAGGATTATCCTAATGTAAGGGGGAATGTCAGCTCTGCAGGTAAAAGGGGAGGGAGGGTAAGGATCACCTCACCTGGAACTTAAAGAGCAAAGGGGAGGGGGGCTGCAGCTATCCCAGCCTAAGGCCGGGTTCACACGATGCATTATGGCACGTAATGTGTTACGTAGACGGCGCGCGAGCTTTTGCGGGCCGTACACGCTCCCATTGTATTCAATGGGAGCCGGTACCGTATACGCGGCGCTATTTTGCGGCCGCCGCAAAATCACGGCCGCAAAATAGTGCCACGTATACGGTACCGGCTCCCATTGAAAACATGATCTAGTCTAAGGTAACACCACCTATTTGTTGGTTCACATTTGGCCAGAATTTTATGCTATAATTTTGGGGTGCACAATGTCGCATCTTAAGCCACACCGAATTATAGCTTTCTGTATACTGTTTTTTCATTGAAATCAGGGATAAAACAGTACGCAGTAAGTAGCTGAGCACCCCCTAGTGGTGTCTGAATGCCTGAATGCAGGCAGTGTTTGATATTTTAAGATTATGCATTGAATTTGGAGCTGTGAAAAAAAAGGAAAGATATATTAAGACCCCATACACACGACCAAGTGTACTTGCGATGTGGAGCAAAGTTTGCACTAGAATTGGACGAGGCTCGTAGTGTCAGTACATTCCGTGGTCCACTTACGTCTATGGGGGCTTCCGATCCATTCCGATTACATGGATGATTATAGAGCAGGTCCTATCCTGTTCCGTGTCATCAGAACAGAATGGACACCTCTCCACAGACATGAATGCATCTCAGGATGTCACTCCTAGTCTCATCCAAACTTTGCCCCACATCAGAAGCAGACTCGCTCGTCTACATAGGGGTCTAAAAAAGGTAGTAGGCATGGATAAAAAGAAAAAACTGCTTATTTTGCTTTACTATGCATTTAATTTTCGTGGTGTTTTCTACAAAGAGAACACACTGACACTGAGATGTAATTCCTGGAAATACAGTCAGTAAAGTTCCATGTATAATTACCGTGTGTGCGTCAATCTGCCTTTCAGTAATGTTTTTCAAGAGCATTAAGAGCAAATCCTTTGTAAAGCGGGTGGTAGAGCCTTCTTGTGTGTGAGTCCTGCTTCTTGTGGGATAAAATCCATCACTGCGGCTCAAACTTCACAGGAACTCAAGAAATGTTGGTGAGTCAGACGAGAAAAGTATGGGAGATTATCATGTAATTCCACCATTGTCCTAGCCGTGATAGAGAGACATCTTCTAGTTCCAAAAAGAAGCGTAGTTTAAGACGTTCCGGCCTGTTGAGTCTTCAGGTGTGACAACGTTTGGGTCACATAATCATTGTAAACTCTATTTCAATAATAAAAAAAGGGGCATATTTAAGAATTTTTATGTCTGAAGAAAAAGCATCATTCATGTTTGGCCAACTTGAGGCAAAGAAAAATGGCCAAGGATGACAAGGAAGCAGATAAAGGCTAAAAGACAGCTATTAGAAGCTGACACAAAGTGATCCGTGATCTTAATATTTCCAGCATGTACTTGTAATACCGCCATCTGTACCCCTTTTACCAGGACAATAAAGAAGGATAGGTACAGTAACTGTTCACCGAACCTGAAGCATTTCCATGAATGACTACTAAAAATGGACAACGACCTGGCCACTCTTGACGACTTTATATGACTTAGTCCCATAATATCCACACAGGTTTGTGGTGCAATGTAGTCACCACAAACAACACCCAACAATGGAACAAAACCTTTACCGGCCTTAACTATAGATTGAAGAATTCAAAATCGATCTTGCCATACCAAACGTTACAGATCTCCAAAGCATCGACTCCAACTATCCAGAGTTTTCATGAAATGATCGACAATGGTTTTGTTCTTACAGGCGACGCTTCTTCTCGTACTCACAGGCTCGGCTATCCAACCCTTCATGACGTGGTAGGCTGCTTTCCAGGACCACATGGACCGGACACAAACGACATGTAGCTTGAATGACGAACACCAGACAAGGCGTGAAAACTCGTCTTATATAGGGAGTCCTCGCCCCAGTGTATCCAAAGCGTCATGCCGCAGCCAAGGTGAGGTCATAAAACTGGATGTGCAAAATAACTCTTCCAGAAGTACAACATGAAAACATAGTTCCATCTCTCTACTTACTGAATATCTGTCAAGAAAACACAGCATACAACATCAGAAGTACACAAGAACATCAGAATATGGATGCAATGGTCAAATGGCCGTCATCCCTCTATAGGTCAATGGTGACTGTTTCATCAAACTAAGCCTATTTGATGACGGTGGAGGACCATGAGCATGAATCTCATAAGATGTATGGCTAAACCAAGTTGCCCATACACATTGCATAATTGTTGGCAGATACTGATATCCACTGGATCAATTATCAATATGCATGGGGGCAGCTCAGCTATCTGGTGTATATAGGGATTAGGCATGTAGCATTTTATCATTCTGGATCCTTGAAACTCTAGATCCTTGGAAGCTATTTCTTCCAATACATCCATATCTCCATATCTCACTAGGCCGAACATGCATACAGTATTGAAGTGAAGCTGAATTATCACCTCTCTTGGAAATACACTTAAGAACTCTCATGGCTGGTTCTTTAAGTTTCTGCGAAGCACTGGTGGAAAATTTGAAGGCACCTCAGTGATACTTGAGTATTTGCCCTTCTAAAACTTAGTCTTGTTTGAGATAGGGGGCATTCACATGGAGGAAGTTGGAGCTGATTCTGGCACGATAACTTGTGGCAGAATCGTGCTGAAAAAACGGAAAACGGAACCCATTGAAGTCAATGGGAGTCTTTTTTTCAGAGCTCATTCTGCCCCGAGTTATCGTGCCAGAATCAGCACCAAACAAGTAAGGGCCCATTCACACGGAGTAAACGCATGTATTTTGGCAAAATACACGTGTAAAAAATACACGTGTAAAAATAAGACTCCCATTGATTTCAATGACATTTTTTTACACGTGTAAAAAAAACATGTCAAAATACACATCAAAATACACGTGTAAAATGTCATTGAAGTCAATGGGAGTCTTATTTTTACACGTGTATTTTACCAAAATACACGCGTGTTTACTCCGTGTGAGTGGGCCCTTACTTGTTTGGGAGAGATTTACATATTTAGCCTCTGATCTCTCGCAGTCACCAGCTGTCATGTCACTACTGAGGAATCTTCTCATTAAAGCCTCTATAGTCTACACTGAACTAATGCAACACAACGACTACTGAGCACAACTTACCTCATTACATATTGATGGCATGCCACTCACCCTGTGTCACTCCGTGTGAACGGGCCCTAACACGTGTTCCCCTATCAGTCTCCCTGTGCAAGACATGAAAGATTAATTTTATTACTGGTTTCTCACTCCTGACATCAGATCATGTGCTAATTAAGAGAACAGGCCGATCATTACAGAACATCAATGAGATGAGGGGTCTGCATGAAGGTAAACAACATTCGCTGCACTGTTGGACATCTATTAGAAGAAGCTTAAAGTATATCTGAAAAGGTCCCTAATTCTGTGCTGTTTCATTATAAAATATATCTCTACAGGGGTTGGAGTGCTACATTTTCTGATATAGAGTTAAAAAAAACATAGAGTTAAATGATAAAATTCTGCCTATTCTCCTCCACCACTAGAGGGAGCTCACTGCATATATGGGTATTGAACCTATAAATAAAACAGTATGTAGTAAGCTCTTATGCTCCCTTTAGTGGCCTATACAAGGAGCCTAAATTGTATCATGTAAACAGGTTCTTCATGGAGGCTTCAAGATTTACTTCCTTGGTGGCGCTATTGTTGAATGGTTCCGACTCTAGGTCACGAGATCAGAACCAGCTCCAGGTCTCCCTCCTCTCCCTTGGAGGATGACTGACTAAGGGCAAAGCCAATCCCCATAGAAGGAATAAATAGCAGTAAGCATAGGAAAGAAGAGAGATTTGGGGCCAGGCGCTGGTTCCGATCACATAATCTGGAGTTGGAACAGCCTTGGTTCATTGGAAATACAGTCAAAGTGGAAGTAGGTCCAATAAATCCCCATTAATTCTATGAAAGGATAAGATGGTGGTAGTAGAGAGGCCAGCAGAGTAACGACATGATCGATATTAATGAATTAGCCCCCTATAATTGGAATGTCTCTCTTGTCTCTTCACGTTCTCACAGAGCCGCTGCTACATTGAGATAAATGTTGTTTGGGTGCTCGAGGAACCTGACACCTGTTGCCTGGAGGGTACAATCGTCTGTGGACGTCTGTTGTACTTTCCGAGTCGAGCAGAGTGCAACAATAGCCAAAGACTATGGAAATGAAGATCTGCTGAGAACAACAAAGGTATTGTAGCGTTGCTGTCCCCGTGTGGCTCGATATCAAGTACTATTTAGCGCACAGTGATTAAGGGCTTTAACAGTTTTCTTTTTGGAACCACACACGTCCCAGACAGAGCTCCTCTGATGTCTGAGGAGGATCATGATACTTGCCAACTTTCTGGATTTTGATGATATTAATAATAATTTGAGATGGTGGGCTTTCCGAGACATTCATATATTCAATCTAATCTTCACTTAGAAGGTGTAATTACTTCTGTTGAATGGTCAGGATTAAGACATGCTCAGGCAAAGTAGATTAAAGAGTGTTTCCTTCAAAAACTTTAAAAAGTCTCGTCGTTGTCATCTCGTATGAAGTCAGTAGATAGTCTGTTCGGTAATTCCGGAAGTGTTATTTGTCTACTCCCATATGGTACTGGTGCGGCCCAATGTATGTACCTGGTAGAGTGAATTTCCCCAAAAGAGTACCCGGGGGGGGGGGGGCAAGGTTCTCGTTTTATTAGAATTTGCCCTTATGAATTACCATTACTATAACCCACAGGAGCTAACGAAATAGCCACTATGAAGAAATCCTAAATTAACTGAGGGATTCCTCCAGGGGAGAGCATATAAAGAGCATGTCCTTTGTTCTGGAGGACCTGTGCTGTCCAGTAATACACAGACAACACATGGAGATGGAGACAATGTTATTCTTCATTCCCTCCATGGTGGCGCTGTAGAGGAATTAAACTCTTACTGCCTGACTTCCCCACAGATTAAAGGTGAATGCTGGTGGTCCATTCAACAAATATGGATTGACCAAAGTGGACAACCAGTTTAACTTCTTTATACCACTCCAAATGATTCAAGGAAGACAGATGAGTTTTGTCTACAATGTTAAAAAAAAATCTAATTTTGAGTCCAGTGGGCTCAACACAATAATGGTCCAACAGCGGACACCTAAACATGAAGTGTACTAGGATCTACTTTCTAGGGTTTGCTGTAAGGTGGGCCTCCAGAAATATTTAATCAAGTCCAACTATGAGTCTAACTACAGTTGAACTCAACAGAAGATCAACCATTTAGATTACGACTACACAGCCAACTCTCCATTAGTCGCAGGGATTGCTGTGTCACCCTGCGATTCATGCACCAATTTGAGTCACATTTTTTTCCCCAAGGATGTAAGGACAGTGACTTCTGGTCGCAAAAAAATCAAGCATTGACAGATTTTTTTGCAACTATTTACCTAAGCCCTAGCTGATCGCATTGGGTTATACCATTGTTGTCATATTTGAAGAATGTTGCTTCATGTGTCTTCAGATATTTGTTTTATGTGTTGTAATTTGTACCAGGGACTTGGCTGCAATGTAAAACATCCCTACAGCTGCTCATATTTACACATTCACAGCACAAGCCGGTAATTCCCCTAACAGCAGCCACTATTTACACTTGCACAGCTCTATGCTAGGATGAACCCTCTTCCTATGAGCACAGGACTCCAGACATCTCTACAACACAGCTGCACTTCCTTAGGATGATAATTAATCAAGTTTACCTTCCATAGGTATAAAAAGTTCTATATGTTCATTCTCTATACAGCGTCCTGGTGCCAGGGTAAATGGTCAGCTAAATTTGTCTCTGGACAGCCGTGTCTTACTGAACATAATATAACATATCTAAAAGTAGAAATGGCGAACTGCTCAAAATTTGTTTCATTTTGCGTTCAGATGGCTTGGGTCCAAGATTTCTTAAGGGTTAAATATGTTTAGTTTCAACAACACCTTAAATTGGCTTAAAACATAGTGTAAAATACTTCCAGAGCTTTTAGAAAATATCTATAAAACATAGTGTAGAACTCTGTCAGGGCTCCTAGGTACCTATCTATAAAACATAGTGTAGAACACTGTCAGGACTCCTAGGTACCTATCTATAAAACATAGTGTAGAACACTGTCAGGACTCCTAGGAACCTATCTATAAAACATAGTGTAGAACACTGTCAGGACTCCTAGGAACCAATCTATAAAACATAGTGTAGAACACTGTCAGGACTCCTAGGAACCTATCTATAAAACATAGTGTAGAACACTGTCAGGGCTCCTAGGAACCTATCTATAACACATAGTGTAGAACACTGTCAGGACTCCTAGGAACCTGTCTATAAAACATAGTGTAGAACACTGTCAGGGCTCCTAGGTACCTATCTATAAAACATAGTGTAGAACACTGTCAGGACTCCTAGGAACCTATCTATAAAACATAGTGTAGAACACTGTCAGGGCTCCTAGGAACCTATCTATAACACATAGTGTAGAACACTGTCAGGACTCCTAGGAACCTATCTATAAAACATAGTGTAGAACACTGTCAGGGCTCCTAGGTACCTATCTATAAAACATAGTGTAGAACACTGTCAGGACTCCTAGGAACCTATCTATAAAACATAGTGTAGAACACTGTCAGGGCTCCTAGGAACCTATCTATAAAACATAGTGTAGAATACTGTCAGGACTCCTAGGAACCTATCTATAAAACATAGTGTAGAACACTGTCAGGGCTCGTAGGTACCTATCTATAAAACATAGTGTAGAATACTGTCAGGACTCCTAGGAACCTATCTATAAAACATATTGTAGAACACTGTCAGGACTCCTAGGAACTTATCTATAATACATATTGTAGAACACTGTCAGGACTCCTATGAACCTATCTATAATACATAGTGTAGAACACTGTCAGGGCTCCTATGAACCTATCTATAAAACATAGTGTAGAACACTGTCAAGGCTCCTAGGAGTCTGAAGTCGGCTCTTGCAGCTCATGATCCATGTGCAGTTGAAGTTGATGGGTAAACACCTTGTTTCACTGCACTTCAGCAGACTTCAAGTGCACACAGCACATGTATTCTAAAATGTACACAAATGGGTAAACAGCACAGAGAACAGGGCTGTGGTAGCCATGTTTGGTACCCTGAACCCCAGCATCATAAGAACATTTAGTGGCCCAATCAAGGAAAAATAATGAAATAAACAGAAAGATGTGGCCACAGAGGTTCCAAGATGAGCACTGTCACTCCCAGATAGGACAGACCTTTAAAATAGGTGTTACATGATCATCTTCAGCAGGGATGCCACATGTGTAGCTACTGTCTATAGGGAACTCATGATACAGTTTTTGGATATTGCCACTTAAATTTCTCCCTGGAGAAACTTAACAATCTCCTTAAGTCTTTTCATTTCTCTTCCATTGTCTCAGCCATCACAGTAAAGTAGCTGCACTTGCACATTCATGTCTAGGGAGTGAATATGATTGAGCTGTTCAGTCTTTCCTTTCATAGTCACGGGCTGCAGTAAGAGCAAGGTCAGCCCAGGGGTCACATACAAATGTATGGAATCTATAGCATTACAATATGTATTCACTAGGACAGGTTGTAATTACCAGCTGCCAATCACAATGTACATGAATCCATACAGACGTGTGGCTCGTGCTTCTAGAGTTGCCGTCAAATGGGAAGAAGGTCTTGTCATATTGTGCACCAGTTTCTGCTATAATGGTAGGGTTAGACACTTGGTCATCCTTTATAAGTGGGGACTACTTGACTGCAGGGTATTATTGGGGGTGATTGTTGAGATTGTTTTCAGATATTGAAGGGGTGTCCCAAGAGTTGCAAAATCATGAAAGCGCTTTACTGTATACATTTCATGTGCGCATAAAGATAACTGAATACCTTTCTTGTTTTTTAGGTGGAGACTCAATACAATGGAAAATTCATTCCTAAACTTCATTGCCGATAATACAAAGCAATTGTAATCTTGTCCTGTTCTCCACCATCCCACTACACCGAAGCCCACCTAGTACATGTTCTAGCAATGACGCAGGCATGTCATGATCACATCACATCACATGGATTTTTTTTATGTAGATTGTGAGCCCCATATAGGGGGTCACAATGTACATTAGTTTTTTTCCCCCTATCAGTATGTCTTTGTAGAATGGGAGGAAATCCACACAAACACAGGGAGAACGTACAAACTCCTTGTAGATGTTGTTCCTGGCGGGATTCGGACCCAGGACTCCAGTGCTGCAAGGCTGCAGTGCTAACCACTGAGCCATCGTGTTGCCCCATCAGATGGGTTTCTTTGCATGAGCAATCTGTTCTCTCCTTGCATTAGCTGTTGAGAACAAGAACTAGAGATGATCCATGTACTTATTGTCATGTATGACGACATGAATATTGGAGAAACGGCATCTTCAGTCACTTTTTGTGCCACATCATTTGTTCTGTGCCTTGTTCGCCACTTTTTGTGTAAATGGGTGGAACATGGTGGAGAGTAAGAGGGGATTGGGCATAAAACTAATGTTGGTTATACAGGAAATCTACAACAGTTCCTGACCAGCATAGATTTCGATTCTGGTTCATAGAAACCTCATAATAATTCTCACACTCCGCATACCAATTGGGGACCCAATAAGACTGACGTAGCAAATGCCAGTGTTAAAGGGGTTGTCCCATCACAAGGATCCTATCTATACTGCTTGTTAATGTGGATGTAAGACTTTTCCTAAATACATTGCTTCAGCAAAGCTGCTTTGTTTGTCCACTATCTTACTTTATTCATTTTTTTGTGGCCACATCCCTGACCTAGCTGCTCATGAGTCAAGTGATGTATCAGCTGCTCTCAGGGGGGGAGGGAGGAGGGGCTAAGTGCAGGGAGCGAGCCTGGAGGGGGGGGTAGTTTACCCTTTGGGGGAAGGGGCCGCCAATGCAGGGTTAGACGCCGGCAAAGGTGAAGCCAGCAACATCGCTATGCTTCTGCCCTGCATGAAGCCAGCAGCGGCAGAAGCGATGCTGTTATTCCGCTCCACTCCGGGGTCACATATGCAAAGTCAAGCGGCGAGATGCCGCCGGCCCTGCGTGCACGCTCATACACCAGTCTAGCCTTCACAATGCGAATACAGACCCGGCACCCTGTCGGGTCTGTATTTGCATTGTGAAGGCTAGACTGGTCTATGAGCGTGCACGCAGGGTCAGCGGCATCTCGCCGCTTGTCTTTGCATATGTGACCCTGTCCACCAATGACGAAACGAAGCCGGAAGACAGAAGATTTCAAAGAAACGAAGACTGGTGAGTATGCGACGTGGGAACACCCCTTTAAGAAATTCCATCCAATGTGTCTGAGGTACAGTATATTCTACGTCGCTGCCAGCAGAGGATTGCATAAATATCTAGAAATTGAAAAATTTTGGAACAGATGTGGTACTTGGAAATGGGCAAAAGCATAAGACTGAGTGAGCAGGTGGAGAGAAGATTCTGCACGGAGTAGTGAGGTACATGATGACCAGACATAATCTCAGTATTATACAAATACTGTACCTTTACCTTCCTGCCCCCTCAACCAGTAGAGTAACTACCATGGTAGCAGTGGTAGCAGCTTCCACAGGGCCCGGGACATTAGAGGCCCGGCGACAGCCGCTACCGTTGCGTTTTTTTTTTTTTTTAATAGGCCACGATGCATATGACCCATGATGCAGGGCTCCGGTCACATGATGTCCCGGAAGATGGCCGACAGCAACGGAGAAAGCAGGGGAGTTGGGAGATAGGTAAGTAACAGTAGTTTGTTATGTTTATATCCCTCTGGGTCTCCGATTATTATACTCTGGGGTCTGAAAAGACCACAGAGTGTAATAATTGTTCATGGGTGTCCACAATGGGACATAATACTGTGTGCAGGGGCCAGTATGGGGACATAATACTGTGTACTAGGGCCAGTATGGGGACATAATACCGTGTACTGGGGCCAGTATGGGGACATAATAGTGTGTGCAGGGGCCAGTATGGGGACATAATACTGTGTACTGGGGCCAGTATGAGGGACATAATACTGTGTGCAGGGGCCAGTATGGGGACATAATACTGTGTACTGGGGCCAGTATGGGGACATAATACTGTGTGCAGGGGCCAGTATGGGGACATAATACTGTGTACTGGGGCCAGTATGAGGGACATAATACTGTGTGCAGGGGCCAGTATGGGGACATAATACTGTGTACTGGGGCCAGTATGGGGACATAATACTGTGTGCAGGGGCCAGTATGGGGACATAATACTGTGTACTGGGGCCAGTATGAGGGACATAATACTGTGTGCAGGGGCCAGTATGGGGACATAATACTGTGTACTGGGGCCAGTATGGGGACATAATACTGTGTACTGGGGCCAGTATGGGGACATAATACTGTGTGCAGGGGCCAGTATGGGGACATAATACTGTGTACTGGGGCCAGTATGAGGGACATAATACTGTGTGCAGGGGCCAGTATGGGGACATAATACTGTGTACTGGGGCCAGTATGGGGACATAATACTGTGTGCAGGGGCCAGTATGGGGACATAATACTGTGTACTGGGGCCAGTATGAGGGACATAATACTGTGTGCAGGGGCCAGTATGGGGACATAATACTGTGTACTGGGGCCAGTATGGGGACATAATACTGTGTAGTGGGGCCAGTATGGGGACATAATACTGTGTGCAGGGGCCAGTATGGGGACATAATACTGTGTACTGGGGCCAGTATGGGGACATAATACTGTGTACTGGGGCCACTATGGAACATAATACTGTGTACTGGGGCCAGTATGGGGACATAATAATGTGTACTGGGGCCAGTATGGGGACATAATACTGTGTACTGGGGCCAGTATGGGGACATAATACTGTGTACTGGGGCCAGTATGGGGACATAATAATGTGTACTGGGGTCAGTATGGGGACATAATACTGTGTACTGGGGCCACTGTGGGGACATAAAACTGTGTACTGGGGCCAATATGGGGTATTATAGTAGGGTAGGCGGTAGGGGTCAGTTGGTCAAAGTCTTCAGCGTCAGTCGGGGGCACGTCAAAAGTTCGCCACAGGGCCCCGCCATTCCTAGTTACGCCGCTGCCCTCAACACAATTTTTTTTCACAACTAGTAATCTCATGCAACTCCTTTTTGAGACAAGAAGAGAAGTAAATAAAGACACATCTACTAAACCATTACTCATAATAATCTCAGCCTATTCCCTGAAATCCCAAGCTGATGGTGATGATCAGAACTGAGTAGACCACATCCAAATTTTTGATTTGTCCGAGTAGTTACTATTCCCCCGTGTCTTGTAATCTTCCACTTACTGTATATAATATCCTATAGACAAAGTCATCTATACAATGTAGAACACAACTAACTTGCACCATCATCTTGTTATGAGACATAGCTAGATTTCCCTCTGGGTGGAGAGTAGTTTGTGGTCCTAGAGGACTATTCGCTCCAGGCAGTCCTATAATGAGATTCATCATTGTGTCAGAGAGGGCAGGAGACGGGAGCCAGTGTGGTTCATGAGGTCTGATGTGGCCCGAGGTGTTCCTATCTCATATACATCAAATAATTCATCTTTTACATACAGGGAAAAATTCTCGGAGCTATTTAGACTTCCACCAAAAGACTTTCCAGTTAATTTCCTGTATGTCAATTAGTTTTTATGAGCTGTCTGTGTTGTCCAAGTCTGGTGTGTCTAGGATTCCCGGTGATGAGACATCCTATCATTCAAAGAGATATGACAAAATATACTATAGACTATAGGATGACTATATAGGATGTACATAGTGATTCCCGGCATCCTGATGTACTTATTATATGGTGATTGGGATTGTTTTTCACCATTATGTGGGAACTCTGACTGGTTTTGTACTTCGAGCTATGGCATACGGTTATAATGACAATGTGATGTCACTTTGGCTGCACCCCAAGTTGACTGAGTGAAATATTTTTCTTGGCTTACAAAGAATCCACAGATACTATACCTGTCCCTCTTACCCCTGATCTGTCCCTTTTACCCCTGACCTGTCCCTTTTACCCCTGACCTGTCCCTTTTATCCCTGACCTGTCCCTCTTACCCCTGACCTGTCCCTCTTACCCCTGACCTGTCCCTCTTACCCCTGACCTGTCCCTCTTACCCCTGACCTGTCCCTTTTACCCCTGATCTGTCCCTTTTACCCCTGATCTGTCCCTCTTACCCCTGACTTGTCCCTCTTACCCCTGACCTGTCCTTCTTACCCTTGACCTGTCCCTCTTACCCCTGACCTGTCCTTCTTACCCCTGACCTGTCCCTCTTACCCCAGACCTGTCCCTCTTACCTCAGACCTGTCTCTCTTACCCCTGATATGTCCCTCTTACCCCTGACTTGTCCCTCTTACCCCTGACCTGTCCCTCTTACTCCTGATATGTCCCTCTTACCCCTGACTTGTCCCTCTTACCCCTGACTTGTCCTTCTTACCCCTGACCTGTCCCTCTTACCCCTGATCTGTCCCTTTTACCCCTGACCTGTCCGTCTTACCCCTGACCTGTCCCTTTTACCCATGACCTGTCCCTCTTACCCCTGACCTGTCCCTCTTACCCCTGACCTGTCCCTCTTACCCCTGACTTGTCCCTCTTACCCCTGAGCTGTCCCTCTTATCCCAGACCTGACCCTCTTACCCCTGACCTGTCCCTCTTACCCCTGACTTGTCCCTCTTACCCCTGACTTGTCCCTCTTACCCCTGATCTGTCCCTTTTACCCTTGACCTATCCCCTTACCCCTGACCCGTCCCTCTTACCCCTGACTTGTCCCTCTTACCTCTGACTTGTCCCTCTTACCCCTGACCTGTCCCTCTTACCCCTAACTTGTCCCTCTTACCCCTGACCTGTCCCTCTTACCCCTGACCTGTCCCTCTTATCCCTGACCTGTCCCACTTACCTATGTACAAAAGCTGGGAGACACAATATATAGAAGAGCATGGGGAATCATACAACGCAGGGCATTATTGTGCATCGTTCCAGGGACATTCGGGATATTTTTGCTGTTTCCCACCCCAAGGACGAGGCAGAGATTTTAATGAGAAAATAACTCCAGGATATATTTAACTACCATACATGTAAAATGCAAATTACATCAAACTGGGCCCTTCCATCTCTCCATTAATTAGTCTGGAAACACAATGTACAGTATTTGTTTCTTTTGCCATATTATTCGGTATAATTATTGGAGAATGGAGACCTTACACATAATGAATGGATTCTTTCACCGCCCGACCTCTGAATCACAGCAGAAAATCAAATTTGTACAACTTGTCAAAGTAATTCAGTAATCGGAAATCTGGAACCATGACAAGGTTAGGAACCCTCTGGGTTATCCCAGGGCAAAGCCCCATGTCCCCATTTGGTCTCTATACTGTCTGGGAAGTAGATTCATTGTTGTGTATGATAAACCTAAATATCTATAGATATTAAAATCTATATGCCCTCTTATGCCTTATCCAAGGGGTATGCAGAGCTGATGGGACTAGTTCTCCTTGATCAAGTCCTACAGGCAGTGCTCCCTAAAATATGCAAATTAGCTCTCCTCTAGAAGGAGGTACCTTGGCTCTGTAGTGCCACCTATAGGCAGCTACCATAAAAGTCAATTTCCAATCCTGTTAAAGAGTCTTGAAACATAAATACAGGGAAACCATAAAATTGATGCCAAGGACAATGTTCCCATTATAGGCCTCTTGCACATATTATTATGGACCTATGTTGATAGCCTGATATGGGCCCATACTGTAACTGTGTATTATGGAACAACTCACTATACCTTTCAGCATGGAGGTTCTCTCTACGGACCCTGCTTGTGTCATACAAGGTTTTGCTAATATACTCACTACAATTCTCATCTTATATGGGGTTGGTATGGTCCACCATACCAGAAAATTGTTGGGCTTTTTTGCACCCAAAAAAATCTGCTATAATAGGGTCACTAGGGTCCAGCAGAAGACAACTCCATGGGTTGAATAAGAAACAACCTTGCGCGTGTTTGATAAAATTAGAGAGTGGCTCTCACCAGGTTCTCACCAACATGACAATACGTTATTAGTTAGGCCCTATCGTAGCCTCATGGACATCCCCTTTGGTTTGTAAGCCTTTACACATCACCATATCTCCATTCCAGGTCATACATCTCAGCACCTCATTTCTACAAACCCCCATGAGATGTAACCAAGTCATCATCGTAAGCAGAAAGGATGGATTTAACGTTCTCAAAGTTTCCTTCTGAGACACAAGAGCCGTAATGAGTTGTGTGACTGACGTTCCTATTCCTAAACATCCTGTGGAAGCGGCAAGTGCAGATTTGGAGCAGGAAAACATCTTGTTATTCCTTCCTAATTCTGAGAATTGCACCTCAGCAGGTCACCTGTCTATGCCGGTTAAGCGTTTTTTTGACAGCCAGGCTATGGGAAGTGCCCAAACTGAGCTTTCGTTAGCTGCAGTCCCCAGGGAGCGGCCTGCTTCATGATTTTTATATTAGACCCCTGGGGTCCTGGAATGTTTCAACTCCAGATCTAAATTCGTACTGAGAAGTTCCATTTAAATCCACAGAAGCAGAACGTCTCATCGGGATTCAGGACACAAATGCTTCCATAATTACTGCCGGTAGTAGCGGCCAATAAAGATACAGTTATCTGGAGGACTTATGTAGGAAAAGTACATGAAAGATTGGGAAATGAATGACTATATGGTAATATTAAAAGTATCCACAGCTTATTGCATACCATATTGAACTGTTTTATTAGGGTCTGTTCACACAGAGTTTTTTGGCATTGGATTTTGACGTGGAATCCGCCTCAAAATTCGCTGCCAAAAACGGCTCTCACTGACTTCAATGGAAGCTGCTCGCTTCTTTTTCCCGCTAGCTAGTAGTGGAAAAAAGAAGCGAACTGCCCTATCTTGCCGTGGATTCCACAACTGACTCAGCCGCGGTGTCCACGACGCAGGGCTCGCTCCCAATTAGGCCCATTCATTCGGGCCTAATCCGGAGCGGAGTGTGGCGATGGAATGCTGGTGCACTGCATTGGCATACTGCGTGGCTAGCCGCGTGGACTGTTCACATACAGAAAGCAAATTCCACCGCGTGAACCTACCCTTAGTTTGCACTGGTCCCTTTATTATCACTGGTGTAAATGCTTGCATATTTACCCCAGGGGATACTTATGTGGTTAAACCTTCTACTATTTATAACATATGTTTACAATAACATTTATACCTTTTATTATAACTTTGAGGTGTCCATATTTCACATCATAGAGTAAATCATGGAAAAAAGACAACGGAGGTAGGTTTCAGGCCATCTATTAGGCAATACAGATAAAATGCAAGGACATTCCAAGTGTTTTTGGGCAGGATGCAAAGATCAGCTTTTCCGAAAGCCTTCAGGTGCCAAAAGCTGGTGCAATGGTGGCACATGCAGCACTGCTCCTATTCACGTCCTGGAATCCACACAGCAGTCTCGTCCACTGTATAGCGGTGGTTCTGGGGAACTGCAGCGCCGCTTCTATTACCTAAGGCCAGTTGCATGATTTAATAGTGCGGGCTGCATGAGGGAGACACGGGGTGTCCCTGCGTGCCACTCGCGCAGTAGCCTGGGCCTTGCTTCTACAGCTCCTTTTATTAAGTGAATAGGAGCCACAGAAGCACAGGCCACAAAATAGGACAGGAATAGGACATGTCCTATCTGATGCAGCCTGGACTGTCGGCCTGCATACGAGACTGGGAAAATCACAATCATGTATGGCCCATAGAAAAGAATGGGTCAGTGTGTTCTTTATTAAATACACAGATAGCACACTGACCCACACCACAGCCTGAACATGCTTCCCATCCACTCCACCAGTTTCCAGTGGCTGGAAGTTGCCAGAACAGCTTATACGTGTAGGGTCACGGTGTTGGACCCTCACAAATACTTATGACCGATCCTCTAATAGGTTGTTGTGATGAGTCAATCCCAATTACAAATGTCTTTAATAACTACTGACTATATTAAATATAGAAAAACAAGGCTAGAATAAGTATGCCAAGGGTACACAATATTTTTTACTAATACAGGTCTATCCAGCCAGGGCCGCCGATAGGGCAGTATTACTGCTACTGGCGTCAGGGGCCCGGCCAAATTGAAAAATGAGGGGGGCCCGGTGCCGGGCCCTGGCGCCCGCAGCAGTCATTGTGCCCAGTGAGTCCGGACCTGGGGAGCCCTAGTTTCAAGCGTGGCCATTGACGTCTGTGATAGAACAGGACGTTGTAGCCCCTGCTCTACATAGGTGTCACTACATAGAAAACGGCATAAGACCTGTGAGGGGGCGTGGTTAGTGACGTCATCACAGGTCCTTTGCCGAGGAAGAGAGACTTCAGCCCCAGGACACAGCAGGAGCCTGGGAAGGTGAGGGAAACTTTCAGTATTTTTTTTTTTTTTTTAGAAATGAAATGACTGTATTGTGGGGGTCATATATTTACTAACAGGGATTAGTTTTAATAATTTCAGGGTAACATAAGGGGAGGGGGGGCTATTTATAAGGAGGGTTTATTGTTAATATCCCTAGGGGAGCTATTATATAACAATGGGGAGATAGGATATACATACCCCCTTATATAATAGTCCCCATAGACTAGCTTATATATATATATATATATATATATATATATATATATATATATATATATATATATTATATATATATATATATATATATATACTTTATATATATATATGTGTGTGTGTGTATATATATATATGAAAAAACTACTATTAATAAGTCTAGGGGGGAGTTTGTATAAAAAGAAACTATTCATAATAAATCTGGGAGTGGGAGGGAGTATATATATATATATATATATATATAGATAGATAGATAGATAGATAGATAGATAGATAGATAGATAGATAGATAGATATATAAGAAGACAGAGGAACTATTATTAATAATTAGGAGGATATATTACTTACTAGCTGGGGGAACTATTAGCCCCCCTCATTACTAATAGTTCCCCCAGCCTTATTAATATTATTATTAATAAGGAGGGTCTTATATTAGTAAGGTTGGTGGAACTATTATTTATTACAGGGAACTAATAATAATAAGGCGGGTGGGGAATATTAATAAGGGAGCTATATATAAAAGAAGGGACTATTATTAGGGGGCATTCACACGGAGTTACGCAGCGCTGAATCTGGCACAATAACTCGTGTAAGAATCAGCGCTGCAAAACAGAATCCCATTGAGTCCAATGGGTTCCGTTTTAACGCGCGTAACACATTGAAATCAATGGGAGGCCTTTTAACCCATTGCCTTCAATGTGTTACGCGCGTTAAATGGAATCCATTGAACTGAATGGGATTCTGTTTTGCAGCGCTGATTCTAACGCGAGTTATAGTGCAGAATCAGTGCCGCGTTACTCCATGTGAATGCCCCCTTAATAAGGTTATGGGAACTATTATATATATATATAAGAGGGGCTATTTATAAGGAGGAACTATTAATAATAAGGTAGTACTAATAGTACTACCCAGTATTGCCCTATATTTTTTGTGCTATATTAATAATAAGGTCAGCTGGGGAATTATAGTTCATATGGAGGGATTATTATTATTAATGAAGCTGATGAAATTATTATTTATAAGGGGGGATATTTGTAAGAAGGATCTATTACTTATAATGGGGAGCTATTCCTGAGAGAGGAGGGGGTATTATTTATAAAGACAAACTATTATTTCTAAGGGGGAACTATTATTCATAATCGGGAACTATTATTTATAAGGGGGAGCTATAATAACTCATAAGGTGATACTAAAGGTGGTGATTTCTATTGCATATGGGCAAAATGGGTTTTATTAATTTACTATTTTAAAAGGAGTTTTCTAGCCGCAAACTGATTTTTGATACTGATGATCTATCCACAGGACAGGACCTCAGTATGTGATCTGTCGGGTCTGTCTGTTCTAGCGGCCTCCATGTGCTGACAGCTTATAGTGGACAGGATGCAGCACTGCTACTATTCAAGTAATAGGACTGGCACAGCAGCGCCATCCTCTGTAAAGTGGTGTTTCTGGGTTTTTCAGCGCCGCTCCTATTACTTGAATAGTAACGTTGAGGCATCCTGTCCACAAGCAGCGTCTGGCACCAGGAAGCTGCTAGTACAGCTGATCTGTGTGGGGTTCGGGTGTCGAACCCTGTCAATCAAATCAAAATCAAATCAAAAAAATGCTTTATTGGCACATCCGAATAGGTATTTGGCATTGCCAAAGCTAGTAAAGTGGGTGGGTGGGTGGGGGGAGTTGGGTTGGGTGGGTGGTGGGTATGGGGGGGGGGGGTTCGGTTATAACAGTCCATGGAGTCTCATCTTCCTCTTCGTTGGTGACTGCTATATGGGGAGGTGGGGGTGGGGGTGGGTGGGGCTGGTGTTTTGGGATAAATATAACAGTCCATGGAGTCTCATCTTCCTCTTGTTTGGTGACAGCTGGACACGTATTGGGCAGCGATCTCCACAGTGGCCTCTTCTTCTCCCAGTAGGATGTAGAGTTTCCTCTTCTCGTCTGCAGATATGAAGTCTGGGATGTGGGCAGAGAGTCTTTGGTAGTAGACGGCCCTCAGATTATATACTGACATTCTGATGAGCCGTTCTGTAGATAGATTATATACTGACATGCCGATGAGTTGTCCTGTGGATAGGTTATCAGTATAAAAGAATCAATTTGGGACAAGAAAACCCTTTAGTTGATGTGATGTTTATTAGGTTAGAAGTCTGTGTAGTGCTTGGCTATTGTCTTTGATTCACTATGCAATGTAGTGGAGGTTGTCACAGTGTGGAGGTCGTGTACTATCTGGTCCCTGTATAGAGGTGTTGTTGATCTATACATGATGTGTATTGTTTGGTAATTGTCTGTATAGTGGTAATAATTCTCCCCAGTATAGCGTTACACACATAGCAGTTTCACAACTATATATATCTTTACAATTTTTTTTGTATTCCTGATCTTTTGAGACTATATCAATGCCGCTGGAAGTGCAGCCCTGACTACTGAAATGACTGAATATGATGGTGTTAGTATGTCAGGATATGGGGGCCCCTCTTTTAGTTTTTCCCAGGGCCCCACTTTGTCTAAAACCGGCCCTGGGGCCCGGTTTTGGCCCGCCACCGTGTGCTGGCCCCCGGGCGCCCACAGCAGTCATTGTGCCCAGTGAGCAGCGCCGAGCTCCAGCTCCTCGCACAGGCGCAGTACTACCCGTATCGAAGCCGGCGAGCGGGTAGTACTGCACCCATGCGAGGAGCTGGAGCTCGGCGCTGCTCACTGGGCACAATGACTGCTGCAGGCGCCAGGGGACATCATTTATAGGTACAGGGGGCAATGTCGCAAAATAAAGTAGTTTTAAAATGGTGTGTGTGTGTGTGTGGGGGGGGGGGGGGGCAGACACTTAGACTGTATGGGGCCCCAAAATTCCTGATGGTGGCCCTGTATCCAGCCTCCACCTTCCATGATGAGGGTCCCAGAGAAGAAGATCCATAATTCATATTATCTGTTCTCCATAGATGAAGGCAATAGTTATGTACTTAGAGGAGGTATGTTTTTTGGTCTATTCACTTTTCTATACATTGGTCTCCAAGGAGTTCCCAGGATATCCTGGTTGTTTGCCTGGTACCTGTTGATCTACTCCTGTCCAGTATAGTCCTTTGACCTGTCATGTCCTGACTGCTGTATCGGTGGTGACACTTGGGTCCATTGCTGACTACGCTATTACTGCATCATAGCTGCTCTTGACCTACACTACTAATGCGCCATTCACCTTTTAAGGCATACCGGGTGCTGTAATTTTTCTACTACTGGAAAGCTATGGATTAGAGATCAGTAGTCATGGGTTAAATACAGTATCATCAAACATAATGGCGGCCCTGATTGGTTTGGAGTTTCCAATTCATGATGAAACACAGCTAAGATATGATTAGAGGTGACATGGGCATTTTTATGGCAGGACCAATTTTTTATTTGCATTGCTATGTTGTGAGGTTGAAGAGATACCGTCTTACCCTGCTTTACTTCTCATACTCTTCTATTGATCCCTCCAGTCTCAAATAACTCAAGAATTATAGTCATGAACCATCATAGAAGGATCTGGGCTTTGATACAGGAAACCATCAGGCTGTAACCTCTGGGCATAGTTTCTGTTCAATGGCTTCTGACCCAAGCAGATTGAGAAACATTGGTGCGTGGCAGGCTGAGGTTAGGCAGAGCTTGTGCTCTATGGTAAAATAGGCAGAAGGTCTTGGCAGGTGGCACAGGATCAATATAGTAACTAGGCAGAGGTCAGGGCAGGTAACACAGGATCAGTATAATAAATAGGCAGAGGTCAGGGAAGACAGAACAGGATCAGTATAGTAAATAGGCAAAGGTCAGGGTGGGTGGCACAGGATCAGTATAGTAAATAAGCAGAGGTCAGGGCAGGTGGCATGGGATCAGTATAGTAATTAAGAAAAGGTCAGGGGAAGTGGCACAGGATCAGTATAGTAAATAGGCAAAGGCCAGGGCAGGTGACACAGGATCAGTATAATAAATAGGCAGAGGTCAGGGTAGACAGAACAGGATCAGTATAGTAAATAGGCAAAGGTCAGGGTGGGTGGCACAGGATCAGTATAGTAAATAAGCAGAGGTCAGGGCAGGTGGCATGGGATCAGTATAGTAATTAAGAAAATGTCAGGGCAGGTGACACAGGATCAGTATAGTAAATAGGCAAAGGTCAGGGCAGGTGGCACAGGATCAGTATAATAAATAAGCAAAGGTCAGGGCAGGCAGCACAGGATCAGTATAGTAACTAGGCAGAGGTCAGGGAAGGCAGCACAGGATGAGTATAGTAAATAGGCTGAGGTCAGGGAAGGCAGCACAGGATGAGTATAGTAAATAGGCTGAGGTCAGGGCAGGTGGCAGAGAATAACTATAGTAAATAGGCAGATTTCAGGGCAGATGGCACAGGATCAGTATAGTAACTAGGCAGAGGTCAGGGAAGGCAGCACAGGATCAGTATAGTAAATAGACTGAAGTCAGGGCAGGTGGCAGAGAATAACTATAGTAAATAGGCAGATTTCAGGGCAGACAGCACAGGATCAGTATAGTAACTAGGCAGAGGTCAGGGCAGGTAGCATAGGATCACTATAGTAATTAGATAGAGGTCAAGGCAGGTAGCAAAGGATCAGTATATTAATTAGGCAGAGGTCAGGGCAGGTGGTAGAGAATCACTATCGTAAATAAGCAGAGGTCAGGGCAGATGGCACAAGTAAAGAGTCAGATAATCAAGCATATGTCAAATATGGGGGGTCAAAATACACAGTAGGAAGATATATCTTCACAAAAAGAAGGTAAGATAGGGATCTTTTTGCTCAGGCAATCTTCCATAGGAGGAGGATGCCTTATACTGCTGAGGGACCACAGTGATAGGTTGGGGACAGATGACCACCAGGTACAACCAGGAGAGAGACAGAGCACAGTAGGACAGGGTGTGAGTATTCCTGCATCCGTGACTGCCCGGACAGTAGTGAGTACACCTTCCAAGAAGTGTGAGATATCTGATCATCAGTATAGTAGGTGCTTCCTCAGTGCCCTATTGCCTCATTTCACCTTTTCTATATATTCTTGAACCACAATGCCCCAAGCCCCCCAAATCGGTTATACGGCACCCACCTATCATGTGTCAGTTATAATACTGAAGTCTCCTGAACCCTGGAACACAAGTCCTACCTCTGTACCGCTTATAGCTGTGCCCCTGCTCTTTTCTAATTTAGAGCAAATGATGTTATTAAGAACCCAGAATCCGCCCCATGCACGAATTACACGCACGCGTAGTTGTGATTATAGTAAATACGACCTCTGACTTTCCACGCTAACATGACATTATAATATCACTCGGTGCTATTCGCTCAAGTTCATTCTCGTAAATTGGAGCAGAAAGTGATTTTATTTACCAGTAAACAGAGCTCACACCCAGCAAAAATTACCATGAAGAGCGGTTTATGGTTAATAGGATTGTATCTGTGTGTATCGCACAACAACGAATCGTGTCCCCGGGATGTTTTCACTACAAATAACCTGGAAATGAGCATCGAAGCCGAGAAACAAGGGCATCGGGATAAACTGTGGTTCAGCAAGGGTTAAGAAATGAGGCGGAAGGACAAGCTGCAACAGATCTCAGAGGAAGAGATACTTGTGCATTTGCAAGAGTAGATATAAAATTTCAAGGTGGATTAAGAATTTGGTAGGCCGCCAGTTGTGTCTAATGCACCTTAACCCTTCAGAGGCCGGGGTAATCTGGCTTTGGAAAACAGTTCAAATTTAAAGGGGTCGGTCAATTAAGGGATTATTCACACGATATAAGTGCATGGACAGATACAACCATTTTTCACAGACATTCATGGCACGACCATGTGCATAAGGCTAAGATGCAGCAAACATTAGTCTGCAGGGCAAAACAACTACAAGTGTTCAATTTATCTGCAGCGCCACCACAGGGGAAATGAAGCATTACATGGTGTCCATTAAAAGTAGTGGAATGTATGTGTAATGTGTGGACATTAGTGATGAGCGAGTAGTATTCGATCGAATACCTCGCCGGCATACGAATGCGTGTAATCGGTCGAACACCAAGGGGCTAAACGCATTGCATATTCAAAGTTTTTAACCCCTTGGTGTTCGGCCGATTACACGCATTCCTATGCTGGTGAGGTATTCCATCGAATACTACTCACTCATCACTAGTGGACATGTTAGATCAGGGGTGCTCACACTTTTCAGCATGTGAGCTACTTTATAAACTGACCAAGGGATAAGATCTACTACCCACTTCTTGTGGGTGGGCCGGGGCAGGGCCTGTGGGTGGCCTGGGGCGGAGCCTGTGGGTGGCCCGGGGCGGGGCCTGTGGGCAGGGCGGAGTGTGAGAGCAGGAGACTGCTCTCCGGTGTCTGCTTGTTCACAGCGCAGGCTGAGAATCATCTCTGGACACTGGCCAGTGTCTGGAGATGACTCTCAGCCTGCGCTGTGAACAAGCAGCACCCCGGCTCCCTCCATCCCTAAGAGCGGGGAGAGCGTCATCCCCCAGAGCTGCTGCTGTCCGACCTGCAAGTGTCCGGAGTGCTTAATCACAGCTCAGGCTGAGAGTCATCTCTGGACACTTGCAGGCGGGGCCTGCAGACACCGGGGATCCATACGTCCTTCGCGATCGACCGATAGAACGCGATCGACGTATTAGGCACCCCTGTATTAGATCTTTGTAGTTGATAGCCGTGCAGACTGATCGGTTAATGCTGAAGGTCCTAATAGGTTATGGGAACTTGGAAATTACAAACTATCAAAATCTTTGAAAATCCTTCAATGGGTTCCTTTTTCTACTAGCAGAAAAAGGAACCCATTGAAGTCGATGGGAGGCTTTTTTACAGCGCTGAAATTCCACACCAAATTCCTCACCATTTTCTTCCATGTGAATGGACCCTTAGGTCCATAGGTTTTGCAGACCTATGCCAGTCCAAGACAAGCTGTCCTGGACTGGCTTAGCGTCACTGTCTCGGCAGCCCGGCATGGGAAGTGAGCGGTGGACGCAGCGCTGCTCCACCGGCCTTCCCTCACGCTCACGCTTCCCTCATGCCTGCTAACCCCTCCGCTCCGCCCCCTTCGCCCCGCCCCTCCTCCGGGGGGGGGGGGGCAGCTTTCTGTCGTCCGCCTCAGGTGGCATAAGAGCTAGGTTCACCCCTGAGCCAGAATGTCAGTTATTTTGCTGGTACTGTACAATGCAGCTTTTTTCTGCTGCGTTTCAGGATCCCATCCAATGATGTCAGGCAGATTTTTTTCTTACTAAACTTCAACAATGTCCACTTACTACTGAAATTTGACAAGAGAAAATCCTCCCAATAATGGAGGCAGTGGCTCAAGCAGTAGGGTGCTTTCCATTATCACTAGGTAAATAAAAATGGTGCAATTGCACCTGTACATATGGACATGGCTAAGACGTGTTTTTAGTTCCGGCTTCCTGGCTCCTATTTAGTGGCTCCATCCTGGTTTAGTCACCGCTAAAGGATTCCTACTTATGCATCAAGGTAAGAGCTGGAGACTCAAAGTCGGTACCTAAGGCTAAGTACATTGTCAAAAAATTCAGCGCTTTCAAAGCTGAACTAGGTATGAACAAGTTTCTAAAACCTGAATAAGGCCCCATGTAGCGAAATGCTATGGAAGAAAAATTGCAATTTTTTTCCTGGGTGTTGTTCATTGCACTTTCGCAGTTTTCCTCTGCAAACTTTCTACCCGTATTACACCTGTGCGGAAAATGCCAGAATTTCTGTAGGTATAATTGACATGCTGCGACGTGGGCATGGGCTTTTCCGCAGTTTTTTTTTCTGCAATGTGTGGATGGGATTAGCCAGAATTCCATCCATTTTGCTGGTACTGTAAAACGAAGCCTAAAAGTGACAAACACATCCATTTTCAGACACAGTGTCCCATCTGTCCATGGGTTGTTTGGTATAGCAGCTTACGTCTATCGAATGGCACTGAGTTGCAATACCACATATAACCTGTGTATAGAAGTGGCACTGCCACTAAAGAAAGCGACCGTGTCTTTCTAATAGTAGACAATGCCTTTAAGGGGTTAAGGCTCCTATGATGCTGCTGGGATCTCATGATTGCTTAGTTGGGTGTCCTGATGATTTTGCTGCCTGTACAATGATGATATTCAGTGTTGTCCACCTGTTACCTCATTAGAAACTGCAGTATACTTGATGTGGTGAGCGCACAACCCGTAATCATGGCTCGCTGCAGTATGGATGCCTAAACTTGTTTGTGGGAAGTTATTATCCCCCTATGGGGTGGTCTGACAAAGGAAAGTCTTGTTCATTTTTTTAGGTCTTGTCTGACAGCAAAAGAAAAAAAAAAAAGATGATGATGTACAATAAGAAGTCTGAGCCAAGTCTGCAAACAGGCGCCGACGGAAATCTGGGAAGGGAAGCATATTGTCCCATGGACTGAGATTCACATTTCAAAGAGGTGGAATCCATTCTCTGGTTCTGTAATCTGGAGCAGATATTAAAGACAGGATCCATCCACAGACCGCAGCGTCTTAAGACATCAAGAAATGTCTGTCGGTAAACGGACCACACCCTACGGTGACTACTCTGAAGCCATGGCTTCACCAAAAATTTGCCATTCTTACACCTTGAGTATCTTCCATAAATATATCATGTCCCAGTGTCCTCCAAAGGGTTGTTTTTAAGGACCTTTGCTGTTTTGTGGACGCATAGTGGGGACATAAAAGGTCTAAAAAGTTTAAAATATTTGCACAAAAACCTGGTTTGTGTGAATTGCGTTTTTTCCCCTTTAATACCAACATTGCCAATTTTCCCAAAAGTGATTTTCCATAAATGATGCCAACAATCTATACCAGACATGAGCTGGTGTACATCTTCTTCCAGACAGGGTAAATATATTCTGGGATGCCTAAAAGTTAGTGATAGATAGGACTAAGGCATTCCCATGTCAACAGATCCAAGGCTTGGAGAACTAAGAATTGGGCACGTATTGATTATTGAGCATCTACACTGCTATTCAGTGTGGAAACAGGTATCCAGGGCCAAGCTGTGCACTGCATTTCCTCACTGGATTAGGTCCCAGTAGTCAGTAGTTTTATAGATAGGTTCCTAGGAGCCCTGACAGTGTTCTACACTATGTTTTATAGATAGGTTCCTAGGAGCCCTGACAGTGTTCTACACTATGTTTTATAGATAGGTGCCTAGGAGCCCTGACAGTGTTCTACACTATGTTTTATAGATAGATTCCTAGGAGCCCTGGCAGTATTCTACACTATGTTTTATAGATAGGTTCCTAGGAGCCCTGACAGTGTTCTACACTATGTTTTATAGATAGATTCCTAGGAGCCCTGGCAGTATTCTACACTATGTTTTATAGATAGGTTCCCAGGAGCCCTGACAGTGTTCTACAATATGTTTTATAGATAATTTCTTAGGAGCTCTAAGAGTATTCTACACTATGTTTTATAGATAGGTTCCTAGGAGCCCTGACAGTGTTCTACACTATGTTTTATAGATAGGTTCCTAGGAGCCCTGACAGTGTTCTACACTATGTTTTATAGATAGGTTCCTAGGAGTCCTGACAGTGTTCTACACTATGTTTTATAGATAGGTTCCTAGGAGCTCTAAGGCAGTATTCTACACTATGTTTTATAGATAGGTTCCTAGGAGTCCTGACAGTGTTCTACACTATGTTTTATAGATAGGTTCCTAGGAGCCCTGACAGTGTTCTACACTATGTTTTATAGATAGGTTCCTAGGAGTCCTGACAGTGTTCTACACTATGTTTTATAGATAGGTTCCTAGGAGCTCTAAGGCAGTATTCTACACTATGTTTTATAGATAGGTTCCTAGAGCCCTGACAGTGTTCTACGCTATGTTTTATAGATAGGTTCCTAGGAGTCCTGACAGTATACTACACTATGTTTTATAGATAGGTTCCTAGGAGCCCTGACAGTGTTCTACACTATGTTTTATAGATAGGTTCCTAGGAGTCCTGACAGTATACTACACTATGTTTTATAGATAGGTTCCTAGGATCCCTGACAGTGTTCTACGCTATGTTTTATAGATAGGTTCCTAGGAGCCCTGACAGTGTTCTACACTATGTATTATAGATAGGTTCCTAGGAGCACTGACAGTGTTCTACGCTATGTTTTATAGATAGGTTCCTAGGAGCCCTGACAGTGTTCTACGCTATGTTTTATAGATAGATTCCTAGGAGTCCTGACAGTGTTCTACACTATGTTTTATACATAGGTTCCTAGGAGTCCTGACAGTGTTCTACATTATGTTTTATACATAGGTTCCTAGGAGCCCTGACAGTGTTCTACACTATGTTTTATGCATAGGTTCCTAGGAGCCCTGACAGTGTTATACACTATGTTTTATAGATAGGTTCCTAGGAGTCCTGACAGTGTTCTACACTATGTTTTATAGATAGGTTCCTAGGAGTCCTGACAGTGTCATACACTATGTTTTATAGATAGGTTCCTAGGAGCCCTGACAGTGTCATACACTATGTTTTATAGATAGGTTCCTAGGAGCCCTGACAGTGTTATACACTATGTTTTATAGATAGGTTCCTAGGAGTCCTGACAGTGTTCTACACTATGTTTTATAGATAGGTTCCTAGGAGCCCTGACAGTGTTCTACACTATGTTTTATAGATAGGTTCCTAGGAGTCCTGACAGTGTTCTACACTATGTTTTATAGATAGGTTCCTAGGAGCTCTAAGGCAGTATTCTACACTATGTTTTATAGATAGGTTCCTAGAGCCCTGACAGTGTTCTACGCTATGTTTTATAGATAGGTTCCTAGGAGTCCTGACAGTATACTACACTATGTTTTATAGATAGGTTCCTAGGAGCCCTGACAGTGTTCTACACTATGTTTTATAGATAGGTTCCTAGGAGTCCTGACAGTATACTACACTATGTTTTATAGATAGGTTCCTAGGATCCCTGACAGTGTTCTACGCTATGTTTTATAGATAGGTTCCTAGGAGCCCTGACAGTGTTCTACACTATGTATTATAGATAGGTTCCTAGGAGCACTGACAGTGTTCTACGCTATGTTTTATAGATAGGTTCCTAGGAGCCCTGACAGTGTTCTACGCTATGTTTTATAGATAGATTCCTAGGAGTCCTGACAGTGTTCTACACTATGTTTTATACATAGGTTCCTAGGAGTCCTGACAGTGTTCTACATTATGTTTTATACATAGGTTCCTAGGAGCCCTGACAGTGTTCTACACTATGTTTTATGCATAGGTTCCTAGGAGCCCTGACAGTGTTATACACTATGTTTTATAGATAGGTTCCTAGGAGTCCTGACAGTGTTCTACACTATGTTTTATAGATAGGTTCCTAGGAGTCCTGACAGTGTTCTACACTATGTTTTATGCATAGGTTCCTAGGAGCTGGTTTACGTGAGTTTAAGGTGTGATTCATACCAAACTTATTCAGCTCAAAACAAATCTGAGACCCGAGTCACCTGAACCGGAAAGAAATCTTGAGAGGTTCGCCCATCTTTGCTGGGACTGAGAACCTTATATAGCATCTGTGATAATCTGCATGTTGGTGCATTTTTTTGGCTGTGTTATGGGCATATCTTCACGTAGTTTCCAAATGTGTACAACTAAAAGCGCCCACAATCTTAATAGGCACATTGTTATACCACAAAATGTGTTTTACAAATAACATTGACAACAACATTGTAGTCATTTATCAACCACATCACAGAGAAAGGCACTCAGCTATATAAGCTATACTGACTTGCAGACTGGTACGGTTTTCTTTCGTTTCCCATGTACACCTTTGCTGCAGTGCTACCGCTGCATGTGAACCCTTCCTTATCCATAGAATAGGTGACAAATGTACGATCACAGTGGGGTCACCCTTGAAATGCTTGTTAATTGTGGGATCTTCAGTAGCCAAGTCACTCGTTATAGGGCCGTCAGAGACAGCCAAGTACAGTGGTGGGGACCTAGTGATCCTACATCTATCACCTGTTCATGTGTGGGTATTTTTAAAACTATAACATGTATAAAAAAGTGAGGTTTTCAGTAGCATTGTATGAGTAGGATACAATGTAACTTCTGGCTACTGCAGGAATGTAAAGCTTTAATTGTGAACAAATTAAATTTTTTTTATTATTCCGGATAGTTACATTTATACAGGGCCCTGTTCACACTCTGTTTTGAGCTTCTGTAAGATGTAAGCCACCTATACAAAGACGTCTGATTCTCAGCACAGGTGGCGTCATCATGTTGCCTACGCTGAGACGCAGGCGTCTTACTTTGCCAGGTGAAGAGGAGGCGGCGGCAGCAGGAGCAGCGCTCAGGTCGGTGAGTAAAATTACATTTTTTTTGTTTTATAGTAGGCCACTATCTGCGGGAGTATCCCCAGGAAGTAGCGGTCTATTCACCAACCTCCCTGGACCTGCTCACTGCCGCCCCCACTTTCCCTTGCACTATAGGCCGCGGAGGGCGGCTGTGAGTAGGCCCGGGCCAGACCGCGATCCCACTGCCGCTATTTTCAGGGCCCCGAGTATAATAATGTGATGGCTCAGAGTACTCCCCAATACAGATTTGCATCGGTCTACACTCTAATAGCTCATCTGGCAGTTACCGTCTCTCTGACATTGTCGTAATCCCTCCATATTAAGCCAATAAATGTCTCACAATATAATCTGTTTTCCCTCTTGTTTTATCATTTCACTTCTTACCCCCCACACAGATTTTGTTGGCTGAATTTCTCCTTCTTTCTCACATGAAATCCTTTTATAGAGATTCCTCTATTGTCTGGCTTCTTCGATGACTCTCCTCCCATTGTGTAATAATTGCTACAAAGTGATGACTTAGTCCATCATATTAATGTAGGTAAGTTGACATTTAGGATTGTCTTTATAAGCCGCTCTACATCAATCCCCTTTAAAGTTTTGTCAGCTAATGGAAAATCCGCAGAGTGCCGGCACAGGTACTTAATCTCACCGCCGCTTCATTTCATGACAATTTCCTTAAGTAGCTCTGCGTGTGATTTATAAGACAGATGTCTATCTCTGCTAAGTCTCTTCTTCTCGCCGTCTTACCAGGGCCCGGTGTGAGTTATTAGGCTTCTAAATGATTAAGTGGATTTACCAATAATTGTAATAACCATAATGAGGTGTGAACAGTGGCTAGCCGCATATGGATGATTAGGAAACGCGCTGGGATTACAAGTTAATGGTTTTGCTACTGAGAGTTATTTAAGATATGCAACCCGAGAATAGTCTGTACAGAATGCCGAGCTGCACCGATGTCTTAAAGGGATTGTCCATTATTCACAGTTCCCATTTCCTTAGAAAAACAGTTTACATTAAAGGAGTGATCTTGGATTTAGGTTAAACTCAGGGGAGAATCGGGTGGGATATAAAGCAAAAAAACAAAAACAAGGCATGCTCACCTATTCCTAGTGCTGTAATGTCTGGTCCAGGTCTCCTTTCTTTCCCATGAGCTGGGCACTCTGGAAGCGGAGAGGCTCACATGACTGCTGATGCCTGAGATTGGTCACTGGAGAGAGATTTAAAGGGATTCTACCATTAAAACCTCTCTTTTTGTGGATAAGACATCGGAATACCCTTTAGGCTATTTGTCTCTTACCTTTAGATGTGATCTCCGCCGCGCCGTTCCTTAGAAATAGCATTTTTTACCGGTATGCAAATTAGTTCTCTGGCAGCGATGGGGGCGGGTCCCAGCGCTGAAAATACGATGGGGGCGTCCCCACTGCTGCTCAAGAACACAATCCTGTGACGCCTCTATCTTCATCTGGATCCTCCCCTTCTCTGTCGTCTTCCTCCTGCGTCACCTCCGACGCCTGCGCAGTTGGCTCTGCCAGTGAGACACCAGCAGAACGGAATGTGAATGCCGTCCGGCGGCCATTTTTGGGAGGCCGCTCCTGCATTAAACTATAAGAGCAAGAGCGGCCTCCCAAAAATGGCCACCGGCCGGCATTCACATTCGGCCGGTCCACAAAAAGAGAGGTTTTAATGGTAGAATCCCTTTAAATCTCTCTCCAGTGACCAATCTAGGGCTTCAGCAGTCATGTGAGCCTCTCCACTTCCAGAGTGCCCAGCTCATGGGAAAGAAAGGGGACCTGGACCAGACATTACAGCACTATGAATAGGTGAACATGCCTTGTTTTGGGGTTTTTTTGGTGACGCAGGAGGAAGACAACAGAGAAGGGGAGGATCCAGATGAAGATAGAGGCGTCGCAGGATCCTGTTTTCGAGCAGCAGTGGGGACACCCCCATCGTATTTTCAGCGCTGGGACCCGCCCCCATCACTGCCAGAGAACTAATTTGCATACCGGTAAAAACTGGTATTTCTAAGGAATGGCGCGGCGGAGATCACATCTAAAGGTAAGAGACAAATAGCCTTTCTAAAGACTATTCCGACATCTTATCCACAAAAAAAGAGGTTTTAATGGTAGAATCCCTTTAAATCTCTCTCCAGTGACCAATCTCAGGCATCAGCAGTCATGTGAGCCTTTCCGCTTCCAGAGTGCCCAGCTCATGGGAAAGAAAGGGGACCTGCATGCTCTCAATGTTATACAACCAATATTATAGTAAATCATTGACCCTAAAGCCACAAAAAAGATTAAATGTATTAACAATTTCCAGTATAGTAATAAAGCCGTGTAATATTTAATTACATTGTGTATCTTTATGTAGGGACATAGCTAAAGGGAGCAAAGTGGTAGCCATCTCTACTGGGTCCTGGACCCTTAGGTGGACCCAAAGGTCTCTGTACCACAGTAATGGTAAACTTGACACGCCAAGACATTTTGGGTGACACGCATTGTGCATACCAAGTGGCAACCGCAGGGGCGCACCTTCCATGACGTAATGGTCTCAGTCGGCGTTTCATGGAATAAACTGGGGGGGGGGGGGGCGGCATTTTTTAAAATTGGCAGCTACTTATTGTGTTACACCTCTGTCTTTACCTAAAGTTTTTGTTTGTTTTTTCTTTGTTGCCCCATGTCACTGCTCTGTCTTTCCGCCTAGGCCATTCTTATGCACATGACAGTGACGTTTTTGATGGTCGAGTGTTATCCATTTTGCATCATTTTTTATCAGTTTTTCATAAATGTCATTGGTCTTGCATTTTTGACCCAATGGGGGTAAGACATCGATCCATTTTACATCCATTTAAAACGGCTCCATTGATTTCTTGAAAACTGACAAAGATAGACAATGTCAGTTTTTTGACAGATATGTGAATAGACACATTGAATTCAATATGTTCTCAAAAGGGACATGTAACGGATGTTGAAAAACGTGCGTCACACATCCGTTTTGTGAGTAAGCCTTTAGTCTCCACTGACCTGCATAGCCTCCCGCTGCTAGCTGGCTCCATTCCTGTCTCCTCCATATCCCAACACCAACTAATAGCCTACCCTAACCTCAGAGCTGACCTCAAATATCGAATATATGTTTATGAAAGGTGTACATAGCGCGAAGGGGAAAAGGGGGGCTAAATTGCAAAGATTAACCCTTCACTGCATTCCTTTAATTCTTTTGCTGATGTATGAGGTCTTGACTTTAATGCAAAAATAAAATAAAAAAATCTTTTTTCTCTGAAAACTTTACATTATATTTTAAATGTATTTTATGGGATGTAAAAAATATTATTTTTTTAACATTTTTTTTAATTCATTGTGTTTATTTAATGATTAAGAAATAATGTTATTAAATATTATAAGTTTTTGTAAATGGTCTCTTTTAAATATTATTTTAAGTGAAATTTTTGGATGACCTATTTATTCTAATACCTTACTATCTGTGTAGGTAACATGTTCAAATAGGAGTTAGTTCAGGATAACGTTGCCAACCTCTGTGATACTGTACTTAAAAGTGGTCGCTCAATAATACCGAGGATGACAATCAGCATGTAAGGAGACCCCGCACATCCTTGTGATACCGTGATCAATACCAGAGCTATGGCAGTGGCAATCACAAATGACTCCCAATATTCCCTCCCACATAACCATAACACCCAGATTGTACAGCTCTGGACAGTAACACGTCTGTATCCTCAACTGCATTTTACCATAACAATATGACCACAAGATTCAATGGGTTGATGTGAAAGAAAGAAAAAGATAGATAGATGGATGGATGGATAGATAGATAGATAGATAGATAGATAGATAGATAGATAGATAGATAGGAGATTAGATAGATAGATAGATAGATAGATAGATAGATAGATAGATAGGAGATTAGATAGATAGATGGATGGATGGATAGATAGATAGATAGATAGATAGATAGATAGATAGATAGATAGATAGATAGGAGATTAGATAGATAGATAGATGGATGGATGGATAGATAGATAGATAGATAGATAGATAGATAGATAGATAGATAGATAGATAGATAGATAGATAGGAGATGATAGATAGATAGATAGATAGATAGGAGATAGATAGATGATATATAGATAGATAGATAGATAGATAGATAGATAGATAGATAGGAGATAGATAGATAGATAGATAGATAGATAGATAGATAGATAGAGACACAAAAAGAAACAATCGTGGTAAATATATCTTCATAAATATTGACACAATCGCAAATGAGTTTACTCAATTAGGGTTTATCATATTGTCCTACCGTACATGTGGATTGGCGTAAACTTGTATTTGATTCATTACAGTTTTTCAGAGGTTTAGCACTTAAGTGTTGCTTTCATGGTCACATTTTTAAGACTAGGGATAAGAATATTGAACTTTGTCTGAAACAATTCAATTTGTATAATAAGAGTGATTAGAACTCATTTGAGTTTTTTTCCTCATATCTTAATACTATACACCATACAGTTACATTTACACAGGTTCACTCTACTCATTGTGAGCAGTTTTTGGACGTTTCAGTTCATTACTCTGGTACTTTATTTGTCACTAGTCTTTACACCAAGCCTACTGATAATAGCTTGTTGTACTTTAGGGTGCATTCACACTGAGTAAACGCTAGCTTATTCTGAACGTAAAACACGTTCAGAATAAGCGGCGTCTAAAGCAGCTCCATTCATTTCTATGGGAGCGGGGATACGAGCGCTCCCCATAGAAATGAATGGGCTGCTTCTTTCACTCCGTGCAGTCCCATTGAAGTGAATGGGGAGTGCCGGCGTGTACGCTCCGGCATGAGCAGAGCTTGCCGTATACGCCGGCACTCCCCATTCACTTCAATGGGACTGCACGGAGTGAAAGAAGCAGCCCATTCATTTCTATGGGGAGTGCTCGTATCCCCGCTCCCATAGAAATGAATGGAGCTGCTTTAGACGCCGCTTATTCTGAACGTGTTTTACGTTCAGAATAAGCTAGCGTTTACTCAGTGTGAATTCACCCTTAGAAGTGTACACCACGTTGTATGGTTCATAACTTGCCATCTGGTCAACTATAAAGGGTTAAGAAGGTTATTAGTAGAGATGAGCGAACACTAAAATGTTCGAGGTTCGAAATTCGATTCGAAGAGCCGCTCAATGTTCGTGTGTTCGAACGGGTTTCGAACCCCATTATAGTCTATGGGGAACAGATACTCATTAAGGGGGAAACCCAAATCCGTGTCTGGAGGGTCACCAAGTCCACTATGACACCCCAGGAAATGATGCCAACACCTCTGGAATGACACTGGGACAGCAGGGGAAGCATGTCTGGGGGCATCTAACACACCAAAGACCCTCTATTACCCCAACATCACAGCCTAACAACTACACACTTTACACACTCAATACCACCTCTCTGACAGTAGGAAAACACCTTGAAACATGTGTATTTGGCACTTGCAGTGAGGAGAGCTTGTCACCAGCAGTGAATTTGGCCCTTGTAGTAAGTTGAGGTTGGCACCAACATTTGTTTTGAAAATCAGGGTGGATTGAGCCTCTAACCAGCAGAGTTTGGGCAAATTCATGGTGGAGGGAGCCTCTAAACACCCCAGTTTGGACCAATTCATGGTGGAGGGAGCCTCTAAAAACCCCAGTTTGGACCAATTCATGGTGGAGGGAGCCTCTAAAAACCCCAGTTTGGACCAATTCATGGTGGAGGGAGCCTCTAAACAGCTCAGTTTGGGCAAATTCATGGTGGAGGGAGCCTCTAAACAGCCCAGTTTGGGCAAATTCATGGTGGAGGGAGCCTCTAAAAACCCCAGTTTGGACCAATTCATGGTGGAGGGAGCCTCTAAAAACCCCAGTTTGGACCAATTCATGGTGGAGGGAGCCTCTAAAAACCCCAGTTTGGACCAATTCATGATGGAGGGAGCCTCTAAACAGCCCAGTTTGGGCAAATTCATGGTGGAGGGAGCCTCTAAAAACCCCCAGTTTGGACCAATTCATGGTGGAGGGAGCCTCTAAAAACCCCAGTTTGGACCAATTCATGGTGGAGGGAGCCTCTAAAAACCCCAGTTTGGACCAATTCATGATGGAGGGAGCCTCTAAACAGCCCAGTTTGGGCAAATTCATGGTGGAGGGAGCCTCTAAAAACCCGCAGTTTGGACCAATTCATGGTGGAGGGAGCCTCTAAAAACCCCAGTTTGGACCAATTCATGGTGGAGGGAGCCTCTAAACAGCTCAGTTTGGGCAAATTCATGGTGGAGGGAGCCTCTAAACAGCCCAGTTTGGGCAAATTCATGGTGGAGGGAGCCTCTAAAAACCCCAGTTTGGACCAATTCATGGTGGAGGGAGCCTCTAAAAACCCCAGTTTGGACCAATTCATGGTGGAGGGAGCCTCTAACCAGCCCAGTTTGGACCAATTCATGGTGGAGGGAGCCTCTAAAAACCCCAGTTTGGACCAATTCATGGTGGAGGGAGCCTCTAAACAGCCCAATTTGGGCAAATTCATGGTGGAGGGAGCCTCTAAACAGCCCAGTTTGGGCAAATTCATGGTGGAGGGAGCCTCTAACCAGCCCAGTTTGGACCAATTCATGGTGGAGGGAGCCTCTAAAAACCCCAGTTTGGACCAATTCATGGTGGAGGGAGCCTCTAAACAGCCCAGTTTGGGCAAATTCATGGTGGAGGGAGCATCTAAACAGCCCAGTTTGGGCAAATTCATGGTGGAGGGAGCCTCTAAACAGCCCAGTTTGGACCAATTCATGGTGGAGGGAGCCTCTAAAAACCCCAGTTTGGACCAATTCATGGTGGAGGGAGCCTCTAAACAGCCCGGTTTGGACCAATTCATGGTGGAGGGAGCCTCTAAAAACCCCAGTTTGGACCAATTCATGGTGGAGGGAGCCTCTAAACAGCCCAGTTTGGGCAAATTCATGGTGGAGGGAGCCTCTAACCAGCCCAGTTTGGACCAATTCATGGTGGAGGGAGCCTCTAAAAACCCCAGTTTGGACCAATTCATGGTGGAGGGAGCCTCTAAACAGCCCATTTTGGACCAATACATGGTGGAGGGAGCCTCTAAAAACCCCAGTTTGGACCAATTCATGGTGGAGGGAGCCTCTAAACAGCCCAGTTTGGGCAAATTCATGGTGGAGGGAGCCTCTAAACAGCCCAGTTTGGGCAAATTCATAGTGGAGGGAGCCTCTAACCAGCAGAGTTGGTGGAAATCAGGGTGGAGGGAGCCTCTAACCAGCAGAGTTGTGGGAAATCAGGGTGGAGGGAGCCTCTAACCAGCAGAGTTGGTGGAAATCAGGGTGGAGGGAGCCTCTAACCAGCAGAGTTGTGGGAAAGCAGGGTGGAGGGAGCCTCTAACCAGCAGAGTTGTGGGAAAGCAGGGTGGAGGGAGCCTCTAACCAGCAGAGTTGTGGGAAAGCAGGGTGGAGGGAGCCTCTAACCAGCAGAGTTGTGGGAAAGCAGGGTGGAGGGAGCCTCTAACCAGCAGAGTTGTGGGAAATCAGGGTGGAGGGAGCCTCTAACCAGCAGAGTTGGGGGAAATCAGGGTGGAGGGAGCCTAGTATTAGCAGAATTGTGCAACGCTTATGGTGGATGAGTATGAGGATGCGGAGGAATTGGAGAGGTTGAGTACAGACATGGAGTTTCATGTTGGGGTGCTTTACACAGGTGGGCACAAAAATGAAGGCTCTATCCAGTGGTGGTTCATTTTTATCAAAGTGGGCCGGTCGGCACTCTCAGCTGACAGATGGGTGCGCTTGTCAGTGATGATGCCACCGGTTGCACTGAACACCCTCTCAGATAGGACGCTGGCGGCAGGACAGGACAGCACCTCCAAGGCATATAGGGCAAGTTCAAGCCACAGGTCCAACTTCGACACCCAATACATGTAGGGCGCAGAGGGGTCGGAGAGGACAGGGCTGTGGTCGGAAAGGTATTCCCGCAACATGCGCCTATACTTCTCACGCCTGGTGACACTAGGACCCTCCGTGGCGGCACTTTGGCGAGGGGGTGCCATCAAGGTGTCCCAGACCTTAGACAGTGTGCCCCTCATTTGTGTGGACCGGTGAGAACTTGGTTGCCTACTGGAGGAACTGCCCTCCCTGCCGCCTACGTCACATGCTGGAAACATCTCCATCATATTCTGCACCAATTGCCTGTGGCAAGCATTGATGCGATTGGCCCTCCCCTCTACCGGAATAAAAGACGAGATGTTGTTTTTATACCGGGGGTCAAGGATAGCAAAGATCCAGTACTGGTTGTCCTCCATGATTTTGACAATACGCTTGTCGGTTGTAAAGCACCCCAACATGAACTCAGCCATGTCTGCCACAGTGTTAGTTGGCATGACTCCTCTGGCCCCACCGGAAAGTTTAATCTCCATTTCCTCCTCATCCTCCGTGTCTACCCATCCGCACTGCAACAATGGGACAATTCGAAGTTGCCCGGAAGCCTCCTGTATCACCATCACATCATCGGACAACTCTTCTTCCTCCTCCTCCTCCTCCTCCTCCTCCATTAAACGCAGTGAAGCGGACAGATGTGTGGACCTACTCTCCAGCTGTGACGGATCGGATGCTATCCCTAACTCCTCTGTGTGATCTGAGTTATCCCTGATGTCAATCAGGGATTCTCTCAGAACACACAAGAGCGGGATTGTAAGGCTCACCATCGCATCCTCAGAGCTCACCCTCCTTGTGGACTCCTCAAAGACCCGTAGGATGTCACAAAGGTTTCTCATCCATGGCCACTCATGGATGTGAAACTGAGGCAGCTGACTTTGTGGCACCCTAGGGTTTTGTAGCTGGTATTCCATCAAAGGTCTCTGCTGCTCAACCACTCTATTCAACATCTGAAACGTTGAGTTCCAGCGTGTGGGGACGTCGCACAAAAGCCGGTGTTGTGGCACATGCAGGCGTTGCTGGAGAGATTTTAAGCTAGCAGCGGCTACTGTCGACTTTCGAAAGTGGGCGCACATGCGCCGCACTTTCACCAGTAGCTCTGGAACATTGGGGTAGCTCTTTAGGAAACGTTGCACCACTAGGTTGAAGACGTGGGCCAGGCATGGAACATGTTGGAGTCCGGCAAGCTCCAGAGCTGCTACCAGGTTCCGGCCGTTATCACAAACGACCATGCCTGGGCCCAGGTGCAGCGGCTCAAACCATATTGCCGTCTCATCGAGGAGGGCATCCCTCACCTCGGAGGCAGTGTGCTGTCTGTCCCCCAAGCTGATCAGCTTCAGCACAGCCTGCTGACGTCTACCAACGCCAGTGCTGCAACGTTTCCAACTCGTAGCTGGGGTCAATCTAACAGCGGAGGAGGAGGCGGTGGCGGAGGAGGAGGCGGTAGAGGAGGAGGGGGGTGTTCTTCTCGTGTCCCTGCCAGGAATGTTAGGCGGGGAGACGAGGTACACCGGGCCAGTTTGGGAAGCAGTCCCAGCCTCAACTACATTCACCCAGTGTGCCGTCAGTGAAATGTAGTGTCCCTGTCCGCATGCACTTGTCCACGCGTCGGTGGTCAAGTGGACCTTTGTGCAAAGCGCGGAACTAAGGGCCCGCCTGATGTTGAGTGACACGTGCTGGTGCAAGGCGGGGACGGCACACCGGGAGAAGTAGTGACGGCTAGGGACGGCATAGCGAGGTGCCGCAGTGGTGACGCCAACATCTCCTGGGCCAGCAGTTTAGCGATGTTGGCGTTCAAGGCTTGCGCGTGTGGGTGGTTAGCAGTGTATTTCTGCCGCCGCTCCAATGTCTGAGAGATGGTGGGTTGTTGTAAAGAAGCGCCTGATGGTGCCTTTGATGGTGCAGGAGAAGGAGATAAGACAGGAACAGGGGAGGATGAGGGAGAAGTCAACAAAGTGGCGGAGGCAGATGAAGTGGTGTCCTGGCTCGTCCTCTGGAGTGCATCGCCAGCACAGTCGGCAGTGGCAGAGGCAGTGGCAGTGGCGTGAACGGCAGGCGGCCTTTGTCCTGCCGTTGCTGCCTGCCACTGATTCCAGTGCTTGGATTCCAAATGACGGCGCATTGAAGTGGTGGACAGGTTGCTCTTCTCAGAGCCCCTAATCAATTTCGAGAGGCAAATTGTGCAGACAACACTATATCTGTCCTCGGCGCATTCCTTGAAAAAACTCCACACCTTCGAGAAACGTGCCCTCGAGGTGGGAGTTTTTCGGGGCTGGGTACGAACTGGAACATCTTGGGAGATTCCGGGTGTGGCCTGGCTTCGCCTAAGCTGCTGACCTCTGCCTCTGCCTCTAGCTACCCTTTTTGGTGCTGCACCTGCCTCAACATCCACACTACTTTCCCCGCTTGACATCCCCCCTGTCCAGGTCGGGTCAGTGTCCTCATCATCCACCACTTCCTCTTCCAACTCCTGTCTCATCTCCTCCTCCCGCACAATGCGCCGGTCAACTGGATGCCCTGACGGCAACTGCGTCACATCATCGTCGATGAGGGTGGGTTGCTGGTCATCCACCACCAAATCGAACGGAGATGGAGGAGACTCTAGTGTTTGAGCATCTGGACACAGATGCTCCTCTGTTAGGTTCGTGGAATCATGACGTGGAGAGGCAGGTTGAGGGACAATGAAAGGAGCGGAGAACAGCTCTGGGGAGCAGGGACAGTTGGGGTTATTGTTCTGTGAAGCTTGGGAATTTTGGGAGGAAGGAGGACAAGACTGTTGGGTAATAGGAGGAGAGGAGGCAGAGTCTGACTGGCTGCTGGACAATGTGCTGTAAGCGTTCTCTGACAGCCATTGCAAGACCTGTTCCTGGTTCTCGGGCCTACTAAGGTTTGTACCCTGCAGTTTAGTTAATGTGGCAAGCAACCCTGGCACTGTGGAGTGGCGCAATGCTTGCTGCCCCACAGGAGTAGGCACGGGACGCCCTGTGGCTTCACTGCTACCTTGCTCCCCAGAACCATTCCCCCGACCTCGCCCACGGCCTCGTCCACGTCCCTTTCCGGGAGCCTTGCGCATTTTGAATTCCCAGTTAGAAATTGGCACTATATACCAGTAGCAAAAATTGTGGGTGCACGTAACCCCAATATATTCTTTGAATTCCCAGTCAGACAATGGCACTATATACCAGTAGCAAGAAATGAGGGTATTTGTAACCCCAATATATTCTTTGGATTCCCAGTCAGACAATGGCACTATATACCAGTAGCAAGAAATGAGGGTATTTATAACCCCAATATATTCTTTGAATTACCAGTCAGAAACTGGCACTATATGGCAGTAGCAAGAAATGAGGGTATTTGTAACCCCAATATATTCTTTGAATTCCCAGTCAGACAATGGCACTATATACCAGTAGCAAAAATTGTGGGTGCACGTAACCCCAATATATTCTTTGAATTACCAGTCAGAAACTGGCACTATATGGCAGTAGCAAGAAATGAGGGTATTTATAACCCCAATATATTCTTTGAATTCCCAGTCAGACAATGGCACTGTATACCAGTAGTAAAAATTGTGGGTGCACGTAACCCCAATATATTCTTTGAATTACCAGTCAGAAACTGGCACTATATGGCAGTAGCAAGAAATGAGGGTATTTGTATTCCCAATATATTCTTTGAATTCCCAGTCAGACAATGGCACTGTATACCAGTAGTAAAAATTGTGGGTGCACGTAACCCCAATATATTCTTTGAATTACCAGTCAGAAACTGGCACTATATGGCAGTAGCAAGAAATGAGGGTATTTATAACCCCAATATATTCTTTGAATTCCCAGATAAATTCCAGGGAGAAGCTTGTCAGTGTAACGTGGCACTGACGGGCTCAATCGCCGCAACCCAGCTTTCGCGGATCCTGAATGGAATACACTGACAGTGTATTCCCGTATACCCGATATATACCCCCGATACCCGTTCCAACGGTGTGCCCCCCCACCTTCACCCCAGAAATACCCTGCAAGTCCCCTAGCAATAGAATTGGGGCTATATACACCCACTATTTTTGCTACTGCCATATAGTGCCATTGTCTCACTGGGAATTCAAAGAATATATTGGGCTTACATATAACTTCAATTCCAGGGAGAAGCTTGTCAGTGTAACGTGGCACTGATGGGCTCAATCGCCGCAACCCAGCTTTCCCAGGATCCTGAATGGAACACACTGACAGTGTATTCCCGTATACCCCATATATACACCCCAAATCCCCGTTCCAACGGTGTGCCCCCCCACCTTCACCTCAGAAATACCCTGCAAGTCCCCTAGCAATAGAATTGGGGCTATATACACCCACTATTTTTGCTACTGGTATATAGTGCCATTGTCTGACTAGGAATTCAAAGAATATATTGGGGTTACGTGCACCCACAATTTTTGCTACTGGTATATAGTGCCATTGTCTCACTGGGAATTCAAAGAATATATTGGGGTTACGTGCACCCACAATTTTTGCTACTGGTATATAGTGCCATTGTCTGACTGGGAATTCAAAGAATATATTGGGGTTACAAATACCCTCATTTCTTGCTACTGGTATATAGTGCCATTGTCTGACTGGGAATTCAAAGAATATATTGGGGTTATAAATACCCTCATTTCTTGCTACTGCCATATAGTGCCAGTTTCTGACTGGTAATTCAAAGAATATATTGGGGTTACGTGCACCCACAATTTTTGCTACTGGTATATAGTGCCATTGTCTGACTGGGAATTCAAAGAATATATTGGGGTTACAAATACCCTCATTTCTTGCTACTGCCATATAGTGCCAGTTTCTGACTGGTAATTCAAAGAATATATTGGGGTTATAAATACCCTCATTTCTTGCTACTGGTATATAGTGCCATTGTCTGACTGGGAATTCAAAGAATATATTGGGGTTACAAATACCCTCATTTCTTGCTACTGGTATATAGTGCCATTGTCTGACTGGGAATTCAAAGAATATATTGGGGTTACGTGCACCCACAATTTTTGCTACTGGTATATAGTGCCAATTTCTAACTGGGAATTCAAAATGCGCAAGGCTCCCGGAATGGGACGTGGACGAGGCCGTGGGCGAGGTCGGGGGAATGGTTCTGGGGAGCAAGGTAGCAGTGAAGCCACAGGGCGTCCCGTGCCTACTCCTGTGGGGCAGCAAGCATTGCGCCACTCCACAGTGCCAGGGTTGCTTGCCACATTAACTAAACTGCAGGGTACAAACCTTAGTAGGCCCGAGAACCAGGAACAGGTCTTGCAATGGCTGTCAGAGAACGCTTACAGCACATTGTCCAGCAGCCAGTCAGACTCTGCCTCCTCTCCTCCTATTACCCAACAGTCTTGTCCTCCTTCCTCCCAAAATTCCCAAGCTTCACAGAACAATAACCCCAACTGTCCCTGCTCCCCAGAGCTGTTCTCCGCTCCTTTCATTGTCCCTCAACCTGCCTCTCCACGTCACGATTCCACGAACCTAACAGAGGAGCATCTGTGTCCAGATGCTCAAACACTAGAGTCTCCTCCATCTCCGTTCGATTTGGTGGTGGATGACCAGCAACCCACCCTCATCGACGATGATGTGACGCAGTTGCCGTCAGGGCATCCAGTTGACCGGCGCATTGTGCGGGAGGAGGAGATGAGACAGGAGTTGGAAGAGGAAGTGGTGGATGATGAGGACACTGACCCGACCTGGACAGGGGGGATGTCAAGCGGGGAAAGTAGTGTGGATGTTGAGGCAGGTGCAGCACCAAAAAGGGTAGCTAGAGGCAGAGGTCAGCAGCTTAGGCGAAGCCAGGCCACACCCGGAATCTCCCAAGATGTTCCAGTTCGTACCCAGCCCCGAAAAACTCCCACCTCGAGGGCACGTTTCGCGAAGGTGTGGAGTTTTTTCAAGGAATGCGCCGAGGACAGATATAGTGTTGTCTGCACAATTTGCCTCTCAAAATTGATTAGTGGCTCTGAGAAGAGCAACCTGTCCACCACTTCAATGCGCCGTCATTTGGAATCCAAGCACTGGAATCAGTGGCAGGCAGCAACGGCAGGACAAAGGCCGCCTGCCGTTCACGCCACTGCCACTGCCTCTGCCACTGCCACTGCTGACTGTGCTGGCGATGCACTCCAGAGGACGAGCCAGGACACCACTTCATCTGCCTCTGCCACTTTGTTGACTTCTCCCTCATCCTCCCCTGTTCCTGTCTTATCTCCTTCTCCTGCACCATCAAAGGCACCATCAGGCGCTTCTTTACAACAACCCACCATCTCTCAGACATTGGAGCGGCGGCAGAAATACACTGCTAACCACCCACACGCACAAGCCTTGAACGCCAACATCGCTAAACTGCTGGCCCAGGAGATGTTGGCGTTCCGGCTTGTTGAAACTCCCGCCTTCCTGGACCTGATGGCAACTGCGGCACCTCGCTATGCCGTCCCTAGCCGTCACTACTTCTCCCGGTGTGCCGTCCCCGCCTTGCACCAGCACGTGTCACTCAACATCAGGCGGGCCCTTAGTTCCGCGCTTTGCACAAAGGTCCACTTGACCACCGACGCGTGGACAAGTGCATGCGGACAGGGACGCTACATTTCACTGATGGCACACTGGGTGAATGTAGTTGAGGCTGGGACTGCTTCCCAAACTGGCCCGGTGTACCTCGTCTCCCCGCCTAACATTCCTGGCAGGGACACGAGAAGAACACCCCCCTCCTCCTCTACCGCCTCCTCCTCCGCCACCGCCTCCTCCTCCGCCACCGCCTCCTCCTCCGCTGTTAGATTGACCCCAGCTATGAGTTGGAAACGTTGCAGCACTGGCGTTGGTAGACGTCAGCAGGCTGTGCTGAAGCTGATCAGCTTGGGGGACAGACAGCACACTGCCTCCGAGGTGAGGGATGCCCTCCTCGATGAGACGGCAATATGGTTTGAGCCGCTGCACCTGGGCCCAGGCATGGTCGTTTGTGATAACGGCCGGAACCTGGTAGCAGCTCTGGAGCTTGCCGGACTCCAACATGTTCCATGCCTGGCCCACGTCTTCAACCTAGTGGTGCAACGTTTCCTAAAGAGCTACCCCAATGTTCCAGAGCTACTGGTGAAAGTGCGGCGCATGTGCGCCCACTTTCGCAAGTCGACAGTAGCCGCTGCTAGCTTAAAATCTCTCCAGCAACGCCTGCATGTGCCACAACACCGGCTTTTGTGCGACGTCCCCACGCACTGGAACTCAACGTTTCAGATGTTGAATAGAGTGGTTGAGCAGCAGAGACCTTTGATGGAATACCAGCTACAAAACCCTAGGGTGCCACAAAGTCAGCTGCCTCAGTTTCACATCCATGAGTGGCCATGGATGAGAGACCTTTGTGACATCCTACGGGTCTTTGAGGAGTCCACAAGGAGGGTGAGCTCTGAGGATGCGATGGTGAGCCTTACAATCCCGCTCTTGTGTGTTCTGAGAGAATCCCTGATTGACATCAGGGATAACTCAGATCACACAGAGGAGTTAGGGATAGCATCCGATCCGTCACAGCTGGAGAGTAGGTCCACACATCTGTCCGCTTCACTGCGTTTAATGGAGGAGGAGGAGGAAGAAGAGTTGTCCGATGATGTGATGGTGATACAGGAGGCTTCCGGGCAACTTCGAATCGTCCCATTGTTGCAGCGCGGATGGGTAGACATGGAGGATGAGGAGGAAATGGAGATTGAACTTTCCGGTGGGGCCAGAGGAGTCATGCCAACTAACACTGTGGCAGACATGGCTGAGTTCATGTTGGGGTGCTTTACAACCGACAAGCGTATTGTCAAAATCATGGAGGACAACCAGTACTGGATCTTTGCTATCCTTGACCCCCGGTATAAAAACAACATCTCGTCTTTTATTCCGGTAGAGGGGAGGGCCAATCGCATCAATGCTTGCCACAGGCAATTGGTGCAGAATATGATGGAGATGTTTCCAGCATGTGACGTAGGCGGCAGGGAGGGCAGTTCCTCCAGTAGGCAACCAAGTTCTCACCGGTCCTCACAAACGAGGGGCACACTGTCTAAGGTCTGGGACACCTTGATGGCACCCCCTCGCCAAAGTGCCGCCACGGAGGGTCCTAGTGTCACCAGGCGTGAGAAGTATAGGCGCATGTTGCGGGAATACTTTTCCGACCACAGCCCTGTCCTCTCCGACCCCTCTGCGCCCTACACGTATTGGGTGTCGAAGTTGGACCTGTGGCTTGAACTTGCCCTATATGCCTTGGAGGTGCTCTCCTTTCCTGCCGCCAGCGTCCTATCTGAGAGGGTGTTCAGTGCAGCCGGTGGCATCATCACTGACAAGCGCACCCGTCTGTCAGCTGAGAGTGCCAACCGGCTCACTTTGATAAAAATGAACCACCACTGGATAGAGCCTTCATTTTTGTGCCCACCTGTGTAAAGCACCCCAACATGAAACTCCATGTCTGTACTCAACCTCTCCAATTCCTCCGCATCCTCATACTCATCCACCATAAGCGTTGCACAATTCTGCTAATACTAGGCTCCCTCCACCCTTATTTCCCCCAACTCTGCTGGTTAGAGGCTCCCTCCACCCTGATTTCCACCAACTCTGCTGGTTAGAGGCTCTCTCCACCCTGCTTTCCCACAACTCTGCTGGTTAGAGGCTCCCTCTACCCTGCTTTCCCACAACTCTGCTGGTTAGAGGCTCCCTCCACCCTGCTTTCCCACAACTCTGCTGGTTAGAGGCTCCCTCCACCCTGCTTTCCCACAACTCTGCTGGTTAGAGGCTCCCTCCACCCTGATTTCCACCAACTCTGCTGGTTAGAGGCTCCCTCCACCCTGCTTTCCCACAACTCTGCTGGTTAGAGGCTCCCTCCTCCCTGATTTCCACCAACTCTGCTGGTTAGAGGCTCCCTCCACCATGAATTTGCCCAAACTGGGCTGTTTAGAGGCTCCCTCCACCATGAATTTGCCCAAACTGGGCTGTTTAGAGGCTCCCTCCACCATGAATTGGTCCAAACTGGGGTTTTTAGAGGCTCCCTCCACCATGAATTGGTCCAAAATGGGCTGTTTAGAGGCTCCCTCCACCATGAATTGGTCCAAACTGGGGTTTTTAGAGGCTCCCTCCACCATGAATTGGTCCAAACTGGGCTGGTTAGGGGCTCCCTCCACCATGAATTTGCCCAAACTGGGCTGTTTAGAGGCTCCCTCCACCATGAATTTGCCCAAACTGGGCTGTTTAGAGGCTCCCTCCACCATGAATTGGTCCAAACTGGGGTTTTTAGAGGCTCCCTCCACCATGAATTGGTCCAAACTGGGCTGTTATAGGCTCCCTCCACCATGAATTGGTCCAAACTGGGTTTTTTAGAGGCTCCCTCCACCATGAATTGGTCCAAACTGGGCTGGTTAGAGGCTCCCTCCACCATGAATTTGCCCAAACTGGGCTGTTTAGATGCTCCCTCCACCATGAATTTGCCCAAACTGGGCTGTTTAGAGGCTCCCTCCACCATGAATTGGTCCAAACTGGGGTTTTTAGAGGCTCCCTCCACCATGAATTGGTCCAAACTGGGCTGGTTAGAGGCTCCCTCCACCATGAATTTGCCCAAACTGGGCTGTTTAGAGGCTCCCTCCACCATGAATTTGCCCAAATTGGGCTGTTTAGAGGCTCCCTCCACCATGAATTGGTCCAAACTGGGGTTTTTAGAGGCTCCCTCCACCATGAATTGGTCCAAACTGGGCTGTTTAGAGGCTCCCTCCACCATGAATTGGTCCAAACTGGGGTTTTTAGAGGCTCCCTCCACCATGAATTGGTCCAAACTGGGCTGGTTAGAGGCTCCCTCCACCATGAATTTGCCCAAACTGGGCTGTTTAGAGGCTCCCTCCACCATGAATTTGCCCAAACTGGGCTGTTTAGAGGCTCCCTCCACCATGAATTGGTCCAAACTGGGGTTTTTAGAGGCTCCCTCCACCATGAATTGGTCCAAACTGGGCTGTTTAGAGGCTCCCTCCACCATGAATTGGTCCAAACTGGGGTTTTTAGAGGCTCCCTCCACCATGAATTGGTCCAAACTGGGGTTTTTAGAGGCTCCCTCCACCATGAATTTGCCCAAACTGGGCTGTTTAGAGGCTCCCTCCACCATGAATTGGTCCAAACTGGGGTTTTTAGAGGCTCCCTCCACCATGAATTGGTCCAAACTGGGGGTTTTTAGAGGCTCCCTCCACCATGAATTTGCCCAAACTGGGCTGTTTAGAGGCTCCCTTCATCATGAATTGGTCCAAACTGGGGTTTTTAGAGGCTCCCTCCACCATGAATTGGTCCAAACTGGGGTTTTTAGAGGCTCCCTCCACCATGAATTGGTCCAAACTGGGGTTTTTAGAGGCTCCCTCCACCATGAATTTGCCCAAACTGGGCTGTTTAGAGGCTCCCTTCATCATGAATTGGTCCAAACTGGGGTTTTTAGAGGCTCCCTCCACCATGAATTGGTCCAAACTGGGGTTTTTAGAGGCTCCCTCCACCATGAATTGGTCCAAACTGGGGTTTTTAGAGGCTCCCTCCACCATGAATTTGCCCAAACTCTGCTGGTTAGAGGCTCAATCCACCCTGATTTTCAAAACAAATGTTGGTGCCAACCTCAACTTACTACAAGGGCCAAATTCACTGCTGGTGACAAGCTCTCCTCACTGCAAGTGCCAAATACACATGTTTCAAGGTGTTTTCCTACTGTCTGAGAGGTGGTATTGAGTGTGTAAAGTGTGTAGTTGTTAGGCTGTGATGTTGGGGTAATAGAGGGTCTTTGGTGTGTTAGATGCCCCCAGACATGCTTCCCCTGCTGTCCCAGTGTCATTCCAGAGGTGTTGGTATCATTTCCTGGGGTGTCATAGTGGACTTGGTGACCCTCCAGACACGGATTTGGGTTTCCCCCTTAATGAGTATCTGTTCCCCATAGACTATAATGGGGTTCGAAACCCGTTCGAACACATGAACATTGAGCGGCTGTTCGAATCGAATTTCGAACCTCGAACATTTTAGTGTTCGCTCATCTCTAGTTATTAGTAATAGTAACCCAAGTCAATTAGATGGGTCTTTAGACATAATGGAAAATAAATTTTTGGCAAGGGGCTCTCTCAACAAGGTATTACAGAAGCATAGATATATGATCAATGCGACCCCCTAGAAGTGAGTTACTTAACACAAGATTTAGGTATAAGGACACCTCACGTATTCCATTTATCCCTACATACACTGAAGAGAGTGGACTTATTAGTAATGTGATACAGAAGCATTGGTCCATGTTGTTGCCCAACATCCCAGAGTTTACAATCCCGCCTTTATTTTCATACCGCAGAGCTTCTAGCCTACGTGACAAGCTGGTACACTCTGACATCAGTCCTCTCCAAAAGAGTGTACAGACGGTCATTACAAAACCTAGGTTGGGGTGTTATCCTTGTCTTGGTGAACTACAGCCTAATGTTATAGGGTTCTCAGTTCACACCCCCAGTTACCATTAAGAGTTACAATATTCGTCATTATCTGACATGCAATTCTGATCATGTGATCTATGTGCTACAATGTCCATGTCATCTATTATATGTGGGTGAAACCACAATAGGTTACAAAACTAGGATTAACCAACACCATTACACCATTAGGATAAGAAAACTGAATTTACCAGCGTCGAAACATTCTGTAGGTGCGCGACACCTTGAGAAACAGCTGAGATTTGCCATCATTGGTCACCTTCCACCATTGAGGTTAGGAGGTGACCGCGCTAGGAAACTAAAATGGAGAGAACTTGAATGGATCATTCGGTTAGATACTTTTTAATGTGATTCACGCGTATCACATTAAAACCAATATCGGTAGGGAAAAAAGCAGCCCATTCATTTCAATGGGGAGTGCACGTATGCCGGCTCCCATAGAAATTAATGGGCTCTGCTTTCTACGCGCTGATTCTAAACGTGTTTTACATTCAGAATCAGCTCAGCGTATACTTAGTGTGAATGCACCCTACACCTGTCTCTTATTGGCTCATTAAGCTGTATTGTAATGTATCTTTGTACACTTTGGAGATATGTCACTGATCTTTATATATTTATATATCTTATATCACATTATTTTTATATACTGGTTTTTTTTACTTTGATATTACTGACATTACACATGGCTATGCTAATTAATTGATTGTTGATAAATTTTGTTCACACTGTATATATATGTGCATACTATCACTATTGTAATGCTTGAAACAGTCTCTTGGAGCCGAAACGTCGCAGTATGAGGCAATAAACCTCCTTCACTTTTTTTCACTATTCTTGGTGTGCCGCCTGCTTTTTTGCAGTTATATTGAACAGGACAAATCCTTTTCCCATTGGTGAGCACCCTATACCTAGACTGGTGCGGTCATATATATGTTTTTTTGTAGATAGATGGAGAGATAGATAGATAGAGAGAGAGAGAGAGAGAGAGAGAGAGAGAGATACAGTAGATAGATAGGAGATAGATAGATAGATAGATAGATAGATAGATAGATAGATAGATAGATAGGAGATAGATAGATAGGAGATAGATAGATAGATAGATAGATAGATAGATAGATAGATGATAGATATGAGATGGATAGATGATAGATAGATAGATAGATAGATAGATAGATAGATAGATAGATAATACATAGATAGATAGAGAGAGAGAGAGAGAGAGATACAGTAGATAGATAGGAGATAGATAGATAGATAGATAGATAGATAGATAGGAGATAGATAGATAGGAGATAGATAGATAGATAGATAGATACAGTAGATAGATAGGAGATAGATAGATATATAGATACAGTAGATAGTAGATAGATAGATAGATAGATAGATAGATAGATAGATAGATAGATAGGAGATAGATAGATAGATAGATAGATAGATAGATAGATACAGTAGATAGGAGATAGATAGATATATAGATACAGTAGATAGATAGATAGATAGATAGATAGATAGATAGATAGATAGATAGATAGATAGATAGATACAGTAGATAGGAGATAGATAGATAGATAGATAGATAGATAGATAGATAGATAGATAGATTTATGGACATCACTGTGTAGATATTTGTTCTATTCTGTTGTTTATTGTAAAACACAAACCATATAACGCCTGTGATTCAATCTTATTACACAGTAAAACATGAGAAAAGCCAAGGAGGTGACCACGGGCGCTAGAGATAGATTTGTTTTTCTTGTCCCCTCCATAAGTAGAACCAGAATGGCCGGTTAATTGAGCTTGTTACAATAGCAAACTGTGCTTTTTTTCTTTGCCTGGCAACAATAGGCCGTCCAAGTTCATTACTGGCCATAGTCAAGAGACTGAATGAAGAGGCAGCAGTAGTGGCTTATTACACAGAGTAAGTGACAGTGAGAGCTGGACGCCGGCCCGAGTCATTCTTAAGCAGTCATGTCCAATTACATGGAGCTCTACATATACATTCCGATCGGAGCCATGTTAATGAATCAGTCCTACCACAAACTGGGGGAAGTTCACGGGGGCTTCAGTTCTACTTGTCCAATGGATAATTTCACAGAGACATTGCGAGGCCGGGTATCAGCGAACAATGTTAGAACAGGTGCTTAATTGTACAGAAATGTCTCCTCCATGCGTGAGACATAGAATATTTTTAAGGTTACGGTTATGTTTGCTCAATGAATTAAGCACGCTGGTAATTCGGGTCAGGTCGGTAACCTGTACAAAAGCGCATGAGAAGAGGCCAAAGCTGGATAAATATGTATCCGGAAAGGTCTGTGCGACAGGAAACGAGAGCCAGATTAATTGGGAACTGTAGATAAAAGAAGAAATATCACTAAATAAAAATGGAAAAAAAAAATAGTGTAGCTCCAAAAATAATGTAAAAAATAATATGGGATGATGACGTATTTTTGTTATATTTTTTTTAAATTAATTTATTGTCATAAAGGTAGATACAAGAAAAATATACAAACAATAGATGTGTCAGTCAATGGTCAGACTTTTATAGTTGAATGTCTCATGTTTAGACATAAGGGACTCCATCCGGCTCTCTATGTCTGCGTATGTTTGTAGTCCATCTGTGTAAGGCTTCTTGCAGACAACCATGGCCGTGTCCAGTGTGCTATCTGTGTTTTTTCTGGAAAGTGCACTGACTTTTTAATTCTTATGGGCCCATCCACATGACCGGTCACATGTGTGGGTCAACAGTTCGGACCGCAAAATATAGAACAGGTCCTATTCTTGTCCGATTTTGCGGTCCTGTTTCCATGGCTCCTATTCATTTAATGATAAGTGCCGCAGAACCATGGCTGTGCACCAAAAACCTCTGTGTGAACTCAGCCTTTCGGTAAGTTGACATGGGGTTTTTTGGTCCAGAACCTGGGGCGAAGGCCAAAATACGGGTAGCTGTGACTGGATGCCGGTGCAGTGCACCGACATCCAGTCGCGCACTCTGCTCCGGATTAGGCCCAAATGAATGGGCCTAGTTGGGAGGGAGTGTCTTCAGGTGAATGTAGCTTCTTTTTTGCTCCGGCTCCCGGAAAAAAGAACTGACCAGCTCCCATTGATTTCAATGGGAGCCGTCTTTTTGGTCAGGATTTTGAGGTGAAATCAATAGGAGCCGATCAGTTCTTTTTTCCGGGAGCCGTTTCTGAAGCAAGATTTCATTCTTCAGGCTGTTTCACCTCGTGATTCGGCCTGAAGACACTCCCTCCTCCTGACTAGGCCCATTCATTGCAGTGCACCAGTATTCAGGCGCGGCTAGACCTTTTTTGATCCCGACCAAAAAATTCCGTGTGAACTTACCCAAAGGCCGAGTTCATATAGAGTTTTTTGGTCAGGAATTTGGTCAGGAATTTGGTCAGGAATCCGCCACAAAATCAGCCTACAAAAAAAACCTCCCAATAGAGTTCTATTGGGAGGCTTTTTTTGGAGGCTGAAGGTAAGTTCAGACAGGGTTTTTTGGACTGGAACCTGAGGCGTATTTCAATGGGAGCCATCTTTTTGGTCAGGGTTTTGAGGTTTGTGAACTTACCCTGATTTTAAAGCGGATTCCTGACCAAATGTCTGACCAAAAACACGCTGTGTGAACTCAGCCTTAATGCCCAGTTCACATCTGTATTTGGGGATCCCGTTCCCCTCTCTGCAGTGCAAGCAGCACTTTTCTCTCTGCGTTTTTCAAGCGTAAACCACACACACCTCATTATAGTTTATGGCGTCCGCGGTATCCTAAGGTAGCTGCTTTTTTTTATGCGGATTAGGTTTCGGTTCAGGGGGTCCCCAAGCGGACTCCGTGAACGGACACCAAAAAACAGATGTGATTCGAGCCTAAGTCAACGCTGACCAGTATAATCTCGAGAGAATGTCACATTTAATGGGCACACCGTATGCCGCCTACTCTCAATGTGGGTGACACCAGCAAATCTGCACCAACTTTCAGAGAATCGTATATGTCACCTATAAACTGCGGCCATCATTGCTTTGCACTAAACCAAATGTACCATATGTCAAATGGTAGTGCATGAACCCTGAAAATTCACACAAGAGTATAGGAGAGCCGCCATTTTTTCATCACAGAATTTATCATACTTGGCAACTAGATGACATAAATATGTTAGCAGAGTAAGAATTTTCCACCGGTCTGTGCCGGCGCTCTTCAACAAGTAGTGGTAAATGCAGGTGTATGATATGCTTTGCTGACCATAATCCCCTCTGTAGAGGAAGCTTTGAATATGTTTGACATAATCAGCTCACAGCCTCTGCCCGCTCCCTTTCATAAACAGGCCATTTTCACATCCCTTTCATGGGATCCGACAGGCGGAAAAATAATTAATGTTACCTCAGCCTTACGGTGACCCAAGCTTGATCCAAAGAGACTGCGCTGCAGAAACCTAACCATGTAATTGAGTGATGGAGAAGCCGCATGCATTGATTTTACCATAGTATTCGGGATACAAAGGTGAATTCTCTTAACCTGGATATAAAGGGTTAAACCTTGTTCGGTGCGTTTATTGAATGGTCACCTAGTAAACCCAACAACAAGGTGTATGTATATGGACCCACCAACTATCCAACACCCAAAAACCAACATGGGCTGTTCCCCATGGGGTATAGGCAGTATATAAACCAACATGGGCTGTTCCCTATGTGGCAGTATATAAACTACTCTTACATGAAGACATCGAACAGTCTCTCACGCACAGTGCTTACAAGGATACCATGGTCCTGCTGGTCAGTGGTAATTTGTACTTATGGTTTAGCTGCGGTTTTGCCATGTGAACACTCCAAAAAATACCAAAATCTGAGTAGAAAAACGCCATACCTACCATACAGTCCTATGGGGAGGCGTTTTTAGGAGGAGGAATTTGAGTCAGTTTCCTGACCAAATTTTGGAGCCAAACAACTCTGTGTGTATGCAGCCTCAGGTTGTTGGCTGGTTCCTCCAAAATTCATAGGAACTATCCAAGGTGGATAACCTCTCTAAGACGTCTGTAACTGAGAGTAAATAATCTACACTTTTTTGTTTGGTAGATCTTGTTGAGTAGCATTGTTCTTAAGTCAAAAGACAGGAATGTATATGGACGGGGGGTCTCACAGCCCAATGTCTTACTGGGCCTATCCATTGCTCAACGAGAAGGGCCTGGTAGGTGATTACTCACCTCCCAATTATTTGTAGAGATGAACAAGATGAGTGGTAAAGTTGAAATGTCTATGGAATGGGGATGCCCTACAAATGTTTACACTACCTACTAGGAGGATGCAACTTGTTCTTGCAACTGGGACCAAGGATCTCCAACAAATTCCATAAGAAGGAATGGAGAAGAAGAAAGAGTGGAGAAGAAAATATCTGCACTACCAAGATGTCTTTAAACCATCCTTTATTCAAAAAAGACCACAATACTCGAGAATTTTTTCCCTAGCCCTCACCATTCTGGATCAATCAATGCTGTTAGTTCCAGCACAATAATGCTCTCAGCTGTCAGGTGGGCGATGTCAGGCTGGAGCAGACAGACAGGGTCCCCCCACCTATCAGTAGTGCAAAATTGTGTTGAAAGTAACAGAAATGATTGCTTGGGAACATTTGGGACTGGAGAAAATCCACAACTATGCTAGAATCAGTGGAGAGGAGCCCATTACAGAATGCAAGGAACTAGAGTTGATAGAGGTGGTGAAAGGTTCTTTTTAAGTATATATGAAAGTTTTTCCTTCATGTGAATAAGGTCCTGAGATTTGTCACTGACACCACAGATACCTTACATGATTACCCTGCATTTTGTTGCATGCCTGGGCACATTGATGGAGCTTCTAGTCTCCTTATTGAGATGGTGATGTGACATCCGACTGACGGGTCTCTGCTGAAATACCGAAGGTGTGACTGACATATTGACAGTATTCTTAATTATGTGTAAGGGTCATTAATAACTATAAAACTCATCACTGTTTACAGGTTATTACAGAAGCTGTCCCGACTTGCACTTGTAGAATGTATAGGCAGGTCTATACGCTTCTGACCTGTATGCAATATCAATGGATGGAGAAGAGATAAGAGCCAAGGCTGAACTGTATTGATTTCCCCTTTGATCTGCTCTCCAGTCATCTGCATCGCTGATTTCACAGACTATAATACCCGAACGTAGGAAAAAGGAAGTTTGACCAAATATATTGTCTAACCTGTCTGGCCAGATAAGAAATATGGAGGGCCTAAATGTTGGGCATTCCAGTAATTATTAATTATCCCCATCACAGGATCAGAGGAGATCCAATGGCTGTCCATTCATCAATCACAAGTATGGGGGTCTGTGTGCCTCATATAAATAAAGCAGAAGGTTGGGCACTATCTCCAACTTGCCCATGAATGCATGCACAACCATGCTTCCATATTTATGGGGCATACAGAACCCACATTCTCATAATTGGTGGAGGTCCCAGCAGTTGGACCATCACAGATCAAACTTTTTTTCCCCTCCTGTGGATTAGGGATGAATTGTAATCACCATTTCATAAACATTTTCTACGTTCTGTGCTCACCTATACAGACCACATTTCTGTACAGGTTCTGATGCAACAAATAACTCTGTAAGTCCTGGGGCAACTAGAATCCCCACTAGGGCAAAAACAGTTCTGGTTGTGCTATGCTCTCCTAACCGTAGCAGCATCAGGCCCCGGAGTTCTTCACCAGAGCTCCTGATGCTGGAGTTAGACTTGGTAAAAATTCGAGGCCCGGATCTGCAACTGCCCAGAAAGCGACACACACCCAGCGAACTCTAAGTAGGAGGACCCAGAAGGTCCCAGACACTAACATTAGAGTGAAGTCCAAAAGAGCAGGATGGTCTGGAGTCGTAGGTGAGCAGGAGGGTAATCCAGGGGAGTCACGCAGATAACCAAGGAGCAGATTCATGGTCAAGCAAGCTGAGTCGATAACTGGAGGCCATGTTGTAGCAGAAGGCAGAGGCAGAAGTGTAGTCAAGGAAGCCGGGTCATACACAGGAGGTAAACGGAGTAGCCAAATCAGGATCCAAAAGGGAGGTCAGCTGTAAGCCAAAGGTCATACACAGGAGGTCAGGAAGGTGCCAAATCAGGATCACCGAGGAGAGGTCTGTAAAGCAAACACATCCAAGGAAATTCAGGTACAGGGAAAGAGGCAGGAGGTAGCAGGACAGGAGACAGGTTACTGGAGAGAGACTCGTCGCTAAGGGAGCTGATTCCGCAGGGAAACAGATAACCAGCCTAAATAGCCTCAGGCCCGCCGCTGATCCCCCTGACCCCAGACGTGCTGGTTCCGGCGCCAGGTTAAAACTGGAACCAAAAAACACAAAAGAAAAAAAGACAGACGGCACAGCCAGTTCCAAATGTATAAACGTTGTAACGGCCTGCTTCCAAAATAATCCTGTAGATCGGAACCACTGACAATAAAAGGTGGTGCTCACAACCCCCGGAACAACAGCAAAAAATATGAAGAAAACATGAAGAAGGATGTGGGTGGGCACTCACCAATCAGTAGACGGCATTTTCTTCTTTGTATAAAAATAATACTTTATTGAAATATAAAAAACAAGTCCTCAGGGAGGGAGAAATAGCATTATTGGCAGGAAAAAAGGCAACAGCCGTTTCGCGTTAAACCAAACGCTTTTTCAAGCCCAGTAAAAAGCATTTGGTTTAACGCGAAACGGCTGTTGCCTTTTTTCCTGCCAATAATGCTATTTCTCCCTCCCTGAGGACTTGTTTTTTATATTTCAATAAAGTATTATTTTTATACAAAGAAGAAAATGCCGTCTACTGATTGGTGAGTGCCCACCCACATCCTTCTTCATGTTTTCTTAAAACTGGAACCTCCCAAACTCCAGTGGATACCTCCGGCCTATCCTGCGCTAGAACCAGCAGCCATCCCAGCGCTGGACACAGAGCGGGCTGGGAGCCTCCACACAGCACAGCGGAGGTGCTGGCCCATCCTAACACCATGGTTCATCACAAAAATGGTTGTGTTGAAATCCTCCATGGAGGGTTATTTGCCATTTGGGTCTTTTTTCTTATGGAATGAGTCACACATTATCTATCTATAAGAAGTTATTATAACTTGTCCTGTATAGAGATGAGCGAACAGTAAAATGATCGAGGTTCGATATTCGTTTCGAGTAGCCCCTCAATATTCGACTACTCGAATCGAATATCGAACCCTATTATAGTCTATGGGGGGGGGAAATGCTCGTTTCAGGGGTAGGCAATGTTCGGGCTGGATCCTCCGAGCAGTCTTCTCCTTGCAGCGTCCCCGCGGCATCTTCCGGCTCTTCATTTACTCTGCCAGGCATCGGGCCTGGGCAGAGCCGACTGCGCATGCCCGCACTACAAGCGGACATGGTAGGAGAAGAACCAGCGTTGATTGGCTGACTGTATAGCATTCGGCCAATCAATGCTGGTTCTGCATCGAACTTTTACATTCGAATAGCGAGTGGTACTCGATCGAGTATGAGTATTTCGAATACCGTAGTATTCGATCGAATACTACTCGCTCATCTCTAGTCCTGTACAGCAGAGGTCACAAAGCATTTTATATGTAGATGTTCTGTAGGTGGAGGGTGGTCCTCACAATTGTTTCTCCTGGTGGACTAAGAAACCTCAGTCCGGCCATGTGTCTATTCTACCACACATAACATGGATTAGGAATATTGCCTTTATGTTTTCTAACTTACCTGACTGGTTTTTACTTGTCATTCATCAATCAGGAATCCCAGACGACAAGGTAACAATCCTTCGATCACTGGACGAACTTCCTGTCCATTAACAATAGACTTAGGAACAGTAAAGCTTAGTCCATTAAGAAATTATAAGTACAATTGGATTCAGTATATTCAGTATATTTGTCTTCTCTTATTATAGGAATAACTTCTATTTGTAGGATTCCTTCACACAGTTTGTGACAGTTCTACAGATCTTGTAAAAACGCCTTGAAATTTAGTCGTCACATGGATTTCTCTAGACAGCTTTGCCAAGGTATGTTCACTTGTCCAGGATCCGATGACAATTTAGCGGCCAATTCCATACCTAAGTCCTCATCCGATTTGCTATTCACATTCAATACAATTGATTGGGGGTATATTTTATATCCAATTTACATACAAAAATTTCTGCAAACTAAAATCACCACGATATTGTGTATTCCACTTACGCTGTGAATTATCTTCATTGAATGACAATGGGGCTAATCCTATGTAGATCTGTAGGACATCTAAAATCCAAGTGTCAGCTTCATATAAATTATACCTTGAATTTTATCCCAACATGAACATAAATTTCTGAAGAGAGTCATCAATGCTTGATAATGAAACAGACACATAAGGACAGACTAGGTCCATTAGTATGGGATGTCCTCGTACTGAATGGTTCTCCTCAAGGGAACCCCATCTTGAGACAACTTGTTTAGAATGCTTTCACCTGTCGTAGTGAAAGAACATGGAACATCTCAAATAATGAGGATATAAGTGGCTTTGCAAAAGTTATAGGTTCAATGGTTGTCCACTTGAAGACCTCAATAAAATCTTCTAGTCATTATAAGTAATATTGTCGCACTGATAGAGACTTGGAAAACCAAGTCTGCTGGCATACTACAGCCAATGATGACATTGTGGAAGACTTGTCCTGAGACTGCCCTCTGCGCCCTTCCTCTGGCCCTTAGGGTATAAAGCCAGGATACTGGAGTCTCCTAGTGCTAAGATCTGCTGCTGACAGAGCAATGATCTCCCATCCTTTCCAAATTATCTGCTCAAGTAATGAAGTCTCAACCACTCGCGTTACAGATCCCGTCCTCGCCATCAATCAGAAGATGTGACTGCAAAAGACGAAACATTTCTCTGTTTCATCACCTCACCTATGCTGTTCCTGCTGAGTAAGATTGATGCTGGGACTGTACCTGTAGTCTCAGGCTTCTGATAATAGATCACCTCTCGCATCCTCTGGGTGACAGAGCTTCTCAACTCAGTTTACGGTCCACTCAACCTTAAGAATGTGTGAATGTGTGTTTTATTCTTGGAGAGGTCAGGTCTCTCATCTTTGACTTACAAACCTTGTTTAGATTGTTAAGTGTATTAAACTCTGACAGACTTGATTCTGGACTATTTTTGAAGATTTAGGCATAAGTTTAGGCAAAGCGGACATAAATGTCAATAAACAGAGCTGGGTTGGCTTAGTAGCCAGATAAAAGATATAGGAGCTTTATTAAGAAAAATTTACCAAAATTCTGGTATAATTTGAACCATGTCTAGCATGCTGTGTGACTTAGACATGTTTCCGACTTGACCAAAAAGGACTTCTTGAAGTTTTGAAGAACCAGAAATGTACCAAGAACTTTTAAGCCAATTAATACAAGGTGTAAACTTAGACTAGACAGTCTAAGAATATCCCAGATTTACCAAACAATATTAGACAATTTGACAAATCTGGTACAATAAGACTGTCTAGGATAAATTTGTCCAGGTTTTAGGCCATGTTAGCAAATCTGCCCCATAGTCTACAGCTGGCCACAGACCTGAAACGGGCCAAAAATTGGACAAGTTATTTTTTGGAAGATAATCTGTTAAAAATGTATAATTTCCTTTGGTTGGTCCAAGTAACTCCATTCCGACCCTGAGCTCCACATTTGATCAGGATGAAGTGTAACATGCATCCAAGTCATGAAGATCTTCTGTGTAGGAATATATGAGAAACTGCTTTTAAAATATGCATGTTATATTGGGGGTTTTGAGAAAATACACTTAACATGTTCACACAAGGTACACTGGAAAACTTTGGCCATAGACCATAACAAAAAAAATTCCAACTATCTTATACTGTGCCAAGAAATATAATTTCATGTCTACTGGGAAAACATCTTAAACCCTTATAGGGAACCCTTTGGACCTCATCCTCCAAGAACCATTTTGCTAGATCAGCCGATGCCAACAAAAATGGGTGGATCTGGCAATTAATATATAATTTTGGAAGTCACTTTCTATCCAATGGTCAGTAGTATGTATCTAACACATGCAAGATCAACATGAGCATGCGACCAAGTGTTGTTGTATCCACAACAAGTATAGGTACTAGAGATGAGTGAACAGTGAAATGTTCGAAGTTCGATATTCGATTCGAGTAGCCCCTCAAAACTCGACTGTTTGAACGAATATTAAACCCCATTATAGCCTATGGGGAAAAAATACTCGTTTAGGGGGAAACCATTATTCAACTCAGGAGAGTCACCAAGTCCACTATGACACCTCAGCAAATGATGACAACACCTCGGGAATGCAACTGGGACAGCAGGGGAAGCATGTCTGGGGGCATCTAACACGCCAAAGTCCCTGTATTACGCCACTAATAATGCGAGAGCTGACTTTTCCCCATAGGAAAGCATTGGCCAGCGTTGATTGGCCGAATGCCGTACAGTGTACAGCATTCGGCCAATCAACGCTGGTTCTGCCGGAGGAAGCGGAGTCTAAGATCGATCCACAGCAGTCTTTATTGTGGTCCGATCTCAGATGTAGCAGCATTGACCGCACAGCACTGCTACATCTCCGGAATAGCAGAGTTGAGTGGGAGCTGACTTTTCCCCATATGAAAGCATTGGCCAGCATTGATTGGCCAAATGCCGTACAGTGTACAGCATTCGGCCAATCAACGCTGGTTCTGCCGGAGGAGGCGGAGTCTAAGATTGGTCCACAGCAGTCTCCATCGTGGTCCGATCTCAGATGTAGCAGAGTTGACAGAGCTCTGCTATATCTCAGATGTAGCAGCTACATCTGAGATCGGACCACAATGGAGACTGCTCTGGACCGATCTTAGACTCCGCCTCCTCTGGCAGAACCAGCGTTGACTGGCCGAATGCTGTACTCTGTATGGCATTTGGCCAATCAACGCTGGTCAATGTATTCCTATGAGAAAAAGTCAGCTCCCGCATAACACAAGCTGACAGGGATCCCGACGAGCATATAATGGGCTGCCATGAGATAGAGCCCCAAAGAGCTGTGTGAGTGACATTCCCCCCTAAATAAAGGTAATCCCTAGCTATCCCTGCCTGTACATCTATCTCTGTCTCACAGTCACATAGTTCACAGTCTCATATGACACGAATCTGAAATCCACTATTCGTCTAAATTGGAGGTCACCTGATTTCAGAATCCAATGGCTTTTCCGATTTTTTTTCGATGCCTCCATTGTTGTAGTTCCTGTCCGACCTCCTCTGCGCAGTTATTGGTGCAAAAAAAAGCGCCAGGGAAGGTGGGAGGGGATACGAATTTTTAGTGAGTTTGCCACGTGGTGTTTGACTGGAATCGAACATCTCGAACAGCCTGATATCCGATCGAACATGTATTCGATTGAACGCTGTTCGCTCATCTCTAATAGGTACACTAGGAAAGACAGGTGCTGTCTCCAGCTAAGACAAATGTTGGTGGTCTACAACTCATTGTTTGGCTTCATAGGAAAGTGAAGAATTACACAACTTATTGTAAAACTACAAGTCACCTCCCAATGGCCACCTCCCTCCTGCCATAGATTAGGACATTACTATTGATAACAGGAGGATATATTATGGCCAGAAGCAGAAGCTCATTGAACATTTTTTTACCTGGCGTCATCTATTTAACCCCCATTAATTTGTTTAGCAGGAGATTAATCATTCCTGAGACTCAACAAGGACATTTGTCTTCTTGACAGGGTTTGAAACCATTTAAACCAAGATCTTCCAACATGGGGCAGAAAGAAGAATAGGAATGTTCTCCTGCTGAAGACTGAGAGTATTGCCCCAGGGTCTTGTCAACACTCTGACCTCTATGTATCTCCGATGTTTCGTGAAACCAAGTTCATTTTCAGACCAGCCCTGGAACTGTATGTTGTGTCTTATTGGTTTAAATTGTCATGTTTTATGGATATTGCTTAAGACCGTAAACAATAATACGAGCCTGGCTTATAGGATCCTAATGGTAAGTCGGCAACAGGAACCTTTCCGACCCTGGTGTTTGATCTCGATTCACCCACATTATGTTGCTGTTTGAAGATCACTAGGTGTTGAGTTATCTGCAGATGTAAGTTATCTAAACTTACATCACCTGGACATGTGATCTGTAGGGAAGTTTGTAGCTATGACATTCTAGGATCACGGGAAGATCATCATTAAAATATTTTCCACTGAGCTATCAATAAATAACCAAATGCTTAGAGGGGTTGTCCAGGATTTGGAGCAAGCTCAGGAGTGGTTGGGGTGGGTGTAAAACACAATGATCCCTGAGATTGCTCCAAATCCTGGACAACCCTTTAATCTTATACAATATGTATATAGCAGAAAAACAAAAACTTTGTAGCCCTGAGACGATTTCTTGTTCTATCATTCTAATAGGCCTAGCTAATCTACAACAGCCATTTATAGTAGCTATGGATCTATCACTTAGGGTGGTAGAGGGGCAATGGGGACATTCTGGAGGTCATTAAAGAAAGAATAAGAAGGAGGTCAATAAAGAAAGAATATGCTGGATTTCCAAATGAACAAGACTCTCAGCTACAAGTCTACATAAAATCTGACACCTGAGACAATAGCCTACCACTAAGTGTATATAGGGCTAATACAGCTGCCAGTTACCCGTCTAGTCCTTGTATTTGCTCATAATACCCTGCACATCTTCCCAGATGAAAGGACTCATGTGAAGCTCCTTCTCTTGTTTCCACTTCCATTAGAACAATAAGAACAAGATTCCAAAATTGGTTGATGAAAAATGTAAGTGATCAGGAATCTTTCAGGATTGTCCTATAATATGTTACTGCTCATAATATCTGTCTTGTCTGGACAGGCTCAGCTACTTCTCCTAGAATCAAGTTCTCCTGACGCTCAGAACACTGCACTCATGGCAGGTACCAGATCTGCATATGTGACCCTACAGAAAGGATGATCTGCCAGCCACACATAACATAAACCTCGATAGAGATCTCTCTTTGTAATATAAAAATTATAGTAGTTATATTCTTGTACATGGAAGTATTATAGTAGTTATATTCTTGTATATAGGAGGCAGTATTATAGTAGTTATATTCTTGTATATAGGAGGCAGTATTATAGTAGTTATATTCTTGTACATAGGAGGCAGTATTATAGTAGTTATATTCTTGTACATAGGAGCAGTATTATAGTAGTTATATTCTTGTACATAGGACGTAGTATTATAGTAGTTATATTCTTGTACATAGGACGTAGTATTATAGTAGTTATATTCTTGTACATAGGGGGCAGTATTATAGTAGTTATATTCTTGTACATAGGAGCAGTATTATAGTAGTTATATTCTTGTACATAGGAGCAGTATTATAGTAGTTATATTCTTGTACATAGGAGTAGTATTATAGTAGTTATATTCTTGTACATAGAGCAGTATTATAGTAGTTATATTCTTGTACATAGGACGTAGTATTATAGTAGTTATATTCTTGTACATAGGAGCAGTATTATAGTAGTTATATTCTTGTACATAGGAGCAGTATTATAGTAATTATATTCTTGTACATAGGAGTAGTATTATAGTAGTTATATTCTTGTACATAGGAGCAGTATTATAGTAGTTATATTCTTGTACATAGAGGGCAGTATTATAGTAGTTATATTCTTGTACATAGGAGCAGTATTATAGTAGTTATATTCTTGTACATAGGAGCAGTATTATAGTAGTTATATTCTTGTACATAGGAGGTAGTATTATAGTAGTTATATTCTTGTATATAGGAGCAGTATTATAGTAGTTATGTTCTTGTACATAGGAGCAGTATTATAGTAGTTATATTTTTGTACATAGGAGCAGTATTATAGCATTTATATTCTTGTACATAGGAGTAGTATTATAGTAGCTATATTCTTGTACATAGGAGCAGTATTATAGTAGTTATATTCTTGTACATAGGAGCAGTATTATAGTAGCTATATTCCTGTACATAGGAGTAGTATTATAGTATTCTTGTAACAAGAACAAAAAACTGTATATGTAACAGCTAATATATTCATCTATCTGTATCTGGATACAGGTTCCATTGAAGTGTTCCTTGCAATAAAAGGTGTCTATATTCCCTCCTCCTAGGCTTTCTCATCTTAGGCGTTCCTTCCTACATATTACTGTCTCATTCTATAACAAAGGAAAGTCTTAGCATCTGTCTCTCAAATCCTGAGTGCTTATTTCAAAGGCTACAGACACGAACTTTCTTTTACACACTTACACGGAAAGCCTTAGGCTGCTCTGCCTAAATACTGGATTTCAATAAGAAAAGATACAAAGATCATTAAGAAATAAATCTATTCAGGATGTGTGCGCTACTGTCAAATAAAAATGCGAAACTTGAAACATCTCTTTAATTCTCTTCTGTTTTATGGCTGACGTCTCGCTTTAATCCCACTTATTAGCATTACTTAAAGAGATACTGACATTGTAACGCGATTAATGAGGAGCTTGTTTGTTCTGGTCTTATGTAGAGAGAGCAGAGAATTTTTTTAGAACATTATTCTTCAAAATGTGTTAACTGTTTGTTGTTAGACTTCAGTTTTTCTGATCATAGCTTCTCAAACCCATCAAAGTCACATCACATCATCTATACAATCCCAAGCCTCTCTTCGTTGTGTCAACTAAACCACAGAATTACTTTCACATTTGGATCCAAATCCACATATAACTTCCTAAATACTTCACTTAGGTAGCCCCAGGCCATATGAAGGACTTGATGTAGGGACGTAACTACTGCGGGACGTAACTACCACAGGGCGCAGGACATTAGCGGGCCCCTGATGGTTTTACTTACCGATCCTCGCTACTGCTCACGGCCGCCTACACTTCCACTTCCCCGAGTGGGGATCGGTAAGTGAGGCCACAGACCGGTAACCTCATAACACTGCTATCATTATACTCTGTGGTCTTTTCATACCCCTGAATATAATGATCGTTAGGCCAGGGGAGGTGAGGAAACATAAAAAACACTACTACTTACCTCTCCTGTGCTCCGGCAGGCTTCAGGCCTGTTTGGTGACATCACAGACATTACTTTGCCCAGGCCATCATGATTATGCAGCACAATTCCGGCCTGGGACAGGTGATGTTTGGTCCATCACTGAAGAGACCTGCGGGGAGTGCGCCTGAGCCTGAAGAGACCCCAGAGTATAATAATTGTTCATGGGTTGTCCACAATGGGGCATAATATTGTGTACAGTGGCCACTAGTGTGCATAATAGTGTGTGTAGGGGCCACTATGGGGCACAATAGTGTGTGCAGGGGCCACTATGGGGCATAAGTGTGTGCAGGAGTGCGGTTTGTGTGGGGTGAGGGCCCAGGGGAGGCCATGTCAAATATTTGCCTTGTGGCCCCGCCATTCCTAGTTACACCACTGACTTGAAGTGTTGTTCTCCAACCAAAGTAACCCCTTTTCTGTTTCTCTATATGATGTATGTGCTTTATACAGAAGGTTTTCTATGTGTGACCCCCTTCTAGGAGCCTGAGTAAAGAGACACTATGTATTAGCAGCTTCCACTCTGAAAGACCAGGCCTATCCACCTCAATGGCCATCATGTAAAGCTACATTTGTCTTTTTTAGGTGTCACTTTGGGGTCCACATAGCGTCGGTAAGACAAGCCGAACTGATTATGTGGCGATGGCTAGATCCATGGCAAGATCAAGCAGGATACTTCTATTTTTCTGAGGCAGAATCAGGGTGGAATCCACCACAAAATCAGCACCGGATCCCACCATGTGAACATACCAACACATTAGGTTATTGTCTGCTGGTCTATGAAGGAGTGAGGCAATGATCTGATGTCCAAAATCAAGTGAGGTAAGGATCAAAATCTAGAATTTGTCATACTTGATCCTTTTGTTACCCTGGAGATAAGCCCCAACTTTGGGTCCATAAAATCAAGACAGGTTTTATATAATATTCATGGAAGGGCAGTAGTAAGGAAACCATCGATATCCCCAATGCTTGGTCCACATCTATCAAGTGAGTCATTGGCAGTCATTCAGGAGAAGCGATGGATAGATTGGTCAAAAAGGAAGAACATCCTTCATGTCTACGAAAACATCATAAGAATAGTCACACATGGTGGTGGTAGATCCATTCACTCCCTCCCTCCCTCTGTAAATAGTCAATAATAAGGGGATAGCTACTAGGTCAGATCTTCACAGCATTGTATACGGTGTAAATGTCCTACACCTCTTGTGAATTAGGCCGAATATCTTGTAGATAATGGCCGACTGAGTAATCTCTTCCATCTCCAGTGACCACTAATCTTTCCCACCTAATCTTTCCTGTTTTCTATCTCTCTCCTCAAACACCATGGATCCCTTGAAGCACTTTAGGTAAGAATATCCTATTAATCCTCCCACTCCTCTTCAGAAATATCTGCTACTGGAAAAAAAATTCCTCTCAAGTCTTTATCTCCTATAAAGCTGCTCTGTCCTACTAAATATGGTGGAACGATCCTGTCTTAAAACGGTTTTCCCACAAACATAACAATCATTAGATTTGTAGACAATTATTAAACAATTTTACAATTATATATAGTCTTGATCGACTACCAATGGATACGACCATGGAATCCAGCCATGATTTCCTTATGGTGTCCGGGTTATCTACTCGTACTTGCCGTGTCCTTGCTCGTAAACTGGAAATCAAGGCTGGGTTTCTGACAAGTACCAGGCGATAAAAAGTTGCTGTATTTATCATCATTCCATTGGCAACCGATCAAGACAACAGATGTCACCACTTAGATGGTTGGAGAAAATCGGCTTGTCCATTATATCTACCGGAATGCCATCAATTTCCCTATATGTATAATGGAAGCAGAAAGTCCACAAAGGAAACTTCTGCAGACTTTCTGTGAAAATTTCTGCTGGAAAAACCATGATGCGGAAATCTCCACAAATATTTCAGATTTTTTTTTCCTACTATAATAAGTAATAGAAAAGTAGCATCGCTAACACATTGTAGGGGGTCCTAATGGAGTCTGTAAGGAGTATCGCTAAGCAGGGTAGAACTGGAGGGAGCCTTGAATTGGAGAAAGTTTCAAAAGTCAGCAGAGGCATAACCTTAAGATCCTGGATCCCAATACTAAATGTATAATGGGCCCCCCATTTAGAATAATGGTATATTTATGTGGCAGAGTGACCTGTGAGGACCCCTCGGGGTTCACGGGCCAGTAGCAACTGCTCCAATACACCCTCTATAGCTATGCTCCTGAAGTGCAGACCCTCACCAATCATAATGATATAGAATTCCCTATAAATATGCTAGGATTACCCATTAAGATCTATTTGGATGGATCTGCATTAACAGTTTATGTTATCCTATAGCCAAGCAAATTCAGGGGTTGCCCAGGATTGGAATTGAAAAATGCTGCATTTGCCCAGAAACAGCTCCACACATGTCCATGGGCCATCTCTGGTATTGCAGCTCAGTGCCATACATGTAAACTGCAATATCAGACATAAAATAATTGCTTATTTCTTACACAGAGTTTATTTTTCTAAACTTTGAAGACCCCTTTAAGCCTTTGCTGATATGTCATTTAATACGGTAATGTGTCATATTTTATAATGCGGTGCTGATATGGCAATTAATATATGGATTACAATAAAAAATAGTAATGGAATATATACGGTAGATCATTAATAGTCTGTATTAGTGACTATTATCCAAAAAAAAAAAATCTGTAAAATATTACATGTACTGCAGTATGGCTTTATGATAGAGAACAGGAAGATTGCTCAATGTATAGAGGGAGAGGTAAAGCAACAGCATAAATGTAGTGGTATGTCACAACAAGAAATTTCTGATCAATTTCTAATATTAAAATAAAAGAATAAACAATTTTTATAAGCTATAAGGGACAATACATCTTCAAAAATTCCCATATAAAGTAGGCCTCTAACCAACGGAGCCCTTCCATGATAGGAAACATTTCCCGTCATTGGTTAGCTGTTTTGTAATGATCCTCTTACAGATGGTCTAAACCAAATCACATGACCCATTATTACTAATAATTTTATAGATATTATTTGGTCCATCAGAAAAATTTGGGTGGCCTTGGTGTACGTTATAGTGTAAAAAAGATATATATATATATATATATATATATATATATATATATATATATATACACATATATTTTAATTTTTTCTATTTTTATTTTTATTTTTTCTCTACATGAAAACCAATTTCATAATTTTTTCCCTTTTTTTAAATCCGTGTTAAAGACTAATTCAAAACGTATTTTTGTTACACAATTTATTGCAAAACTCATACAAACAATGTCAGGTTATATATAAAAATATCAAAAACTCATAAATAAAAACAGTAAAATAAAAAAAAAAAATGCCGCCCCATTCAAACGAATACATTGTACAATGTAGAAAACTATTTACATGGCAGATGATTTTGTGCCGTCATTTTAGTAACGCTTTTTTATTTTTTTTAAAAAAAATTGACGGAATTTAAAAATTCTACAATCAAAAAACAGCAGCGATCTATTGTGACTACGATGTGTTAAATCATGCGGATGTCCCATAGATGTTCCGTAATTCTTGCAAATGTGCGCAAAAAGTTTCTACCAACAGTGTCCGATAGGAGTTATCTCCTGGGATTATACTTCGCTGCCTTCCCTGGAGTAGATGAGGCTGTTGACACTGAAATTATTGTAAAAATGGCTGTTAAATTGACTGTTTTGATGGGAACCGGTGAAAGAATTGTAGTAAGGGCCTCTGTTGAGGTGTAAAGTGTCCTGCAAATCTGCAGATGGTTCTACCACAGGGCCTGAGGTGAAACTGCTTAATCCAGTGATGTTCCTTTGGGAGAGTTCATTGACCAGCCCCAGAGACATCTGTCTGTTCACTGAGCTGGAGTCCAAGGAAGAAGTCATACTGCTAAAAAAGTTATTCAGACAAGGGGTAGAGGTGATTCCTGGGGGAGATGTGCTCTTCCGATCATCTGAGGAGGCTTCCATCTCCGGGGATGATGGGGTCATCATAGATGGGCTATCACCACCTTTCCTCCCTAGAGCCGTGCGACCTTCTTCACCTTTAGCTGTGACCGCTTCAGTGTTGTTGGATTCTGTTCTGCGCTTTCTTTTCCGGCGAAAATTCCCATTATCAAACATTTTCTCACAGTTGGGATCCAGGGTCCAGTAATTGCCCTTACCTAAAAAAATAAAAAAATAATCATGCCAATGAATAAAATTCTAAATAAGTCATATAGAACTTAAAAACAGATCTAAATCACTATAGTATGACATTTTTTTTTAATAAAATCTAGAAATATAAAATTGTATAATATAGATAAATTTTAAAAAATCTCTGAAATAAAAATAATTTTAAATAGATTACAACAAAAAGTTATCTACCGAAATACGTAAAATAAAATGTTATTTATCTTGGTTTTCTTTATCTTTTAAATTTTTATACTTTTTCTTTTTTGAGCCTGGATTTTTCTCAATCTCAGTACACTTCTATAAAAATTTCAAAAATTATTTCCGGATCAGCGACCTTTCTAAACTGCTACATTTTCATGTTTTATGCTTCACTACACTTGAGCCATTTAAGGACAAGAACTCACAGAATTCAGTTATAAAGCTTGGAAGACGCAGGGTTAACAGATATTTTTTAATATTTATGGTTTGATGTAAATTTTTTAAAATTATTTTTGTAAAAAAAGTCATATTAAAATGCATAACTGTAGGTAAGTTGATGGAAATGAATGCCAATATTAAAATAAAACATGAAAATAACGAAAGAATTGTAATCACATTACCTGGGTCATCTTCATCTCTTGGAACTTTTTTGAAACAGTCATTAAGAGACAAATTGTGCCGGATAGAATTTTGCCAGCCCGCTTTACTTTTCTTATAAAAGGGGAAATTGTCCGCCACATATTGATAAATCTGACTTAGGGTCAGTTTCTTTTCTGGTGCATTTTGGATGGCCATTGCAATAAGAGCAGAGTAAGAATATGGAGGCCTCACTAGCTTCAGAAGTTCCTCTTGAGAAGCAATGGACAACCAGCCAAGATCTGTTCCACTGAAACCCGACGAATTTGGCAGAAACTGTCTCTGAGATCCATAAGATGGTGGCATGTAAGAGTTTGGATTGTTTCCATGAAGGTAACTAGATGTATTGTTGACGCCAGGACCACCAAGCCATAAGTAAGGGTTAGTTGAAGGTGGATAGTCCCCAATTCCATAGTTGGCTGTCCTTTGAGATGAATGTAGGTTCTGTTGGTGGTACATTCCGGAGTTGTTACAGTATACTGCCATTTGTTGGCTTCCAGGGCACTTTTAGGAGTCTTCTGAGTCTTCTTGTAGATCTCTGAGCTTCAGTCATGAAGGTGCTTCTGGCAACAGGTGTCTAATGGATTTGGAGAGCTGTCTTTATACCTCTGTGGAGTAGTGATCCTCCCTGCCTGGGGCCAGTGATGGGCGGCTCTCACATGTTAGTTTTTTCTCCACAGCCAGTTGGATGCCTCAGTTGAAAGACAGGGGTGTGTAAAGTGAAGGCTGATCACTAAAGAGGCACCACAGAGAACAATCTGTCTTTTCCCCCATTCATTGTTCTACTGATCTGTCTGCAACTGCATTTCAAGATTTTTTTTTTTCCCATTTTTTGCTGACTTGGATTAAAGTTGTGAAATAAAATCAAAGAAAAAAATTCTTCTGATTCAAAAAAGGCAAGTTCTCCAAATGACCGATTTTCACCTAATAAACCTTATTTATTTAGAAATGTTTAAGAGAAGAGGATCAAACCTTCACGAAATAAAATGATCTCAATAATGATAATAATAGTAATAGGGTAATAATGAATAAAAATATTAATTCTCACAAGATAATATTAAAGAAGAAAATTGTCAGTTTTGCAGTCAATTTTTGTGATATGTAATTTTTAGGTTTTTTAAAATAAATAATATAAATAATTGATACATATATAATGTAAATGTATTACTTTAGTTGTATATATTATTCTAACTTTTTATTGTATTTTACATGTAATTTATAACTACCTTTATTTCACAATATATATTTATTAAATTTCAATAAAAATTTATATTTTACCATTTTATTTTTTCCAGCAGGTTATTGTAGATGGTAAATTACTTTTAGGGCTATGTCAAAAGAACACTAATATTTACAATCCTATCAAATGTTTCTAAGTTGTTTCCTTTTGATTCATTGTAAATATTCAGCTATTTGGTCCATTTTGGTTATTTGACCACCAAACTTTTGTGATGCAAACAGGTGTCTCTAACATTAGACGGAAGATAGAAAAAATAATATATAATAATATCTAATATTTTGTGTAGAAATTATTCTGTAATGTGAGCTACCTGCCTATTATTAAAAGTGGATTAAACGTAGATAGATAGATAGATAGATAGATAGATAGATAGATAGATAGATAGATAGGAGATAGATAGATAGGAGAGAGAGAGATAGATAGATAGATAGATAGATAGATAGATAGATAGATAGATAGGAGATAGATAGATAGATAGATAGATAGATAGATAGATAGATATGAGAGATAGATAGACATTAGAAAGATAGATAGACAGATAATATATAGGTAGATAGATAGATAGGAGATAGATAGATAGATAGATAGATAGATAGATAGATAGATAGATAGTTATTGGTTCTATACAATTTGATTATAGAAATTACTTTGTAATTTGATTTAACAACTTAATGCTAAAAGTGTTCTGAATGTAGATATATAGATATGAGATAAATTGATTTTAAATATATATGTAAGTAGATGTAGATAGATGTACTGTATGCAGATCTAAAGCTAGATAGACAGATGGATACAGAAATAAATATATGTATGTATAGATAGTTAGATAGATAGATGATAGATAGATAGATAGATAGATAGATAGATAGATAGATAGATAGATACTGTAGATAGATAAATAGATAGAAGATAGATAGATAGATAGATACTGTAAATAGATAAAAAGATAGATAGTTACTGTAAATAGGTAGACAGATAGATAGATAGATAGATAGATAGATAGATAGACAAGTATATAGATAAATAGATATATGCTTCAAATAGATAGATACTGTAGATAGAGATAGATATTAGATAGATAGATAGATAGATAGATAGATAGATAGATAGATACTGTAGATAGATAGATAGATAGATAGATAGATAGGAGATAGATAGATAGATAGATAGATAGATAGATAGATAGATAGATAGATAGATAGATAATATATAGATACTGTAGATAGATAAATAGATAGATAGATAGATACTGTAGATAGATAGATAGATAGATAGATAGATACTGTAGATAGATAAATAGATAGAAGATAGATAGATAGATAGATAGATACTGTAAATAGATAAAAAGATAGATAGTTACTGTAAATAGGTAGGTAGACAGATAGATAGATAGATAGATAGATAGACAAGTATATAGATAAATAGATATATGCTTCAAATAGATAGATACTGTAGATAGAGATAGATATTAGATAGATAGATACTGTAGATAGATAGATAGATAGATAGATAAATAGATAGATACTGTAGATAGATAAATAGATAGATAGATAGATACTGTAGATAGATAGATAGATAGATAGATAGATAGATAGATAGATAATAGATAGATACTGTAGATAGATAGATAGATAGATAGATAGATAGATAGATAGATAGATAGATAGATAGATAAATACTGTACATAGATCGAAACAAAACTGGACTTCAGAAAAACTATTCTTTTGTGGGGTTGAAATTAGAATAGGATAATTTTAGTTCAACAAAATGCTCTTGCAGTATAACTTTTTTGTTATGGAATTTTTTCCTGAATGTGAATGACAATATTTATTTGATATTTTTGTCGACTTCCCAACAGTCATATACTCATTAGAAGGCACAGTATATATATATATATATATATATATATATATCTTTACTCGAAAAGCTTTTTATATACTTGTATCTACTAGAAGTATATACATATATTTACATGATAGGACTACTGGCATACTGGCATTAAACAACAACAAATAACTTCTAGAGAACATCCTATGTATCAATTTAATCTGATCTAGACATCACTCATATTTATTTAATGAATTAGATGATTAGTAACTTTGTAGCTTTTTTAGTTCATTCTAACATAAGTTAAACTCAACGGATTTTATGAATATTACATGAGGGCACGTTTAAGGCGTTTGTGGGAATGACAGCTTCTGCTGGTTGTATAAATAGTGTATTGAGCTGAATAATGAATATTTCATGAATTTAGAAGGCTGAAAATATTTCAAGGATTTGACTGCAATATAATCCACTTTGTTAATATTAGATGAAGAAAGAAAGAAAGAAAGAAAGAAAGAAAGAAAGAAAGAAAGAAAGAAAGAAAGAACCAATCAATATTGCAAAAGACAGACATGATATTAGGTAAATATGCCTGATGATAGATAGATAGATAGATAGATAGATAGATAGATAGATAGGAGATAGATAGATAGATGATAGATAGATAGATATAGAGATAGCAATAGATAGGAGATAGATAGATAGATAGATAGATAAATGATAGATAGATAGATAGATAGATAGGAGATAGATAGATAAATGATAGATAGATAGATAGATAGATAGATAGATAGATAGATAGATAGATAGATATAGAGATAGCAATAGATAGGAGATAGATAGATAGATAGATAGATAGATGATAGATAGATAGATCGATAGATCGATAGGAGATAGATAGATAAATGATAGATAGATAGATAGATAGATAGATAGATAGGAGATAGAGAGATAGATAGATAGATAGACAATATCAATTTGGACTTCAGAAAAATATTGTGGGATGGAAAGAAATTTTAAAAAAGCAGGAATAACATATTAACAATAGAGAGAAACATATTCCTACTTTAGGATTAGAAAAATAAAATAAAGCTCAAAACATTTAAAGGATTTTATTGCAATATTTGGTTTCTGCTAGTCATAGATAGATAGATAGATAGATAGATAGACAGACAGACAGACAGACAGACAGACAGACAGACAGATAGATAGATAGATAGATAGATAGATAGATGATAAATAGATAGATAGATAGATATGAGATAGATAGATAGATTGATAGATAGATAGATAGATAGATATGAGATGGATAGATAGATATGAGATAGATATATAGATAGATAGAAGATAGATAGATAGATAGATAGATATGAGATAGATAGATAGATAGATAGATAGATAGGAGATAGATAGATATGAGATGGATAGATAGATAGATAGATAGATAGATAGATAGATAGATAGATAGATGGATAGATAGATAGGCTTCTAAAAAGTAGGCAGCATTGCAATATCAAATGTTTCAGTCCTTAAAGGGGTGTTACCACACAAAAATAACCCAATTTAAATTAATAGACAATTAATAGTTAAACATTTTTGCACATAATAATAATAATAATAATAATAATAATAATAATAATAATAATAATAATGCATTTTGCAGAGATTTTCTCAAACCATCTTTTGTCTCATTCTATTTGCCAATGGATATAACCATGAATGCAAAAACTTTCTATCTTCTGAAAACCAGCTATGATGTCCTTATTACGGCCGGGTTATCTTCTCATACATGTAGTGTCCCCGCCTGCTCCTGTGTAAAGAACACAAATACATGGCTGGGTTCTGACAAGTCCCAGACCATAGAAAGTTTCTGTGTTCATAGTCATATCCTTTGGCAACTGATGAAAATAAGAGATGTCACCAGTTAGATGGTCAGAGACAATATTTAACGCTTTGCGATATTGTTAATTATTAGATTTGAGTATTTAGATGTCCGCAAAATGAAATATGGTTATATAACTGGGAAAACCACTTCAAGCAGTATATTAAGGAGAGAAATGTTGCACTGGGCTAAAAAAATTCCTTTTAGTTTTTTTTTTTTAAAATATTATAGGGCTGCATAGCTTGCTTAGCAATAGCTATCTACCCTGTCACATTTAGATAGATAGATAGATAGATAGATAGATAGGGTAATAGATGGATAGATATATAGATAGATAAGAGATGATAGATAGGAGATACTGTAGATAGATAGATAGATAGATAGATAGATAGATAGATGAGAGATAGATAGATAGATAGATAGATAGATAGATAGATAGATAGATAGATAGGAGATAGATAGATAGATAGATAGATAGATAGATAGATAGATAGATAATAGATAGGAGATAGATAGATGGATGGATAGATAGATAGATAGATAGGAGATAGATAGATAGATGGATGGATAGATAGATAGATAGATAGATAGATAGATAGATAGATAGATAGATAATAGATAGATAGGAGATAGATAGATAGATAGATAGATAGATAGATAGGAGATAGATGGATGGATAGATAGATAGGAGATAGATAGATAGATAGATAGATAGATAGGAGATAGATGGATGGATAGATAGATAGGAGATAGATAGATAGATAGATAGGAGATAGATAGATAGATAGATAGATAGATAGGAGATAGATAGATAGATAGGAGATAGATGGATGGATAGATAGATAGATAGAAGATAGCTAGATAGATAGATAGATAGATAGATAGATAGATAGATAGATAGATAGATAGATAGGAGATAGATAGATGATAGATGATAGATAGATGATAGCCTTGTGTGAACTAGCCCTTATGCGGCAGAGGAACCTTGAGTCTCCTCATATCCCAGGCCCGGATTTGACTACATCTGTATTCAGTGCACTTCTCCAGCACTCCAGTGGTGGCGCTCACCTGCTCATAGGGTGCAGAGCATAGGGGTGGAGCAAAGTGACAAAGTAATATTTAAAGGGAACTTCCACTTTCACATCAGTCTCTTCTATTAAAACAATATGACCAAAAAGAAGGTAGCCACTGGGCATTATATCCACAGACAGAAGTATGGTGGCCATAAATGAAGTCTTATATGCTAAAGAAAAATGAGGACAGTGAAGGATATCGTCCTAATCTTTGTTTCAGTGGTCAGTCTGAGCTTTAGGATCCGGATTTGGGTTGTCACATGTTCACTGTATTCAGATTGGATTATTTTATTCTATACGGGGTTAATAATCAGTTTATACATAACTAAACCTCAAAGCAGGCCGGTAGATTTCTACTAGTGACTGGTAGCAATGTCTACATGAGTTTATGGAGCCATCTATGGGTGACTTCTGGAACTACAGGCAGATATAATTATCTTTCATCTCACCCTCTAACTACACATATTCACCATTAGCAGTCCTCGGTTATTTCTATATACCATTGTACAGTAGTACAGGATAAAATGGCAAAAATATTCATCTATACTTCTTCCTGTCTGTCGCTGTGACTGCTGCTATGCAGGAACACACAGAATATAGCAAAGGGGAAGAAGTCAACCTGTAAACTGGTCCCTCTCTTGTCCTGGGTCGGTCTGCCCCAAGGGTACGTATGATTTAGTCTAAGTAGCTTCTGTGTTTTTAGATTTAGTAGATTCAATTGATCCTTTTCTAATTGTATGGATTAAAATGCCCCCCAGGACCAGATTACCTTCAAATTGACCCAAAGTGGTTACTCATGTGCCTAGAGATAACTCAGTTTAGGATTTTGGAGGTTTGCCCATCAAGTAACTGCACATACCATAGATTTTGTTATAAGCGATTATTGACGCTACTATAGCATACAGTCTACGGCGGTGTATGGACAGTCTACTGCGGTGTATGGACAGTCTACTGCGGTGTATGGACAGTCTACTGCGGTGTATGGACAGTCTACTGCGGTGTATGGACGGTCTACTGCGGTGTATGGACAGTCTACTGCAGTGTATGGACAGTCTACTGCGGTGTATGGACAGTCTACTGCGGTGTATAGACAGTCTACTGCGGTGTATGGACGGTCTACTGCGGTGTATGGACGGTCTACTGCGGTGTATGGACGGTCTACTGCGGTGTATGGACGGTCTACTGCGGTGTATGGACGGTCTACTGCGGTGTATGGACGGTCTACTGCGGTGTATGGACGGTCTACTGCGGTGTATGGACGGTCTACTGCGGTGTATGGACGGTCTACTGCGGTGTATGGACGGTCTACTGCGGTGTATGGACGGTCTACTGCAGTGTATGGACGGTCTACTGCAGTGTATGGACGGTCTACTGCGGTGTATAGACAGTCTACTGCGGTGTATGGACGGTCTACTGCGGTGTATAGACAGTCTACTGCGGTGTATGGACGGTCTACTGCAGTGTATGGACGGTCTACTGCAGTGTATGGACGGTCTACTGCAGTGTATGGACAGTCTACTGCGGTGTATAGACAGTCTACTGCGGTGTATGGACAGTCTACTGCAGTGTATGGACGGTCTACTGCAGTGTATGGACGGTCTACTGCGGTGTATGGACAGTCTACTGCGGTGTATGGACGGTCTACTGCAGTGTATAGACAGTCTACTGCGGTGTATGGACAGTCTACTGCAGTGTATGGACGGTCTACTGCAGTGTATGGACGGTCTACTGCGGTGTATGGACAGTCTACTGCGGTGTATGGACGGTCTACTGCAGTGTATAGACAGTCTACTGCGGTGTATGGACAGTCTACTGCAGTGTATGGACGGTCTACTGCAGTGTATGGACAGTCTACTGCGGTGTATGGACTTTCACTCTGTCATCTAATCTGGAGCTGGTAATCCTGATAGTGATCCTGTAATATAGCCCGGCCAGAAAAACCTTTGTTATCCAGGCCCTCAGTTTTGACCCAACTAGAAATTATCTTAAATTTGCTGCCCACTTCCACCTACAAATCCAAGGAGCTGCGATGTGCGCCACCCCAACCATCGGATGGAGGGAGGAAGCCGTCATCTTTAACCCCTTCCCGCCACGAGCATTTTTTAATTTTCATTCTGGCCCCCCCCCACCCCTTTTAAAACCCCACACTTTTTAATTTTTCCACTCTCAGCCATATGAGGTCTTAATGTTTGCAGGACAGATTGTTTTACATGACGCCACCATTAATTATTCTGTACAATGTACTGGGAAACTGGAAAAAAAATCAGAATGGAGTGGATTTGAAGAAAAAATGCATTTGTGTGACTTTCTTGCGGGGTTCGTTTTCACGGCGTTCACTGTGCAGCCAAGATGACATGTCCCCTGTATTCTATGTTATGGTACGATTCTGGAGATACCAAATTTATATGGTTTTATTTACATTTTAACCCCTTAATAAAAATCCTAAACTTTTTATAACAGTCGCCATATTCTGACACCTGTAACTTTTTTATACTTCCGTGTACGGGGATACATAGGGGTTGTTTTTTTTTTTTGCGGCGTCAGCTGTACTTTTTAGTTCTACCATTTTGGGGAATTGCTATTGCTTTGATCACTTTTTATTCAAATTTTTATCAGAGGCAAAACAGTGACAAAAAATGGCAGTTTGGCACTTCTGATTTTTTTTCCCTGCTACGTTTACTGTACGGGAAAAATATTTTTATAGATTTGTAGAGCGGGCGTTTTCGGACACAGGGGTACCTAATGTGTAGGTGTTTTACAGTATTTACCTACTTTTATATGTGTTCAGGGGAAAGGGGGGGGGGGATTTGAACTTTTAATATTTTTTTAACATTTTTTTATTCATTCATTCATTCATTCATTCATTTCTAGAGGTCTTGAACCCCAAGGGGTTTGATCACTACTGCAATGCAAAAAAATGGCAGTTTTATTGCAGGCTACATAGAATAGCCTGCAATAGAAAATAATGAAAGGCAGGCTTGTGAGCCTTCACAAGGCTCCTGGCTGTCACGGTAAAGGGTCGCTGGCCCCAGAGTTTGCCCGGGTGTCGGCGATCCCCAGCAAATTGGCGGCGCTCACACGCTGATGGTACAATGGCACCTTCGTCAGCTTTGACACATATAAAACAGCAGACACCCAATGACTATGGGGGCCGCCCAGCTCCCGAGCGGCTGCCATTTTTATACACCTTGCATTTGCTGTACTAGTATGGCAGATGTCAGGAAAGGGTTACTGAAGTTTATTCAGACCCAACGCTAATGCTTGTGATCAGAGTTCACTATGATTGTGGGCCTGAGCTTAAATTTGTTTTCTCTGAAATTGTACCAACCCGTGAAAAGTGAACTGTGAAAGTAAAGTCTGTAAGAAAATCACAGAAACACGGTTTTTCTCCAATTCCACCCCATTCTGAATCTTACAATATGGGCCATTACAATACAGTGCAGTCTTCTATTCTCTAGAGCCTTATCGCTCTGTTCCCTATGTATAATGGTGATCACTCAGCAGGTTCACATCCCAATCTGCAATGTGAATTCAGTACACGGCTTACACTTTGCTTCCACCCCCCATCTATTCTGTGATTGGACGGATGACCTGTCAATCACAGTTTGTCTATAAAAGAATCCCTAAGCAGGGCGTTCCCACCCCCAGAAGATGCGGACATGTTATATCAGTGATATGTATGTTGTGAGGGGTTGTAGCAAGCCTAGGGACACAATTGGCAGGGTCACGCACAACGTCACATTTATCTGCATGCATTCAAAGCATTGAGATTATATGGCAGAATAGATGTGCCCCCGTAATGACACATGGCGGGATAGCTGCCACCCCATGACAATGGCTGCAGGTTTCCAGTTTTATTCCCTATTTAAGTAAAGTAACTACATAAACAGGGACATGGTCAAGTGTATATAGGGGATAAGGATAAGTTCACATAATCAGATTCTTTCTCCTGAGCTTTCTGTAGAAGACTGCGGGGATTTACCGTATTACCAACATACATTCCCCCTTCCCTGTTAAAGTAAACACCCCGGCGATAAATAACATACGGACACCATTAACCATTTGTGTGGGTGAAAGTCGGCCACAGCGTATTTATTTATAAAACAGTAGATAAGAACAACTTTGGGTTGCCATGGAAACCAAACCCCATGGTAACCACAAATGTAAACATCATTTATAACATGAGGTAAGAACAACGTTGGGTTGCCATAGCAACCATCACCATGGCAACCAAAATGTAAACATAACCCATTGATCAACATAGACAGGTCAGGAAACAGGTGACCCGGCCCCCTCCCGCGGAGGGGCATCATCTCGCCGTCACCCTACTTCCTGTTCATCACCGCCACGGAGGTACCCGCGTGGCTACACCGGGTGCCGACCCCCACCCAGCAAAAATAGAGCCTGCTCCATGCCATCCTGGAGGCCCGACAGGAATATGTCGAGGCCAATATCATTGGGGTGAACCCCATCCTCCCTGAGGAGCCGAGCATTGTCACCCTCAAGCTGCCGATGCCTTATAACAACACCCCCCCTTGAACGAACAAATCGCGCCATACGGGAATTCACTGATCGCCGACACCGTTCGGCGGACTTGGCATCCCTGGAACCATGCCAACGGACTCGAGGAACAATCTCGGACCAAACTAAGACGAGGTCCGAGAAAAACCCGGGTAACCGCTCCAAGTCTGTCCGCATAACCGCAAGCAATTCGGCCATGCGAACAAAGCAAAGATCGTTCCCGCCGGCATGTATCACCAGGATCACCTGGCCGTCGACACCTCAACTGAACTCCACTGCCTCGGGAAGAACTTGGGACCACCTCATGCCGCGAATGCCCCTCCAAACAACCTGTATACGCTGGAAGCCAAGGCTGCTACCACCCGGACGAGATGAAGCCCTCTGCTCAGCCCAATAAAAGAAGGAATGTCCCAATAAGAACACGACAGGATCCCGCTGATCTGAAAAAGAAGGAGAAAGAATTAAAGAACCAATTCGGGCCTGATGTACCGAGCATAACACCCAGATCTCCAACGCCCAATGCGCTTAAGCTCCTTCTCAGACAGACCGGCGCGAGCTCCTCAGTGGCGGCCCCAATCCGGAACGAATGAGTGCCGTAATCAGAGGACAGCAAACCAATGTACACCAAGCCCCGTTTCAAAAGCGTTTCAAATTGAAATCTAGACAAAGGGGAACCATCACTATGCGCAAGAAAAACAGGGGACGCCGGGCGGACCCGTGCATAAGCCGCAACGGTCTGTACCGGGCAAACCGAGCCTGTAACTGCCTGAAGCAGCAACCACTCCCCCTTACCCAAAACGTCCGTCTTGGAACGACGCACCCAAACCCGAATCGAGCTGTGGGACAAAATCACATCGCCCTCTAACAAACCCCCCGACCGTTTTAGGGAAGGGGACACCAGTTCGCCCACCCGCAAAGCCCCGAAAAATGCCAAGCAACACGCCGCCGAAAATAGGCTGGACTCATAAGGCTCACCGCAGAAAAAGGGGGAAGCCGACACCAAACGCGTGAGGACCTCGTACGTGATCGGATGCCTGCTATCCTTACGTGCTCCCTCTTCCAACCCTTTAAGGCCTGTCTAATGCAAAAACATCCCGTAACATCTTCCACACCTGACAATTTGAGGAAAAAACCCACACCAGCTAAGCGACGCTGAGCCACGCACGCAGAAACCCCAGCCTGACGCAAACTGAGCAGATAATCAATGGTCAAACGTAACAAAAACGTGCGATCACCCCACCGAATCTCACCCTTGGCCATGGCACACCATTCACCCCAGGCCTTACCGTGTCCACGCCAAGTGACCGGAGCAACAGAGGACTGTATCAGCGGCAGGAGTCTTTCACCACCAAATCCCACAAGTGGGAGGGACACGGTACACCCTCCTGCGCAGCCTGTGGAAGCGCCTCCCGGAACTCCTGCCAACGAAAGCGTGAGAGAGGATCAGCCACTACATTCTCAACACTGGGGACATGACGTGCCCTGAACCAAATATTTAGCTCAAGACACCTCAGCACCAGGTGCCGCAGCAGAGAGAGAACGGGAAGAGAGGAAGAAGTTAACCGGTTAACACAATGGACCACAGACAAGTTATCTGTCCAAAAGCGAACCCTACGATTCCGGAGCTCAGATCCCCACACCTCGATAGCCACCACAATAGGGAAAAGCTCCAGAAGCGTAAGATTGGTACACAAGCCGGCATCCCGCCAGGAATCCGGCCATGGCTCCGCGCACCACTGTGTACCGAGAACCGCCCCAAAACCCAGACTGCCGGCAGCATCGGTAAAGAGCGAAATATCAGAATTGGACACCTCAGGCATCTGCCAACACGTGTGACCATTATAGTTCTCTAAGAAGGACAACCACGTGGACAAATCAGCCTTCATCGGCTTGGTAACACGAATGTGATGCCCAGGGGAAGAAACCCCTCCAGTAGCCAAGGAAAGGCGCCTAGAGAAGACCCGACCCATAGGCATGACCCTGCAAGCAAAAACTAACAGGCCTAGAAGAGATTGTAGCTGCTTCAGCGTAACTTTTTGAACCGACAGGAAACCTAACAGCAGGTCCCGAAGCTTTGCAAGCTTATCCTCCGGGAGACGAAACACCATAACCTCGGTATCGAACTCGATACCGAGGAAGGAAAGACGGGAACAAGGGCCCTCCGTCTTTTCGGCGGAAAGCGGGACACCAAAATCCTGCATCAGGGACCGGAAAGTATTCAGGAGCCGATCACAAAGCCCAGAACCCGGAAGACCAACAAAAAGGAAGTCGTCCAGGTAATGAGTGATGGAAACGGACCCTGATTCGACACGCACCACCCATTCCAAAAAGGAGCTGAACATCTCGAAATAATGACACGAGATGGAACAGCCCATGGGGAGGCAGGTATCATAAAAATACCTGCCATCCACCATACACCCCAGCAAATGATGGCAATCCGGGTGGACGGGGAGGAGGCGAAAAGCCGACTCTATGTCCGACTTCGCCAACATGGCCCCTCGGCCAGCGCGGCGAACTAAGTCCACCGCCCTGTCGAAGGAAACATATGAAACAGACGCCTCGTCCTTAGGAATGCCATCATTCACGGAGGAGCCCTTAGGGAATGAGAGATGCTGAATCAATCGAAACTTCCCTGGTTCCTTCTTCGGAACCACCCCCAGAGGGGAAACCCGGAGGTTCTGAAAAGGAGGAGAATCAAAAGGACCGACCATACGCCCCAATGAAACCTCCTTCCAAACTTTATCCCTAAGGGCATCCGGGTAATCCCGAGCAGATTTTAAATTTGGAGCTATAACCGGGGATCTAGAAAAAACAAAGGGAATAAAAAACCCAAACGAAAAACCAAATCTCAACTGAGCGGCAGCCTGAGTGTCAGGGTAGCGGTCTAGCCACGGTAGCATCTTTACTACGTTCACCGGAGTCCTTGGATTCCGCTGAACCTTTGGTCGACGGCTTAGGGGGTCTTGAGCACCTGGCTGCGGCATGAGGTCCCCCGCAAGAGGAACATTCATGCTTAAATTTACAGAGTCCGAAGAAACGGCAATGGCCTTCATTGAAGAGCCAGCACGTTCCCGGCCTACGGACGGCCACCGGACCAGGGGCAGAGGCTCCCGATCCGGTGGCCCCGGACTGAAAGGGCGAAGGCCTTTGCGACATCATTAAACGCAGCCAGACCGAAGTAGCCTGAACGGCCCAACCCAGCTCAGGTTGCATGGACAAGCGCCTCCGGAACTCCTCGTCATAGCGCCACCAGGCGCTGCCGCCATGCGACTTGTACGCACCATAGATCGTGTCCATATAGATGAACAATTCCGAGCAACGTTCCGGATGGCGCTGGCCCATAACACAACCTAAAACCGCAAAAGCCTGGATCCAGTTATTTATGGTCTTTGCAACTCGGGGGCGCCTATCGACCGCCCTCTCCAAGGCTACCCGCCTCTCTTTGTCCACTGTATGCTGGTCAACAGACAAGAGAGACCAAATATCAACATACTGATTACCGTATATTTTCAATCTGGTCTCCTCATCCAGGTGGGCCCCTAAAGGGCTAACACCGCAAAACAGTGATTCCTTAAATAAACTAGCAGGGGGAGGTTTAGACTCAACCCCCCGCTTCTTTTCTAGCTGCGAAACCAAAGCTCTCAAGGTAGGAAGCATGTCACCCCCCTCCCCCGCCCCCCAAGCCCCAGCAAAGTCACACTCACCACTCGGAGGCACAGCAGGTAAGTCCACTGCCGGAACCGATCGTGGCGCCGTGCCGGCCCGACTGGCCTCACGTGAATCCCGCTCCCGCGGGGCATCAGGCACCTGCCTCTGGCTGCGACGACGAGACGAACGGGAGGAACCACGGGGGCTGGAAGATGAACCGGAAGAAGAGGACGGGGACCGGCGGCGAGATGACTTGGACCGCTTGGAACGAGTGGAACGCCTGGAGGATCTGGAACCCTTCCTGCCGCGGGCATGTCTACGCTTCTCCCTACGGCGCCTACGCCGTGACCGATCCCGAGAAGAATCAGAGGAAGAGGAAGACTGGGATCTATCCCTCTTATGGGACCTGCGATGCTGAGAGCCACTCGCAGACAACTGCTCCAAGGCCACCGGGGCACTGTATAGGGATAACACCTGGGATGGAGGAGACATAGGAGGGTGAATAAATTGAGCAGCCTAGCCAGAAGTCCCCGCCTGCGGGGCTGGCCCCTCCATGATAGGTTCAGCATGCTCGCTCCTCTCAACACGCTGTGTGGGCGGTGGAGTCAAGGGGGGGGCCGGGGGGGCTGCTGCAGACTCTCGGCTGCCCATATCTGCTGCACCTGATGTTATCTGTGCAGGGCCTGAGGGGAAAATGGCCGCCGCCGAGCCGGAAGGGGAGGGGCCGCAGGCCGTGCCGAAGGCACCGCCCACCCCTCCGCACGCTCCCCGCCACGCCTCCTAAGGGGCGGGGAATAACTAGGACTGAGACGCTCCGGAGGCCGGGAGCGTCTCACAGTACGCCGATGGGACTCGCCGGCAGGCGGCACAGAACCAGGGGCAGAATCATCCCTGACACCCGCTATCAAGCGAGTCAGGAATGAGTCCCCTTCCAACCGTACTCCCTCCCGGAGCGCTTCCAGGAGGGAGCGCTCGCTCGGCCTACCTCCAGCAGACATGAAAATCCTAGGTCCGTCCGGTACTGAGGCAGCCGGGAAAGAGACAGAAGGGGCGGAGCAACACACATACAAACAGGGGGACTGCACCAACAGCCAGGACACGAGGAGGGGAAGCGGAGCATACCAAAACTTCTGCAAACAGGTAAGTACACATCCGGAGAAAGGGAAAGAAAAAGGGGAGGGGAGAAAAGGGTACCCATATATTTTATAACTCACCCCACAGTCATAGGTTTGCTCCTACCATCCGCAACCTTCCAGACTAGCGAGTTATTGAAGACCTCAATTTCCCTGTACAAACTGAAGGGGGCAGTCATGAGCTGCAAATAAGTCATCAGATGGTTGTAATTCCACCTGAAGTAAAGACATGGACACTTCAGTTTTGGACTTAATTCATGGCATCTGGGTGGTGTAGGCTCTAGTCCCCCGCCCCTCCACACTCCTTGGACCCCCAGCAGATCTCTAGTTGAAGTCCACTTGTGGGAAAGGAAAAGACACTGTCCTGAGCAGAAACCATTTTCTAACATGATCCATTTTTGCACATCCTCCTTTTTATGCAAGGAACTGAAGTTGACCCCGCTTGCTTATTTAAGGAAAGATTTGACTCTGCTGCCCCTATAGTCTTACGATAGATCAGGGGGCCCAGGTGTCAGGCAGCCATTAATAAAGTGATGGCGGTTCCTATGTCCTCTGAGATAAGAATACCCCTGTAATGTGAGGTCCATGGCTAGTGATAAAGGAACTGATCTATGTGCGGTATATCTATAGCACCCATAGACCTCTCCTTGCAGCTGGCTGGATGAGTGGAGACCCTTCATTGGGTACAATGCAGGGGCGTAACTACCGTAGAGGCAGCGGAGGCGGCTGCCACAGGGCCCAGGCCATTAGGGGGCTCGGTGACAGCCGCTACTGTTGCATTATTTTTTTTTTTTTACTAGGCCATTACAGGCTCTATTTACTTGCCGATCCCGGCAGGGCCGGGATTGGCAAGTGACACAGCGGGCCCCACAAATACTATCATTATACTCGGGGGTCTTTGCAGATCCCCGAGTATAATGATCTGTGGAGTGGGAGAGGTAAGGGAACATAAAAAATACTGTTACTTACCTCTCCACGATCCTGCCAGGCCTCCTTCATACTTGTCTGACGTCTCTGACGTCACATGAACCCGGCATGCTTCCCAGGTCATGTGACATCCGACGTCATTAAAGAAGGACGAGAGCAGCGGCCGACAGCGTAGGTAGCCGGGGGACAGGTAAGCATTTTTTTTTTTTTTAATGTTTTTATTCCCCCGGGAATAAATGTGAGATGCAGGATGGAGAGCGTGTGTCTGTGTGTGAGTGTATATGTATGTGTGGTGTGGAGCAATTGAGGAGCAACAGTAACCTAGGGGCAAAGATGGAGGGGAGGACATGAAAATGGGGGTAGAGATGAGGGGTGCATGAAACTGGGGGCAGATGGAGGGGAGGGCATGAAATGTCATGTGACATCCGTGCGTTATTAAAGATGGCCAACACCACCAAAGACTGCAGCGGAGCCGGAGACAGGTAAGTAACTTTTTTGTTTTATGTCTGTATCTCTCCTCGGTCTCCGATTATTATACTCTGGGGTCTGAAAATACCCCAGAGTATAATAATTGTTCATGGGTGTTCATTATGGGGCCTAATCCCGTGTGCAGGGGCCACTATGGGGTATAATACTGTGTGCAGGGGCCACTGAGGAACATAATAGAGTGCGCAGGAATGCGGCGGGGGGGGGGGGGGGCTTTGGTCGGTCGAGGTCTTCGTTGTCGGTCAGGATGGGGAGGGCCCCATGTCAAAAGTCCGCCACGGGGCCCCGCCATTCCTAGTTACGCCACTGGACTGTAATATGGGTACTTCTCCTTAGGATAGGCCATCGGTATTTGCTCCTAGGTCTTGTGTAAGTAACATATTTGCCAGGTACAATTTCCCCCATGTACCACCCCCAGGCCATAACCCAGTCAGTGGCAAGTCCATCATTACCATCTTACAAACTCTTTATAATGTGAATTGCTGTAATGTCCAGTGTGAATGACCATAAAGGCATCAGGTCTTACCAACCTACCTATAGCTGGCTGCAGCAAGGGGACGGAGCACTGCTCATAAGGTTTATATAGAGCCCACCATGCCATGACTGGTGACAAGACACTTATTATCTGTGACATCCATCATCTCTATGTAACCTATGTAACCTATGTAGGACAACATCTCAGTAACCTGCAGTAAGGGGCCCATGTATACGGAAGAGGAAGAGACTGATGGACAGTCCGCTACTGAATTTGCAAGGGCCTGATCATTTTATTAATGACCCCTCAGAACTCTAATATTTGCCATAAAGGAATCCCAGACATTGTCATAAAAAGAATTCTACATACCGTATATACTCGAGTATAAGCCGAATTTTTCAGCACAGTTTTATACTCAAGTCAAGCAAAAAAAAATTATTTTTTTTTGTGTCTATGACCAGCTGCAACAGTAATGTATAGAATCTCCCATAAAATAGTGAAAAAAAAGAAGCTTTAAAAAATATATAATAAAAAAAATAAAGTAAATAAAAGTTGTAAATCCCTCCTTTCCCTAGAATACATATAAAAGTAGAAAATGACTGTGACACACAAACACATTAGGTATCCCTGTGTCTGACAGTGCCCGGTCTACTGAATATAGGGGATCTGCAGTGCTCCTGTTCCGTCAGGAAGGGGTTAATAGGAGCACTGCAGATCCTTTATATTCAGCCAGGCTGAATTCCAAGTGGGGAAAAAACCCAGTCCTCAAGCTCAGGGAAGGGGCAGACAGACAACCAAAACACCCCCTCCCCTTCCCCAGCATCTCCTGCACCCAAAAACTCCGACCATTTTCATTTTTGAAATTTTCCAGTAGCTGCTGCATTTCCCCCCCTCGGCTTATACTCGAGTCAATAAGTTTTCCCAGTTTTTTGTGGTAAAATTAGGGGCCTCGGCTAATATTCAGGTTGGCTTATACTCGAGTATATACGGTATATTGTAAATATCGGTCATTGCAATAACATTATTAAAACTATAGTGTAATTTTTTTTTAACATTTTTAATATATTTGCACGACTCCTGGCATGGTAGACGTTATAGACCAGTCGCCCCTTTCAGGTGTTTCTCTGCAGACTATGGTCAGTGACTTATATTAAAGCAAAGAATAAACTTGGCCTTCAGGTGTGAGGATCTTGTAAATGGGGACTGTTTCAATGGAGTTTTCTTGCCTCCAAGGAGACTCTTCTTTTTCGATCACTGTTTTTAAGTGAAGTCTTAGAATTGCTCCATATCTTGATCAAGTACAAAGCTGTTGGGGGTTCAGTGGTTAGCACTGCAGCCTTGCAGCACTGGAGAATCCCACCAGGAACAACATCTGCAAGGAGTTTGTATGTTCTCCCATGTTTGCATGGATTTCCTCTCAGTCTACAAAGACAAACTGATAGGAGAAAAAAAAAGTACATTGTGATTCCTATATAGGGCTCATAATCTACATTTTTTTTTAAAAAGTACAAAGCTGTTGGTGTGTCGTGTCCAATAACGGTCCATTCCAATACTGGAAAAAAAAGCTAGCAGAAATCAATGGGAGGCTTTTTTTTCGGCGCTGAAAATTCAGCATCAAATAAAGTTCCATTTTCCTCCGTGTGAATGGACCCTGAGGATAATTGTGCTTCTTTCTGGAAATATTAATTACCGCGCTCTCTGGGCCTATAGATGGGTGGTGACTTATCAAGATGTGTTTGTTGTCTCAGGCCACCCCTCCTCCTCTTCCTCGGTTGCCTCGTCTGTGGATGAAGTTTCTGTGGCATTCGTGAAAAAAAAAGACTTTTGGATGACTTGTTGCTAAATGGAGAGTAGTTTGATCCGTTCTGAGTTCCAGTGGCTGCAGATTGTTCTGGGCCAGACGATGTTGGTCTGTATAGGCTCTTATAAACTCTGTTAGGGTAAGTTCACACAGGGTTTTTGATGCAGGAAACTGCCTCAGAATCCAGACCAAAAAACGCCTCCCGCGGCTAGCCGTGACTGGATGCTGATGCAGTGCGCAGGCACTTCATTACGCTCGTGATTAGGCCCAAATGAATGGGCCTATTCGGGAGGGAGTGTCGTGCCGTGAATGTCTGCGACAAGAAAGGATAGCTCACTTTTTTTTCCTCGTGGAAAAAAAGTGAAGGGCTCTCATTGAAGTCAATGGGAGGTGTTTTTTTAGCCGAATTCTGAGGCGGATTATGCGTCAAAATCTGGTCCAAAAGACCCCATGTGAACTTTCTTTAAGTAATCCATGAAGTCGTGTAAGAACTTTTCTCTCCCTTTCTTCCAGGGTACATTTAAAAGTTGAGATTTTTCTCTAGATTTTAGCGAATAGTGGCCACTTCATCAGGTGAGGTGGAGGGAAGGTCGGCCTCTTTTACTTTAATCTTGTCACTTACCTCTTAGATTTCGGACTGACCAACCTTTATTGGAGTGGCTTCAAAATTCCAGAACCAACACTCCTTTTGAGTCAAGGAATACATTAGGTAAAGCCTCCAAATAGATTCATCAAAGTGCTCAAGAAATACACATGTAGACCAAATAAAGGCCATAGACAAAGATGAGAACGCAACCTAAGTAACATTAAGGTAAACTACTATTATAGTCATGTAGTATAAATACATAATTACAGGGGTGAACCATGGGTTTCTGCCGCCTGAGGCGGATGTCAGAGAGACCCCCCCCCCAGGAGGAGGGGGTGTGGCCGAGCTTGGGGGCGGGGTCAAGTGGGAGGGGTGGGTGGGGCCACACAGAGGGGGCAGGGCAGCGCAGAGGGGGCAGGGCCGAGCGGAGTGAGCGTCTTTAGTAGGCAGAGAGCAGGCAGTGAGAGGACCTGCTCTCTGCCTGAGCGTGAGGGGTGGCCGGTGGAGCCACAACGCCCACAAAAGGTTACTAAGGACCAACAGCAAAGAGGACTTACAGAGAAACCAAAATTATAAGAAAATGCCAAAATTCATGGACTCATTAAGTCCATTGGGGGATTAAGTACCGAGGGTCCAGATCCATCTCAGCTCACATTGAGCTAAGCGATTTTTCGTATTTCCACCTCGGATCGAGGGTATAATGGTATCAATACTACACACCCTCAAACCAATGGGGTCACATTTATGGTGTAGAGCAAAATGTCTTGCCACAGGTTTTAGCGAGACAATGAATTTTCTATCAACGTCCTTGGCAGCAATAATGTCGGGAACATGCTCACAAACTTTAAGTTCATTGGATGTCAAACCTACATATATAAGTGAGCAAGGACATGTTACATAATAGATGACATATCGGGTGGTACATGTAATATAACGTCGAATATCATAGGTTTTACTGCCATCTGCGTTTGTAAAGTGTGACGCCTTAAAGGGGTTGGCCACTTTCAGACCAATATTGACAAACAAATGTACAATAAAAAGATATACAATTTTCCAATATACTTTCTGTATCAATTCCTCACGGTTTTCTAGATTTCGGCTTGCTGTCATTCATTCTGTTACTTCTAGAGGATAAAACCGTAAATCACATGACCATGGTCAGAGTTTTATCCTCTAGAAGTAACAGAATGAATGACAGCAAGCCGAAATCTAGAAAATCGTGAGGAATTGATACAGAAAGTATATTGGAAAATTGTATATCTTTTTATTGTACATTTGTTTGTCAATATTGGTCTGAAAGTGGCCAACCCCTTTAATGATGTTTGGACAGGCAACGCAGCGACCACACGGCGTACAGCCTACTCTGGAATGAATCAAAACCAAAAATGCCAGAAGTCTTAGGCTCAAAATGGCTTCTGACAAGTATGTCTTTAAAGTTTCTCGGACTACGGGCTACTACACTAGGTGAGGGTGTAATCAGTTTTTCCAGAACAGGATCACCCTGGAACACAGGCCAGAATTTCTTAAGGGCGTCAAACATAAACCGCCAGTGTGAGTGGTATCTTGTAATAAACCGTACTTTATCCTGTGAGGATCGTGTAGATGTAGATGAATGAACCACATCAGTTGTGTCTGGCTCTATTAAAGGCGCCATTAATAGATCGCCGACTATATTGCCTACCCAAAAAGCATTCCTTTAGATCATAGGCATGTTTTTTGAACGTCTCCTCTGAGGAGCAGATCCTTCTGTTCCTCAGAAATTGGCCCGTAGATATGGCCTTAATGGTTTGAGTGGGGTGAGACGAACTTGCATGCAATAACAGAGGTCTCTTTCCTGTAGACTTCAGTCTGAACAACACTGTCAATATCACGATAGATGGAAACATCTAAAAAATCAATTCTGTTACGACCATACTTGAATGTAAGGTGAATATTCTTGTCATTGTTCTTAACATGCTCAACAAAGGAGGACACTTGTTGTTCAGAGCCGCCCCAGATGATTAGGATGTCGTTGATGTACTGCATCCAAGTATGGAAGTGGCCCATCTTGGGCTAGGTCCCTCTCCCACAACCCCAGGAGCAGGTTGGCAAAAGAGGATGCACAAGCAGCCATCATAGCCAAGCCCTGGAGCTGTAGGTAGAGGGATCCCTTAAAAATGAAAAAAATTATGAGTAGGATATATTCCAAAAGGGTGAGCAACAACTCCTGCCGTTTGGGAGTAATATTACTCATTTCCAAGAAAAAATTCACTGCCCTGAGACCGTCCTCATGGCGGATACTGGTATAAAGTGACTCAACATCACGTGATTAATATTGAGTCACTATCCAGAGGTGTAGCATGAATCCGTCTGAAAAGGTCATCAGTGTTCTTCAAATATGAAGGTAGCATTTCAACTAAACACTTCAAGTGAAAATCAATATATTTACATGCCTATCAAAAGATCCATTGGTACTGGCATTGGTAGGTCTGCCAGGAGGGACCTCTGAGTTCTTGTGTATTTTGGGTAGTAAATACAAAGTCGGGATTGTGGGTTCTTCAATTAACAGAGCCCTATATAGCTCTATAGAGATAACACCTCCTTCCACTGAGGATGACAAGATGTTCTCCAATTCCCTACTGAATGCAGAAAGAGGGTTATAAGTTAATCATCTATTATGGCCAGGTTGGTGCAATTGACGGAAGGCCTTAGATACATACATGTCACTGGGCCAGATGACTAGTATCAGGAATTACCTGGTGTGTGATACTCTGTGCTGACCTCTGTATCTAATCCTCTGATGTGTGTATCTCAGTTTGGATATCAGTGTTGGATTGTACATGTGGAGTGACTGTGTGTATGACACTTGGAATATGAGTGAAAGACTTGCAAGTTTGTATTGGCTAATGGGAGGTCAGGGTTTTAGGAAAGCTGTATCTCAGCAACGGTATGTCAATGCGAGTTGAGGCCTCATCTTAAACCTTCCCGGACACCTGAAGTATCTGTGTGCCAAATTTGGTGAAGATCGGTCCAGTCGTTTGGTCGCGTATAAAGAACAGACAGCAGAAATTCATTGTTATAATATAGAGATTTATATTTGTCACAGTGCAAAATTAGTATAAATAGACAAGTATTAAAACATAATATGTCATATAAAGGAAAGCTAGAGAAAAATGCATAGCTGTGTAACATGTTCCAAAGACTTCTTCTAACCATGCGATGTTAAAGTATGAAGCTTAAAACTCCAATAGCTCTCACGGCAGTACAGATGCCGATGTCTGTTCCAGAACAGATTTATCGCAATGCACCACAGAAATGACTAGAGAGACTGATTTAACACCCTCTTATTGATTCATTGGTGCTTGTTCAAGCGCTGTCTAATGGACATCAGTCTGTCCTATGTACTGTAATTGACAGACAGACTGGATAACATAAATCATATAATTACTACTACAATAAAAGTGCCCTGTAACGGGGAAGTTCTGCTGTGCTCGAAGATTTATCCTTAGGGTAGGTCATCAATTGAAGATTGTCAGAGTGCCAACACCCAAGATTCCTGCCGATAAACTGAAGAGACCACAGTGTACAGAAGAGCACTGCAACCCCCTCCCCCACACTAAATCAAGCACAGTGCCAAACACGTAGCTTTGCTTATCGCAGCGCACTCCTATTCACTTAAATGCAAGTTGCAAAGATGCCAAGTGACTTCTCCATTTGCTTATCCTATGTACATACATGAACTTAAGATGGTTGTCATATAAACAGTTGTTTGACAGCTAATATTCTGACCTTTCTACATGTACACTCAGCTTGGGGTAAGCATGCATGTCTTTTTTTTTTTTTTTAAATGTAGATTGTGAGCCCCACATAGAGCTCACAATGTACATTTCTTTTCCCTATCAGTATGTCTTTGGAATATGGGATGGAAATCCATGCAAACATGGGGAGAACATACAAACTCCTTGCAGATGGTTTTTTTGCACTTGGCAGGATTTGAACACCAGGACTCCAGCGCTGCAAGGCTGCAGTGCTCACCACTGAGCCACCATATGGCCCCCCTGAGTAAGCATGCATGTCTGTCAATGAGGATATGAAGTCGCTGACTTACTCCCCTGGCATCCCCTTATCTTCAGGCATCTGCCATCAGTCAGGGCGTTCCTAATACCCTCTAGATACTTAGCAAACTCATTTATCCAATATGTTGCCATCTTTAAGGTGGACATTCACATGAGATAACTATTGGGTGAACCCACTAATTTTTCTTGAGGGCAGGTTTTGGGGGAAAGTCCAAGAATATCTCTTGAGAAAGGGGGAATTGGAAAGGATTCATTGGCAAGGTACATTAATATTCAATTAGGGACAACACTATAGATATGGGTTTGCCCTGTAATGTCATTCTGTTCTTATCCTGTGTACTTTTGTTGAGTTTTCCTCTTTTAGATATTTCAATATTATATACACTTCATGCTAAAGATATTGGATATGACTGATCTAAATAAAATAAGTGAAAAAAATCGCCCCCTCCCCTTCCATCCTGTTTCTGAAATTCTAAAAATGATTGAAATAAAAGGAAAATTTTACATGGATTTTTTTTTATATGAAAACCAATGTTTTTAACCTTTTTTTTTTATCAGTAATCAAAATTTAATATGAAATATTTATTACAAGACTTATCGCAACCCTCAGTCTCTAAGTACCCCCCTTCCATCATGATGCTGAAATTTATAAAAATGGTTGTTGAAATAAGAGGAATATATAACAGGTTTAGGGATCTTGGCTTCAGCTCTGTGTTCTGCTTTCTCGGTTTTCTTTTTTGGCTAAAGTTCCTATTGGCAAATGTCCAGGGTCCAGTATTTGTTCTTGCCTAAAAATTTTATATATATATATATATATATATATATATATATATATATATATATATTTTTTTGTTTCTGGGGAATTTTGTATGGCCATATCAATTAGAGCAGAATAAGAAGATAGAATTCTCACTAGATGCAGGAGTTCTTCTTCAGAAGCTAAGGCCAAGCAGCCAAGATCTGTCCCACTGAAACCCAACGAATTTGACAGAAACCCTGTCTGAGATTCATAACAAGTAGGGTTGAGCCTACGATCATTTTCAAGCCGATCTCGATCCTGATCGCGATCGTGAAATTTGCTCGATCACCGATCGGAATCCGATCCTTTCCGAACCCGATCCTCAACCCTAGTCAATGCTTCTCTATGGGAAAAGTCACTTTTAGGGTTGAGCCGATCTTGAGAAAACCTCCGATCTCGATCCCGCTGGAAAAGATCAGGTCGGAATTCCAATTGCGATCGTGAAATTTACTTGATCACCGATCGAAATCCGATCTTTTCCGATCCCGATCGCTCAACCCTAATAACAAGGTAACAGGTATGATTTTGTATTTGTTCCATGAAGGTAGCTAGATTGTATTGCACTCTCCAGGCCCAACAAACCATAGATAAGGATTGGATGATGGTAGATATTCCCTAATTCCATAGTTGGCCATCCATTTGAGATGAATAGATCTACTGGTGGTACTTTGTAATGTTATAGTACCTTGTTGTGTCTCTGGCTTCCTGAACACCTTTAGGATATGCCTGAAGAGCTGGAAGATAAGTTGATTCCTTTCCTTTACACAATAAGGTACTTCTGGTAATAAGTGCCTAATGGATTTGTAGTGCCGCCTTTATAACTTTCCGGAGAATTGCTTCTCTCTGGGTGATAGAGATGGGTGGGCTTTCATATGTTAGTTTTCTTCTCAACAACCAGTTGGATGTCTGTTAAGACAGAGGTGTACAAAGTGAAGGGCTGGTATTTGAAGAGGTGACAGAAAAAGCTGGAAGGCAGGACTTTTTCAGTGAATATTCCCATTGTCAATTGTCTTTTCGCAGTTGGAATCCAGGGTCCACTAATGTTTTTCCCTAGAGTGTGTGCCTATACACTCACTGGCCATTTTATTAGGTACACCATGCTAGTAACGGGTTGGACCCCTTTTGCCTTCAGAACTGCCTCAATTCTTCGTGGCATAGATTCAACAAGGTGCTGGAAGCATTCCTCAGAGATTTTGGTCCATATTGACATGATGGCATCACACAGTTGCCGCAGATTTGTCGGCTGCACATCCATGATGCGAATCTCCCGTTCCACCACATCCCAAAGATGCTCTATTGGATTGAGATCTGGTGACTGTGGAGGCCATTGGAGTACAGTGAACTCATTGTCATGTTCAAGAAACCAGTCTGAGATGATTCCAGCTTTATGACATGGCATTGCATTATCCTGCTGAAAGTAGCCATCAGATGTTGGGTACATTGTGATCATAAAGGGATGGACATGGTCAGCAACAATACTCAGGTAGGCTTTGGCGTTGCAACGATGCTCAATTGGTACCAAGGGGCCCAAAGAATGCCAAGAAAATATTCCCCACACCATGACACCACCACCACCAGCCTGAACCGTTGATACAAGGCAGGATGGATCCATGCTTTCATGTTGTTGACGCCAAATTCTGACCCTACCATCCAAATGTCGCAGCAGAAATCGAGACTCATCAGACCAGGCAACGTTTTTCCAATCTTCAATTGTCCAATTTCGATGAGCTTGTGCAAATTGTAGCCTCAGTTTCCTGTTCTTAGCTGAAAGGAGTGGCACCCGGTGTGGTCTTCTGCTGCTGTAGCCCATCTGCCTCAAAGTTCGACGTACTGTGCGTTCAGAGATGCTCTTCTGGCTACCTTGGTTGTAACGGGTGGCTATTTGAGTCACTGTTGCCTTTCTATCAGCTCGAACCAGTCTGGCCATTCTCCTCTGACCTCTGGCATCAACAACGCATTTCCGCCCACAGAACTGCCACTCACTGGATGTTTTTTCTTTTTCGGACCATTCTCTGTAAACCCTAGAGATGGTTGTGCGTGAAAATCCCAGTAGATCAGCAGTTTCTGAAATACTCAGACCAGCCCTTCTGGCACCAACAACCATGCCACGTTCAAAGGCACTCAAATCACCTTTCTTCCCCATACTGATGCTCGGTTTGAACTGCAGGAGATTGTCTTGACCATGTCTACATGCCTAAATGCACTGAGTTGCCGCCATGTGATTGGCTGATTAGAAATTAAGTGTTAACGAGCAGTTGGACAGGTGTACCTAATAAAGTGGCCGGTGAGTGTATGTGTATATGTAATGAAATACAATATGACCTAAAAACAGCAACGTCAAAACACTATACAATTTTGATAAAAGTTGGCAAATTTCTGAATTAAAATGTTTCAGGGTCAGTGACCTTTCTAAATGTTTTTCAATTTTGGGGACTTAAAGGGGTTTTCCCATCTCAGTCTTTCAGCAGTCTGGTTAAATTATTTTATTTTCACTTCCTGTATTTCTCTCCATCCCCCTCCCTCTTGCTAAATGGCCGGAGAAGTCTCACTACATTTATACAGGTCAGATAATATGCAGATGCTTGTACAGAATGGACTCAGTGTTATCTACTGTATGTGTTTACATAGAGAGATAACAGACCAGGCTTTATCAGCAAACTGCGATAATCTGAACGTCCTGCTGAGCAGTGAGGAAGTGATGTCACTTGTCCTATCTAACAGGTCCGTGGTTATAGCAATGCTGTGTAAACAATAGAAGGAATAAATTCACATAGCAGGAGGACAAAACAGAATTTCTAAAGCAATATATTTAGGAAAAGTCTTCAATTTACATAAGCTACCAGAATAGATAGGATCCTTGAGATGGGACAACCCCTTTAAGCAATATTTTATGCTGGGCTACAATTACATTTCGGAGCAAGGACTACCTGAATACAATTACAAAGACTTGAATACACACAAAGTTAGGAGGTATCAAAGATATTAAATGCAAAGCTGTAGGTAAATTGATGGAAACTATTAATACTAATGGAGCTGGAAAACACTGACTTCACTGCACATGGACCAGACTATAGTCCAATGAGACTCCATCTGACTCTTCTCTAGGTTGGAATAAAAGGTTTTTTTGTGCAATATGGACATGGCCACCTTTACCTCAAGTCTACTTGGGACACTAAACCCCTGGTCCTTAGGGATCTATGGGTGTTTTAGTGTCCCAGATTGCCCTGACAGGTTCCCTTTAAGCTATTGAATACTGCTGTGGTGGACAATCCTTCTGCTGACCTAGGAGGTCTGTCCATCTAGTATTACCTGCTTGTAGATATGTTGGTAGTTGCTTTTCTTGGTGTCCTCATTCCTCCTGAGCTGTAATGTCAGTAATCCGTGCTTAGAAGGAAGAAATCTTCTGTAAGCAACCTAAAGAGATTTATTGTCATGTCTGGACTCACAACTGAGAACTTTCCCTCTCCAGTGTAGAAACAAAGGCAACAGTCTGGGGAGTCTGATGGCAAAACAAACTGTGCAAATAATGGTGGAACATGTAGGGTTAGACCCCTGAGGTGCTGTATGTGGAGGGTACAGAATCCAGGGTTCTGCAATACTGAACATGGTAACTTTTTTTTCTTTTTAACCGTCTATAGTACCCAACTATCAAACTTCCATTAGTGGGAAACTGTGATATAAAGGCTTATCTTATTCTTGCAACTATTTCATTAACAACTCCAACAACTGCCACCAAACAGTATATTCCAACAGCCACACACACACACACATGCTCTGCTTGTCTGGGAGGAACAAGACACAGCTAGAGATTTCTTTTTCTCAGTGAGAATCCACACCCAAAGGATTGGACATGTTGAAATTCAACATGCCTGACCCTTCTTTCCCCTTATCATACATAATAGATAATTGGTGAATCCCTCTAAAGTCTGCAGATTCAGATGACATATATCTAATGGTTTATCAGCCAAAAGAATTGATTATTTACCTTCAAGCATGTCCATATATTACAATCCTCCAAAAATTGGCTGGAAAAATTGTAAACCCTCACCACCAAAACATATGACTGTGATGTCTGCCAATACTGTCAAACAAGAATCCTAGAGAGATAATGTTGGGGAAAGCCAATTCCAGCAAGTGATTATTCTAATGGCCGTACCATTCCCCAGACCTCCTGGGTGGACGTCCAGAAGGTTATCCATTATATATTACTATCCCTCTCCAATGTAATGCAGATACTAAATATATTCAAGTATTTCCTTCACAACATCTGGTTTCCAGATTAAGACAGATCACTGACTCTTGGCCTGATGAAGACGCCTGTTCGGTGTCAAAACGCATTGCCGTGAATAACCTAATATACTGTCTTGTTCACTTTCTTCATGCTACGGTGTTTGCCGTATGTGAAAAATATTTTTATAGATCTGTAGAGCGGGCAATTTCGGACACAGAGACACCTAATGTGAATGTATTTCACAGTATTTAACTACTTTTATATGTGCCCTAGGGAAAGGGGGATGATTTGAATTTTTTTTATACTTTTTTTTTTTTTGCGACCCCCTAGGGGTTTTGAATCCCAGGGAGTCTGATCACTAATGCAATGCATTGCAAAAATCCGGCAGTTCTATTTCAGGCGACATAGAGTAATCTGCAATAGAAAGTATAGAATGACAGGCCGGGGAGCCTTCATAAGGCTTCCGGCTGTCATAGAAATGGGACACAGGCCATGGAGCTTGCTCTGGAAAATGGTAGCGCCCAGGTGCTGCCGGTAAAATGGCGCCTCGGTGTTAGGATTGGGTCCCGCAGGCTTCCCGTCCAGCGCGTAGCACCACCAATCCGAACCTCACCCTCGGCGTTGTGCAGTAAGATGTCTGGAGTCAAAGTCCAGCTTTCGGCCCACTGAGCATGCTCAGACATTTTGGAGCCGCTCAGAGGCTAAGTGCCATTCTCTCCCTACTGAGCATGCTCAGACATTTTGGGTCTGCTCAGAGGCTAAGTCCCATTTTGGCCATACTGAGCATGATCGGTCATGTCATGCCACCGCCCCTGTTGGGTGGGGACTAGCCTTTAAATAGTGTGAGCCGACGCCCGCCCGGTGCTCACACTTTGCCTAATAATACGTTGAGACAGGAGGTTAGGGCCAGGTTCCATTCAATTGTAGGAGCTGAGTAGGGATCCAGCTAGTATTCCTTGGCTCTGCCCTTTGGAACCAGTCAACCCATTCCTAGTCCAACTGCCTTGTATCTCCTTGCAGGTTTAGGAGTTTGTTGTGTGACTGACCAGGAGTGAAGTTAACCCCTGGCAGTCTTGTGTTTGCAGTAGAGTGAGCACATGCTAAGGCCTGGTTATCCTGCTGTATATAGCAGGGGCTTCTGGCAAAGCTTCATTTGCTCAACTGCTATACACAGGCACGCTCTCCCAGTGACGTTAACTGGAGAGAGTCTGTTGCCGCCTGTTCATATTTGTGTTGCACAACATCACTGCAAGTGCAGTTCAACTGGTGGTGCATAATCAGACATACAGTTGCCCATCTGGGCTTGTGGACCTCGCCACAGTGCTCTGCAGCTTAGCGGTTCTGGTTGTGTTCATTATTATTTTTATATATACACACAGAACCGTAACACTCGGTCAGTTTTGACCGAGGTGCCAGAGGAGTTAATGCCCGCGATCGGTGGCACTGATCGTGGGCATTAGTGCATAGTGGTTGCTGTATAAAACAGCAGATATCAGGCAGCTATGGCAGCCACCTGGCTCCCAAGCAGCCGCCATAGTTAAATACCCGGAATCTGCTGTACTAGTTCGGTGTATGTTGGAAAGGGGTTAATTTTCTCTATTGTTACATAACATTCAGCCCCAACTCACAGAAAAATCTCAAACACAATTGTTACTACGGTGTTTTTTTCTGCAGCGCTGCTTTGGTGCGGGTCACCACGTGGGGACTTAGCTTACAAGGGTTTTTTCTGGGTGATACATTCACTATTATGATTTGGGACATGTATTAAGGGCTTATTCACACAACAGTAAAAAAACAGCTGCCCCATGGCCGTTTGGACAATACATTGATTTCAATGTGTCTATTCACATGGTCATTTCTTTGATGGCCTGTTTTTTCATAGCTGTCAAAAAAACTGACGTATTATTTTTGGACATGTAAATAGACTCACGGAAAATCTCGGCTTCTATAACTGTTATGGAAATAATTGCTTCCTGTTCACATTGTCAGCAAAAACAGCCGGGCTATGTGAATGAGTCCCTATAGTAACAGGTAACTCTCCTCCTCCCAAGTGCACATCATGGAGCGGGGTGGACTTGTCTTACTAGACACACCCTCACATGTGATTGGTCTCACAATGGGGACTGCCCACTGAAGGGGCGGGGCTATGGGTATAAATAGCTGCCGCTTCTGTAGCTCACTGCCATTGTAGTCAGAAATGCTGCTGGTCTGAATGCTGGCTGAGCACTCCATGAAGAAGGCAGTTTAGGTGCTGATGAAATCTGTAGTGCAGAGTGTTTAAGCAGGTAGAAGTGGAAGGATAATGTCAATTCTGATAGCTCGGGGTCCAATGTGCTGTGAGGTTGCTCTTATGAGAGCAGGACAAGCCTCAGTAGGTGCTGATCCAGCAGACATTAGGGCGGGAATAGGTGAATGTGTCAGGGCTTGTGCTAGAGAGGAGCATGTGAGATACTTCCCCGCTTATAGCTCCTCTTTAACATGTCCTATAGCCTGAGCATGGGCCTGATCTGTATGTGTGAACTACACCCTAGTGCCTGGATAAGAAGTAAACTGATCTTATTATAGTCTGGGTAATGGAGGCTCAGCATTGACGCCATTACTACTTGGATCATGATGGATACATATTACTGTCAGGTGGAGAATCAATGAAGGACCCGGAGACCTGGACAAATAGATGGCAGTTTTAGGGTTGTGTTCTGATACTAATGACTAAGCCCCAGAAGTTTATATTCCTCCTCATATAGCACATAGGTGTGAATGAGGTCTTGACTGATCCAAAGTGACAAATGATCAGCACAAGGATAAGAGCTCCACACACTTGTAATGTGAATATTTCCTATTTCTTGCAATGAAACCTCCTGAATGAATGGGTTATATTTCAGCTAGGATTGCATAAAAACAATTAGTAGTGACCAAACTCTATGGGGATTAGTTATCTGCCCCTTCACAATACATTGCAATACATTATCATTGGAGTATATTGTATTAGTGATCAAACCCCTTGGATTCAAGACACCTTAGGGAGTCGAAAAAATTTAATTCAAATACCCCCCTTCCTAGAACACACAAAATAAAGTAAAATGCGTAATTTTGGGCATCCTCGTGTCTAGAAACACCCGGTCTACAAATATATTTCTGATATTGGCAACTCGGTAGCAGTTAAAAAAAAAAAAAATCAAGTTGCAAACCATTTATTTTTCTTGCTGTTTCACGGCCCATAAAAATTTAGACAGTGACCAAAACAAATGGACCTTAACCAAAATGGTATCGATACGGTCTGACCCTGAAAAGACACACACATAGGGAATTAATGCTAAAACGTCATTTTGGCTATACAGTGAGCACTGCAAAAACAAAGCCTGTAAAAGTTGTGTAAACTTATTTCCCAATACATCCTAACCCCCTGCATGGCCAGCAATTACATTAAAATGCTCCTCCATAACCCTGATCACCTTGGTCTGGCATTCTCACAGCCTTCATCTGAATTTCCATCAGGATCATCCCTATTATCAGCACCAATGTTCTCATTATTCAACAAAGAGAGATTCCCATTTGGTGTAAATGCATTATACCACCTTCATTCCAATTTTTTTTTAATTCCTAATTGACATGCATACCAAAAATGTCCCAGAGGTCATACACAGTACATCGGAGTTGTCCTACATCTGAATCAGTCTGGAAGTGTGGATGACACTTTTCATCCTATTCTCATTTATTGACCCCAACTAGGTGTAACAAGACTGAAGCTGCTCTTGCATTTGTTGAGCAATGGGTTTTCCTGAGAGATTTTACCTCCCCTTCCCAAATCTCTGAATTCACTGAGAATTCAGAGTTGGAATCTGACCCTGCTGTACGCTCCTCTTAGCCATGGGTCTGGTCAAAAAGCCAAGAATATTGGACTATTGAAGTACCCTTATTTCATCTGTTTCTTATATTCCGTATGGTTATGGCCAGGGCAAAGGAACTTTTGTTCCCCAGTAATGCCTGAGTACTAAATGTGTAAGATATGGCGTAAAACTGTATAAACTGTGATAATTCTTCAGACTGAGAGGAAAAAAAGCCACCTCGAGCTGCCAGGAGCCCTTCCTACCCTGGGAAATTGCCTGTAAAATAGTTTGGGACATGCCGCCTCCTCCTTTTACGCTGAGTTCACACTGAGTTTTTTGGTCAGGATTTTCAGGTGGAATCCGCATCAAAATTCTGACCAAAAAAACAGCTGAAATCAATGGGAGCCGGTCATTTTATTTTTTTGTTCCGCGAGCGGTTTGTTCCGGCTACCGTAGAAGAATAAAAACCTCATTCTTCAGGCGGATGACGCAGCCGGACGTCCGCCTGAAGACACTCCCGCCCGACTAGACCCTAATCCGGAGCGGAGTGCCGTGACTGGATGACGATGCACTGCCTCCACATCAAATTCCAGTCCAAAATACCCCATGTGAACATGACCTTAGTCTAGGGATTTTTTTTACCTTAACTTCTACACTAATGTAGCCTTTTAAATCTCTTGCATGCAAAAGTTCAGGAGTGTGAGCAACAGAATGTCGAAACTTGTGGGCTCTACCTCAAAAGCTGTTATAAAGAAAAATCATTATAGTCTTTACTAACTGCTGATAAATTGTAATCCCATTGTGTGTGTGTATATGTATACTGTGAATTCCTTCTATTATTGACCTTTTTCATATTTGGCGTTGTGATGTGAAGAATGTTAACCTATGATCTAGTTATTTCACCTTATGACCTGGAAAATAAAGGTTTAACAAGCAAACGTGCAGATTTCACCAGCAGTAAAGAAATGTATGGACACCATGGAAGGGCCAAGGCCTGGCAGGAGAAGGTGACGAATTCATACTTTTACTGCTGCTGCAATCCATGTCTAAGGAAGGTCGTCTATATTAAACAGGCTACTTTATTTGGATTGCAACTGTTTAATAAAATCTGCATATTAAATACCTTTTATATATAGCTCTAGCCCATAACAATACACATGAAAAATGTCTGCTAAGATTACCGTCATGGCCAAAAGTTTTGAGAATGACATCTTCTATTGTCACATGATCTGCTGCCCTCTGGTTTTTATGTGTTTGTCAGATGTTTGTATCACATACAGAAATATAATTACAATCATATTATGAGTAACAAAAGCTTATATTGACAGAATGAGTTAATGCAGCAAGTCAATATTTGCAGTGTTGACCTTTCTTCTTCAGGACCTCTGCAATTCTCCCTGGCATGCTCTCAATCAACTTCTGGACCAAATCCTGACTGATAGCAGTCCATTCTTGCACAATCAATGCTTGCATCTTGTCAGAATTTGTAGGTTTTTGTTTGTCCACCCGTCTCTTGATGATTGACCACAAGTTCTCAATGGGATTAAGATCTGGGGAGTTTCCAGGCCATGGACCCAAAATCTCTGTTTTGTTCCCTGAGCCATTTAGTTATCACCTTTGCTTTATGGCAAGGTGCTCCATCATGCTGGAAAAGGCATTGTTGATCACCAAACTGCTCTTGAACGGTTGGGAGAAGTTGATCTCGAAGGACATTCTGGTACCATTCTTTATTCATGGCTGTGTTTTTAGGCAAGACTGTGAGAGCGCCGATTCCCTTGGCTGAGAAGCAACCCCACACATGAATGGTTTCAGGATGCTTTACAGTTGGCATGAGACAAGACTGGTGGTAGCGCTCACCTCGTCTTCTCCGAATAAGCTGTTTTCCAGATGTCCCAAACAATCGAAAAGGGGACATCGAAAAGGGGGTCATTCTTAATTAATCATGACAGATAGATCTCCAGCCCTGTCCTCATCAACACCGACACCTGTGTTAATGGAGCAATCACTGAAACGATGTTAGCTGGTCCTTTTAAGGCAGGGCTGCAATGATGTTGAAATGTGTTTTGGGGGATAACGTTCATTTTCTAGGCAAATATTGACTTTGCAAGTAATTGCTGTTAAGCTGATCACTCTTTATAACATTCTGGAGTATATGCAAATTGCCATTAGAACATCTGAAGCAGTAGACTTTGTAAAAATTTATACTTGTATCATTCTCAAAACTTTTGGCCATGACTGTACAATTACATTTCTTTGCCTAATTATAATCTTGTCTGTGCAAATCTGTTATATATCCATTTCCTTCTCAGGATAGTTATTAACTTTTAAATAACTTCCCTAAATTTTAAAGTAGAAGTAAAAAGTTCTTTTGCTGGTGTACACCCGTTTATTTATATAGTACCATTAATTCCATGGTGCTTTACATTTGGGAGTTACATACAATTTGGGGGTTACATACAATACACAAAATATACAGGTAGCTATTATACTAACAGTGACCGACTGGCACAGTGGGGTAGAGGGCCCTGCCCGCGAGGGCTTACAATCTATGGGGGAAGGGGGGTAGAGACAGAAGGAGAGGGGGAGACAGTACAGATGGCAGTGCAGTGATAGTGTTATTGGAGGTTGTAGGCCTTCCTGAATAGGTGAGTCTTCAGGGCCTTCTTGAAGCCTGTGATTGTGGGGGTCAGTCTTATGTGTCTTGGTAGGGAGTTCCAGAGTATGGGGGATGCACAAGAGAAATCATGGAGACGGTTGTGTGAGGAGCGGATGAGAGCAGAGCGGAGTAGGAGGTCATTGGAGGATCTGAAGTTACGTGTGGGCAGGTAGTGGGAGATTAGGTCAGAGATATATGGAGGGGACAGGTTGTAGATGGCTTTGTATGTTAGTGTTAGTAGCTTGAACTCAATTCGCTGGGCTATAGGTAGCCAGTGGAGGGACTGGTAGAGGGGAGCAGCCGATGAAGATCGGGGGGTGAGGTGAATTAAGCGAGCAGCGCAGTTTAAGGTGGACTGGAAGGGGGCGAGGGTGTTTGCTGGGAGTCCATGGAGAAGGGTGTTGCAGTAGACTAAGCGGGAGATTATTAGGGCATGGACGAGCATCTTGGTAGTTTCCTGGGTGAGGAAGGAGCGGATTCGATGGATGTTCTTGAGCTGGAGGCGGCAGGAGGTGTTGAAGTTTTGAACGTATGACTTGAAGGATAGGTCGGAGTCCAGGGTAACTCCAAGACATTGGGCCTGTGGGGCAGGGGAAAGTGGGGTTCCGTTAACTATGATAGATGGGTCAGGTGGAGGGGCCATACGGGTTGGGGTGAAAATGATGAACTCCGTTTTCTCCATGTTCAGTTTGAGAAAGCGGGAGGAGAAGAAGGAGGCTACGGCCGCTAAGCAATCTGGAACTCTGGTCAGCAGGGAGGTAATGTCTGGTCCAGAGATGTAGATTTGGGTGTCATCGGCATTGCAGTGGTACCGAAAGCCATGAGATTCTATGAGTTGGCCCAAGCCAAGGGTGTAGATGGAGAACAGGAGGGGTCCTAGGACGAAGCCTTGGGGGACACCTACAGAGAATGGGCGCAGTGAGGAGGTAGTGTGCGAGTGGGAGATGCTGAATGTGCAGTCGGTGAGGTATGAGGAGATCCAGGAATGGGCCAGGTCTGAAATACCAAGGGATGAGAGAATTTCTGACAGGAACTCTGAGTATTAGGACCATATTATATTTGCTTGTATAGCGCCATTATATTCTGCAGTGATTTACAGACATTCAGTAACTATCTAGGTTGACATCGGTGATCTCAAATCTGAAGGTTTGCATCATTTTGTTTGTTTATAAATTTTGGGTCAGGTTGTTCTCTCAGTCCTCGGGGTCTTTAGCATGTAGCCGAGGGTCTGGACAGGTGCGGTGCACAGGGGTGTTTGGATGTTGAAAGGACAGAGATCAGTAAGTAACACTCCCATCCTGCCTGTGACTGATCTCCATTGCAGGGTGTAATCTCGAGCTCCATCTCCATTCGTGTTATCAGGGCAGGATAAGAAGTGGAGAAGAAGCTGCTTAAGAAGCCATTGCTGAAAGCTTATACAGTCAGAGCCAGGTCAGCAGGCTATTAGCAGCAAGCTGAAGACGTTTCAAAGGGTGGGATTTCATTCTTAGGAAAACTTCCTATGGAGTGGCAGATTTTCTGCTTGTTACTGGGGCTTACAATTTAGTCTTGAAGTGGTTGATCCCTTTTTTATTAGAGGATCAGATAGCTGGATCCCAATGCTGGTCATTTCCTCCTGCAGTCCCTGAAGCTTGGAGACAAAGGTTTAAGTTCTACCATAGTGGGTTGAGCAACTGCCATGACTTTTGGAACCATTGGGAGCCCGTTAAAGGGGTTGTCCAGTGAATTAAAAGGCTCAAAGGGTCCTAGTATAAAGACCACTTCCATTTCTCAGCCACTCAAAAGCTATCATAGTGCATAGAAAAACAGCAATGGAGGCTTTAATGGTGGTCTATCCTCTTCAAGGAGGAGTCCAGATTATTTTTTTCTTGCTGTCGATGATTGGTTTGGAGGCAATCTCTGGCAATCTCCAGTTCTACTCCCAGTGGAGTAGAAACTGGTTAACCAGTTTCTAATAAGCAGGCTGGAAAAATTTTCCAAAGATTATTGGGATTTGCTATTCACAAATCATTTATGTTCCAAGGTCTCTCCAGACAAAAGAATATCAGGAAAGGCACAGGGAATGATTCAAAATAATTGGTACTCACTTTTTCCTTACCTCTCTTGGGCACTCTCTCTTCTGGCCTCTTCTGTGACATGATGTGCATAGGGGATGGCTAAAGTCTGACTAGGTCTTAGTCACGTAGGGTATACAAAAAACTCTTTTAAGCTTGCATCAAAGTGTCATAACATTGGAATGTCCCACATGACCATTCACCGACCTCTGGTCCCATGGTCACATCTCAGAAGCATCTGTACCGTTAATAGAAGCCCAAACTAGTCCAAAGATTCCGGCAGTGATCAATAGAAAAATTGTTCTATGATGAGATGAACTAAAAGAGCAGTAATGCACATGAATGACAATGAATTATCCTGTTAGTTTGTACTAAATTTAACATGGTAGTGAGATCTGTCATGGTTGTTATGGAGGTAGATCTTCACATCTCTGGGCAGCTTCGGGCTGTATGTATTTTAAATATGATTTTTATTGAAAAGAACAAAACTCTTACAATATAATAGAAAAACAATTACAAACATAAGGAAAATCGGCATAGGTCCAATCAGTAGAACAGGAATTGCAAGTTGGAGCTCCGGGCTGCAACCCAAGTACATGGATGACACAAACATGACCAAATAAACAAAGACCAAAGGACCAGATATACAAACGCTACAAAGACACCAATTCTACGAGAAGACATGAAAGGACTGAAGAAGGGAACACAACCAGAGAGGTACAGGAAGGGAAAGGGGAAAAGAAAGAATAGGGGGGATGGAATAGGGACAGAAGAGAACAAGAAAACCAAACAATAACATAAACAACATAACCACATACCTGAATACAGTACTAAAGAAACACAAGGTACATCCAAAAAAGAAAATAAAATAAAGCCACCTGGGATAACAACCTAGTAGGTAGACAGTGATCAAGGGGTCCCCACGGGAGCAGCCTGAGGCCGAGGAGAAAGAACTCCCTGATTAGACTCCATGTACGAAATCCAAAGGGACCACTGGGATCGAAACTTGGCGTAAGTGTGGTTTTTGTTGGACAACAGACGTTCCAAGGTGCATGCCAAGTTCACATGGAGTAATTCAGCTACAGTCAAACAAAGAGCAAACTTCCACTGACGAGCGATCATGGCCCGAGCTGCGAGCACGATCTGCCCCAAAACGACCTGCATCTTTGTGGGAAAACTACCAACGTCTAAGAAGCAAAGGGCGAGACCAGGAGAAGGACTGATATCAAAACTGGCTATGGTGGACATGAAGCGAAATACCGCTATCCAGAAGGCTCGAACCGGAGGGCAGTCCCACCACAAATGCAAGAAGGAACCTACTTGGCCGCATCCCCTCCAGCAAAGTCTGGAACAAGAAGAATCAATGTGCGCCATTTGGGTCGGGGTCCTATACCACCGCAGCATAATTTTCAAGGCCGTTTCCCAATGAGACGCCCCCCTAGATACGCGCTTAACAAACCCAGCTGCCGTGTACCAGTCCGACAGAGGGATGGTTCTGGCAAGATCAGTTTCCCAACGGAGCAGGTGAAGAGGCTTGACCCGCTCCGGAGGGACAGAGAAAAAGCCATAAAACACAGATAACCCACCTCTAACAGGCGAGGACCTATTCCACAATTTTAAGGCTAGCCTGGGAAAGGTCAATCTCGAGGGCTCGTAGGACTGAAAAAAATGACGCAACTGCAAATATTTAAAGTAGTCTGTTTTAGGGAGATGGAATTCTTCCTGTAACAAGGAGAACGACTTAAACCCTTCATCAGAGTACAGATGGGCCACTTTGTAGAGACCCCTAGAGACCCATCCACGGAGTCGCAGTTGAGGGAGAAAAGAGGTCAAATATAATAGGGGTAACTTCGACAAAGGGACCAGGTCTTCTCTGGAGGTATATGACAAAAAGTAACGCCAAGCAGACACTGAGGCCCTAAGACTCAGCAAGGGAGGGGAAGTGATGGGGGGGCTCAAATCCTTAGGACGTAAAATACTCATAAGCGGGGCATCTAGAAGGCTTTCCTCAATTTCGGCCCAACGCCATTTATAAGTCTCATCCCACCCAACCTTAAGTTGATCAAGGATAGACGCCATATAGTATTTTCTGACATCTGGGACGCCCGCACCCCCATGGGACCAAGGACGCGTCATCACCTTAAGTCGGACCCTGGACCTCTTACCCTCCCATATATAATTGGAAAGAATAGACTGAAGCTTAGTAAAATATGAGTCAGGGAGGGGGATGGCAACTGTAAGGAACATATACAAAATTAGAGGTAACACCATCATTTTGACAATGGCGATTCTGCTAGCCCAAGACAACATCGGTCGTGAGAAAGAGGCAAGGAGAGAAGTAATTTTGGTCAGAAGGGGGGTATAATTGGCAGAGAACAGATCCGAACTAGGGGCTGTCAGGGAGATACCAAGGTAAGCTATACGGGAGTCATTCCATTGGTAAGGGAATTGAGTACTGAGATCCCGTCTCAAGCTTCGGGCTGTATGTAGGATTAGGCTTCGGGTGTCATTTCCTCCTTCTCACTGACACTTGTTTATTTAGTCTTGGTTATCGGCCGCTCACAATGGTGTATGAGCTGCTGGAAGTAAACAGTCACATTGTCCGCTAATGTCTTGTGTATAGCCAACAGTAAAGAGGAAAATCACTCTACAAATGCATCCACGTCTCTAAACTATCCACTAAGGATCTTGTATACTGCTGACCACAGAGTATGGGGAACCTGCACCTTATGTGACCACAGAGTATGGGGAACCTGCACCCTATGTGACCACAGAGTATGGGGAACCTGCATTACTAGCACAAGGATTGTGCGCTGCATGTTGTGGAAAATGACTCCATATTTAATATTTGACTTTTTAGTGCGGCTTCATAAAGCTGTTCAATTCTTTAACCCCCTGTAAGCAGATATGTCACTTAGTGAGGTTTTAGGATACTGTATATACTCGAGTATAAGACGAATTTTTCAGCACAGTTTTTGTGCTGAAAAAGCCCCCCTCGGCTTATACTCGAGTCAAGCAAAAAAAAAACAAACAGCCGCAATAGTAATGTATAGAATAGTATAATAGAATAGATCAGTGTCAAAGCTCCATCACCCTAAAGGTGAACCTTAAACCCCGGTGCCCTTCACCACTGACCATCGAAAGGCATACCAAAGGTATGTGATGTGGTAAGTTGCCTCTTGAGGCCTCATCCCGGGCCCTTTAAATCCTCCATATGCATAATGCAGTTAAGTGCCTCTGTCCACATCAGTCAGTTGGGATCTAGTGTGAATTTCCATAATCTAGGAATAATCTGATGCATGGACATTAGGAAGTGGTGCAGGAGGATTTTCTTTGGTTTAGAGATGGGGACATTGTTGTGTTAATTAATAGGCCTGTGTAATGCTTCTTTTTTCCTGTGGGGGTGCTGCAGAAAAATTGAGCACCAGTTTGAAGGTTATATGAGTAATAATCCACTGTAGTCCCAGAAATATATCTGAAGTTATTGTTAGGAGTCCGTCTGAAAACAGGGAGTATCTAGAGGGAACAAACCCTTTTAAAGAGAAACTGAAATAGAAACTGCAGAAAAATCCCCCCTGGACCATCTGTGACCTTTATCCTAAGAAAAATGGTAATGGTAATATCTTTATTCCAGGAATGAGTCTACGTATTTTTTTTGGCATGTAATTTAGGATCTTAGGCCATACTACTTTTCTGTAAGATGCAGCTTTTCTGCCCCCTTGTTGGGCAATACAAATTGGTTACACCCACTTTTGGTGTAAAGCATGTTCACCAGTTTCTTGGACATAATGGTATGATCAAATAAAAGCTCACACTGTTTTTGGATGATTCCAACTTATCCTTTAATTCCTCTATTAAACAGTGTTGGGTTTTCTGGACTTAATGCCCAGTTGAGTCATGGTAGGGTGAGGAAAACCCTTCCATTTATCCTAAGTTCTGATGAAGGATTCAATGGGATAACAGTCTGATCTTAGTATTTGGGTGGGTTTACAACAAAATCAAAACCAAGTATGGGATGTGGAAGCCACCTTTCCTCAGCTAAGAGATGTGTGAAGGACTTCATCAGGATTAGATCTTTAGGTTTTCATCTTTTAGCAAAGGAATGAGGAGGAAGTGTTGGCACTATACTTGACCAAATTTAGAGGTTGTCTTTTCTAAAGGGCTTTGAACCTGAAGTCTCTTAAATGTGGTCAGTCTGGTTCTCAGTCCAAACCGCTATTCACATAAGAAAAAGACTAAACAGAAGGCAGTCACCAGTTTGTCCCATTTTATTTATAAATACTATAAGGGGTAATGTCACTAGGGAGAGACTGATACATGGACTATGTGTGCCCTGCTAAGAATTCTGGGTAAGGCATATGCAAAGACCTCATTGGTAATGGCAAATTTGCACCTAGCACCACCTTTTTGGAAGGCAGCTCCCAATAAATTAATACTTGGTTTTCAAATAAATCTAAGGGCTAATTCTGGGAATAGCTAAGCCAAAAAGATTGAGATAATATTGCCGGTCACAATGCCAATTATCCACCCCTCATTCTCCACATGGGAGCTTCCAATCAGGGTCTTTCCCTCTCTCACTTAGCCCCTTGCTTGATTTTGTTGGATGTCGTAATCTGATGAGGCCTCTGTCTCCTGATCACCTTGGTTATAAGGGTCTTATTGGCGCGACTTACCCTGATTTTTCAGATTTATCAATTTGATCAGATTCCTCTGAAACTGAAAGTGCTTCTATTTTTGACTCTCAATGTTCTGGAGAGCTTTCCCTTTATTAGCAAAATGAGGTTCAGTAAAAAAGTTTTGTTTTCTCAATGGCCTCTTTTATAACCAAGGAATGTTTCTCTTCTAGAAATAGGAACCAACCATAGAGAACTTTTAGGAATCTCCTTCTCCCATATCTACGTCAGGGCTGTTGATCTTGCCCGATGAACAAGAACTGGATTTCCCCATGGTATACACAAACAATTACAGGAAACCAAAATCTGATCAGTCAGTGTCGAGGTTGTGGAGACTTTTGCAAACAATTGGAAAGATTTACTAAGCTAAGAGTTTCAGACTTAAAAGGTTTTTTTTCCAGAACTGAAATTTTTGGTGACCTAGTTCATCAATATCAGATCTGTGCAGGTCCAACACGATCATTGGGGAGTGACTCGCTGATACTTATGAGGGTAATATGAGTTGATACTGTATAAGGCCTACAAGGCCAGTGTGCCGGGATACATTCAGAAATGCCTATATAGAATATTTCAGAAAGCAAAGACTATAGAATAGTCATTCCTCATAAATCAAGACATAAAGCATAAGTGCCTTAATACATTATAACAGTACCCAAAGCTTATTTTTCTTGGTCACAGAATATAACCAGGTAAATATTTTCATGGTCACGGATTGTGAACAAATGATCCATATCATTATGAAAGGATGTATATACCAATCCAAAAGTGGCACCTTTTCTCCCCAGTGCAGTACCCCACAAATGGTGGCAAGTCCACCCCTCATGGATGAAAACATTTTCTTTCCAAAGTCTCACGACCATTATGTGGCTGCATGAATAATATTCCATCACCAGATAGCCTTTGTCATGTGGGACGGACAAATAAAGGAGCAAAATTTCACTGTACGGAGGAGCATTTGATAAACGCCTATATTTCTAGGACATCAAGAAGTAGACAATAGATCACTAGTGTTAGGACTCCATCATATCACCAGATATAGCATGCTATACCACAAGACTGTGAGGATGGAAAAGCAGACCATACATGTTCCTCAACGTTTAGGATGAAAACCCTTTATTTTTAGAAATAATTACACATGACACGAAGTAACCTTTTGTGGGCTGGAGGTCGGCCACAGCTTTATTAACCTTTAACCTTTTAACTATGATTTGCATAACCATGAACCAGAAACAAAACAAATATGAGAACGGAAGGGGCTTTGCCCGGCCCCTATACTCCGGGAGGCCACTCCCACTTCCGGCACGCCCCTTTTCACTTTCTCTGTACCACCGCCAAGGAGGACCAGTCGGAGAGACTACGCCAGGCTCCGACCCCCACCCAAACGAAACAGAGCTTGCTCCACACTGTCCTGAAGGTCCGACAAAAAGATGTCCATCCCAATGTCATATAAATGCACTCCATCTTGCCTCATCAGAGCACTGTTATCCCCTTCCAACTGGCGATGACGTACAACAAAGCCACCCTTAGCCCGGACCAGTCTGGACATACGAGAATTCACAGTCCTGCAGGATCTCTTAATAGCATCAGCGTCACCGCCAGGCCACCCTAGATACTATCTCGGACCAAACAACAATGACCTGTTCAAAAAACGAGTAAAAACGTTCCATGTCCAAACACATCATGGTTAAGAGTTCAGCCGTACGCAGGGAAACCAGATCGTTCCCTCCTGCGTGGAGTACAATAGAATCAAACAGTATTATCCATCTGGAACAGATTCTCTGGCGGCCTCCGGAGGCCTGGAGCGCCTGCTAGATCTACGTCGCTGGCGCTGTTCCCACTGGAGAGGCTTCCTGTTGCTCGCCATCTCACTAGTTCCCCTCGCCAGGACATCTTATTGAGTGGATTTTGGCAGTGCCATGCTTCTTACTGTATGTGGTGGCACATTCAGATTCAGATGACGTGTCACTATCATGCATTCTAAAAAGGAAAAATGGCAGCACTCCAACAATCAGTTAGAAAAAATGTGGGTTTATTCCAAATAGAGCGACGTTCTTATCAGAACCTTTCAAGCAAAGTGAGGAAAACCACCGGTTTAAATAAGAACCATAATCATATGGTGCATAATTACAATGATTCAATTTGCATATAAAAACAGTGTATTGCAACATCAAAACACACAAGTGAATAGGAGACGGTGTAATAAGTGCTATTAGTATAAGATGAGCCATTTTTCAGATCAATAACTGACGCATTTATAAAATCTCATAGTATAAAAATATTTAAACGGAGGAGGAACATCCACTTATATTTTGCTAATCTCATGGATATATATATTCATTCATATATCGCAGCGTCTTCTAATGACTATTGCGCAAGATCAGATACGACTTGCCATCCTCACCCAAGTAATCACTCCCCGGAGGGGCAACTTTAGGACCTGACCTGCACATTCATTAAATATACTGCCCCATTGTGTATAGCTGCATCAGCCTACATGATGGTTTACGGAGCCAGGGTCGGACTGGGGTGCCTAGGGCCCACCAGTGGGATTATTTCCAGGGGCCCACCCTACTGCCATATTAAATATTGCCCGTCCAGTTTTTGCCATTATGCACGTTTAAAGTGCATTTTCACACACAATACAGTGTGCAAAACAGAACTGTATTGTCATTTGTACTAAATTGATCACTTTTAGCTGCGCCTTGGTTTACTGTCTTTGAATAGAAAAAAATATTTTATTTTATATATGGGTATGCATGGTGAATATCATGGTGAATATTGACAAGAGTAACAATCACACAGGGACTCATCTATAGCTTATGCGTCCCTTCATAGCTCATTCAGATGTGACAGAATTCTGCACCAGAATAGAAGCCAATTTCTACTTGCCTCAACTCCCCTAGGCAGTAGGGAAGCAAACCGAGCAAACCTCAGCAAACCGAGGTCAAACCAGAGAGGCAAAACAGTACCAAATCACAATCCAAAAGAGTAGTCAATAAGCCAAGAAGCAGAGATCAGTAAATACAAAACAAGAGCAAGGACAAAGCAAAGTCAGAGACAATATCCAGCAAAAATTTAAGGAAGCCCAGAACCCGTCTCAGGCTTGATTGGCAGATAAGCTTTCAAACACAATGCAAACACCCCTTAGGGTGCATTCACACGGTGGAAAATGGCTGAATTTGGTGTGGAATCTGTGACAGATTCAGCGCTGAAAAAAAAGCCTCCCATTGACTTCAATGGGTTCCTTTTTCTGCAAAGCAACCCATTGAAGTCAATGGGAGGCTTTTTTTTAGCGCTGAATCTAATGCAGATTCCACACCAAATTCAACAGTATTTTCCTCTGTGTGAATGCACCCTAACAATAACAACACAATGACAAGAGATCAGGAGCAGGTACTCATAAGCAGACAGGCCTCCTGCACTGTACAATGCAGCAAGAGAATGGTGCAGGAGTTCGAACGGGTGAGCACGTAACATGAGTATAATTTTTCTTTATAAGGGGTCATTCACATGGAGTAACGCCTCACGTGTATCAGAGGCGTACGTGCCGAGCACTTCCCATTCACTTCAATGGGAGCGCTCGTAGCACCGCCGTTACGGCGGCGTTATGAGTGCTCCCATTGAAGTGAATGGGAAGTGCTCAGCAGCCCTGCCGTAACGCCGGCGTGTACGCCTCTGATACACGTGAGGCGTTACTCCATGTGAATGGCCCCTTATGCTGTGTTTTTTTCTCTTTCAGGTTATGATGATCCATTGGATTATGTTGGATTCCATCGATGATCATCATTTTTGTTTTATTTTTTTTTAATTCTTTAATAAAATGGTCAACGATTTGTCTATTTCAATAAAAACAAATTTCTTTCACGTCTTGAGTTTTTATAAATACTTTCTTACGCCTTAATAATGGTGACTGGTAGACGGCATCCATTACTAAGGTGTGGCTTAGCATTAGTGGTGAATATTTTAGCACTAACCCTCCAATTATTACCCCGCTACATAACGCTGAGAAGAATTGGTTATCATCCAATACCCGGCTGTTTAATAGAGACTGATGAGGATTGGGGCAGTCGCAGGCTGGAATTATTAGGGTCAGTGCTTATTTTGACGCTAAATCCGCCTCAAAATCAGCCTCCAAAAAAAGCCTCCCAATAGAACTCAAAATGAGCACCAAAAAACTCAGTGTGCACTGACCCTTAGGCTGGAAAAGGCCGAAAACAACAGGCTGGTATTATAAGGCTGGAAAGGGCCGAAAACCATGCCATTTCCACCCTTGTAATGTCAGGATACTGCTTTTTATATCTGTCTGGCTCAGAAATATTGGGGGGATTCTATGTTGCTTCATAATAAGAAAAAAAAATGACATAGGGTCCCCCCAATTTTTCATAACCAGCCAGATATAACAAGCAGCAGCAGCCTGACATTACAAGGGTGGCAAGAGCCATGGTTTTTGGCCCTTCCCAGCCTTATAATACCAGCCTGCGACCACCCCAATCCCCAGCAGTCTCTTTAGACAGCTGGGTATTGGACGATACCCAGCTCTTCCCGGCACCCCTGATGGTGTTGGGTACCGGGGTAATAATTGGAGGGTTAGTGCTAGACTATTCACCAGCTAACACTAAGCCACACCTTAGTAATGGATGCTGTCTATCAGACAGTCGCCATTACTAAGGGGGTAAGAAAGTATTTAAAAAAAAAAAAAATCAAGAGACATGAGAGAAATTTTTTTTACTGAAATAAAAACGCCCTCAGACAACCCTCGTTGACTATTTTATTATAAAAAAACAAAAACGATGATCATCGATGGAGTCCAACGAATCCGATGTAATCCAAGCAATCCATCATAACCTGAAAGATAAAAAAAAAAACCTGTATGACGGAGAGATTGCCGCTGTTGTGAACGTAGCATAAGGCTATGGCTACACTACTACTTCCGTCATGCAACCAGTGTCACTTTGGGACTCTTTCACATTAGTAAATGAAGTCGCATTGGGTCCGTCAGGTTGCAATGTGACTCCATTCACTAACATAAGGGAAAGAATCACAGGGCGACACATCTTTGGTTGCATGACAGAAGTTATAGTGTAGCCATAGCCTAATGCTAGGTTCACAACAGCGGCAAGCTCTCCGTCATACAGGTCCACCATGGGACCAGAATGACGGAGAGGTGGGCTGTCAAAATGGCGGTTACACCCAGACAGTGGCAGACCTCATTAACATAATGAAGTCCGCCAGGTGTCAGCCATTTTCAAAGTGACAGGCATAAGTCCTGAGTGGTTTCTGCAACTTGGAAATTGTTATGCTGGAGCCCTAGAAAAGGGCACAAGCATAACAATAGAGTGGAACATTATCTATAGGGTGGGTGCACTACAACTCCCAGCAGCTCCAGATGCCCTGGAGCTGCTGGGAGTTGTAGTCCACCCACCCCATAGGTAATGTCCCACTCTATTGTTATGCTGGTGACCTTTTCTAGGGCTCCAGCATAACAATACAGTGAGACATTACTTATGGAGTGGGTGGACTACAACTCCCAGCAGCTCCAGGGCATCTGGAGCTGCTGGGAGTTGTAGTATTTGAAAGATTTGGGGGGCAAAATAGGGGACAATAAAAGCAGGGTTTTTTTAATTGTAAAATTCCCACTTACCTTGTCACTGTCTGCAGGTCTGGCCTCCGCTTCTTCAATCCAGCCGCCGCGCTCTGCTCTGACGCATCAGAAAAAGAGCTGCGGCTGGATTGGCCAATTCGTTTCCAGGATACATGGGGGCGGGCCCAACTACAGACGTTCTCCCGCCCCCATGTATCCGGCAGCTCTGCGTAGGTAGGCGACCGACAGGACACCAGGCTAAACGTCCTCCTGGGCAGGGGCCCGAATTGCAATGTCAGGGCCCCGATCGGTCCCCTAACCATCCCGATCGGCCCTTGATCATGCAGATCGGGCCCCTGCCTATACGATTTCTTAAACAAAACGATCAAAAATATAGTCGGGGCCTGGGGCCCACCGGGGGATCCCCCGGTGCTCCGGCAGGCCAGTCCGACCCTGTACGGAGCCTATTAATGGCTGCTCGGTACAACTCTGCTTATGAAGTGCAGTTTAAAGGAAACAAGTGAAATGAAGTCCCAGCATCACTTCACTGGTAAATTACAATATTCCATGTCCAATGGAAGCTAGTAAGGAGGGTGAAGTGTGACCTCCCATTTGCAGTCTATTGGGATATATCTTGTATAGCTGCTGGTTAAACAAATGCAAGATACTGAGGGAATGTTGAGATCTTCAAGGCTTGTGCACTGTACCTAATGTGTGTGTGTGTGTGTGTGTGTATGTAATGCCACAAGTGCTAAGCCACTGTGCCACTTAGATGACTTCTCCTGAGACTACACCTGATTGGCATTGTCTAAGGGGTCCCCTTGTTTTCCCACTCTAATTTCTATAATCAAATCTGGTCTTTGCTGAAGGAAACACTGCGTCACAAGTGGAGTTTGCGCTTAATGGTATACAGCAAGGGCAGACATCACAGGATAGTCAGGATACAGAAGCAGATAACACCATCATAGGGACTGGCAAGCTAGGAACAGGAATGTGTCTTTAGTTTTTATAAGACATCAGCACCATCCATCTATATCCTGTCAACACCATGGACGTGTCCTCTTCAGCACCATGGACAGCAGCTCCAATAGAAATCTAGGTTTACATGGCAACTTTAACTCCCATTTGATGTTTGCTATATATATATATATATATATATATATATATATATATATATATATATATGGTACTGGTGACTGCTGTCACAGATTTGTATCTGCATCCTATGGCACTAGGGAGAACCTTGTATGGAGTATTATTGTGCCACCATAAACTGTACCAGCTCACATTGGTACTATTTATGCAGAAGCGGTTTAGAGTTACACTTTAATTGGGGCAAAGCCTTGAAATATAAGTGATTATTTTCACTATGTACAGTACGACGTCTTATAACCAACTATGATGAGTGACCTGGTAGAAACTTTCCCAGAGCACTCTCATAGGCTGCTATCACAGCATAGAATAGGGGGCTTAAACCTGCAATCCCAACTGTATTGCAGTCTATGGGAGATTCACTACATTAATAAGGCAGGTCATAGACCAGCCTCAATAGCAATATTCCTATGACCGACCTGGGAACCTTCATAAGGCTTTTGCCATCTCACTGCATGGGAGCCAGGGTGCAATATTAAAGGACAGATTTTTAATAGTACAATGGATGTCGGAAACATGACTCATAAACAGAAGTCATAAAGTATATAATGAAAGAAATGGTGAAAGGTCACAAAAGGCGCTGAGGCGATATAGTGTAACAAATGTATACTATACCAATCCATAATATCAAACAATAAAAACTACATAAGAGCTGTGTGATGCATACAATGTAAGAACTGAAGAAACTGAGTAATTGCTTTGTATAGTGAAATGATGATCAACACATCTCTCCCCTACTACCATCACTTCAATGCCTCCATGTTCAAGCCCACAGTACTTAGTCTGGGTTCTAATAGTGAGGTGCTGGTTCTGATCATATGACGCAGGGTTGGAAGCAATCTGGAAATCTAGAACTCATTTCTTTTAAGGTTCTTAACATCCATTAATGAGGTTCTTAAGTTTAGGACAAGACAAACCTATATTTGTCCATATCTCTCCATCCTGGGGGACCATTGCAGCTACGTATACTGTCCCTTTAATGCGTATGCCTTTTTGAGTAAACGGGCTCATGTTCTGGGCAACTTAGTGCCAAGTGTTATAGTCACCAGCCAATTATTTGCTACTGTATTATGTCCTGTGATCAATGATTGCCAGATAGTTCTGTATAGATGGAAGATGGTCCTGTCACTTTCTCCTGGTGGATCTAAGGAACCATAAGTCCTCTCCGGGCTATTCTACCATACAAATTCCCTTTTTCTATCATTCATCATTGTTTTACTTGTTAATCATCAATCACAGGTAATCCAGAAGATAAGTAGGTGACAATCCTACGATCACTAGATAAGCTTCCTGGCCATTGAGACTGTAAACAATAGGATTGAGTATACTGTAATACACATGCTATCCTATTCAATGTAAATAATGGGGGGATATGTTTTATATAGACAATTTGCAGAAATTTTTTTTCCACCAGAAGATTGTGGATTCCACTTACAAAAGCTGTGAATTATCTTCATTGAATGATAGTGGGACTAATCCTAATGTAGATCTGTGGGACGTCTTATATACAAGTGTCAGCCTCGTGTAAAACATGTCGAATTCTATCCCAACATAAACTTCCAAAGAAAGCTACAGATGAAAGACATGGGCAGGCTAGGTCCGTCAACATGGGGCTTCATCTTACAATATAGTTCTCAATTCTGGCTCACATGGGAGGGGGTCTCAAGATGGGAACCTAATCCTGAAACCAACCCTTTTAAAATATTCACTGGTCACAGAAACAGAACATAGGATATCTGAAATAATGGTGAAATAAGTGGCTTTATAGGAGATGTAGCTTCAATGGTTGTCCTCTGGGATACCTTTTTATCTCCAGTCATTGTAAACTATATAGTTGTACTAATTGAGACCTGAATAACTAAGTCTTCCACGATGTCATCACTGGCTGTAGACGACTTTGGCAGCCCCTTGTCCTGAGACTGCCCTCTGCGCCCTTCCTCTGGCCCTTAGGGTATTAAGCCAGGATACTGGAGTCTCCGAGTGCTAAGATCTGCTGCTGACAGAGCAATGATCTCACATCCTTTCCAAATTATCTGCTCAAGTAGTGAAGTCTCAACCACTCGCGTTACAGATCCCGTCCTCGCCATCAATCAGAAGATGTGACTGCAAAAGACGAAACATTTCTCTGTTTCATCACCTCACCTATGCTGTTCCTGCTGAGTAAGATTGATGCTGGGACTGTACCTGTAGTCTCAGGCTTCTGATAATAGATCACCTCTCGCATCCTATAGGTGACCAGAGCTTCTGTTCATGGTCCACTCAACCTTAATGTGTGAATGTGTGTGAGGTCAGGTCTCATCTTTGACTTACACTTGCCCATCTAAACAGGGTTTGTATTGAACTCACACAGACATGGTCATAAACTACCTCTGAAGAATTTTTAGCAGAAATTTAGGCAAAGCAAATATGAACATCAGATCTTGTTGGGTTTTTACAAGCCAGATAAGAATTTACAGCTGGCTACAGATCTAGGCAAGTTATTGTATAGAAGAGACAAACCACTGGTCAAAAATCTGTCTAATCCCCTATGGTTAACTCAAGTAACTCCCATTTTAATTTTGAGCACAAGTTTTGATTTGCATGACGATTTAGAGGGTACACGACCTTTTGTTTTTGTGGGAGTTAATGCATCCAACTCTTCTTAGTAAGCGTGTATGAATCACTAGTTGTGATTTTTGTTTTTTTTTACCAATATGTATTTTATACTGGGTTTTTAAAGGGTGCCAACATTCTTTTATTATTATTGTTTATTTATATAGTACCATTAATTCCATGGTGCTTTACATTTGGGGGTTACATACAATACACAGAATATACAGGTAGATATAATACTAACAGTGACCGACTGGCACAGTGGGGTACAGGGCCCTGCCCGCGAGGGCTTACAATCTATGAGGGAAGGGGGTAGAGACAGAAGGAGAGGGGGAGACTGTACAGATGGCGGTGCGGTGATAGTGTTATTGGGGGTTGTAGGCCTTCCTGAATAGGGGAGTCTTCAGGGCCTTCTTGAAGCCTGTGATTGTGGGGGTCAGTCTTATGTGTCTTGGTAAGGAGTTCCAGAGTATGGGGGATGCACGAGAGAAATCTTGGAGACGGTTGTGTGAGGAGCGGATGAGAGCAGAGCAGAGTAGGAGGTCATTGGAGGATCTGAGGTTACGTGTGGGCAGGTAGCGGGAGATGAGGTCAGAGATATATGGAGGGGCCAGGCTGTGGATGGCTTTGTATGTTAGCGTTAGTAGCTTGAACTCAATTCTCTGGGCTATAGGTAGCCAGTGGAGGGACTGGCAGAGGGGAGCAGCCGATGAAGATCGGGGGGTGAGGTGGATTAAGCGAGCAGCGCAGTTTAGGGTGGACTGGAGAGGGGCGAGGGTGTTAGCTGGGAGTCCATGGAGAAGGGTGTTGCAGTAGTCTAAGCGGGAGATTATGAGGGCCTGGACGAGCATCTTGGTAGTTTTCGGGGTGAGGAAGGAGCAGATTCGGTGGATGTTATTGAGCTGGAGGCGACAGGAGGTGTTGTTGAGGGTTTGAATATGTGGCTTGAAGCATAGGTCAGAGTCCAGGGTTACCCCAAAGCATTGGGCCTGTGGGACAGGGGTAAGTGGGGTTCCGTTAACTTTGATAGATTGGTCGGGTGGAGGGGCCATACAGGATGGGGTGAAAATGATGAACTCCGAAAATGTATTCAACAGATTCTCTAGTACTGAGGTCTACCAATGTAGAGTTACAGAACATATTTACTATACTGCAGTTTCATAAAAAATGGTTGGATATGTCGTCAAATATCTGAGGCCACTTTGTATGTAATCATCAGTATGTACCCTATGCATACAAGCTCAGCATAAGCATGCTATCAAGTGTTGTATATACAAGTATACATACACCAGGAAAGACAGGTGCTGTCTCCAGCTAAGACAAATGTTGGTGGTCTACAACTCATTGTTTGGCTTCATAGGAAAGTGAAGAATTACACAACTTATTGTAAAACTACGTCACCTCCCAATGGCCACCTCCCTCCTGCCATAGATTAGGACATTACTATTGATAACAGGAGGATATATTTTGGCCAGAAGCAGAAGCTCATTGAACATTTTTTTTACCTGGCGTGTATTTGTTTAGCAGGAGATTAATCATTCCCGAGACTCAACAAGGACATTTGTCTTCTTGACAGGGTTTGAAACCATTTAAACCAAGATCTTCCAGCATGGAGCAGAAAGAAGAATAGGAATGTTCTCCTACTGAAGACTGAGAGTATTGCCCCAGGGTCTTGTCAACACTCTGACCTCTATGTATCTCCGATGTTTCGTGAAACCAAGTTCATTTTCAGACCAGTCATGGAATTGTATGTTGTGTCTTATTGGTTTAAATTGTCATGTTTTATGGATATTGCTTAAGACCGTAAACAATAATACGAGCCTGGCTTATAGGATCCTAATGATAAGTCTGCAACACAAACCTTTCCGACCCTGGTGCTTGATCTCGATTCACCCACATTATGTTGCTCTTTGAAGATCACTAGGTGTTGAATTATCTGCAGATGTAAGTTATCTAAACTCACAACTTCAACATGTGATCTGTAGGTAACTTGTGGCCATGACCTTATAGGATCTTGGGATGATCAATAAAATAGTCTTATCAATAACCAAATCCTTAGAGGTTCACCTTACTAGAAATGTTTGAGCCTAAATCCCATACAGGGAATCATTTCCACTATTTTAGAATGAGTAGTGACCCGAATATCAGGTCAGTTACACAGTAGGCTGGTAGATTGGAAATTTGAGGTCATAAAATATTATATGCAATAAGTAGCTCTAGTCAGTGTTTTGGCATAAACAAGAGTCAGGTAAAAGTTTCCATAAAATGAGACAATAGCCTACCACTAAGCGTATATAGGGCTAATACAGCTGTCAGTTACCCGTCTAGTCCTTGTATTTGCTCATATTACCCTGCACAACTTCCCAGATGAAAGGACTCACGTGAGGCTCCTTCTCCTGTTTTCACTTCCATTAGAACATTAAGAACAAGATTCCAAAATTGGTTGATGAAAAATGTAAGTGATCAGGAATCTTTCAGGATTGTCCTATAATATGTTACTGCTCATTATATCTGTCTTGTCTGGACAGGCTCAGCTACTTCTCCAAGGATCAAGTTCTCCTGACGCTCCGGACACTGCATTGATGGCAGGTACCAGATCTTAGTCTACATGTGTGACTATATACAGAAATGACAATCTGCTAGCACCATGTAAAATTGACCTGGATAGAGATCTGAATGAGATACATAATGATTGTGGTGCATGTTTGGCGGAAGAAAGGGCCTTATGTCAAACGTGAGCTGTAATATCCCTTAACTGCAGAAAACTGGTGGATGGATCAAATAACCTTTTCGCCTCCAATGGTCTCTGGAAATTTTGCACCTCCAGTAGCCAGAGCAATATTCACAGTTTTGAGATGGACAAATCAAACCTAAATTGCAACATTAAAAAAGCATCCAACCCCCCCCCCCATACCTATATATTTTCTTAAAGTAGACACTTGCATTTTAAAGAGGAGAATCTCCTCTTTAAAATAATACCAAGAACTTGATGATTAAACTTAGTTTTGGAGCGATTCACTGTTGCAACGCTGTCGGGAATTGAGATCTGCAGTTGGATCTCAATGCCAAATACCGTTTTCAACAGTGAATTGCTCCAAAACGGTAAGTTCAATCATCAAGTTCCTGGTACCATTTTAAAGAAGAGATTCTCTTCTTTAAAATGCATTTTAAAGCATCAAGATATGTTGATGCAGTCCAGAGATATCGGCATTAGTAGGGAGGACGTAGTAACTACGTCCTCAGCTACTGAAGTGCCACCTTGGGAGCATGTATAGCTACGTGCTTGGCAGTGAAAGGGTTAAATCTTCCCAATTGTGTATGGAGGTGGAGTTGTAGTGTTTTACTGCAACAAACTGCTAAGAATAGTCACACATTGTGGTTGTAGATGTAGATGGCTATTAGGGGCAAATCTTCACAGCATTATATACGTGTAAATGTCTTACACCCCTTTGTGTATTAGGCAGAATATCTTGTAGATAATGGCCTACTGAGTCCTCTTCCCTCTCCAGTGACCACTAAGCTTTCCTGTTGTCTTTTCTATTCTAAAACACAATAGATCCCTCAAAGCACTTCAGCTAAGAACATCCTATTAATCCTCTTACCTTAAGAAATATCCGTTACTGAAAAATCAATCTTAGCGAGTCTCTCCAATAAAGCTGCTCTGTCCTACAAAATATTGAGGTACTATACGGTTATCTTCCACCAGTCCTATTACTCAGGCCAGTTATGGGGAACCATACCTTTTTCTTAAACCCATGCCTGCTTTTCTCACCAAAATCAGTGTTGGATAGGGAATACTAGCGTAGAAAAAGGTGCAAACACTTGATGTAACGCGAATAAGGTGCAAGAAAGTTGCAACTCGTACCAAATCCAGGCGCACACTCGATAAATTTGTCCCACTGGGATTTTCTTAGTATGTTTAGAGGTATAGCATTTGTCGTCTTTGGGTTATTTAAATTTGTGCAATTTTTTTCAGTGATTATGTAATAATGTCTAGGAAAACGTAAAGGGGAGGGGAAATTAAAAAAATAAATAATAATTAAACTCATGCCACTGGGGGAGGGTTTGGCATGGTTTGGAAGTCAATCATTGGCATGATGGTAGCAATTGTGTATACTATATTATACTACCAGTGGCATAACTTGAAGGGGTGCAGAGGGTGAAGTCTCACCGGGGCCCAGGAGACTTAGGGGCCCCATAAGCACTGGCATCAGTATTGAGGTTGCAGCTTCCATCTGGACCATAAGCCAAGGAAACCCACAGATTAATCCACCTTTTAGTATGGTTAGGGTAAACGCCTTAGCTCCTGTAAATATTACTATCAAGAATTGGTAAAAGATGAGGTTCAAAGTCACTTAACTTGCAACATGCTGCCATGTTCACAAGACACCTGTCTGCATCAGACTTCTCAGATACCCTGGCAACAATAGTGCCATAGGCCACATCACGTCACACTGTTTGGGCGTCATATCCAACACAACTGGCACTGGGACACGTCTTCACGTGACTTTTGGCCACTGTGTACAACCAATAATAAAAATAACTCCTATTACCTGGGTCAAAATCTGAGTTTCTTCTTGAATTTTGAATGGCCATAGCAATTCGAGAAGCAAGTAGGAATATGGAGGCCTCACTAGCTTCAGAAGTTCCTCAGAAGTAATAGACAGCCAGCCAAGATCTTTCCCACTGAAGCTTGAATTTGGCAGAAACTGCTTTGGAGGTCCATAAGATGGTGGCATATAACAATTTGGGTTATTTTTATAAAGGTAGCTAGACATATTGACTCCAGGGTCACCGAGCTATAAGGGATAAATAAAGGTGAATACTTCTCATCCCATAGTTGGTCATTGACCTTGGAGATGAAGGAGGTGTTACTGTATACTGCCATTTGTGTGTCTTACAGGGCACTTTTAGGATGAGTCTTCAGGAGGCTTGTAGATCTCTGAGCTTCCCTCATGAAGGTGCTTCCTGCAAGAGGTGCCTAATGGATTCGGAGTGCTGTCTTTATTAGAGATGAGCGAACAGTGTTCTATCGAACTCATGTTCGATCGGATATTAGGCTGTTCGGCATGTTCGAATCGAATCGAACACCGCGTGGTAAAGTGCGCCATTACTCGATTCCCCTCCCACCTTCCCTGGCGCCTTTTTTGCTCCAATAACAGCGCAGGGTAGGTGGGACAGGAACTACGACACCGGTGACGTTGAGAAAAGTAGGCAAAACCCATTGGCTGCCGAAAACATGTGACCTCTAATTTAAAAGAACAGCGACGCCCAGCTTCGCGTCATTCTGAGCTTGCAATTCACCGAGGACGGAGGTTTCCGTCCAGTTAGCTAGGGCTTAGATTCTGGGTAGGCAGGGACAGGCTAGGATAGGAAGGAGAAGACAACCACAACAGCTCTTGTAAGAGCTAAATTCCAGGGAGAAGCTTGTCAGTGTAACGTGGCACTGACGGGCTCAATCGCCGCAACCCAGCTTTCCCAGGATCCTGAATGGAATACACTGTCAGTGTATTCCCGTATACCCGATATATACCCCGATACCCGTTCCAACGGTGTGCCCCCCCACCTTCACCCCAGAAATACCCTGCAAGTCCCCTAGCAATAGAATTGGGGCTATATACACCCACAATTTTTACTACTGGTATACAGTGCCATTGTCTGACTGGGAATTCAAAGAATATATTGGGAATACAAATACCCTCATTTCTTGCTACTGCCATATAGTGCCAGTGTCTGACTGGGAATTCAAAGAATATATTGGGGTTACGTGCACCCACAATTTTTACTACTGGTATACAGTGCCATTGTCTGACTGGGAATTCAAAGAATATATTGGGAATACAAATACCCTCATTTCTTGCTACTGCCATATAGTGCCAGTGTCTGACTGGGAATTCAAAGAATATATTGGGGTTACGTGCACCCACAATTTTTACTACTGGTATACAGTGCCATTGTCTGACTGGGAATTCAAAGAATATATTGGGAATACAAATACCCTCATTTCTTGCTACTGCCATATAGTGCCAGTGTCTGACTGGGAATTCAAAGAATATATTGGGGTTACGTGCACCCACAATTTTTACTACTGGTATACAGTGCCATTGTCTGACTGGGAATTCAAAGAATATATTGGGAATACAAATACCCTCATTTCTTGCTACTGCCATATAGTGCCAGTGTCTGACTGGGAATTCAAAGAATATATTGGGGTTACGTGCACCCACAATTTTTACTACTGGTATACAGTGCCATTGTCTGACTGGGAATTCAAAGAATATATTGGGAATACAAATACCCTCATTTCTTGCTACTGCCATATAGTGCCAGTTTCTGACTGGTAATTCAAAGAATATATTGGGGTTACGTGTACCCACAATTTTTACTACTGGTATACAGTGCCAATTTCTAACTAGGAATTCAAAATGCGCAAGGCTCCCGGAAAGGGACGTGGACGAGGCCGTGGGCGAGGTCGGGGGAATGGTTCTGGGGAGCAAGGTAGCAGTGAAGCCACAGGGCGTCCCGTGCCTACTCCTGTGGGGCAGCAAGCATTGCGCCACTCCACAGTGCCAGGGTTGCTTGCCACATTAACTAAACTGCAGGGTACAAACCTTAGTAGGCCCGAGAACCAGGAACAGGTCTTGCAATGGCTGTCAGAGAACGCTTACAGCACATTGTCCAGCAGCCAGTCAGACTCTGCCTCCTCTCCTCCTATTACCCAACAGTCTTGTCTTCCTTCCTCCCAAAATTCCGAAGCTTTACAGAACAATAACCCAAACTGTCCCTGCTCCCCAGAGCTATTCTCCGCTCCTTTCATTGTCCCTCAACCTGCCTCTCCACGTCACGATTCCACGAACCTAACAGAGGAGCATCTGTGTCCAGATGCTCAAACACTAGAGTCTCCTCCATCTCCGTTCGATTTGGTGGTGGATGACCAGCAACCCACCCTCATCGACGATGATGTGACGCAGTTGCCGTCAGGGCATCCAGTTGACCGGCGCATTGTGCGGGAGGAGGAGATGAGACAGGAGTTGGAAGAGGAAGTGGTGGATGATGAGGACAATGACCCGACCTGGACAGGGGGGATGTCAAGCGGGGAAAGTAGTGTGGATGTTGAGGCAGGTGCAGCACCAAAAAGGGTAGCTAGAGGCAGAGGCAGAGGTCAGCAGCTTAGGCGAAGCCAGGCCACACCCGGAATCTCCCAAGATGTTCCAGTTCGTACCCAGCCCCGAAAAACTCCCACCTCGAGGGCACGTTTCTCGAAGGTGTGGAGTTTTTTCAAGGAATGCGCCGAGGACAGATATAGTGTTGTCTGCACAATTTGCCTCTCGAAATTGATTAGGGGCTCTGAGAAGAGCAACCTGTCCACCACTTCAATGCGCCGTCATTTGGAATCCAAGCACTGGAATCAGTGGCAGGCAGCAACGGCAGGACAAAGGCCGCCTGCCGTTCACGCCACTGCCACTGCCTCTGCCACTGCCTCTGCCACTGCCACTGCTGACTGTGCTGGCGATGCACTCCAGAGGACGAGCCAGGACACCACTTCATCTGCCTCCGCCACTTTGTTGACTTCTCCCTCATCCTCCCCTGGTCCTGTCTTATCTCCTTCTCCTGCACCATCAAAGGCACCATCAGGCGTTTCTTTACAACAACCCACCATCTCTCAGACATTGGAGCGGCGGCAGAAATACACTGCTAACCACCCACACGCGCAAGCCTTGAACGCCAACATCGCTAAACTGCTGGCCCAGGAGATGTTGGCGTTCCGGCTTGTTGAAACTCCCGCCTTCCTGGACCTGATGGCAACTGCGGCACCTCGCTATGCCGTCCCTAGCCGTCACTACTTCTCCCGGTGTGCCGTCCCCGCCTTGCACCAGCACGTGTCACTCAACATCAGGCGGGCCCTTAGTTCCGCGCTTTGCACAAAGGTCCACTTGACCACCGACGCGTGGACAAGTGCATGCGGACAGGGACGCTACATTTCACTGACGGCACACTGGGTGAATGTAGTTGAGGCTGGGACTGCTTCCCAAACTGGCCCGGTGTACCTCGTCTCCCCGCCTAACATTCCTGGCAGGGACACGAGAAGAACACCCCCCTCCTCCTCCTCCTCTACCGCCTCCTCCTCCGCCACCGCCTCCTCCTCCGCTGTTAGATTGACCCCAGCTACGAGTTGGAAACGTTGCAGCACTGGCGTTGGTAGACGTCAGCAGGCTGTGCTGAAGCTGATCAGCTTGGGGGACAGACAGCACACTGCCTCCGAGGTGAGGGATGCCCTCCTCGATGAGACGGCAATATGGTTTGAGCCGCTGCACCTGGGCCCAGGCATGGTCGTTTGTGATAACGGCTGGAACCTGGTAGCAGCTCTGGAGCTTGCCGGACTCCAACATGTTCCATGCCTGGCCCACGTCTTCAACCTAGTGGTGCAACGTTTCCTAAAGAGCTACCCCAATGTTCCAGAGCTACTGGTGAAAGTGCGGCGCATGTGCGCCCACTTTCGCAAGTCGACAGTAGCCGCTGCTAGCTTAAAATCTCTCCAGCAACGCCTGCATGTGCCACAACACCGGCTTTTGTGCGACGTCCCCACACGCTGGAACTCAACGTTTCAGATGTTGAATAGAGTGGTTGAGCAGCAGAGACCTTTGATGGAATACCAGCTACAAAACCCTAGGGTGCCACAAAGTCAGCTGCCTCAGTTTCACATCCATGAGTGGCCATGGATGAGAGACCTTTGTGACATCCTACGGGTCTTTGAGGAGTCCACAAGGAGGGTGAGCTCTGAGGATGCGATGGTGAGCCTTACAATCCCGCTCTTGTGTGTTCTGAGAGAATCCCTGATTGACATCAGGGATAACTCAGATCACACAGAGGAGTTAGGGATAGCATCCGATCCGTCACAGCTGGAGAGTAGGTCCACACATCTGTCCGCTTCACTGCGTTTAATGGAGGAGGAGGAGGAGGAGGAAGAAGAGTTGTCCGATGATGTGATGGTGATACAGGAGGCTTCCGGGCAACTTCGAATCGTCCCATTGTTGCAGCGCGGATGGGTAGACATGGAGGATGAGGAGGAAATGGAGATTGAACTTTCCGGTGGGGCCAGAGGAGTCATGCCAACTAACACTGTGGCAGACATGGCTGAGTTCATGTTGGGGTGCTTTACAACCGACAAGCGTATTGTCAAAATCATGGAGGACAACCAGTACTGGATCTTTGCTATCCTTGACCCCCGGTATAAAAACAACATCTCGTCTTTTATTCCGGTAGAGGGGAGGGCCAATCGCATCAATGCTTGCCACAGGCAATTGGTGCAGAATATGATGGAGATGTTTCCAGCATGTGACGTTGGCGGCAGGGAGGGCAGTTCCTCCAGTAGGCGACCAAGTTCTCACCGGTCCACACAAACGAGGGGCACACTGTCTAAGGTCTGGGACACCTTGATGGCACCCCCTCGCCAAAGTGCCGCCACGGAGGGTCCTAGTGTCACCAGGCGTGAGAAGTATAGGCGCATGTTGCGGGAATACCTTTCCGACCACAGCCCTGTCCTCTCCGACCCCTCTGCGCCCTACACGTATTGGGTGTCGAAGTTGGACCTGTGGCTTGAACTTGCCCTATATGCCTTGGAGGTGCTGTCCTGTCCTGCCGCCAGCGTCCTATCTGAGAGGGTGTTCAGTGCAGCCGGTGGCATCATCACTGACAAGCGCACCCGTCTGTCAGCTGAGAGTGCCGACCGGCTCACTTTGATAAAAATGAACCACCACTGGATAGAGCCTTCATTTTTGTGCCCACCTGTGTAAAGCACCCCAACATGAAACTCCATGTCTGTACTCAACCTCTCCAATTCCTCCGCATCCTCATACTCATCCACCATAAGCGTTGCACAATTCTGCTAATACTAGGCTCCCTCCAACATGATTTCCCCCAACTCTGCTGGTTAGAGGCTCCCTCCACCCTGATTTCCACCAACTCTGCTGGTTAGAGGCTCCCTCCACCCTGCTTTCCCACAACTCTGCTGGTTAGAGGCTCCCTCCACCATGAATTTGCCCAAACTGGGCTGGTTAGAGGCTCCCTCCACCATGAATTGGTCCAAATTGGGGTTTTTAGAGGCTCCCTCCACCATGAATTTGCCCAAACTGGGCTGGTTAGAGGCTCCCTCCACCATGAATTGGTCCAAACTGGGCTGGTTAGAGGCTCCCTCCACCATGAATTGGTCCAAACTGGGGTTTTTAGAGGCTCCCTCCACCATGAATTGGTCCAAACTGGGCTGTTTAGAGGCTCCCTCCACCATGAATTGGTCCAAACTGGGGTTTTTAGAGGCTCCCTCCACCATGAATTGGTCCAAACTGGGCTGGTTAGAGGCTCCCTCCACCATGAATTGGTCCAAACTGGGTTTTTTAGAGGCTCCCTCCACCATGAATTGGTCCAAACTGGGGTTTTTAGAGGCTCCCTCCACCATGAATTGGTCCAAACTGGGGTTTTTAGAGGCTCCCTCCACCATGAATTTGCCCAAACTGGGCTGTTTAGAGGCTCCCTCCACCATGAATTGGTCCAAACTGGGTTTTTTAGAGGCTCCCTCCACCATGAATTGGTCCAAACTGGCGTTTTTAGAGGCTCCCTCCACCATGAATTGGTCCAAACTGGGGTTTTTAGAGGCTCCCTCCACCATGAATTTGCCCAAACTGGGCTGTTTAGAGGCTCCCTCCACCATGAATTTGCCCAAACTGGGCTGTTTAGAGGCTCCCTCCACCATGAATTTGCCCAAACTGGGCTGGTTAGAGGCTCCCTCCACCATGAATTGGTCCAAACTGGGGTTTTTAGAGGCTCCCTCCACCATGAATTGGTCCAAACTTGGCTTTTAAGAGGCTCCCTCCACCATTAATTGGTCCAAACTGGGCTGGTTAGAGGCTCCCTCCACCATGAATTGGTCCAAACTGGGTTTTTTAGAGGCTCCCTCCACCATGAATTGGTCCAAACTGGGGTTTTTAGAGGCTCCCTCCACCATGAATTGGTCCAAACTGGGCTGTTTAGCGGCTCCCTCCACCATTAATTGGTCCAAACTGGGCTGGTTAGAGGCTCCCTCCACCATGAATTTGCCCAAACTGGGCTGTTTAGAGGCTCCCTCCACCATGAATTTGCCCAAACTGGGCTGGTTAGAGGCTCCCTCCACCATGAATTGGTCCAAACTGGGGTTTTTAGAGGCTCCCTCCACCATGAATTGGTCCAAACTTGGCTGTTTAGAGGCTCCCTCCACCATTAATTGGTCCAAACTGGGCTGTTTAGAGGCTCCCTCCACCATGAATTTGCCCAAACTGGGCTGTTTAGAGGCTCCCTCCACCATGAATTGGTCCAAACTGGGCTGGTTAGAGGCTCCCTCCACCATGAATTTCCCAAAACTTGGCTGTTTAGAGGCTCCCTCCACCATTAATTGGTCCAAACTGGGCTGGTTAGAGGCTCCCTCCACCATGAATTTGCCCAAACTGGGCTGGTTAGAGGCTCCCTCCACCATGAATTGGTCCAAACTGGGCTGGTTAGAGGCTCCCTCCACCATGAATTTGCCCAAACTGGGCTGTTTAGAGGCTCCCTCCACCATGAATTGGTCCAAACTGGGTTTTTTAGAGGCTCCCTCCACCATGAATTGGTCCAAACTGGGCTGTTTAGAGGCTCCCTCCACCATGAATTTGCCCAAACTGGGCTGGTTAGAGGCTCCCTCCACCATGAATTGGTCCAAACTGGGCTGGTTAGAGGCTCCCTCCACCATGAATTGGTACAAATTGGGGTTTTTAGAGGCTCCCTCCACCATGAATTGGTACAAATTGGGGTTTTTAGAGGCTCCCTCCACCATGAATTGGTCCAAACTGGGGTTTTTAGAGGCTCCCTCCACCATGAATTGGTCCAAACTGGGCTGGTTAGAGGCTCCCTCCACCATGAATTGGTCCAAACTGGGTTTTTTAGAGGCTCCCTCCACCATGAATTGGTCCAAACTGGGGTTTTTAGAGGCTCCCTCCACCATGAATTGGTCCAAACTGGGGTTTTTAGAGGCTCCCTCCACCATGAATTTGCCCAAACTGGGCTGTTTAGAGGCTCCCTCCACCATGAATTGGTCCAAACTGGGTTTTTTAGAGGCTCCCTCCACCATGAATTGGTCCAAACTGGCGTTTTTAGAGGCTCCCTCCACCATGAATTGGTCCAAACTGGGGTTTTTAGAGGCTCCCTCCACCATGAATTTGCCCAAACTGGGCTGTTTAGAGGCTCCCTCCACCATTAATTGGTCCAAACTGGGCTGGTTAGAGGCTCCCTCCACCATGAATTGGTCCAAACTGGGTTTTTTAGAGGCTCCCTCCACCATGAATTGGTCCAAACTGGGGTTTTTAGAGGCTCCCTCCACCATGAATTGGTCCAAACTGGGCTGTTTAGCGGCTCCCTCCACCATTAATTGGTCCAAACTGGGCTGGTTAGAGGCTCCCTCCACCATGAATTTGCCCAAACTGGGCTGTTTAGAGGCTCCCTCCACCATGAATTTGCCCAAACTGGGCTGGTTAGAGGCTCCCTCCACCATGAATTGGTCCAAACTGGGGTTTTTAGAGGCTCCCTCCACCATGAATTGGTCCAAACTTGGCTGTTTAGAGGCTCCCTCCACCATTAATTGGTCCAAACTGGGCTGGTTAGAGGCTCCCTCCACCATGAATTTGCCCAAACTGGGCTGTTTAGAGGCTCCCTCCACCATGAATTGGTCCAAACTGGGCTGGTTAGAGGCTCCCTCCACCATGAATTTCCCAAAACTTGGCTGTTTAGAGGCTCCCTCCACCATTAATTGGTCCAAACTGGGCTGGTTAGAGGCTCCCTCCACCATGAATTTGCCCAAACTGGGCTGGTTAGAGGCTCCCTCCACCATGAATTGGTCCAAACTGGGCTGGTTAGAGGCTCCCTCCACCATGAATTTGCCCAAACTGGGGTTTTTAGAGGCTCCCTCCACCATGAATTGGTCCAAACTGGGCTGTTTAGCGGCTCCCTCCACCATTAATTGGTCCAAACTGGGCTGGTTAGAGGCTCCCTCCACCATGAATTTGCCCAAACTGGGCTGTTTAGAGGCTCCCTCCACCATGAATTTGCCCAAACTGGGCTGGTTAGAGGCTCCCTCCACCATGAATTGGTCCAAACTGGGGTTTTTAGAGGCTCCCTCCACCATGAATTGGTCCAAACTTGGCTGTTTAGAGGCTCCCTCCACCATTAATTGGTCCAAACTGGGCTGTTTAGAGGCTCCCTCCACCATGAATTTGCCCAAACTGGGCTGTTTAGAGGCTCCCTCCACCATGAATTGGTCCAAACTGGGCTGGTTAGAGGCTCCCTCCACCATGAATTTCCCAAAACTTGGCTGTTTAGAGGCTCCCTCCACCATTAATTGGTCCAAACTGGGCTGGTTAGAGGCTCCCTCCACCATGAATTTGCCCAAACTGGGCTGGTTAGAGGCTCCCTCCACCATGAATTGGTCCAAACTGGGCTGGTTAGAGGCTCCCTCCACCATGAATTTGCCCAAACTGGGCTGTTTAGAGGCTCCCTCCACCATGAATTGGTCCAAACTGGGTTTTTTAGAGGCTCCCTCCACCATGAATTGGTCCAAACTGGGCTGTTTAGAGGCTCCCTCCACCATGAATTTGCCCAAACTGGGCTGGTTAGAGGCTCCCTCCACCATGAATTGGTCCAAACTGGGCTGGTTAGAGGCTCCCTCCACCATGAATTGGTACAAATTGGGGTTTTTAGAGGCTCCCTCCACCATGAATTGGTACAAATTGGGGTTTTTAGAGGCTCCCTCCACCATGAATTGGTCCAAACTGGGGTTTTTAGAGGCTCCCTCCACCATGAATTGGTCCAAACTGGGCTGGTTAGAGGCTCCCTCCACCATGAATTGGTCCAAACTGGGTTTTTTAGAGGCTCCCTCCACCATGAATTGGTCCAAACTGGGGTTTTTAGAGGCTCCCTCCACCATGAATTGGTCCAAACTGGGGTTTTTAGAGGCTCCCTCCACCATGAATTTGCCCAAACTGGGCTGTTTAGAGGCTCCCTCCACCATGAATTGGTCCAAACTGGGTTTTTTAGAGGCTCCCTCCACCATGAATTGGTCCAAACTGGCGTTTTTAGAGGCTCCCTCCACCATGAATTGGTCCAAACTGGGGTTTTTAGAGGCTCCCTCCACCATGAATTTGCCCAAACTGGGCTGTTTAGAGGCTCCCTCCACCATTAATTGGTCCAAACTGGGCTGGTTAGAGGCTCCCTCCACCATGAATTGGTCCAAACTGGGTTTTTTAGAGGCTCCCTCCACCATGAATTGGTCCAAACTGGGGTTTTTAGAGGCTCCCTCCACCATGAATTGGTCCAAACTGGGCTGTTTAGCGGCTCCCTCCACCATTAATTGGTCCAAACTGGGCTGGTTAGAGGCTCCCTCCACCATGAATTTGCCCAAACTGGGCTGTTTAGAGGCTCCCTCCACCATGAATTTGCCCAAACTGGGCTGGTTAGAGGCTCCCTCCACCATGAATTGGTCCAAACTGGGGTTTTTAGAGGCTCCCTCCACCATGAATTGGTCCAAACTTGGCTGTTTAGAGGCTCCCTCCACCATTAATTGGTCCAAACTGGGCTGGTTAGAGGCTCCCTCCACCATGAATTTGCCCAAACTGGGCTGTTTAGAGGCTCCCTCCACCATGAATTGGTCCAAACTGGGCTGGTTAGAGGCTCCCTCCACCATGAATTTCCCAAAACTTGGCTGTTTAGAGGCTCCCTCCACCATTAATTGGTCCAAACTGGGCTGGTTAGAGGCTCCCTCCACCATGAATTTGCCCAAACTGGGCTGGTTAGAGGCTCCCTCCACCATGAATTGGTCCAAACTGGGCTGGTTAGAGGCTCCCTCCACCATGAATTTGCCCAAACTGGGGTTTTTAGAGGCTCCCTCCACCATGAATTGGTCCAAACTGGGTTTTTTAGAGGCTCCCTCCACCATGAATTGGTCCAAACTGGGCTGTTTAGAGGCTCCCTCCACCATGAATTTGCCCAAACTGGGCTGGTTAGAGGCTCCCTCCACCATGAATTGGTCCAAACTGGGTTTTTTAGAGGCTCCCTCCACCATGAATTTGCCCAAACTGGGCTGGTTAGAGGCTCCCTCCACCATGAATTGGTCCAAACTGGGTTTTTTAGAGGCTCCCTCCACCATGAATTTGCCCACACTGGGCTGGTTAGAGGCTCCCTCCACCATGAATTGGTCCAAACTGGGGTTTTTAGAGGCTCCCTCCACCATGAATTTGCCCAAACTGGGGTGTTTAGAGGCTCCCTCCACCATGAATTTGCCCAAACTCTGCTGGTTAGAGGCTCAATCCACCCTGATTTTCAAAACAAATGTTGGTGCCAACCTCAACTTACTACAAGGGCCAAATTCACTGCTGGTGACAAGCTCTCCTCACTGCAAGTGCCAAATACACATGTTTCAAGGTGTTTTCCTACTGTCAGAGAGGTGGTATTGAGTGTGTAAAGTGTGTAGTTGTTAGGCTGTGATGTTGGGGTAATAGAGGGTCTTTGGTGTGTTAGATGCCCCCAGACATGCTTCCCCTGCTGTCCCAGTGTCATTCCAGAGGTGTTGGCATCATTTCCTGGGGTGTCATAGTGGACTTGGTGACCCTCCAGACACGGATTTGGGTTTCCCCCTTAACGAGTATCTGTTCCCCATAGACTATAATGGGGTTCGAAACCCATTCGAACACACGAACAGTGAGCGGCTGTTCGAATCGAATTTCGAACCTCGAACATTTTAGTGTTCGCTCATCTCTAGTCTTTATACGTCTCCGGAGTAGTGATCCTCCCTGCCTGGGGCCAGTGATGGTTGTAAAGTGAAGACCAGAGAGGGTAACTTTTACCTTTCATTATTTTATCGATCTGTCTGCAATTGTATTTCAAGATAGTGGGGTTTTTGTGCTGATTTGGATTAAAGTTGTGAAATCAAATAAATTCTGATTCAAAAAAGCAATTCCTCCAAATGACCTGAATTTCATTTAACCCTTTCACTGCCAGCAAGCCGAAATCTAGAAAACCGTGAGGAATCGATACAGAAAGTATATTGGAAAATTATATATCTTTTTATTGTACATTTGTTTGTCAATATTGGTCTGAAAATGGCCAACCCCTTTAAAACGAGCCTCCATTGTGTTTAAAATGACCAGAATCCATATCTAGATGACACAAGGCCTCTGCACTCAATGAACACTCAACGTCGAATAACATGAAAGCCATCAGATACAACTAAGGTTCAACCCTGCTTGAGTGTGACATTTATTACACTAACTGGAGGGTGCTGGAGATTATTCATAATAATGATACATTTTATATTTAATAATTACATTAACCACCTTTATTGGTTATGTAATACCCGGTTATTATGCCTACTACTCACATTTATCAAAGTAACAGTAACCATTATGTTTTTCTTGCCCTATCATAGAGCGTTCAACTAGTCTATGGAAGTGAGAGGCCACAGAAGAGAAGAGCAAAGACTTAAGACTCCTTTAGTGTTATGTAAACATTCCTCTTAATGGGGACCTTGTGCCACTCTGCATTTCAATACAGTAGCCATGAATAAGTGCTGCCACCATGGAGGTCTGTCTCCAACCCCAGCCCGCACCAATAAGACATTTTACACCTCAAAGGGCATGAAGGTTTAACATCAATGAATGTCGGGCTACCAAAGACCTCACCTACCCATTATCCATAGACAGATAATTGGGTTCTTTCTCCTACAGAGTAGATACAGGTTCTTTTATTTGGTCACTTATCTCTTGGGTTAAGTTGCTCATAAACATTAGATCACTCACAACCCATTGCTTGTTGGACAGGCGGCTATCCCATTATATTCACACTTGGCTCAGACTGGTCTGCATTTTTTAATGGGATAAATGAAATGAAGGTGGCCATACACATCAGATGTTGGATGAGATAACTATTCCCTAATAGACCCCTAATATACATCTGCACTCGGTTTTGTCAAGCATGTACATTTTTAATGGAGATGAGGGAGAATGGAGCAGGATCGGGCATTAGATCTAAATCCCTGTTACCCCAATATCTGCCACAGTGGGAGAGTTGGGACATCTCCATACAAAAAAATGGTTGACCAGTCCCCCAAAAGTTTGCGTACTTGGCTGACATTCAACTATTATGGCTCCATTACCAGACTCCTTTTTTGGAGTGGTTTATCTCCAATAATGTACAACATGCCTGATCCTTCATTTTCCTGAATGTGCACTGCCAGATTAAAGGAGTTCAGGGATTATAATGTTGGTGACCCTTCCCTTGGATAGTCCATGAATATTATATTAACGGGTGTCCGACATTCAGGACTTTACACTACAAACTACAATTCTTATTAAAGGTGATATATACAGTGAGTTTTTTTTATTCCTATTGTATCTAATTTGTCAGAAAATCTTTGTGTGGCCTATATCAAAAGTTGGTCATGCACCCTATATAAAGGAATTCACAACTACCATGCAGGCATCAGAACCACCTACAACCTCCCTGGGTGATGTGCAGCCGCAGGATCTGTGCCACAAAATACCTTGGGCATCTGGGTGTCCTTATGTAGTACAGCCCCTATGCTCTCTACACCTTTCCCATGGGGTATGTTGCTGTATAAAGCGGTGACGTCCAGTGTCGCCTAACTGTTACATGCTCTCCATGGGATGTCTAGAAGCACATTGATAAAATGGGGAGAATCTTTAAGATATGATTTGAGATTAGCCACATTTGGTTGGAGTTGTACGTCAACATACTGGGAGAGGTTGCGAGTGATCAAATTCATTCCTGACATTATCAGTCTCCCTGGGGAGTTTTAATCGGTCTTTTATGGACCTTGGGGAGCTGGTAATATATAGCTAAGCTGGGGTTCTTTACCCAGAGAAACTTTTGTTTTTGAGTAGTTCACCCCTAGAGAAGGCATCCTGTATAAGAGTATAATATTGGGTTAGGTGTTCAGGTATAGGGTCTCGGGGCAATAGTTTTATAATATTCAGTATCGGATAAAATCTGATTTGCTTATAGCAAATAGGTGGCTCTATTTTGTAGGACATTGTTATACGCAGTGATTTAAGAGCATCTCTTTCTGATTTATTGAGATTACTCCTATTGCTGGGGCCAAGCCGTGAAATATTCCTGAACTCATTTGAAACCAAGGCGTAGAAGGTTTCTATATGACTACCTTTATGGTGTGATGGATTGAATGTACTTTTTGGCTTCAGATTAATAGTATAGGACCTTCACTATACTAGATACCGATGGTGTGATGGCAGGCGGAAGTTTAATGAAGAAAACATTAACTGGGGGTGAGTGATCTCCATGAATTGGTTGATCTGTGAAATGGATAGTGGAGTTCCGTACAGTGAGTCCTCAAAAATATCTGATGTAGTGTTTAATGGAGTAGATGTGGGAGAGGAGGACTTAGAGGTGACGGGCCTGACTCGATATTAGTGGAAATTTTGCTGCTTATGTACAGTTCCCAAATGATGTGGGTGGAAGGGATAGAGAGGTTAATGTAGGTATGTTTGGAAGGTTAGATGTAGTGTCATTTATGGTCTAGTTGACCTTACTAGTGGAGAATCACTAAAGGTTTCACCTTGGGTTTAGTTGAGCCCCCTGGAGTGTTTGTTTGGGATCTCTAAGGGAGGTGGTGACCCAAGGTTTATTAAAGGTTTATTCTTGGCCCATTGGTGTATAGCTACTTTTCTTAAAGAGGTATTGTTGGTGGGATACGGTTTCTAGTTCCCGGAGGTCGAGCTCTAGGGATCGTCTATTGGTTTTGGTTGACTGGCCTTGCGCCAATAGTGCACCTTACCCTCCTTTATAGTCTTTATGGTCCCTATTTAGGATATTAGTTTGATTCCAAAACGGCCCTCTCAACACATACGTGTCTGCTTTAGCTGAGCTCACATGTTCTCAATAGGGAGAGGGGAATAAGACACTGCCAGACACATGACGACATTGGCTTATCTCTGTAAGAACAAAGCACTGGACATGTTGAAATACAATTCCAGAAACTGAGGCAGCGTTTGCAACTGAATGGCTTGAGGATGGACAATGGAGCCCTGGAGACTGGTGGTTTTTTTTGTTTTTTGTTTTTTTTAAACCCTGCCCAAGGCCCTCCATAGTTTGTCCAAGTCCTATACAATCATTTTAAGGAAACCATGTTCAACCTATACATACTCGGTTACCCAGGTGACTCGAGGCCTAAATTTATGAAATGCAAATATTCATTAAACATTGAACGCTGGTCTAGTTTTTTTTTTTTTCTACACCTAAGTATAATCTGAGTGTCTGGTTTATAGTAAATCACATTATAAACTATGATCCTATGAGTTTGAGTTTTAAATGCATATACGTATTAGGCAGTATACAGTAGGACAAGTACACAAAATAAAGTAAAATGAAGAGTATATTTTGTGGACAGAAAATAATATCCAACTTCCTCAGTGGTCCTTTGGACAGTCCCGATCCCAGGTCATATCATAACCAGCACCCGAAGCCCAAGCTGATCTACCTCCTCTCCCTTGTTCACAGGTAGTTCCTTTATAATATGAAAGCTAGAGACACCATTATAATCCTAGCCTGCCATCTCCTATAGTACAGGTAGCTAGTGGTGAACCCAAGAGGAGGAAGGACCAAGGTGCTGGTTCCAATTGCATGACTCCAGGTCAGAACCAGCCTGGAAACCTGATGTACCATCCATATAGAACCTGGAGTCAGTGACCATTTAAACATTCCCTGGAGAATCCCTTTAAGAGGTTATCAATGGGTTAACACTTTTGTTTCAACGGTTGGGATGGGTTTAATAGAATTAATGTGAAGCCTAAAAATCTGGAAAAAGGAAATTTGTCTCTGACCATAGTTCAGTAAGTAATCTCACTATGATTATCCATGGGCTGTGCTGAGTCCTCCAGGGCTAAGGGGGTGCAACTTCCTATTCTTCTAGAACCTCATTAACCACCAGGATGCATGCACAGTGATGACCAGATGTACTTTCCCTGCTTTGCTGAATCGTGCACAATGCTACAAACACCAGAGCCCAATGAGACTCATTTCTAGATGGGTATAAAGATTTTTCTAAATTTTGTGATTTTTTTTTTTTTAAATAGATCTTAATCTTGTAACTATATAGTTTCCAACAAACCAATCACCAAATCTCATATTATGTAAAACCTTGAGTTAGAGTAGGTTAGCCAATGTTGAAGGAGCCAGTAGCTGCAATTGAGTGATCTAATGGCCATACTATCCCCCAGACCTCCAGGATGGATATATAGAAGGTAACTAGACCTTAAGTCATGTAAAGGCAGCCCTGACATGTGACCAGATATTGTCACGTTGTCTTTAAGGAAGATTGTAATGTAACAGCCGGCTTCTGCAGCTGCTTATCGTCTGTATATGCTTGCAGGGTGAAGAGTATGCATATCTGCTAACCGTCCCAGATTCAGCGGGACATGCCCGGATTCAGGGTCATGTCCCAGATTCAACTCATCTGCATCCAGAGAGGATACAGATGAGTTTAATTCCAGTAATGAAGCAAGATCAGAGCACGCGGCCCCCGTTTCTCTCCTGTGTTCCTGTGTACTCTGTGTCTAGCTGGAGGTGCTCCTCTATGAGGAGAGCGGGGTCTCTTCCATCACAGTTTTGTGCTGTATTCTGGAAGAAGAGAAAGCAGTGAGATGTTTTGTGGCACTGCAGGATAGAAGGGGAGACAGAGCATTGTTTAGCATAGGACTGTATGTTGGAGGAGGCTGAGGGGGAAGATATGTAGTTACATGGGACTGCATGTTGAGGGGCTGAAAAGTGTTATTTTATACGGGACTGTGCCCTGGAGGGTCTAGGGGATTGGATTGTTGTTTGGGGTGGGATAGGAGTCCCTGGGATGCAGTTGGCATCTGAAGGAGTGCAGGGGTCCTCAAACTGGGGGTAACTGGAGGAGGACATTACCTAGAGGAGAAACTTAACATGGGGGTAACTGGAGGAGGACATTAAACTGGCTGTAACCAGAGTGGGACTTTAAACTGTGGAATTAGCTGGTGGGGGCAGCTAGAGGGGGTTGTTAAACTGTGGGTGCATCAGCACTTTATACTGTGGGGTCAATTTGAGGAGAACATAATGTGGGGCATATAACATTAGGGTTGTGTGGGGAGCATAAATAGAAATGGATCAAAATAGGATCGTCAATTTAGAAGTGGGCGGAGATAAATTTGCCGCAACACACTATGCGCACCGCATATTTTGTGTCTTTCTGTCCTTTGAAAGTTAAGAGGTATGGAGTATGTGATCAGGTAGTCTGGAAGCAGATTTCAATAGGATGAACCCTGGGAAGGGATTATCCAGGATTAAAAATAATCTGGTCATTTTTCTTCAAAAACAGCGCCACACATGTCCATGGGCTCTCTGTGGTATTACAGCTTTGGCTCATACACATATACTACAATGCCAGGCATAATGCTTAGACAAACATATGAAGAATATGCAAATCTCACTTCCATGATGTAATTAGGATGTCAGTGCCTCAAGTATGCACACCAATAGAGGGCGCTCACTGAGAATGTGCAAGTCTATCTTCCATGATGTAATTAGGAAGACAGAGTCTCAGTCAAACACACCTATAGAGGGCGCTCCCTTTAACATCATGCCGAACTTCTCAGTGACCATATCCCCTCAACCCTGTCTAAGCCTCTCACCTCTGCCAGATCAGTCCTCTACGCCAAGCTGATGAGATGCAAATACATCGAAACGGCTGTCCTTGGCTGAGAAGACTGTATCTGATATAATCCCAACATCAATGCAAACAAAGGTCTCTGAGAAGGTCAGGCATGATGTTAAAGGGAGCGCCCTCTATAGGTGTGTTTGACTGAGACTCTGTCTTCCTAATTACATCATGGAAGATAGACTTGCACATTCTCAGTCAGCGCCCTCTATTGGTGTACATACTTGAGGCACCGGCTTCCTAATTACATCATGGAAGTCAGATTTGCATATTCTTCCCATGTTCCTTTGCAGTGGAGCGCTCATGGCTTAATAAGACTCCACACACTGTAATGGTGGTTCTCTCCTTATGGAGTGACGATATCCCCTTATATATGTAATAGGTCGTATCTCTGTGCTTCTGATATGGCTTATGTTATGGACTGTCATTTTGTAAATACTCTGTCACCTAACTTTATGATTTAGAATGATCAGAAAATATGGCATTAATATTGTGTTCAACTAACTGAGCCCTTTTATGTTGGGGAAATCTTTCCCGTCCCTGGTTACTTGTGAATATTTAATTTATGTTTTTCTAATGTTCTTCTTACAGAATGTCTACAGAGAAAGTAAGAAACCAATTCGGATGACCCAATACTGCTAGTAAATTTATACATGTGGTCCGTGAGTCAAATATAGATGACCTAGGTGTACATTATATAATGGGGTAATAAAAGCTCTAACTTTTGAAACAGAAATATTTCCTAACGTTTTTCCTTTTTGGCTTAAAAATACCCCAAGATCACTGAAATATGACGAGCTTTGAAAGACTTAAGTTGTTCCTCTCGTGCCGATCAACTTGGGAAGGCAAGGATGCCCAAACCAATACAGAAGATATTTCATATATAAAATGTAGATTTTTAGAATATAGCTAAACTTACTTTGATCAATGCATAGACCATAGATAAAAATCCTTTCCAATGAAATATTTTTTGACATAACATTTTTTACACAATTTATTGCAAAATATACAATCTCTTGGGTAATAAATACAAATATAACTCAAGGAAACAATTTAAAAAAAAATACCGCTCTACCACATTTGCACGGTGTAATGCAATGTGGGATTATACGTCGCTGCCTTCCCTGAAGCCATTGACACTAAAATTGTTGTATATAATGGCCGTTTTTATGGGAGCCGGTGAAAGAATTGCCAAAGGGGCCTCTGTTGAGATGCAAAGTGTCCTGCAAATCTGTAAATGGCTCTACAATGGGGCTGAAGTCAAAACTGCTTGATCCAGTGGTGTTCCTCTGGGAGAGTTCATTGACCAGCCCCAGAGACAATGGTCTGTTCACTGAGCTGGAGTCCAAGGAAGAAGTCCTACAGCTTAAGTAGTTATTCAGATAAGGGGTGGAGGTGATTCCTGGGGGAGATGTGCTGCTCTTATCACTTGGGGAGGCTTCCATCTCCCGAGCTGATAGGATTCTCATGGTTAGGCCATCACTGCCTTTACTTTCTAGAGTTGTGCCACCGTCTCCTTTAGATGGGACCGCTTCAGAGTTCGATTCTGTCCTTCGTTTTCTTTTCCGGCGAAAATTCCCATTATCAAACATTTTCTCACAGTTGGGATCCAGGATCCAGTAATTGCCCTTACCTAAAAATGAATGATTGAAATGCAAAGTTTATATATATCCTAAAAATAGTGTAGTTAAGACTTTATACTATCAATATAGTATACAATAGATTCAAAAAAATCTCAACTAAAATAAATTTTGATATAAAGAAACAAAAGTAATCTGCCAAAATAAGCAATGAATTAATTTGTAACTTTTTGATTTTTTTTAAAAAAATTTTTCCTAAAATTCAATAGACTTAAAAAAAAAAATAAAAAAAAATAAAAAAAAAATTACATTCTTCCAGATCAGTGACCTTTCTAAACTACTACATTTTTCTTCTTTGGGACTTGAGCAATGTTTTTTGCTTTGCTACATTGGGACCAGTGGCGTAACTAGGAATGGTGGGGCCCCGTGGCGAACTTTTGACATGGGCCCCCGATCAACACCAACGCCGAAGACCTCGATTGACTCCCTCCTACGCATTCCTGTGCATACTATTATGCCCCATAGTGGCTCCTGCACACAGTATTATCCCCCATAGTGGCCCCTGCACACAGTATTATGCTCCATAGTGGCTCCTGCACACAGTATTATCCCCCATAGTGGCCCCTGCACACAGTATTATGCTCCATAGTGGCTCCTGCACACAGTATTATGCTCCATAGTGGCCCCTGCACACAGTATTATAGCCCATAGTGGCCCCTGCATACAGTATTATCCCTCATAGTGGCCCCTGCACACAGTATTATGCCCCATAGTGGCTCCTGCACACAGTATTATCCCCCATAGTGGCCCCTGCACACAGTATTATCCCCCATAGTGGCCCCTGCACACAGTATTATCCCCCATAGTGGCCCCTGCACACAGTATTATCCCCCATAGTGGTCCCTGCACACAGTATTATCCCCCATAGTGGCTCCTGCACACAGTATTATCCCCCATAGTGGCCCCTGCACACAGTATTATCCCCCATAGTAGCCCCTGCACACAGTATTATGTCCCATAGTGGCCCCTGCACACAGTATTATACCCCATAGTAGCCCCTGCACACAGTATTATGTCCCATAGTGGCCCCTGCACACAGTATTATACCCCATAGTGGACACCCATAAACAATTATTATACTCTGGGGTCTTTTCAGACCACAGAGTATAATAATCAGAGACCCGGGGGAATAAAAACATAAAAAAACACTGTTTCTTACCTGTCCCCCGGCTCCTACGCTGTCTTCTCTGCTGCCATCCTTTTTCTATGACGTCGGACGTCACATGACCCGGGACGCTGACCGGGTTCATGTGACGTCAGGAAGGAGGCCTGGCAGGATCGTGAAGAGGTAAGTAACACTGTTTTTATGTTTCTTACTTCTCCCGGTCCGCCAATCATTATACTCGGGGGTCTGAAAAGGTCTCCCGAGTATAATGATAGCAGCGGTAGCGGCTGTCACCGGGCCCCTAATGTCCCGGGCCCTGTGGCAGCTGCTTCTGCTGCTATGGCGGTAGTTACGCCACTGATTGGGACCATTCAATTGCAAGAACATTCAGAGCAGAATTCCAAAAATTAGAACAGTGTATTTTTTAGTATAATTTGACACATTTTTATAGAAAAAAATATATATATTGCAAAGTCATAAATAGTGGAAAATATTACTAATGCTGATAATAAAATTAAAAAAAGTATAGTCATTACCTGGGTCATCTTCATCTCTTGGAACTTTTTTGAAGCAGTCATTAAGTGACAAATTGTGCCGAATGGAATTTTGCCAGCCTGTTTTTCTCTTCTTATAAAAAGGAAAGTTGTCCGCCACATACTCATAAATCTGACTCAGTGTGAGCTTCTTCCTTGGTGAACTCTGGATGGCCATTGCAATTAGAGCAGAGTAGGAATATGGAGGCCTCACTAGCTTCAGAAGTTCCTCCTCAGAAGTAATAGACAGCCAGCCAAGATCTGTTCCACTGAAACTTGTTGAATTTGGCAGAAACTGCCTCGGAGGTCCATAAGATGGTGGTATATAAGAATTTGGGCTATTTTTATAAAGGTAGCTAGACATATTGTTGACTTGAGGGCCACCAAACCATAAGTAAGGGTTGGTTGAAGGTGGATAGTCCCCAATTCCATAGTTGGCTGTCCTTTGAGATGAATGTAGGTTCTGTTGGTGGTACAGTCCGGAATTGTTGCAGTATACTGCCATTTGTGTGGCTTCCTGGGCACTTTTAGGAGTCTTCTGAAGGCCTGTAGATCTGATGAGCTTCACTCATGAAGGTGATTCTGGTAACAGGTGCCTAATGGATTTGGAGAGCTGTCTTTATACCTCTCCAGAGTAGTGATCCTCCCTGCCTGGGGCCAGTGATGGGCGGCTCTCACATGTTAGTGACAGCCAATTGGATGCCTCAGTTGAAAGACAGGGGGGTGTATAGTGAAGACTGATCTCTAAAGAGGCACCACAGAGGACAATACATTTACATTCATTCACTTATTTGTCTGCAACTGTATTGCAAGGTTATGTTTTCTTTTTTTAACATTTATTTGCTAATTTGGATTAAAGTGGTGAGAGAAAGCAGGGTTTAAGCCGTAGACACTTTCCTTCAATAAATTTAATTGAAAAAGTTAAAATGTCACAAAGTGAATAAATAACTTATACGTCCATGGTATGTGTTATTGCCACTTAGTTATTTATAATCTGATTTAGTTCAGTTTTATGAGCAACAATAGATTAACAATTTTTTATTCTAAAATGTTTTCCTTTTTCCTTCAAGAAGGTAATTAAGATGGTAAATTGCTGTTTACATTACAACATATTGTTCCTTGCATCCAAAAACCAAAAAAACCCCAAAACCTTAATATGTAAAATCCTTATGGAGTTTTTTTAAAAATTCATTGTGAATAAGGAGCCATAAGGACTTTAGCCTATCATAGTACAGGTTCTATACATGCATCTCTACCATCTTCTTGGAACCCTTTGGACAATCCAAGCTCTACTAGATCAGTAGATACGAACATGGTTGTGAGGTTATATATTTTTGAGTTCTACTAATGCAACTCTAGGCATAAACGTCCTTTCATACATTCCAAGAAACTAGACCCCTCCAATCATAACAAGATAGGAATACTTTTAGGCCGGGGCTCCACATGACATCACAGTTAAAGGGATTCTATCATTAAAACCTCTTTTTTTGTGGATAAGACGTCGGAATAGCCTTTAGAAAGGCTATTCGTCTTTTACCTTTAGATGTGATCTCCGCCGCGCCGTTCCTTAGAAATACCGGTTTTTACCGATATGTAAATTAGTTCTCTCGCAGTGATGAGGGCGGGCCCAAGCACTGAAAATGCGATGGGGGCATCCCCGCTGCTGCTCGAGAACACAATCCTGCAATGCCTCTATCTTCGGCTGGATCCTCCCCTTCTCTGTCGTCTTCCTCCTGCGTCACCTCCAACGCCTGCAAAGTTGGCTCTGCCAGTGAGACACTATTATAGCCAACTGCGCATGCCGGCCAGCGGCCATTTTTGGGAGGTCGCTCTTGGTCTTGAAGTTCAATGCAGGAGCGGCCTCACAAAAATGGCCGCCGGCCGGCATTCGCACTCGGCTCTGCTGGTGTCTCACTGGCAGAGCCAACTGCGCAGGCGTCGGAGGTGACGCAGGAGAAAGACGACAGAGAAGGGGAGGTTCCAGCCGAAGATAGAGGCATTGCAGGATCGTGTTCTCGAGCTGCAGTAGGGACGCCCCCATCGCTGTGAGAGAACTAATTTACATACCGGTAAAAACCGGTATTTCTAAGGAATGGCGCGGTGGAGATCACATCTAAAGGTAAGAGACGAATAGCCTTTCTAAAGGCTATTCCAATGTCTTAACCACAAAAATAGTTTTTAATGGTAGAATCTCTTTAAGAGAGAAGGAAAGTTTTGTGGCCCATTCTGAATGGATCGGTGGTCAGACAACACAAACTACTTCATTAACTGACCGTACATAGTCACACCAGCTGAGTTATCTCCTGCACTCCATGGCTCCATTTGGAAAGGAGGACAAATCTCCTAACAGTGGGGGGTGGAGTGTATCAACCCTAAAGGATAACATGTCCACTTGATACAACATTTAAAGGGCTGTTCGCACCTCATAAAATGATTACCTATCATTGACTTCCACTTTGATAAGTGGAAGACCAACCTCTAGAAACATCACCAGACCAGAGAAGGAAGTGGTTACAATCTGGTCAACCCCAACCGCATTTCTAGACAAGGAACGGCAGATGACTATATTGACTTATTTAACGAAAGTGTCAGTTCTGCAGTCTGTTTATTCTTAGGATATATATATGGACTTCAGAGGCCAGCCGGTCATAAATCATAAAGTTATGGCATGTCTTATGTTTACAAAGGGACTGATCTATGCATTGACCTTTCCCTACAGCTGGTAGGATGAGGAGATCCTTCGTTCATGAAATATGAAGTACTTTTATATGGTATAAATAGCCGTATTCGCTATCTAACATCTAAACCCACGAGTGAGGGATATAAAGGGAGAGACCTAAGCTTTAATTCTTGCCCCATCATAGAGCTTTCCACTAGTATAGGGAGGCAAAAACCCATAGAGTAGGGCAAAGACGTAAGGCTCCTTTAATGTATTGTTTATATAAAAACATTCCTCTTAATGGGGACCTTGTGCCACTCTGCATTTCAATATAGTAGCCGTGAATAAGTGCTGCCACCAAGGAGGACTGTCTCCAACCCCAGCCCGCACCTTAAGACATTTTACACCTCAAAGGGCATGAAGGTTTGACATCAATGAATGGCAGAATGGCTCCCTACCCATTATCCATAGATGTACAGATAATTGAGATCATTCTCCTAGAAGCAGTGTAGCTACAGGTTCTTTAATCTGGTCACTTATCTCTTGTTAAGTTACTCACCAACATTAGATCGCTCACAGCCCATTGCTTGTTAGACAGCTATCCCTCCCGACACCCCCATTATAGTCACACTTGGCTCAGACTGGTCTGCATGTATGGGGTTAATGAAATGGCCGTACAACTCAGTCGTTGGCTAAGAACTATTCCTCCAGACTCCTCATATTCATGCACACTCAGTTGTCGAGCATGTGCATGTTTTGAATGGAGAAAGGGGGGAGAGAGATAAGAAGGATAACAGGATTGGGCATTAGATTGGAATCCATTTTGCCCCAATATCTGCCATAGAGGGAGAGTTTGAAGGGACCATTGTATTCAGGCGCGTTCCACACGGCATACCAAGTACAGAGCTATACGTTGTGTAATGGCTGTGTCTGGTTATGCAGCCCAGGCTCATTCACTGGAATGGGACCGAGCTGCAAACAGAATATGAATAGGACTTTACTGACCTCTGAATCTGAAGTGACGCTCACCCAAGAACTTACATATTGAGCAGATGGACTGTGGGGTCCAGGATGTCACACCCCTACCAAATAGAAATCGATGATCTGTCCTATGGATAGGTGATCAACATTTAACTTCTGAAAAACCATCTTTGAGGGCTGATCCTGGTGGCACATGGGGGCCATTATGATGGGAAATTATGTTACTTAGAGAAGATAGTCATTTCCCAGCCCCTGCAGGCCATGAACCAGTCGGTTGCGATTTCATTGTCATTCTACAACCGGTCTTACTGATATGAAATGCTGCAATGTCTCATGTGATGCCAAAGGCGTCCAGTCCACACAAGATGCCTGTGGGGCAGGAGCCACTGCTGATAAGGTTTCTAAAGATCACACCATGCCATGACAAGACACTTGTTATCTGTGAGATCCCTCATCTCTTTATTTAACCAAATAATGGGACAAGATCTCAGTAACCTGCTGTACGGGGCCCATGTATATCTATAGGAATATGAAACTATAGCTATCTGACAAATTTTTTAAATTAAAATGTAATCAATTAATAAAAAAAACAGTTTCTACTAAAAGTGGTATGTAGTGTTTTGTTTTTTCCCTATTGTATGGAATTTTTGTTGTCAGACAAGCCTCATCCATCCTTTATATAAGATATATCACCAGACCCTCATATTAGGATGAATGTGTTCCTCCCAACTTTGACAATATAATCCACCCAAAATATCATCTAATATATATCTCTATATTATAAAAATGGATTTCTTTCTGTCTGTTCTTTCTGCGTGACCAAATGACTGGACCGATCTTCACCAAATTTGGAAAACAAAAAGGAGAGCCACAGCGAGCGGATCTTCCTGCATTAACTTCAATAATGGGCCAGTTAAGATAAGATAAGACAAGTGCCCTCTCACCTGGTGGGGTTGTGCATTAGGGCTTAGCAAGGCCAGCTCAACTCTTTACATAATCGATCATATTCATGGGAAACCCATTTTTTAAATTTGACAATTAAAATCAAAATTTTTTGTAAATATAATTAAAAATTGTCTTAAAGATTTTTGCTAATCTTACTGATGACATCTTATGTCTTGACCACTTACCAATTGATACGATCATGAAAGCAGGAACTTCATATGGCCTGGATTGTCAGGATTTCCTTATTGAGACCGGGTTAGCCAGAAGGTACAATGAATGTATATGAGAATCTGGGTTGGTTGAGAGAGTTGTATCATTTGGCAAAAGACTGACATCACAATCTCTAAAATTCTGTGAAATTTTGAATTACTTAATATTTGCAAAAATGTTTGACACTTTAACTGTCTCCAAATATACATAAGAATTAGAGATGAGCAGATATACTCGATCGAATACCTCCCATTGCAAAAACACTTCGAATTTTTACTGCCCCTCCAACCTTCCCTGGCGTCGGGAGCGTTGCGACGGAGGTATTCGATTTAGTATATTCGCTCATCTCTAATAAGAATATGTTTATGGGAAACTCCTTTAAACTGTTACCAAATACATAATCTAATTGTGTTGTATACAGGTAAATGTATTTACAGTACACAGGTATTACCTTGTAGTAACAACTTGTCAAGTTTTCCACTTTTTCCCAGCACATAAAGGGTTAGTACTTGGTATTTCTGAGATGTCGCCTCTGTTTTTAGCATTAGATCGCCATTATAATATGAATGAGAGTCTCCCAAGCATCAGGTCCATGTTTATACCCAGTCAGTCATTTACAAGTGTGTGTCCTCATGATAACAAAGCCCCCAAATTGGTCTGGAGAAAATCAAAATATCAAGGCCAAATGTAACAAGCCGCTTTATTGTCCCCTTTTATTTTGCCTCCTTTTGTTACGTATAGCACAGCCCAACTCATAGAAAAGCTTCATTCCAATCAGAGTCCGGGATCATTAGTACAATTGTAAAGGAATTACCCGGGGTAGACAACTTAGTATTCATGACACACCTGACTGCTCTGCCCCCCGCCAGTCCTGGACTTTCTATGGCCTGAGGCTGAATGGTAGGCCAAAGGAAAAACATTCACAAGAAAAATAAAATATTACTGACATTAAAAAAAAAAAAAAATCTCACACTATTAAAGAATGACATAAGAAAAAAGACACAATTACAAAGTTTTCCACAATTGCAATTTTTTTTAAATGTACTTGTATTTTATAGTCATTTTATTGAAGTTATTGCCTGGATTGCCTAATTGATTGACTGGATTGCCTAATTTATTAGTTGCACTTTTTTTTTTTTTTCAAGGCCCATGCACGCAATGGAGCCCAGTCTGTAGAAATCTGTCCACTGCCATGTGCATAGATTATTATTGTACATCACTAGAACAAAAATAGATTACAAAGGACAAAAAATTGATTTTTAGCGACTCAAATTTACAACTATATGCGAATGTAAAATTTAAATCAATGTATTGAATAAATAATTCATCCCTTAGTTTTTCTTTTCAAACTTATTTTCTGTTACTTTTCGCTGCATGTTTTGCATAAGGCATACACACAGACATGGCAAAAATAAAACTAATTTACATCTTCCCACTGTGAACAAGATGGCTGTAAATCTGTATTGGAATATTCAGTTTTTGATGTAGATTTATCACAACATTTATTGTTTAATTTATTTATTTTTTTAACCACTTCCGGACCGCCCATAGACTATATACGTCCGGGAAGTGGTTGCCTAGTTCTGACAGGACGTACCGGTACGTCCAGTCAGAACGTACCGGTACGTCCAGTCAGAACGTACCGGTACGTCCAGTCAGAACGTACCGGTACGTCCAGTCAGAACGTACCGGTACGTCCAGTCAGAACGTACCGGTACGTCCAGTCAGAACGTACCGGTACGTCCAGTCAGAACGTACCGGTACGTCCAGTCAGAACGTACCGGTACGTCCAGTCAGAACGTACCGGTACGTCCAGTCAGAACGTACCGGTACGTCCAGTCAGAACGTACCGGTACGTCCAGTCAGAACGTACCGGTACGTCCAGTCAGAACGTACCGGTACGTCCAGTCAGAACGTACCGGTACGTCCAGTCAGAACGTACCGGTACGTCCAGTCAGAACGTACCGGTACGTCCAGTCAGAACGTACCGGTACGTCCAGTCAGAACGTACCGGTACGTCCAGTCAGAACGTACCGGTACGTCCAGTCAGAACGTACCGGTACGTCCAGTCAGAACGTACCGGTACGTCCAGTCAGAACGTACCGGTACGTCCAGTCAGAACACAGTAGCTGCACGGAGATTGTGCAGCTACTGAAGCTGGGAGCCGGCTGTAACTTCAGCCGGAGCTCCCAGAGAGATGGCAGGGAAGATTTATTACCTCCCCTGCCTTCTCGATCGCTGTGTATACAGCGCTCAATGAGCGCTGTATATATGGCTATGGGCGCTGCCGTGATGCGGCCACCCTCTGACACGGAGGTCACTTGTTCCACCGGGATCAGTGTCTTGCAAGAGCTGCTGGGTCCTACAGGACCCAGATCAGCTCTGTATACTGCGTATACAGTGTGCAGGAGGCTGGATTCCTCCTGCAACTGAGGCTAAATGTACCAGCCCCAGTTATAGGGGAAATCAGCCTCCAGTACAAAAAAAAAGTGATCAGATGTCCCCAAAGATGTCACCTTATGAGGACACAATCTGGAAAAAAAATAATAATATATATATATATATATATATATATATATATATATAAGTTTTTAAAAAATGTAAATAAAATTTAAAAAAAAATACGCCAATAAAACGCCGTTATTAAAGGTTATAGCCCCACCCCCGACGACACCATACAGAATATAAATTACCATAATGGAGAGGAAAACTATTATAAAGTTTTTCAGTGACACTTTGTGTTATTAAATAAAATCAAAAAAATAAATAAATTGAAAACCAGACAATTTTCCTCCTATTTTGTTTATATTTTCCTGGATATAAAAAAAAAATTGAAACACATTCGAAAATAAAAACAGCATAAAAATAAAGCCCTATGTGTCCCCAAAAAAAGACGCAAAAATTAGTTGACTGAGACATACGAGAAAAATGTTACAGACCTCACAACCGCACATACAAAATAAACCTAAAATGTGTCTGATCCTGGAGCACAAATTGGCCCGGTACTGAAGTGGTTAATTATGGTGTGGATTTTTTTAAATGCATTTTTTATATTACAATAATCCTAATAACGCTTAATATATAGGTACAATCGGTTTATGATATTGAGATTATGCCTTGGGTATTTGAGCTGGAAATTATCATGGAAATTTTTTCCTCGTGGTGTTAAATACTAAAAAATAATGGATTTTCTACTGGGGTTGACAACTGAGCCTTCTGGTTTGTATGAGGATTGAAGGGAGGAATAAGGCCATGAGTCCCATAAAGAATTGTCCAATTCTATCATTTACCTACAACCTCCATCCAGTAGTAACTGCTGACGTCTATCTTATAATAAACTAATAACCTTGACCACAATTTTATTTAGTATGTTCACCAAATACAACTGACTTGTGTGGAGTTGACCATGAGTATATGGAGTACGAACCACCCACCAAGCTCTACAAAGATACCTTCAGAAACCAATACTAATCACATGGATATAATCCAGGCGATAATGACAACAGACTCCAGTGAGATGTCCACCATTGTCTACCATGATGAAGACCTGTCTTCTGAGACTGAGCTACAAAAGAGTCTACAACAAATTGGATAGAAGCAGACTAGTAGATGGAGCCAACATCCCTGGGCAAGCCACCATGAACAAAAAGGGACACAAATGTTCCTCCGAATAAGATGAAGCCCCAGACAAAGGAACAGCATCAGATCCAGGACTTAGCCGGTGCCTCCGGGCTATGAATTCTCACTTTAAATGGAAAGAATTACAGATCACTCCGAGAATCTGTATTCAGCCCTGTGACCTGTTGCCCTACTTAATACTTTAATTTTTGAACATTACAAGGAAGAAACACCCAGTGTATTATCCACCAGTCAAAGGTCTCCAACTCTCTTACCTGTGCAGTAATATCCATCTTTATTACTAAAGCATGGCCAAATACCTTCGGGCACATTTAATATTGTTTGGACTCCCAATTTTTGGGATGTGAATAGGTCTGCAACTTTTTAAATGCCACAGGTGAAGCATTTCTCCCCACTTTCCTGAAAGAAGGTAGGGTGATAGGCCTAGATGGAAAGGGACAACCAGCCCAATCAGATTTGTGATTTCCATAACCTTGTAGTTCGAAGCTGGCACAGATTTCAGTTCACGAATTGAACGCCTTATCATAAATGAAGTGGTGGACGAAGGACTTCCTATACCCTAGAGCTGATATTCATGATCCATCCTAAAGATAGGTCATCAGTATTGTCCATGACACTTCGACCTAAAATTCTGCCTCAAGTTCCTCTTCAATTTCCGGCCTTCCGGCTTTCCACTATGGCTTTTACTTACTGATTTAGGTTCGGTTGTATGGGGATGAACAGTAGAGTGTCTCACACCATGGATTCTATGGCTCAATCCATTGCAAGATTAAGTAGGAAACATTTTTCAGCATCTTACTTTCAGCCTTTGCCTTCCATTGAATACAACAGGAGGCAAATTCAATATGGAATTTGCAGTTGAGGTGGAATCTGCCCCCAATAAACACTAAATTCTTTCGTGTGAAGTTAAACTTTAAGATCTTTGAGAGAGGTCAATTAGAATGGAAAATATTGTAACATGGAGTAGAAATTGGCAATCGCTTAGTATACATATATTATGACTTGCATGACCAGCTGGAAATTGCTCACTTGTAGTTGATCAAAACAAATGAAGGTCACGTCAATCTGATTCCACTTTTTGAATATCCACCAATTGGAAAACAGGTTCCATTAGCCCTGCATAGTTGTAGAAGATATCTAGTGACCATCTCAAGGAAGTGCAACAAGGACAACTGGCTTCATATAACATTTCCTTATTGCAGCCTATGAACATTAAGGTAGCCAATCTATTGGTGGAATTTTTTTTTTTTGTTTGTTTTATAGAAAAGTTTTTGCCTCTTCCTAATCTATCCAATTCTGGAAATTGAAATCAATAGAGTATGGAAAGGACAATAAGGGGAAGTTCACATGGAAGAATTTGTCAGGGATTCCGCCACCTGAATGATTGGCAGATTTTGCCCAGATTCTACCTCTCATTGTTTTCGGGAAAAAAAGTGTTCTGCTTATTCTTGCCATGGGTACCACCACGGATTCTGCAGCTCCAGACTCCTCCCTGCTGACTTTGGTCCATTCATCTGGGCCTAATCAAGAGCAGAAACAGCCATGACTGAACGCCGATTCCTCTTCATTTTCCACCGTGTAAACTTACCCTATGGTAATCGTTTGCGAGTCTATAAAACACTTTACTAGTGGCCTACGTTTATTCTTACTATGAGTAGAGATGAGCGAGTAGTATTTGATGGAGTAGGTATTCGATCGAATACTACGGTATTTGAAATACTCGTACTCGATCGAGTACCACTCGCTATTCGAATGGAAAAGTTTGATGCAGAACCAGCATTGATTGGCCGAATGCTATACAGTCGGCCAATCAACGCTGGTTCTTCTCCTACCTTTGGAAGTCTTCTCCGTGCAGCTTCCCCGCGGCGTCTTCCAGCTCTGAATTCACTCTGCCAGGCATCGGGCCTGGGGAGAGCCGACTGCGCATGTCCGCTTGTAGTGCTGGCATGCGCAGTCGGCTCTGCCCAGGCCCGATGCCTGGCAGAGTGAATTCAGAGCCGGAAGATGCCGCAGGGACGCTGCACGGAGAAGACTTCTCGGAGGATCCAGCCCGACCCTCACTCGTGGACTTGGTAAGTGTAATTTGATCGAACGTTGCCTACCCCTGAAACAAACATTTTTCCCCCATAGAGTATAATAGGGTTCGATATTCGATTTGAGTAGTCGAATATTGAGCAGCTACTCGAAACGAATATCGAACCTCGAACATTTTACTGTTCACTCATCTCTAACTATGAGCATTGGGATGTTAGAAAGACTTACACTAGAGATGACCTACACAAAATAATGGAGAGGTCTAAGAATGATTTTGATGGAAGTTAGAGTAAAAATTTGTCACTAAAATATTGATGACCTGCCAAGGGCAAAAGACCATCTGCAAGGAGTTTGTATGTTCTCCCCGTGTTTGCGTGCATTTCCATCCCATACTCCATAGACATACTCCATAGACATACTGATAGGGCTCACAATGTACATTTTTTCCTATCACAATCTACATTAAAAAAAAAAATTGATGTCCTATTCTTAAGATAGGTCATCCTTGCAGATTTACAATGGTTTTACACCCAAGACCCCATAAGCCAGCGATTAAAAGTAGTAGCCATGCTCTCTAAGAAATGCTGTTTTTACTTTACTGGCCATCAGTCACATGACCTATTTGCAACTGTAATCCCAGTCAAGTGAATGGAGACGACCTGCAATTCCAATCACAACCACTAGACTACATATGGTGCTGTTATCGGTAGATACTAAAGAGTCCACTGAGCAGGGCTCCACAGATCTGGTATTGATCACTTAAACTTTGACCTATCTTCAGGATAAGTCCAGGAAAACTCCTTTAGGTTAAGGCCCCACATTGCGGAAATGCAGCTTTTTTTGTTGCAGATTTTGCTGCGGTTTTTTGAGCCAAAGTCAAGAACGGCTACAAAAGGAATGGGAAATATATAGAAAGTTCTTATACGTCTTCCTTCTGCTCAATCCACTCCTGGTTTTGGCTCGAAAAACCACAACAAAATCTGCAACAAAAAAAGCTTTTCCGCAATGTGGGGCTTCAGCTTTAGGTTCAGGTCCCACATTGCAGAAAAAAAAACAGCATTTTACAGTACCAGCAAAGTTACGATTTTGGTTAATCTCATGAACACATTACGGAAAAGCTGCGTTTTTTTTTTGTTTGTTTTTTAAATAAAAAGGCAGCGTGTCCATTTTAACTGCAGAAACGCAAGCAATTTTTCCTGAAGATTTAATAATGTAATGAAAAATGCAGCAGAAACGCAACGCAAAATGCTGCAGAAAAAACCTAAAAGCATTTTCACAACTTTTTTTTCTGCATCTTTTTATTTATTTTTTTGTTTGCTACGTGGGGCCTTAACCGTAAGCTAGGATTCTGTCCACACCCTAGACACTGATGAGGTTTTGGCTCCCTGTAATTGTTTCCATAAATCAGTCGAGCCATGGCTCCCTTTCTCTGATCAGTTTGTCTTTCTGTCATCATGTTCTATTAGAGCCTATACGCTCATGCCTCGGCCATACCTCATTGAGATCTGTAAATAAATTTAGTAAGAACGGCTTTACTACCTGACCCCTTCACCTGAAATAAAAATAAACCTCAAAGAATCTAATCCTGATGAAGTCCTTCACAGATCTTCTCCTTCCCTTGGCTGATGACAGGTGGCTTCCACATCCCATACTTGCCTTTGATTTGGTTGTAAGCCCACCTGGATACTCTGAAGATCAGACTGTGATCCCATTGAATCCTTCATCAGGGCTTAGGATAAATGGAAGGGTCTTTCTCGCCCTACAATGGCACAACTCACAGGTTTACATTTTCTGAGCAATAAGTCTACAAAACCCAACACAGTGTGTGTGTAAGGGTGCATTCACACTGAGTAAACGCTAGCTTATTCTGAACGTAAAACACGTTCAGAATAAGCGGCGTCTAAAGCAGCTCCATTCATTTCTATGGGAGCGGGGATACGAGCGCTCCCCATAGAAATGAATGGGCTGCTTCTTTCACTCCGTGCAGTCCCATTGAAGTGAATGGGGAGTGCCGGCGTGTACGCTCCGGCATGAGCAGAGCTTGCCGTATACGCCGGCACTCCCCATTCACTTCAATGGGACTGCACGGAGTGAAAGAAGCAGCCCATTCATTTCTATGGGGAGCGCTCGTATCCCCGCTCCCATAGAAATGAATGGAGCTGCTTTAGACGCCGCTTATTCTGAACGTGTTTTACGTTCAGAATAAGCTAGCGTTTACTCAGTGTGAATGCACCCTAACAGAGGAATTAAAGGATTAGTTGTAGTGTCATCCGAAAATACTGCATCAGCTTCATTTGGTGGATCATACCAATATGTCCAAAGGTTTTTGTTTATATTCCGCCATATTAGTTATGAATTCTCCAAAAATTTTGGGTTTGCCTCCTGACTGTCATGGCTGTTATTGGGCCTCATTGGTCACATAGGGTGCAGGTTCCCCATACTCTGTGGTCACATAAGGTGCTGGTTCCCCATACTCTGTGGTCACATAAGGTGCCTGTTCCCCATACTCTGTGGTCACATAAGGTGCCGGTTCCCCATACTCTGTGGTCACATAAGGTGCCGGTTCCCCATACTCTGTGGCCACATAAGGTGCAGGTTCCCCATACTCTGTGGTCACATAAGGTGCAGGTTCCCCATACTCTGTGGTCACATAAGGTGCAGGTTCCCCATACTCTGTGGTCACATAAGGTGCAGGTTCCCCATAGTCTGTGGTCACATAAGGTGCAGGTTCCCCATAGTCTGTGGTCACATAAGGTGCAGGTTCCCCATACTCTGTGGCCACATAAGGTGCCGGTTCCCCATACTCTGTGGTCACATAAGGTGCCTGTTCCCCATACTCTGTGGTCACATAAGGTGCCTGTTCCCCATACTCTGTGGTCACATAAGGTGCAGGTTCCCCATACTCTGTGGTCACATAAGGTGCCGGTTCCCCATACTCTGTGGCCACATAAGGTGCAGGTTCCCCATACTCTGTGGTCACATAAGGTGCAGGTTCCCCATACTCTGTGGCCACATAAGGTGCCGGTTCCCCATACTCTGTGGTCACATAAGGTGCAGGTTCCCCATACTCTGTGGTCACATAAGGTGCCTGTTCCCCATACTCTGTGGTCACATAAGGTGCCGGTTCCCCATACTCTGTGGCCACATAAGGTGCAGGTTCCCCATACTCTGTGGTCACATAAGGTGCAGGTTCCCCATACTCTGTGGTCACACAAGGTGCAGGTTCCCCATACTCTGTGGTCACACAAGGTGCCGGTTCCCCATATTCTGTGGTCACACAAGGTGCCGGTTTCCCATACTCTGTGGTCACATAAGGTGCAGGTTCCCCATACTCTGTGATCACATAAGGTGCAGGTTTCCCATACTCTGTGGTCACATAAGGTGCCGGTTCCCCATACTCTGTGGTCACATAAGGTGCAGGTTCCCCATACACTGTGGTCACATAAGGTGCAGGTTCCCCATACTCTGTGGTCACATAGGGTAGAGGTTCCCCATACTCTGTGGTCACATAGGGTAGAGGTTCCCCATACTCTGTGGTCACATAAGGTGCAGGTTCCCCATACTCTGTGGTCACATAGGGTGCAGGTTCCCCATACTCTGTGGTCACATAAGGTGCTGGTTCCCCATACTCTGTGGTCACATAGGGTGCAGGTTCCCCATACTCTGTGGTCACATAGGGTAGAGGTTCCCCATACTCTGTGGTCACATAAGGTGCAGGTTCCCCATACACTGTGGTCACATAAGGTGCAGGTTCCCCATACTCTGTGGTCACATAGGGTAGAGGTTCCCCATACTCTGTGGTCACATAGGGTGCAGGTTCCCCATACTCTGTGGTCACATAGGGTGCAGGTTCCCCATACTCTGTGGTCACATAAGGTGCAGGTTCCCCATACTCTGTGGTCAGCAGTATGTAAGATCCTTAGTGAATAGTTTAGAGAAGTGGATGCATTTGGGGAGTGATTTTCCTCTTGGCTGAGGAGCTATGGGACGCTCTCACTTTACTGTTGGCTATACACAAGCACAAGACATTAGCGGACAATGTGACTGTTTACTTCCAGCAGCTCATACACCATTGTGAGAGGCCGATAACCAAGACTAAATAAACAAGTGTCAGTGAGAAGGAGGAAATGACAGTCGAAGCCTAATCCTACATACAGCCTGAAGCTGCCCAGAGATGTGAAGATCTACCTCCATTACAGCCATCATCACTCACTACCAGGACTTTCCATGTTTATGGGGTATCAACTGAAGGATATTTGAACATAAAAATCCATGTGGATCGTCCTCACCTCCTTCATACACATCATACACATATATTGCCGCTGTAGGGTCTTTCCTACAACTATGCAACAATTTTCAACAAGTCTAGGTAGAACTTAATTTGTCTGGACCTGAATGTAGTTGTCGTGGAGTCATTGGTATATCCATTAATGGCTAAGGCTACATACATATCTTCTGATACATATCTGAAACCACTGAAAATCGGCAGAGAGAATTCCCGCACTAAGGACTTGACTCTCAGCCGGTCTCAGTATAAAAATGGCGGAAACCCAATGGACAACCCTGCAGGCCGCATTATAGGAATCCATGGGTAATCGCTGTTTTAATGGATGAGCTCTTTCGTTCGTGTCCCCGGCAGGCCCAAATGAAGGAGAGTCCAGCGCAGGGGTGAACTTAACACAACATGTATCACATAATCTGGTGGAGGTCTGACACCTAAGACAACAGAACTATACAGGGGATGTGACTGGAAGCAGACGGCTCCATCCATTATGTAGTGGCAGTGGTGTAGTACTGCACCTTCTCCCTCATTCACTCGGATGGGTCCTGAGGAGCAGCCACTGACAGTGATGTTGGCTTCTGGTGCAGACCAATATATAGTTTCAGCTCTGAGTGTTGCTAGTCCAGACCTCCAGTGTGCAGATATTGATGGCCTATTGTGAGGAGAGGCCATTACCCTAAAATACCCAGAAAACCCCTTTAAATAATATCCCCAACATAGAGAATAGCATGAGCTATAGGGTATAGAGGATAAAGCTAGCCAATGCCGTACATCAGGAATATTATTATTATTATTATTTATTTATATAGCACCATTAATTCCATGGTGCTTTACATTTGGGGGTTACATACAGTACACAGAATATACAGGTAAATCAGATGGTGTTAAACAATTTGGCATTCATGGCTGGTCTTCAATGGTTATCATCTTGAATGATGATGATAACATAAATTAGAATTTAGACAAAATGGACAATTGATGACGACTGTTATCTGTGGCCTAGTCTGGTTTTCTATTGAAAGGTTAAATGCTATGACAGACACTAGATCACCGAGCCCTGTCATCAAGCTTCAGTAGTCACATGGGGCATGCAAACATCAAATCGCATTGAAGAAACTGCATGTATGACATTGGTGTGCCTTACGTGAGTAATGAGGTTCTCACAGGCCTCAGAAGTCCCCAGGGCCTGTGACATCACAGGAGACCAGAAGATATATAAAGGGGAACATACACCGGACATAGCGAGGCGTTCAATAGGCAAGGGCAAGATAATATTGCAGTTTATTTTACTGCGTCTCCCCTAGTCCTCTTCCTCTACTATACTCAGTGGCCTGAAGAGAACCCAGAGCCTCATAATGATTCATGGGGCGGCAAACCCAAATAATTTTTTGAAAATTCATGAGGAACCCTGCTGGTTACCAACCAGTTCACTCAACTGTACTGAACATGGAAATTGCAACAAGGAAAAGTATGGAATTCTAGAAAGATCAGGATTGATGGAAAAGTTAATATGTAAATGAACCAAATGGAACCAGAACAATGTGGGTATCGGTGATGGTAAATAACCCTTTTTTGCTAGAACTTCTGAACCTTTATAAATATGCATTGAAATCTCTTTGAGATAACTAGCCAAAATTGCATGAAAAAGTGGTCTTCTAGAGAGGTGGTCTTCTATGGAGGTGGTCTTCTAGAGAGGTAGTCTTCTAGAGAGGTGGTCTCCTCAGAGAAGGCTAGTATGTAAAAATGAAAATCCATCACACAATGTGGTCTAATGTACTTCAGTTGACCGGACAACCCCCTGACAGTTGCACAATCCTCTATGGTGGAACATAAACCCTTTAGCTTCAAGCTTCAGGTAATGCCGAAGGGAATGGCCAACAATGGGACCCACCTATGTGATAAAATCATCTAATAAAAAGGATCAACCACTTCAAGACTAAATTGTAAGCCCCAGTAACAAGCAGAAAATGAGCCGTGTATAGGAAGTTTTGCTAAGAATGAAATCCCACCCTTTGAAACGTCTTCAGCTTGCTGCTAATAGGCGGCTGACCTGGCTCTGACTGTATAAGCTTTCAGCAGTGGCTTCTTAAGCAGCTTCTTCTCCCGTCCTGATAACATGAATGGAGATGGAGCTGGAGATTACACCCTGCAATGGAGATCAGTCGCAGGCAGGATGGGAGTGTTACTTACTGATCTCTGTCCTTTCAACATCCAAACACCCCGTGCACCGCACCTGTCCAGACCCTCGGCTACATGCTAAAGACCCCGAGGACCAAGGCAGAATATGCTGACCCCAAATAAAGCAATATACAAGTACATGCCTGTTACAACATAAGCAAGTTACTTACTTTTTTCTCCAGACCTCTACTAAGGCTGAGGCAACACGTTCTGGAAATATTGTTGTATTTGTTGCAGATTTTGTGCCAAAGCTAAGAGCGGATTGAGCTTCTGATATACTGTATTTCGCATTCCTATTGTAAGCCCACTTAACTTTGGCTGACCCCCCCCTCCCCCACACAGTAAAATCTGCAGCAAAAAAAGCTGCTGCTGCCTCAATATCAGAAATAATTTTGTCAATGACTGAGCTAAGTACCCTAAAACTACAAGGGTGTAATCCATCACTTCCTTATGTTCACCTTATTCTCTCTGAAAACACCAAAGACGTTTACCATAAACATTACTGGCTGAAGAAAATCAAGTTGAGACGGCAAGTGCTAGCTGAGGTTTAAGGTCCATTTTAAAAAACATGGAAATTTGCCATATGAAAGAGAAGAACAAGAAGAAGAAGGAACAACACTAGTTCCGAAACGCGTAGCAATGTGTGGTATGACTGCATGTTTTGTGAATTCTCTATGGATATGACGTTTTTTAAAGAATAAAGTTTATTTTTTAATACATCGTTGCCTGGTCGGTGCTGAAATTATCCTTGGTTCCTTGGTGAATATTTCTGCAGGCATAAGTCCACCTGGCTCCGTGCACCACAGCAAGACAATCATTACTCAAGGGTGAGCTGGATATAACAGTTTATTATAAATATTTGCCTGTTAGGGCTAGTTCACATGGGGTAAAATGGGCTGGATTTTGTCATGGAATCCGCGTCAGAATCCGGCTAAAAAAAACGCCTCCCATTGAAATCAGCGAGCTGCCCTTTCTTCAGGCGGATTCTGCAGCTGATTCAGCCACTTGCATCTGCCTCGCGGCACCTCCCTCCCAACTAGGCCCATTCATTTGGGCCTAATCCGGAGTAGAAGGCCACGATTGTTGGAAGCCGTGACAGATGTGGCTAGCTGTGGCAGATGCATTTTGGTCCGGATTGTGACGTGGCAAAATCCGGACCATTTTACTCCGTGTGCACTAGCCCTTAGAACCCTTACTTTCCAGGTTGTGGGCAAAAATATCCCACACATGACCCTATTAGTGGCCCTATTCAATAGCATGCCAATATGGAGCCCATTACCCGCACATATCCCAGTCTTCTCTATGATCTGAACCTGCAAAATTTCATGCATATCTAAAGGAAGAAAAGCAAAAAAACCCAAAAACTTTTGCAGCATCCTCTTGGAAGGGAGTAGTTTGTGTGCGCAGCCACATCTCTATTCACCCTCCTCACCACATATGGTGGTGGTCTGGAGACCACTTTCTAGAGATAAGTACATGACCAAAAGGTGGATTAAAATGGCAATGCCCCTTTGAGAGCCCACCTGTCTTGGCCCTTGGTGTTGTCTTTATGGGGTAAACCTGAATATTTTGTGGACAATGGGAATTGTATCTAAATTTACACAAAGTACCAAAACTACTACTTCACTTCAGGACTGAGTGGTGGGACTTTGTACTCCCGTTATCTATGGCCTGGAAGACGACTTCCCTTTAATGAGTAGGTTAATGTCTTAATCCTTGTCCCGGAGGCTTCTCGCGGAACATGAGCTGAACCAAGAAGGAAATGGAGCATAATCCCTTCATTCAAAGGGACCTGACACCGCGTCACATGAAAGTGTAGGGTTAATGTAAAAGTGCATAGAATGCAAATAACTTTCTATAGAATTTCTGTGCTTTTCTTCTTCTATAGTTTCATTTGTAATGGGGAGGGGGTCGTGCATGTAACATAGAGAACCAATGTATCATCTATCTGTATCAAGCTGACTTCTGTACCAGTTTTGTGGCATTTAGAGTAAACTCTGCGGCAGCAGGGGTGGGTGTAAGAAAAGAATACTGACTTATCCTTAACACTTCATTGCCCAGTCTCAGCCCTGGCCAGGACTCGCTGGGTTGCAAGTGGAAAGCCACTACTGAGACCAAAAATGGTCAACGGAGAGGGACTGGGGACAACACTGAAATACGTCATCAATTCCTTACCAGCGAGTACTGGCATGGGAGGTAAATGGGACCAGGACTAGGCAACAGGGTGCCAAGGATTGGTCAGTATGTCTTTATTGTTCTCTAAATCCTGGACATCCCCTTTTAATTATGGGGATAATATTTCTCCTCTTACAGGCGTATGGAGTCTTACTAAGCCATTTTTACTCCGCTGGGCATTGTGGGAAGAAAATGCAAATCTGTTTTCCAAGATATATTTGCATATTCTTCCCACAAGCCCCAGTGGAGCAAAAATGGCTTAGTAAGACTCCGTACACCTGTAAAAGGGCTCTCTCCTCAAGGAGAAATATTATCCCCGTAATCTGGTCCAGAAGTCTCTCATCCTTGCCAAACCAGTTTTCCCTACGCTGTGCTGAAGAGATCAAACTAGATTGAAACAGCGCTGTCCACAGCTGGGATTCTGTTCCTTTTGGAATAAAATAAATTGGTTTGGCATATCCTCGCATCATGCAATGGACTTGAAAAAGCCATGCATGATGTTTAAGAGGGCTACCCCTAGAGGGCAGCAAACAGGGGCACTGTGATCCCCTTTAGTGTAATGCATTACCCTTAAAGAGGACCTTTCACCACTTTTGGGCACATGCAGTGTTATATACTGCCAGAAAGCCGACAGTGCGCTGATTTCAGCGCACTGTCGGCTTTCCCGATCTGTGCCCGGTGTAAAGAGCTTACGGTGCCGGTACCGTAGTGCTCTATGGTCAGAAGGGCGTTTCTGACCATTAGCCAGAGACGTCCTTCTGCCTCGCGGCGCCAATCGCGCTGTACTGTGGAGCGGGGAGGAACGCCCCACTCCCGCTCCTGATAATGCTGGTCTATGGATGAGCTGTGTGAGCAGAGGGAGGGGGCGTTCCTCCCCGCTCCACAGCACAGCGCGATTGGCGCCGCGAGGCAGAAGGACGTCTCTGGCTAACTGTCAGAAACGCCGTTCTGACCATAGAGCACTACGGTACCGGCACCGTAAGCTCTTTACACCGGGCACAGATCGGGAAAGCCGACAGTGCGCTGAAATCAGCGCACTGTCGGCTTTCTGGCAGTATATAACACTGCATGTGCCCAAAAGTGGTGAAAGGTCCTCTTTAACATGACAGCTGCAGAAATTCCTAGTCGATATTTATAATGTACAACAATGCTGCCATCTAGTGGAGAAAGTGCTATCTGCACACCGTTACAAATATTTTGAGTTAAAAAGAAACTCTATAGTGTTAATTCAGAGGAGGGCAAAATACCTTACATTAGTGGGGCCATGGGTTCAATTCCTATTGAGAGAACATGATCTAAAATGGATTTCTCCCATAGACCCTCAGGTACCAGGATTCAGAAATTCCCGCCACCTCTGCCCCTCTTACCTTAGTATGTCCCTTGGTCCGGTGATAGGTTTAGTGAATTGGATTATTATTGTGTTTTAGTTATATTGCTCCTGCCATATAATTACTGGGCAACATAAGTATATTCAGCCTCATGGAATTTTTCGTATATTGTCTGCCATTGTGGATAGAGATACAGATCCATACACACGTCCATAGTTTTAGTAATCAGCAAATTATAGCACAGGCCTGTATTTGCAGCCCAGGCTCACAGATACAAGTCTAGGGAATCTTACAAGTCATACTGATGCAAACCGGACATGAGTTTTTGCAGTTTATTGTTTGCAGACATTACGAAAGGTCACCGCTCATGTGCATGTAGGTTCACACTACGATATGGTGGGGTCCATTAAAAGACACCTATTATAATAGACATAAATGGATATTAATGTTTGACTGATCAAAGGACGCTAGTGTGAACCCAGCCTTAAAAGGATGATTCTCCAACTGTTTGTATTGCAGGCCTAATGCAGGTTAGTGTTTCTATAGGCTTCGCTATAGGGGCTGCCCTGAATTTATAGGGTTCACAAGAATTTGGATCTGAAGCCCGGGCCGTGCGCTCGCACCTCAGCGCAGTAACGAAGATGAGATTTTATGAAGACTCCATTGTATTCTCTTGCCAATACTGACAAATACTCCGAGGCTGGAGATTGATGGCTCTGGAGAGTTTTATAGGCCATGGTGCACAGCGCATCTGACAATATATACGACTTTGTTTTGTGCCATTTTATTGCAACAGTAAAGCCGTTGGCTTCTCGAACGGTCGGAATAATTATCTTTTATGTGGTCGCAGTCCTGATCGAAGAGCCGTAACACGTAGTGGTGGATATTAATGCCTGGGGTAGGGAACCACAATGACTGCTTTGTCTATAGAGGAAAGATTTGTGAAACTCTCATATATAGAACTATATATAAAATACACTGCCAAGTCTTAGGATGTGACTCGAAATCTAATCGGTAGATTAGTCCATCGTGACCACCTTAACAGGCTCATAAGGTCAAGTATATAACTGATTCCCATAATCACAATGGCATGGGTGTGTGGGGGCAGGGTAGATAAGCTGTCAGTAGTGGACGTAATGAGAAGTCAGTGTTATATATAGGGCTATCTTTTATTGTAATCCTGTTCTTAGTGTTTGCGATGTAAGTGAGGTGACTACTACAATGAAAGTCCCTACAATATTGGCAAGTGTCAGCCTATTTTTAGGTTTAGTGGTCAGAGTGAAAATAAAGTCTACTCAATTGCTAATAAATGATAGACGATGAGACCAATGACCAGGACATCCCCAGATTGCCAGGACAGGTGTCTTGTCACCCCCGGGGAGGCATTGATATTGAGTACAGTGGTGGTTGCACATGAGCACTCCATAGGACTGATGAAGAGAGATAGTGAAGCAACGAATTTGTTGTAGTTGGCTTGCAATATAAATTCGTATTAATATATCCATTTGTACCCATGATCAATTTAATGTCCAAAAATTCTATTGGCGGCTATATGACCAGGTGACTTTGATGTTCTTGTCATTATGGCTAGAGTATCCCATGAATTTTCCCAACTCATGGATGGGTCCCTGCCAAATGAGTAGAACATTGTCAATAAAATGCCACCAATTTTGTACATGTTGGATGAGGGGGGCTGGGTCGGTCAAAAAGATGGATCTTTCCTACCGCCCCAGGAACAGGTCAGTGTATGAGGGTGCACAGGACGCCCCCATCGCTGTTTCCTGGAGCTGTAGGAAGACTGAACCCTCAAAAAGAAAAAAATTATGTGTTAGGATGAACCTCAAAAGTTGTAACAAACTCATCCAGAGGCCATTTCAAGGAATGTTTTGACTGCTGTAAGCCCATCACTGTGTCAAATTGATGTATACAACGATTCAATGTCACACGTGACCAAAAACATGTCTTCCTCTAAGTGTAATCCATCCACCTTTAAAAGAATATCAGAGGAATCCTTAACATATGATGGATGGATCTCAATGAGAGGTTGTAAATAGTGGTCAATAAATTTACACGCTGGGTCGCAGAGATTGCCAATCCCTGAAACAATAGGTCTTCCCAGGGGGCACATCGGATTTTTATGTATCTTGGGTAACATGTAGAATGTTGCACATGTTGGAAATTCTGGAAGTAAATAAGACAACTGCTTTTGAGAAATGACCCCCTGGCCCAAAGCTATCTGCAACAAAGTGGATAACTCCAATGTAAATTGTCGTATTGGGTGATGTGTTAGTTTTTTATAACATAGAACATTTCTCAGTTGTCTTAAAGCTTCCCTTCTATAAAATGTCTTTGGGCAAAGTGCCACCTTGCCCCCTTATCTGATTGTTTAATTACTAGATCTGTCATGGAGGACTGTTCTTTGATTGGCTTTCTTTGGTCACATGTAACATTGTGATCCAAGATCGTGGGTGGGATTTTTTCAAATTCCTTGCTTACCAGCTGGACGAAGAGATCAACGTAGTGTATCATATTCAAAGAGGGAAATTTAGTCGATGATGGAATGATAGATGATGGAAACAATGTAGAGGGAGATGGCTCTTGCTCATCCAAAAGTTCCTGTAGAGTACGTACAGCACGATGTTCTTCTAGAGTGGTAAAAATCCCCCGAGATTCATCTCTATGAAACATTTTTTTTGAACATTAGTTTTCTAGGAAAAAGATGGAGATCTTTCACTGCTGTAAATGTGTCAAACCTAGTGGAGGGTACAAAATTAGGGTTGAGCGATCATGTTCGGAAAAGATCGGATTCCGATCAGCGATCGAGACAATTTCACGATCGCGATCGGAATTCTGAACACAATCTTTTTAGTTGGGATCGAGATCGGTGATTATTTCCCACAATGCTTTGCTACTGGCCAAGCATTGTGGGAAAAGCTAACAATGTTAGCCTTCACACTGAGTATACACTCCACTCATTCTGAGCGGAGTGTATACTCAGTGTGAAGGCTCCGCTGCGGTTTCATAGGAATGAATGGAAGCAGCCGGCACACAGCCTTAACCCGCTGCACGCCAGCTGCGTCCATTCATTCTAATGGGAGACTAGCTATCATCTCTAGTAGCTACTTACCTGCAGAGATGGCTGGTCTGGTGCCCGGTATTCTCGTTCTTCTTCGCCTCGCTGCCCCTGCCTCCCAGGTTAGTGTTAAAGAGCTAGGAAGAAGGTGGGGCTTGTGGTTTAGGAGAATGTGGGCAGGTACAAGACGGGGAGACGTGACATTTCCCCTCCCAGTACCCACCCACACTCTCCTAACCTGGGAGGCAGGGGGCAGCAAGGCAAAGAAGAACGAGAACACTGGGCACTGGACCAGCCATCACTGCAGGTAAGTGGACACCAGGGGGGACTAAGTAGCCAGAGGATTAAAAAAAAATCACTACACAGCGTGGACTCTAACAATTAAAGCATTCAATAGTTAGATTCCATGTTGTATAGTGAATAGGATTGTTTTTAAAATCCGATCTCCGATTAGTAAAAAAATTCCATTGACTTGCATTGGGATCGGAATTGGGATCGAGATCGGGTTCGAATGAAAAATGATCGGAAATCGGATTTCAAAATCGATCCTGAAAAGTCAAGATTGGCTCAACCTTATACAAAATTTAAACCAAGTTTAAGAACTTCAAGCTGTGATTTAGTTAAGGTAACATCAGATAAATGAATTACCTGTAATGTGTCTGAGTTGTGGTTAGTTTCCGCCCCCGCTGAATGTAGCATTTTCTTTTTATATCCATTGCCAGCAGAATCCTGCTTTCTTTTATGTTGACGTGTAAAATGTTTTTCACGTCTAAATGATGTCACAGATTCACCTCCAGTAGAGAACAGAGGACATGGATGAGGAGCGAGTCCTATAGGAGCTGTCCCTGGACTGCGGTTGTTTTGTGCATCAGTCAGATCTCTTTGGTATTTCTTACTCTTTGTGAGTTGGATCTGTTTTTCCCATGTACCGGCAGCCTCATCTAACTTTCTTCAAGGTGTCAAACTCATGAGAATTTTTTTGTAGTTCTAACTTGATATGTTTAACGTCCATTGCCAATTCATCCAGGCTTTTCGAATTATGTTCTATGATTTAATTGCATTTAATTACAGTTGTTACAAACCACTTCCCACTTTTTGATAGTCACTATTGTCAATGCCAATGGAGGGAATCACTCCATTGAGAATTACACAGATGCCTTGTTCCACCACACCTCTGTACGTTTGTGCAACATTTGCACACACAAAGCAGTTGCTGAGTCTTCCCCGCCCCATGCCACCCTAGATAGCCACCTCCTTAACCATATTCCAATGTTTACCGTACCCCTGTGTGTTTCCAATATTTAATTTCACGAACATCACTATGTATATATTGCTGACTCGGCAGTATTCCACAATACACAGCTGTATTAAATTATATCAAAAACTCCCCCCCCCCCCCAAAAAAAAAAAAATAAAAAAAAAATGAAACATTAAATTATATGGAATGACGAGAGCTCTATAACATGTTAACTTGTAATGCAATGTAATCCGCCCGCCGTGATGTTAATATAATGGAGTAATTGGCCATCGTTCACTTTATTAATGTCATTATGATAAAATGCAGAGTGCTGGAAAATAAGGGTAATGCCATGTAAATGAGCTGGTGAATATGCGCCCGTGACGTGCCAGCCGCTCCGGACTACACCATGATTAATGCTGCGGATGCAGAAACATCACCAATTCTCTTTATGGAGCTTCTGGCATCAATTTGCTGCTATTCTGTGGTCTCTAATCATTGTGTAATACATTTATTCCGCTCGGTGTGACGGTTATTCTCATTATTTATACTGGGATTCTCCTAAATTACAGCTATTTCTTAACCCCGTCATAACCAGGGAACTATAATGTCTGTGCTCATGTAACACTGTGCAAGTTGAGGGATGGGATGGAACATGGCAGGCGGTGGTAACGGTATGGCTTATAAACTGGAGTGGTGGCTTCCTCTTGATGTCACCCCCAAGAAGTCATTTTGGGACTTGGTTCAACCAAAGGCAACATTTGTGACGGACATTGGTGCATATGGCAAACAGGAAGGTGAGGATGTGGATCATGGCAAAGAAAGCATCACAAGAAGGTCCTCATTTTGGTTGTGTAGTCCGATCATCTTTCATTTAGAATAGAAGGATCCCTTGTCAGGCTGAAGTTCCTTGGGTCCACCAGATAAAATGATGCTTGGGGTCCACTCTACAACAACCCCTAGGAAATACATTTTAAGGGTACTATGGTCTAATTCCTAGGGATTGTTGTAGAGTGGGTCCCAAAAATCATTCAAGAATTCTATGGTTTGAGTGTCTTCTGCTGGACCAATGGGTTTGATCTGGGCTCTGGTGGGCCAGTCCGACACAAGGATAGATCATAACCCGAGGAGGCCGCATTGTTTCATCACTCAATGTCTGGTTGGAGGAGGTTTTTGGTGAACATCACCATATTTAATTAAGTAGACGCTAAACATTTTTGCAACAATGTCATTCCAAATGTAACATTTTCTCCAACCATCTTGGCGATCTTTTATCACTAGTGATCTTTTCCTGCATTCACGGTCATTCAATCGACCACCGATCAAGATAACAGACTGTCGCCACTTAGATGGTTACAGAAAATCTTTAAAACAAAATTTTTTCGTTACTTATATTTTCAAAAATATTTCATTATTGATTTTTACATGTGAAAACCCCTGTTTTTTAATAGGTCATAGTGCATTGATCGACCATTGTAATACAAAGGGAGCAGTCACAGGACAACAATGTCGTTTGATGGGACATATTGAACCTAACCACTTGGTATAGTCCAATGCCTCACTAAAAGCTCATGCCAATATACATCCACAGAAGAGTGATACGCCCAACATTCCTTGGTATAAGGATGATGTTGCTTGGTGAAGCACAAGATCCAGATTTTTTGACTCTCTTTGTATATGGCACATAGATTACAATGAATTTGAGTATCGAAGATTTATCGAGCTAAAACATGAATTGCTTTTACCAAAGAGCATATGTACTGTAGAGATCTATTGAGCAGGTACTATGGGGCCCCTGAAGATGGACTTCATTGGTCCCTTCTCTTTTGCTACTTGCTGTATTCTCTGCATTGTGGCCCATTGAACCCTAGAAGAGGAGCAAACAAAAACCAGGCACTTCAGTCCTTGTGGTAAAACCAATAAGGGACCAATTCCATATTTTTCATGGGCCGCCCCCCTTCTATATAGGCAAGGAAAAGCTACATTTGCATCTACTATGGTATTAGTCTATAGTTGTTCTACAGCCTTTGGAAACTTTTCTTTGTAGTGTACAGACATTTTTGGACAATTTCTGAGCATATAATAACAAAGAACAAGAAATACATTTGTCATTCCGGCACAAATATCAGAGTTTCGTTCCACAGATTCTGCCCCGAGAGAGGCCAAAGACAAAGGATGTCTGACCTGTGAAGTCTCCTCTCATCTATATAGGAAGTCACTTACATGTGATAAAATGGCAGACACATCACGTCTCGGACATCTTTACCTTGTCTTATACTGATGTTCCTTAGTTACAGGGAACCTGAGCCGTTATCAATAGTGGTAATATGTGCAGGGTCTTACTATATAGGCCTCAATACATGGTTTGCTATCAGAGGAAAGCCCAAATCCGGTGACACTGGCCTGCAGTCACAGGTGACCTCTTATTATACACCCCTGTCTCTGTACCAGGAGACTAGCAGAAGGAAATTTGGTGTCATGGCACCCATTGTGTGCCCTGCCATTGTCATCCAGCCACCACCTTCACTTACAGTGTTACCATGAACAAGAAAGCTGGACTAATACAAGTTATAACCATATCGCCATATAGCCATAGAGATGAATCCAGTCTCTGCTTGGTATCGCGCAATGATCAGGTAAAGGCTGGTTACACACCACCGTGGGCCAGCCGGCATTGGTAACACACCCATGTTATCCGTGGTCCATCCATGCCTTGGCCTTCGCAACCCCATTCATTCAATGCTGCAAAACCAGCCAAAAATCGATCCTGTCCTGAGTTTTGCAGCCCGGATAGCACACTGACCCCCGCCATGGTCGTCTGCAAGGGGCCTTAGAGTATGGAGGCCTTGTGAAGTGCTTTATGCTGCTATAGAGGGACACCCTGCCCCCACTGCTGTTGTGATGATCTGACGGGCCATCTTATATGACAGTCAGTGCCCCTTGTATCACTACTAGGGGTGACCAATGGATCAGCGATATGTGCAGGACTTCCGGCCTCCATGTGTTGCTTCATCCTTTGCCTACACCCATCCAGGGTTCTGATCTTGTATCGACGCTACAGGCGGCCCAACAGGATATATTTAAGAACTTTTGATGTTTTTAATTTTCTATGTTATCTATATTTCTTTTAAATTCTAAAATTCTTATAATTTGAACTTACCACTAAGCCTAAAATAGTTTGAGTTCCTGACTCTAGGAGATGGCTGACTTCTATGGGAGAGTTTTCTATGACTATTCTGTGATCTTAGCTCAGGGGAGTAGATAGCTGTGACCTATTGTGAATGCCAAATTCTGTGTCTTATCTAAATCTACAGGATAACAGTTATCAGTGTGCTGTAAGTGACGTGGCTGCTGCAAAGATATCTCCTGCAGAAAATGGTGTGTCCGTATATTATTTGGCTTAGTGGTCAGAGTCAGAACTGCAGGGACTAAGAATTTTTAAAAAATATTGATAAACTCGGGAAAAAAAAAACAATTTTAAAAATGTATAATGTTTTGATTAAAAAAAAAAAATAGGTAATTTTCCCTTTTAATTATAATAGAGCTGGATCTGGTTTATTCTCTCATTACATAGACAAGTCTTAAAGAAATATTACATTACAATGCAGAGCTCGTTCCGTTTAGAGAGTCCCTGAGATCTTATTCAATACCGTACATGATCATTACATCATATTAAACATGGGCAAAGTCCGTGCTCCTTAGTTATACACAAACACCCTAAAGCACTTACTATGGAATATTAGTGTCGTGGGATCTGAGGGAATGGAAATGAGATCATTAGCCGCAGGTAATGTAGCCACAGGACGAGGATTTTTTATGATAACAAAATGTTATGGTAATTTTTCTTTGAAAAGACTAAAAGTGTAACCTAGAAAGATAATAATATAAAGAGCACAAAGGGTTTCAATGGGCCACATACAGGGGCACATCTTTTAGGAGGTGGAATAAACTAGGGGGCTTAATGTATTATTGCAATAAGTGGCTGCCTATAATTTGTTCACCTGTCCATGTGTCTGTACAGGTCAGCCTCTAGGCGGCGCTACACATAAGTAACTATGCTGAATAGAGATGAGCAAATAGTATTCGATCGAATACCTCGCTCCCATAGGAATGCGTGTAAGCGGCCGAACACCAAGGGGTTATACGCATCGAATATTCACTGCACTTAACCCCTTGGTGTCCGGCCGCTTACACGCATTCCTATGGGAGCGAGGTATTCAATGGAATACTATTTGCTCATCTCTAATGCTGAACAATGCCAGGACACTAGGACCAGCTTCCTGGCATTCTTCAGAAGCAGTTACATCTGTGCCCTGGTGGTGGCAGTAGAGGCCGGCCTGGACAAGAGTATGGATGGGGGAGTAAATGTTATTATTAGAGATGAGCGAGTAGTACTCGATCGAGTAGGTATTCGATCGAATACTACGGTATTCGAAATACTCGTACTCGATCGAGTACCACTCGCTATTGGAATGGAAAAGTTCGATGCAGAACCAGCATTGATTGGCCGAATGCTATACAGTCGGCCAATCAACGCTGGTTCTTCTCCTACCTTTAGAAGTCTTCTCTGTGCAGCGTCCCCGCGGCGTCTTCCGACTCTTCATTCACTCTGCCAGGCATCGGGCCTGGGCAGAGCCAACTGCGCATGCCCACTTGTAGGCGCTGCACGGAGAAGACTTCTCGGAGGATCCAGCCCGACCCTCACTCGTGGACTTGGTAAGTGTCATTTGATCGAACGTTGCCTACCCCTGAAACGAGCATTTTCCCCCCCATAGACTATAATAGGGTTCGATATTCGTTTCGAGTAGTCGAATATTGAGGGGCTACTCGAAACGAATATCGAACCTCGAACATTTTACTGTTCGCTCATCTCTAGTTATTACTACTGATTAAAAAAAATGCCACCCTCTGGCATTTATCCTGTTAACATATCACTTTGTGGGGGTCATATACTGTGGAGGGGAAAAATGGGGGTCATATACTATGGTGGGGACCAAAAAAGGGGTCCCATATTGTTGTAGGCAAAAAAGGGTCATATACTGTGTGGAGCCTAAAATGGGGGTTATAAATTATGACGTGGCCACAAAATGGGGTAACAATTTTACTTAGGGGGGTCCCAACTCATAACCAGGTTGGATATGTTTTTTGTTTTTTTTTTAGAGGGGGGAGGGGTGCCTTTATACCCCATTACATTGTATTTAGAACTATCAGACTGTTATTGTTTGTTTTATTTTGTTTTGTTTTTTTAGACAGAGAAAATTTTTCTTCTCAATCATCATTGTCCTATCTGTAACAGCAACAGGAAAGAAAAAAAGTGAAGAAGCTGAAACAAGCAGCCTTATACAAATCTTCTAGAGCACACGGGGTGCAGGGTTTTACTAATAGTATTTCCTTGTATTGTGGGGGAGAGCTGCTGCTTAAGTCAGATGCCTGACAGACAGATCCGATCTAAGGGTAACGGATAACGGGGAGACGACTGATCTCCATTCCTGATGGATTTAATAATAATAATAATAATAATAATAATAATAATAAATGTTATTTATATAGCGCCAACATATTCCGCAGCGCTGTACAATTTGTAGGGTTCAAGTACAGACAAAAAGATACATTACAAAGAAAGTCATTTCACACAATGGGACTGATGGATTTCTCACTTATTTGATTGAACAAGGAGATTAGATGGAGAGGAAAAGAGCACATCATTAGGGGATATTACTTAGGTGATAGGGTAATGACTACCAGCATAGTACTGGGAATCTCTAGACTCAAACATGTAAATGCAGCTTCAGAGGTGATGAGAATTTAAGGCAAGCAAAGATCATTTAACATTATATGTAAATGTATGTGTAATATCTGTTACTACTGGACATAACACACACAGGTAGAGGTAGTGCATAGCTTTGGCTTGTGATGGTTGAGTTGCTCAGAGATAAGTCCCTATCAGCGGGAAGATTTTTTCTGCCTTGCAGGACTCTATTACCAGTCCTGGGAATCAGGCTTGTATTGACTTTCTGTAATTGATTGCACTTTCTCTCCATTTCAGCATTTCACTAAGGTCTTGTTTATTCAGAGGAGATAGAATAAATGTTTGTTTAATGAAACCAAATGTCGTCTTGTTGCTGAGAAGCTTGTCACATGGGAACCCTGCGGCGGGCTATTAACAATTTACATCCGTGGAGATTACAATACAGAACACATATAATAAACCCCGAAAAATAACAGCAAATTGTCCTTATATTGTATATTATAAAATGTACTGTACCTATCCAACAGTAATATACTTCTTATACTCTTGTGAAGAGTGCAGTTGTGTGTGTAAGATATATATATATATATATATATATATATATATATATATATATATATATATATATATACAGGACAGACCAAAAGTTTAGACACACATTCTCATTCAAAGAGTTTTCTGTATTTTCATGGCTATGAAAATTGTAGATTCACACTGAAGGCATCAAAACTATGAATTAACACATGTGGAATTATATACTTAACAAAAAAGTGTGACACAACTGAAAATCTGTCTTATATTCTCGGTTCTTCACAGTAGCCACCTTTTGCTTTGATTCCTGATTTGCACACTCTTGGCATTCTCTTGATGAGCTTCAAGAGGTAGTCACTGGAAATGGTCTTCCAACAGTCTTGAAGGAGTTCCCAGAGATGCTTAGCCACTTGTTGGTCCTTTTGCCTTCTCAATTGGGTTCAGGTCTGGTGACTGTGGAGACCAGGTCATCTGGTGTAGCACCCCATCACTCTCCTTCTTGGTCAAATAGCCCTTACACAGCCTGGAGGTGTTTGGGGTCATTGTCCTGTTGATAAATGATGGTCCAACTAAACGCAAACCAGATGGAATAGCATGCTGCTGCAAGATGCTGTGGTAGCCATGCTGGTTCTGTATGCCTTCAATTTTGAATAAATCTCCAACAATGTCACCAGCAAAGCACCCCCCACCACCACCACCACCACCATCACACCTCCTCCTCCATGCTTCAGGGTGGGAACCAGGCATGTAGAGTCCATCCGTTCACCTTTTTCTGCGTCGCACAAAGACACAGTGGTTGGAACCAAAGTTCTCAAATTTGGACTCATCAGACCAAAGCACAGATTTCCACTGGTCTAATGTCCATTCCTGCAAGGAGTTTGTATGTTCTCTCCGTGGATTTCCTCCCATTCTACAAAGACATACCTAAATCCAAAAAAAAGTACATTGTGATCCCTAAATGGGGCTCACAATCTACATTTAAAAGGTTTTGTATACCTGTGTTACTGATACTGACTGATCTCAGATTTCAGCCGGTCAATCTTCTATTGGTTATCCACGCCCGCCGAATATAGTGACTAATTCTTTCCGCAGCCTGAGATACTGACTATACTTACTCTTCTTAACTGACAATCTCCTTAAGACGGATCTGATCTCCTCCTTGACATCCCCCCACCAGTCAGCCATGTAATCATAAAAGTCCACTCTTTCCAGTTGATTCAGTAAAAGAGGGCGAACACAATTTTGGACATGACCCTCGTCCAGTAGACTGGAGTTAAGTCTCCATAACCCCCTACCAGTGTCAGGACGCTTAGTGGTGCCCAAGCAGAAGTATAATGCCAGATGGTCAGAATATGGGACAGTTTTTTCCATTATCCCACTTATAACTTCTGTGGGTAATACAAAGGCCATGTCTATCCTACTACTCCTTCCAGCAGAACCGTAAGTAAACTTGGGCTTCCGACCACCCTGTGTGAACACATCACTTAGATTGGCTTGCTGAATGATACTGTTAAGGACCTTGGAGTCTCTGGCCACCGAACTGGCGGAGGACCTGTCACCCGATGATCTAGTGATGTTAAAGTCTCCCGCCAATACCACAGGTACAGAGGTGAATGGATATTGCTTCACCTCATTAAGTAACTGAATTCTTTCAGCCACTATCTGGGGGCCATAGATTTTTATGAAGCGGAGCCTCCTACCGTGGACTCCAGAACCAAACATCTACCCATATGTACCTCCGTAATCCTGTGTACAGTGACATCAGTGGTACTAAACAATATGGCTACCCCGGCATAAGGCTCCACAGTCAGTGACCAGTAAGAAGGACCGCCATTCCCTCTCAGCCTCATGCAGGTGCTCTAAAGTGGTCAAGCGTGTTTCCTGTAAGAATATGACATCTGCGATCAGGTATCTGAGGTGATCGTATACAGCTTGTCTCCTACTTCCTACTTTGATGCTATTCACATTGGTGGAACAAATTGTAAAAAAGAACCCAGTCATTATAACACAGCAGAAGAGGAATATAGTTGTGACCGCCATCATAAGTCAGAGTCTGAGTCCCCCTATCTACCACCAGTCTCCATGTCAGACTCTACTGAAGCCTCCACAGCAATGGGCTTCCGTTTTGTTGGGGGATGCCTTGTGTCTTCTTCACATTCCCCATCTATCCTTTGCAACTCTCTCTCGTAGTCACCATCTGACTCTGACAATACGTCATACCTGTTGGACAGGACCATCACTCCAGCTCCACTACTGACTGTTTTACTGGCTTTTTGGCCTGTGTTGTCGTCTTGCTCAGGCCTGCGAGAGGACGGGTCTTTTTTCCTCCGCTTGCCTTGTTTTACCTGACCATCTTCAGATACAGATGGCAATACAAGAGAGGCTGCCTGTGGCTGGTCCTGAGTCACCACCTCCATGTTACCCTGTGTGATGTCTAAGGGCTGGGGTTCTGGTGAAGTTTCATCTGACTCTTGTTGGACCTCCTGCCTGGTCAGTATTGTCCCTGACATCAGGGCCTCCTGCTCTAAGGCGTCTTCCACTGCCACCAATTCATCGTCAGGATATTCTTTACCAACATTGTGCCAGGCTTGTGGACAGTCCCTCTGTGGGTGACCCATCTGCCCGCATAGGTTGTAGCAGATGTTCTGGCAGTTGGTGCTGACATGGCCAAGCTCCCCGCACAGGCTGCACTTGACCACTGTACACACACTGGACATATGGTCAGTCTTACCACACTTAACACTTCCTGGGTTGACCAGGATAAAAGCAGACCCCTTTATCTCTGCCAATAAAGAAGAAGTTTGTCAGATGTGACGTAATGTTATAATGGTGCAGTTTCACCAGAACCTTCCATCCTCCAGTCCAGATACCATCAGTGTCTCTATTCTTGGTGAGGTCAGACATCAGGTCTCAATGTCTTCTGAGCCACACCACAATATCCTGGGGAGGAACAGATTCGTTCCAGAAAATGATGTTAACTGTGACAGTATCTGGCCTGGAGATAGGGATGAAAGTGAATTTACTCCAATCCACCATGTCCCTGAGATGGGTGTGATTCGCCCAGAACCGATCCAGAATAGCCATGAGTTTAAAGCTGACATCATAGCCCTGTCTGTCTGGTAGGTTTATAATGGTAAGGATGTCAGCCGACGTGAACTCCACCTGGTGACACAGGAGCTCCCTCACCACAAATCTGTCTGGGAGATCCTCCTTGGCCCCTCGGTGCTTGAACCTCACAACGTTCCTCCTCTTAAACGCCTGGCCAGTGTAGTGAACGCCAGAGGTGAAAGACAGAGCGCCACGTCTCCAGGCGTTCCTGGGAGGTTCCTGACAGGGCGCACTGCCAGGGTTATCAGGGCGAGGGTCTGCACTAGAGGGGTCTGTCGCACTTTGTGTACCCGATGTTAGTGGAACGAAAAAATCACACACATTATTCTGTATATTCTCCTGTCCCCCATCCACTTCTATGAAATCATCAGGTAGATCCATATCCCAAACAGATTGTGTATTATCTGCAGGCCCCTCAGGTACATCCACAGTGTCGTCACTGCACCCCAACATTAGAGCTGTGCTGTGTCAGCGCCTATATGGATGTATGTCCATTGTCCTGTACAGTCTCTGTTGGGACCTATGGTGCCTTTGCTGGTACATGGGCTAGACATTCCTGCTCAGGGTCGGCTGCAGGTTTTTGTGACTGTTCTTGTCTCAGTTTGTGTACTTCTCCCTTTGTGAATGAGAAGCTGGCAGGTTGGAGTATTGGCCGTGATACACGTTTGGGCTCATGTGGGGAAACTGACCGGGATTTAGTGCCAGAGGACCTGGACTTAGATTCAGAGTTCTGGTTTGTAAATCTCTCCTGGTTGGTATAGGTTTCAGCCAAGGGCCCCATCCTCTCCAGGACACCGTCCATCTCCTTCACTACCCTGGCCAGTTCTATGCTGAGTGCGTTCAGCTTAGTATCATATATGGCGGTGCTCTCTGGATGTGAGGTCTTTAGTGAATATACACAGTCTATCTGCAACATCTGCTTATGGTGCTATAACTCCCTCATTCTCCTCTGCCAGTTGTAGCTCCGGAGCTCGCCATGTCTGTTCCACCTGTTGTCCAGGTTTGGGCAGTTTCTCAGACACCTCAGCTGACTCCATCTGTTTCCCCATTCCTGGGTTAATGGTTTCTCTGCCGGCACCAGTAGCAGTTCTTGGACTCTGTTCACACTTTGCCGGATTTGGAGCAGTGGCAGGTTTACTAATACCTCGTGGTTTGACTGCAGGTTTTCCCACATCCACAGGCTTGCCAGGGTTTCTGCTGCTCCCACCAGCGGCCTGAGATCTGGTGCGGCCTGCACACGCCATACTGGAGACCATGTCTTGCTGCTGCAGGTTCTCCTGCAAGGTCTTATATCCAATTGATCTAGCCTGTCTTTCTATACCAATATTTTGCATTGTCAAAAGGCGTTAACTATATTATAAAATAAATCTCTATATTCCTTTGATCACAAAAAAGTGTGTGCAGCAAAATCTATTTTCTCCTGTAAGGTCTTGACCGGGATATTCCTATGTCATATGTGGTTAACTACAACACGTACACCCCTACCTCCCATATTAGGATCAGAATAACCTACTAACTAACCCTTGACCGAATAATAAGACACACAAAAAATAGGTACGATGGAATAAAAGCGTCCACAACAGCCAATTTATTGAATATTTTAACATATAAACAACAAAGCATTCTTAATGGAAGGTCTGGCAGGGCCCACCTAGGCAAGACTATTTGTACATACCGTCGATTAACCATGACCTTATTGCTGACTTTATACAACAAACCACAAACGCCTAAATTTTGGTAAAAGGTGGGTTGGCCACAGCGATTTTATTCTATATTAACATATTGTATACATTTGAAAAAAAATACTTTATGAAAGTAAACAAAACTAAACCCGGAAAAACCTCCATGCCCCGCCTTTCCTTCTTCCAATCTTCCTCCCGAATGTTACCGCTGTGGTACAGCGGACATGTAGGCCAATCTTCTTATCGCCAAGGGGCATGGAACATCCGCCGCTGTGACAACTGAAAAACAAAGAAAAAAACAGCCAGAAACCAGACAACAAACCAAACAACAAAAAACCACCGCAAGGGTAGGGTGGGCGGGGGTTCCTCTCACCATCAAGGACAAATGGCAGAAGGTGAGTCTCCGCACACGTACCCCTGTAATATACCGGAGACTCCCCTTCTCATTAACATACTCCGCTCCCCCCTCCCTCCCCTGGAAAGTTCCCGAACGGGGGGGGAGGGAGTGAGGGAGTGAGGTGAAAAGTTCAACTATACAGGAGTCTGCAAAACTTCTATTAACTAGGCCCAGGATGCAACTGACAAATAGTCTTTGCCCTTTTCCCTAGTCGCTTCAAGGGCGACTAGGCAGCACCATAAGAAACCTCCCAGCCGCATCGCACTGACAGGGGAGCAGACAAAATGTCCCGGTGCTGCCGTGAACTCCCACTTACACCTTGATACCTTTATTCTTGCGATAAACAAACATCTGCAGAGGTACCCTTCCATGGGTCCCCTGTATTTCACCGGAACTCCTTCTTAAAGACCTTCCTACCGCCAACACTATGCATGATACCTTATGCATGATAGTCCGCCCACACTTGCACAGCCGTCTCAACACCCTCCCGCAGGGCTAGAGTCCAGAGATCATACCCCACATCATTCAGGTGAACTCCATCTCGACTCATGTGGCCGCTCTGAGGCACTTCCAAATCATGATGGCGAACCACTATACCCCCATTTCGTGCTACAAAGGCTGAGACAGCGGTATTAACCTTACGCCTGGCCTTATTTAATTTGGAAACTGATCGAGCATGTCTCCAGGATAGCCTGGCGACAATGTCAGACCATACAACAATAATTCTAGGATACAAGGACCACACTCGCAACAAGTCATACTTAATATCTCTGATGAGTTCCCGGGAGGTCGGAACACCAAGATCGTTGCCTCTCAAGTGAACCACCAGGACATTAGGTGGGCGATTCAATTGAGAGTGAAAATGTAAGGAAGGCAACAACTCAGACCACATCATTCCTCTAACGCCTATCCATCTAACTAGAGCGTGAGTGCGTGGAAAACCTAGTTGCCTACCATTAGGTCTAACGGCAACTCTGATGGCCCCCCAGTGCACATAAGAGTGCCCCATTATCCAGATCAGGCATGGAACAGCATCTGGAAAAAACGTACACATAAGATAATGCAAGAACAATGATCAAATGGACTAGATAAAGTAACTGTCGAGAAAAGGAAGATTTATAACAACTGAGTGCGGACATACAGGCGATAACGCCTGGACGCCCATCGACCAATGCGCATGACTGCAGGTTCTGGCAAACCACACCTGGCAGCCTCAGTAGCTGCAGCTATACGGAAGGAATGGGAATTATAGTGACAAGGAGAAATATCCATACTGCGCAGGACCTTGTGGAAAAACTGCAGTAAACTGAAAAAGAGAGAGGGCTTTCCCTGACATGTGAATCAAAAAGGCCCCACTGCCGGTGGGCCGCATGGTCAAAAACTTCACAACCGCTGACACCGGACAAGAAAAGGCTCCTGGAACTGGGAACAAGCGTGCAACCATACCTCTACCCTCCTGATCTGTTTTGCTACGATGTATCCAGCAGGTAACACTGTCTCCACACACAGTGACATGCGACATTACCAAGCCATCATGAGAAGAACCAAAGGAACTAACAAGCTCACTGACTCTGAAGGCCCCAAAAAAAGCTAATGAAAAAGCCACAGTAAACAACTGAGCCTCATAAACAGAGCTACAGACGGAAGGCAGCTGAGGCAACATGGATTCCAGAAAGCTAAAGGATACCGGGTGTCTAACGTCCAGAGAAGGTGCAGAATGGCTGAAACCCAAAAGAGCCTGGCGCACGAGAAAATGCTTGGTGGTATCAACCAGCCCAAAGATTTTCAGCCAAAATGACAGTGCAGACATGCTCCTGCGGGCGACAGACTTGGACCTACCATCAGAAAAACAAGAGCCCAACCACGAAAGCAGTACAGAAAGTGGAGCACCCAAATGACAATCATGCCCTACCGGTGTACAAAAAGCTGACCATTCCTGCAAAGTACGTGAAAAAAAACACAAGGTCACACCGAGCAGACCAATGATAGTGTAGCAATTTTTGGTGACAGTTTGGTATATAGAAAAGAGGTAGTTCATAAACCAAATGGCCTCTCACCTGTTTGGGTTGTGACAAGAATGTTCACAACCAACGTGTAGAGTTTTTGCCACACCGGGCAGACAAAGCAGGTGGAGGGAGCAGCACGCCTTACATCTACCGGTTAGCCAATAGGAATCCGGGAGTCACGAGGAGGAAAAAGATATTGAGTGTTGACGGCGCTCTCTGGTCAAAAATGGATGATTTTTATTGGAGGGTAACAGGCACTTATGCCAAGTACGGACATACGTATTCCACGTAGAGGGGCAGAGAGAGCGACCAATCAGATTCAAAGCTGTCTGAACGCCAGATCCCAGAGGTGTCCCGGGCAGGGAATTCCATGAAGATCCGCCTCCGGCACCAAGGCCCGAAAGCGGTCGAACTGTAAGCGAGAAAGAGAATCCGCAACGGAATTAGAGACTCCTGGGACATGGCGTGCGGACAACCACACATTAAAAGACAGACATGTAAACACCAGGTGCCGCACGAGGCGAATGACTGGGAGAGAGGAGGCTGACAAACTGTTTAGCACATTCACAATAGAAAGATTGTCACACAAAAATCAAACACATTTGTTGCAAAACCGGGGACCCCACACTTCAAGTGCAGCCACAATTGGGAACAGTTCAAGCAATGTCAGGTTACGGCTGAGGTCAGCGTCTCTCCAGGAAATTGGCAATTCGCCGGCAAACCATTGGCCCTGAAAGCAGGCCCCAAAGCCAACACTGCCAGAGGCATCGGTATACAAGGAGAGGTCAGAATTCTCCTTCCATGCGTCCTGCCAAACGGATTTGCCATTATAATGAGAGAGAAAGGAAGACCACACCCGCAAGTCAGCCCTATGCTCAGCCGTGATACGTACAAAATGCGCTGGGCTAGCAATCCCAGCCGTCGACTGTGCCAAACGTCTGCAGAATATTCTCCCGATAGGGATGATTCTGCATGCGAAATTCAACTTACCAAGAACAGATTGCAATTGGCGCAACCTCACTTTTCTGTAGGTGCCCAATTGAACTACCTTCTTCCGCAAATCCTCTAGCTTGTCTAAAGGCAAACGACACTCCATGGCGACTGAGTCAATTTCAATACCCAAAAATTTAAGCTGAGTGGTCGGCCCCTCTGTTTTCTCCAGAGAAAGGGGTATGCCAAAACGGCGGGCTACTTGCTGCAAGGTAGATAAAAGGACCGAGCGCATAGCCGAACCTGCCGGACCAATACAGAGGAAGTCATCAAGGTAGTGTAAAATAGAATTCAACTTAGAATCATCTCTAACTACCCATTCAACAAAGGTGGCAAACCGCTCAAAATAAGAACAAGATATAGCACAGCCCATCGGGAGACACCTATCAACATAATAAGCACCCTCCCACTGAAAACCAAGCAAAAACAGACTGTCCGGGTGAATGGGGAGGAGGCGAAATGCAGACTCCACGTCCGCTTTGGCCATAAGGGCCCCTGGACCGCAGCGTCTCACCCAATCCACCATCCTGTCAAATGACACGTATGACACGGAGCACAACTCCTCATCAATACCGTCATTGACTGACAGCCCTTTTGGGAATGACAGGTGGTTGATTAGGCGAAATTTATTTGCCTCCTTTTTAGGCACGACACCTAAAGGGGAAATATGCAGATTAGGCAAAGGAGGGTCTGAAAAAGGTCCTGCAATACGACCAAGCAATCGTTCCTTAGACAATTTATCCGAAACTACCTCAGGGTGCAAACGAGCAGACTTTAAATTTTGACGACAAGGCACAGAAACAGAAACAACCGATGGAATAACAAAACCGTCCCTAAAGCCTGCTAACAAGAACTGAGCTGACAAACGATATGGGTATCTACTTAGGTAAGGAAGCATCGGTTCTAGAAGAACCGTCGTCCTGCCTTTTTGAAGCCGAGTCAGACTGCTTCGTCTTCTGTTTCCAAAAACAGTGGGATGCAGCATGAGACTCTCCGCAATGTGAACACTAATGTTTGAAGCGGCAAGTGCCACCGAAGCGGCATTGCCCCTCATTATATTGCCAGCAACACCCGGGACGTTGCACAGTTGCGGATGCCTGTCCTGTGGAGGACACCCCTGCACTGTACCGAAAAGGCTGAGTGGGCTATCTGGATACCACCATCAAACGCACCCACAAATTAATGTCTTTTTGATCCCACCAGATTGATGGGATTGATGGGCTCCCACCATAAATCTGATGGGCTTCAGCAATCGAATCTTGGGGCACCCTCTCACCTATAATAATAGCTAAAATGTTGAATGCCTGCGACCAATTGGAGAAAGTACGCGGGATCAAATGATACCGTCGTCTTTCTACCTCCTCTTTTTTGGATTCTGTCAATTTGACCCTGTCCAAATTAAATTTTTCCAGAGGCAAGAGAGAAAATATCTCAACGTATCCATCTCGCCATATTTTCTCTCGCACCTCCAGCTTCACATGAGCACCCAAAGGCCCATCAAAACACACATAAATCTCTCCCCTAGTGGCATCATCAAGCCGAATCAGGTCAACCGGCATCTCTGGCTGCGAAGCCCCCCCCTGAAACTAGTATTAACAAGAGGCCCTGAGGCCGGGACTGGGGGTGACATCACAGCAGGAGGAACTGAACCAGGAGCAACCCATGCTGTAGCAGGGGAAGGAGCAGTACTGACCGGAGAATAACTATCAATAATCCGGCGAACACAAGTAAACAAATCAGACAATGGGTCAGGGGAGGGGGAAGAATTCACTGAAGGGACAGGATGGTTCAGGGGGGAGGAAGCCCTAACCGTGAAGGAATAAGGGGATTGAGTAACTCAGCAGGCTGGCTCCTAGGGAGCGCTGAGGTAGCTGCCACGCCAGAGTCCTCTGGGTCTTGAAGGACGTTCCTGTAGTGCTCTTCATCCTCCCTGGCAGACGAAGGAGGTCCAGCTGGAACCCGGTGGGAGGATTGTTGGCTGCTGCGGACAGGTCTGCATCCATGCGGCTCCTGCAGGGGTGAATCCTGGAGCAAGGCCGCAGGCGACCGCGGGTCTTCATGCTGCTGTAGATGAGGCCCTCCGTCCTGGAAACGGCCTGCAGATCCAGAAGAGGAAGGAGGAGGAGTACCCCTGGAGGAGTCAACAGCCAGGGTCCTTCCAGAAGGCCGATTCCTGACCCTGCTGCGCTTCACTGCTGGAGCCTGGGAAGGAGGAGGGGAAGCGTCGGTAGTCCTGGACACACGAAGCTCCGCCTCTGCAGGCGGGGACGACGGCCGGCTTCTTCTGCTAGGCCCCGGCCTAGCTCTGGTAGTGGCAGCAGGCAGGGGCACAGGCGATGACGTCACACTGGTCCAGGAAGTGGGCGGAGCCTGCGGGAGCAGGCCAGAATCCTCATCCGAGGAAGCAGCAACATGACCCCGGGAAGGTGGATTCCGATGGCCCTCCGCTGCCCCATTACAGGAGGTCCGGGAACCAGAGGCAGCTGCAGGAGCCCATGAGGGGCTCCAGGCCCGGCGCTGACGAGAGGGAGATGCAGAAGGGCTGAGGCGTTGAGGAAGTCACGACTGCCTGCAGGGCTGAGGAGCAGCATGTGGAGGGGAGTCAGGCAAGGCTGAGAGCAGCATCTCCCACAGCCAAGCTGTCCCGTGGATAGCAGAGAGGCACCGCATGGATTCCTGGAGGATTTCAGCATCCGATGGAGAGGACATCTTGCTCTGCTGTCAAAAAACCCTAGGTAAGGAGTGACAAGGGGGGGGGGGGTGAGAAGAAAGGGAGTTAAATAGCCCCTATAACATAAACAAACACCCCCTGGCCTGAAAGTGAGTCTAAATAGACCCCAATTAACCAGAGGACATTAACCTCTGAGATGCTGCAGCACTTTTTGCACATTATGACAAGGCAATCCCTGTCATGCTGGGCCTCTGCTGAATTCTTGAGCTCCGGCCCTCACTATCTCTCTAGAGATGTTCTCCTCTGTCTGTGAGCTGGAGGGGTGCGCTGTGTACCTGGTGGATGTGCTGGGTTCTGCCTCACCTCCTGTACACACTGCTGGCTTAGTTTAGGAACTTTCTATCCAAAAATATAAAAACATCCAGCATGCCAAAGAAGTTGAATAAAATTTAACTTTTACTAAATCAACGTTAAAAAGTGATACAGAATGGATCCAAAATGTAAAACAAACAGTTAGCTTACGCGTTTCAGGACCGAACTCTGTCCCTTACTCATAGCATAACTAAAGAGCAACAAAGAACCCTTATAAATAATAGTTGAACCACACCTAACCGCCACAAAAGTGAACCCTATATGCATTCAATTCAATAATCAAACATAAAGAGAAATTCACACAATGCGGTAACAAGATATATACAAAAACGTAAACATAGATATTATAAATGCAAAAAACATTCAAAAATGAAAAACCTATGAATCACAATATCAAAATACATGAACATAAATTATACTATAAAGTCAAAAACACAATTCAACACCTGAAATTAACAGATAAATACACTTAGCACATCGTATATATCCCAAATAACCCTATTATAGTCCGACGTAGTCCTAATGGTATTGGAGAGCACTAACGTCTTATCCGTGAAGTGTTAGGTGTATACACTTCCCGTCATTTGGTAAAGTCACATGACTGAATTGAGCAAATAGAGAATAAGCAAGTGGATAGACAGCATGAATGGACAGTGTGAATGGAGAACGGAGATGCTACACGAGAACTTAGCGATTGTATTACGAATAGGCTGACAAACTAAATAAATACAAAATAATGAAAAAATAATAAATTGAAATAATAAACAAGAAAAATAAAGAATAAAAATAAAATGAAAAAAACAAATATATAAAAAAATAATAAAAACTGTACTAACGCAAACAAAAAAAAATTATGAAACTAAATAATTAAACAATCTACTAATACAAAAAACGAAATTAAATAATGTCAATAAATCAATGTAAGATCTTGTCTTATATTCAAACCAGATGATATCATCGTACCTAGCCTCCAAATCCAAAAAGCCTCTTGTTTCAATAAGAGATTTCTCCGATCTCCACCATGAATAGGAATAGGAACCTGGTCTATAACATAATACAATAAAAAAGAAGGATCTCCCCCATGGCAGGCAGAAAAATGTTTTGAGACATTCGACTGCAGTCTGCCAAGTGTTCCAATATTCTTACTTTTACTTGTCGCATCGTGCATCCTACATAAAGTAGATGACATATTGTGCATTCAATTACATAAACTACATAACTGCTACTGCAGTTGAAAAATTTGGATATTGCAAACGAAGATTTATTTTGTGAAGGACCAAAAGTCGCAGTTCTCTTGCAGAATTTACACACTGAACACCTCACCTGTCCACACTTAAAAAAGCCGACGCTCTTTAACCAGGTGGATTCTACGGTGGTATTAGAAATAAACATACTAGGAGACAGTACGTCACGTAATGATTCACCCCTACTAGGGACATACCGAATGCCATTATTTAGGATTTTACCAACTACAGGATTCGTTTCAAGTATCGGTAGATTTCTACTGAATTTGAACTATTTGATTAAATTGTAAACTGTAAGGTGTGGAAACGTATAAAGAAGAACCTGTATTTTTGGAAAAAAATCCTCTTATTGTGTAAGAGGGAATTACGATCTTTACAAGCTACAATGTGCTCAGCCCTTTTTAATGACCACAAGGGATATCCCCTATTCTTTAATCTAGTTGGTCACTTGTGATTGCAGAGCATAATCTTTATCTTCTGAACATGCACGTCTAGTACGGTAAAGTTCCCCTATGGGGATGGACTTAATTGTATGAGCAGGGTGACATCTGGAAGCCAACAAAGTTGAATTACCCGCAGTAGACTTGCGATACAAGGAAATCTGAATACTGGCCGTGGTGGCATCACCAACCAACTGTAAATCCAAAAACCAAATGTGTGTGATGAAAACTGTAAGTAAAACTTAAATTTAAATTATTAGTGTTAAAGGGGTATTCCCACGTCGCATACTCACCAGTCTTCACTGCTGTAAAATCTTCTTTCTTCCTGGTTTCTTGCATCATTTGGTGGGCGGGGTTTCACATGCAACCTGCCGTTTAGCTCCGCACCCAAATTAGTGTGTAGCTCCGCCCACCACGTAGCGTGATCCTATGGGGCGGCTGAAGGGCCTGTGATGTCATCAAAGGTCCTCAAAAAACACTATATGCACAATATTGTTCTATGAAGTACAGGCAGGAGCAACTCCATTCTGTGTTACATACAGAGACTGCCTGACTCTGCCATAATGAACACAATTGAATTAGCTAGCCTGATAACTGGGAGAACAGAAGAAATGAAAGCAGCTCCTCTCCTCTATCTGAGAGCAGGAAGCTAGGTCACGTGGTGCAGACACAGGAACAGCTAGATACACAGGCTCGCTCCCTGCACTTAGCCCCTCCTCCCTCCCCCCTGAGAGCAGCAGATACATCAAGGGCTGTGTCAACAATGAATTGAATAAGGTAAGATAGTGGACAAACAAAGCAGTTTTGTTGAAGCAATGTATTTAGGAAAAGTCTTACATCCACATTAACAAGCAGTATAGATAGGATCCTTGTGATGTGACAACCGCTTTAACATAATCCAAAAACATTGGTATGAGCGCTACATCCCCCCTCCAGATGATCAAAATGTCATCTATGTAGCGCCCATACCAATGTATAAAAGAAAATAGGGATTAGAGACTGCAAAAATATAGGACTCCTCCCACCACAACATAAAAAGATTGGCCAGTGAGGGGGAGAAGGGAGAACCCATGGGTGCCCCACAGGTTTGTAAAAAAAAATTGAGAATCAAACATAAAATAATTGTGTTTTAACAAAAACTCGACTACTTGCAAAATATACTCCCATAATTCGGGTAAATAAGAACTGTCAGGATACGGAGTCGCCGCGGTCTCCTTGCTGCGCGGCGTCTCCCTGGGAGACGTGTTAGGAGTTCTATTGGGTGTGCTTAGGTCATTAAGGGTTAATCTTTTCCTTGCCTTCAGTCTCCATGTCATTAGCCATCAGGTGTGTTCTCTGCTGCTATTTACACCCCACCCAGGCATGGATCCTTGCCAGCCATTCACTTTGTGTTTCCTGGTCCCCCTGCTCCTCAGTCTGATTCCCTGTCTGTTTGTATTCCATATGTTTCTTGGTTTTTATACCCGGCTTGTATTTTTGACTATCCCTTGTCTTTTGATTTGGTACCTTTTATTATATCTCCTGGCTCGACCTCTTGCTCGTCTGACCTCGCCTTCTCTTCTGTGTCTTGCTGGGACTTGTGGTCCTCCCTGGTTCCATGCTGTTAGTCTTTTGTTTTGCATTGCATTGACACTGTGCTTTCTGTTTAGGTGTGACCCCGTGACTCCAGTCCCTAGGACTTTCAGGGCCTCCTCTCCCCTTATCCTAGCCACTGGGATAGAAGCGTAAGGAGTCGTGGTAGGTGCACTTCAATTAGGAAGTGCATTGGTCTGCCTCATCTCAGATACTACAGCATAGTCATAGCCGCAGGGCCTACGACCCCTTTTGTCATTAGTTGCACAGTGTTGCTTTCCCAGCTGTGTCACTTTGCACTGCCTGACCCTGACTCCAATCCTTACAAGAACTATCGATATAAATGATAAGATAACGCCACCACGGCCAGATCGTGAGGTATACTAGAATATAAAGAAGTGACGTCACAGGAAAGCCAAGAGTCCGCAGGTCCCCAGGAAAAATTGGAAAACATTTTTAGCAACTCTTTGGAGTCCTTAATATAACCTGGGACCCTGCGGACAAGCGGCTGTAACAAATCATCTACTCAGAAACACAATTTCCCACTAAACGAACCTATACTAGCAATAATAGGGCGCAGTGGTGGAGGACACAATTGTTTATGCGTTTTGGGTAACCCATGAAATGTGGGGGTAATGGGATGTTGACGTTTAGATTCAGGAATAATCCCCAAACTAACTCCCTCTGTAACCAGATCATCTAAGGCTTTATAACACAATACAACAGGCTCGCTATCCAGTTTCCTATACGTCTTTGTGTCACTTAAAAGAGACATGCAGGCTTCTCTATGGTCACAGCTGTTCATAACCACTACCCTTCCCCCACTAATTTAATAACTATTTGTCGATTATCTGGAAGTTCATGTAATACTTGTCTTTCAGATTTAGTTAAATTGTGATGTAAAGTTTTGTCTTGTAAAGAATTTTTCAAAGCTTGTAAATCTTTTTCCACGTTATGCTGAAAAAGATTAAAGACAGTACTGCGGGATTTAAGGAACTTTCTGCCTTCCAACAGGACACACCATCTTGGAGTCTCCTTGTTGTCCTGGACGCTGCATAGCTGGGACACACTGGCTGCTGGCACTTCTTTCTTTACACTGCAAACTTCAACTTCACCACCATTCTTCCTTACACCGGCGCTACTCACATTCTGCAGGTTCTTTTTCTGAAGGATTACTTTGGGATTAACATCCCCATTAGAAGGAGATTGAGAGTTTTCTCCCAGTGTAGGCCTGGAAGCCTGGGCCTTGGTTGGGGAGCTTCTCACCCAGGGTGGCCTCGCACTGGGCTATCTCCAGGCGTCAGGAGACTCAGGAGAGCTACAGAAACACGTCCTCACACCTAGGAGGCAGTATTATAGTAGTTATATTCTTGTACATAGGAGCAGTATTATAGTAGTTATATTCTTGTACATAGGAGCAGTATTACAGTAGTTATATTCTTGTACATAGGAGCAGTATTATAGTAGTTATATTCTTGTACATAGGGGGCAGTATTATAGTAGTTATATTCTTGTACATAGGAGCAGTATTATAGTAGTTATATTCTTGTACATAGGAGCAGTATTATAGTAGTTATATTCTTGTACATAGTTGCAGTATTATAGTAGTTATATTCTTGTACATAGGGGGCAGTATTATAGTAGTTATATTCTAGTACATAGGAGCAGTATTATAGTAGTAATATTCTTGTACATAGGACCAGTATTATAGTAGTTATATTCTTGTACATAGGAGGTAGTATTATAGTAGTTATATTCTTGTACATAGGGGGCAGTATTATAGTAGTTATATTCTTGTACATAGGAGGTAGTATTATAGTAGTTATATTCTTGTACATAGGAGCAGTATTATAGTAGTTATATTCTTGTACATAGGAGGTAGTATTATAGTAGTTCTATTATTGTACATAGGGGGCAGTATTATAGTAGTTATATTCTTGTACATAGGAGTAGTATTATAGTAGTTATATTCTTGTACATAGGAGGTAGTATTATAGTAGTTATATTCTTGTACATAGGAGGTAGTATTATAGTAGTTATATTCTTGTACATAGGAGCAGTATTATAGTAGTTATATTCTTGTACATAGGAGGTAGTATTATAGTAGTTCTATTATTGTACATAGGGGGCAGTATTATAGTAGTTATATTCTTGTACATAGGAGTAGTATTATAGTAGTTATATTCTTGTACATAGGAGGTAGTATTATAGTAGTTATATTCTTGTACATAGGGGCAGTATTATAGTAGTTATATTCTTGTACATAGGAGGTAGCATTATAGTAGTTATAGTCTTGTACATAGGGGCAGTATTATAGTAGTTATATTTTTGTACATAGGAGTAGTATTATAGTAGTTATATTATTGTACATAGGAGGTAGTATAGTAGTTATATTCTTGTACATAGGGGCAGTATTATAGTAATTATATTCTTGTACATAGGAGTAGTATTATAGTAGTTATATTCTTGTACATAGGAGCAGTATTATAGTAGTTATATTCTTGTACATAGGAGGCAGTATTATAGTAGTTATATTCTTGTACATAGGAGCAGTATTATAGTAGTTATATTCTTCTACATAGGAGACAGTATTATAGTAGTTATATTCTTTTACATAGGAGCAGTATTATAGTAGTTATATTCTTCTATATAGGAGGTAGCATTATAGTAGTTATATTCTTGTACATAGGGGCAGTATTATAGTAGTTATATTCTTGTACATAGGAGTAGTATTATAGTAGTTATATTATTGTACATAGGAGGTAGTATTATAGTAGTTCTATTCTTGTACATAGGAGGTAGTATTATAGTAGTTCTATTCTTGTACATAGGGGCAGTATTATAGTAGTTCTATTCTTGTACATAGGGAGCAGTATTATAGTAGTTATATTCTTGTACATAGGAGCAGTATTATAGTAGTTATATTCTTGTACATAGGAGGCAGTATTATAGTAGTTCTATTCTTGTACATAGGGAGCAGTATTATAGTAGTTCTATTCTTGTACATAGGAGGTAGTATTATAGTAGTTATATTCTTGTATATAGGATACAATTTTTATTGATAAAAAATACACAACAAATATAACATTACATTCCAGCAGAATTAACAACTAATGATGATATAACATAAAAGTAAAAGTATAAAAAGTAAGAATGATAACTTTAACTTAAGGAGTACATTACTGGAAGACAAGGAGAAAGAAAAAAAAAATCAATCAACAAACTCAATTTAATAGAGTAATATGACCATACTGTACATCACTCCATATATACAGTTCTCTATAACTTTGCATTTCTAGGATTTCTCCTGAGCTCAAGTATCCGAACAAGTATTAATACCAGAAACAGAGAGATGGGCCCCTTTGTCATAGATCAGAGTCAGAGCTCTCCTGGTGACCCGCTGTTTCCATGTCTGATTCGGACTGCACCTCATCTTGGTGGGGTCTCCTTTTATTGGGAGGATCGCCCTCTGGCTCATCATCATACTCTTCCATCAATTGTTTAATCTTTGTCTATTTCTGCTTCTCCGTCTGACTCTGATAAGATACTAAACCTGTTTGCTGTTGCAGTGACATCGCCCGTTCTATCTACTCTCGTCTTTGTAGGCTTTTCTACAGTGGTCCACTCACCCTCAGGCTTACGGCTGGCTTTATCCTTCTTCCTCCGTTTATTATTGTTGGATGATCGGGCAAGAGAAGAGACGACCACTGAGGGTTGTACAACCTGCTCGACAACCTCCATGGTCGTCTCAATGGGACCTGACTCGGCCTGGTCTTGGGTGGTATCACCTGTATCTGGTTGAGGCTCCGCCTCAGTGACTACTGACCCTGACAACAGCGCCTCCTCCTCCTCCTGTATGTCATCAGCCGCTGCCAGCAAGTCCTCATCAGGGCTGTCCTTACAGATGTTATGCCAGGCATCAGGACAGTCTCTGTGGGGGTGACCGATCCTACCGCACAGGTTACACCTAATGTTTTGGCATGTGGCACTCGCGTGGCCCATTTCATTACATAGGCTACACTTTACCATGGTGCATACACTGGCCACATGGCCTTCCCACACTTGAAGCACCGGCGAGGCTGACCCGCATAGAAGTCCCGCTGACCCGCCTTTTTCTCGTCCTATAAAGAATGAATTGGGCAGATGTTGAGTTATGTTGTTCTGCTGACGCAACTTAACCAGGACCCTCCAACCACCGGTCCAGACCCCGTCTTCATCCCTGTTCTTAGTAAGATCGGACATGAGGTCACAATGCCTCCTGAGCCAGATGACAATGTCCTGAGGGGGAACGGCTTCATTCTAAAATACAATAGTGACAGAAGCTGTATCTGGCCTAGAGATGGGGATGAAACTGAACTTATCCCAACCTTCAGTATCTCTCAACCTGGTCAGATTAGCCCAGAAATGGTCCAGATCAGACATCAGCTTAAAACTAACATCGTACTAGCATCTTACCCCTGGCGGTCAGGAAGGTTTATGACGGCCAAGATATCAGTCGGCACAAAGCCCATCTGGGTACATAGGAGCTCTCTGACCACAAACCTTCTATCAGGCAGATCCTCCTTGGCACCTCCTTGCCTAAACCTGACTACATTCCTCCTCCTGAAAGCCTGGCCTGTATAATTTGAGTTTGATGTAAAAGATGGAGCATCGCGGCTCCAGGCATTCCCTGAGGAGGTACGGCCAGATCCGCCATCTTGGCGTGTTTGTGGGCGCTGTGTGGGCTGCTGAGCACCTGTACTATGTGGTTCTGCTACTGCGCGAGTATCTAGAGGGGGAAAGTCCTGTACATTGGACTGTCCTGTGTCCACCCCACCATCAACCTCTATGTCTGTAATATCACCAGACTCCAGAGACTGGACTGCAGAGGGGTCTGACGCCATAGATAGTGAAGGATCCCCCCGAGAAACACCTTCCCCTGCTGGGCCATTATTACATACAGGATTATCCATAATATCAGGCACATTAGTCAGACAATCAGCGGCAGCAGAGTCCTGCACAGCAGAGTCCACATTAATATTACAGTCAGTGGCAGCAGAGTCCTGCACAGCAGAGTCCACATTAATATTACAGTCAGTGGCAGCAGAGTCCTGCACAGCAAAGTCCACATTACTATTACAGTCAGCGGCAGCGGAGTCCTGCACAGCAGAGTCCAGACTGTCCCACGCACTTACAACCTGTAACCAGTGGCGGATCCAGGCTTTGCAGGGCCCTGGGCAATTGACTTTGGCGGGGCCCTACTTACCGGGGGGTCTGGGGGTCCCCCCCAGGATTTTTTTTAAAACATTAGCCCAAAAAATGCATTTTTGAGGTGTTTTTTTTTAACTAGTTAGCTGTGCTTGCACACCTTATAAAACTGACCTTATTTGTATACTATTAGCTGCATTGGGAGCGTGCACGCAAGGCCAGTGGCATAGAAGCACCACCAAGCCTCGTGCTTGTAACCTATACCTCCCTTTTGAAGATAAGAAAGAGGGAGAAAATGTGCGGCGCGCTGTGCGCGCCACAGCAAACTTGGCTCCGCCCACTTTTATGTTGACTCCGCCCATTCTCATTCATTTTTCATGTGCTCCCACACAGTATAATCCCCTACAGTAACCCGTAAATTATATGTCCCCCCTCCATCTCTCCCCCAGTTTCATATACACCCTTCATCTGCCCCTAGTTTCATGTCCCCCCCCTCCATCTCTGTCCCCAGTTTCATGTCCCCCCGTTTCTGCCCAGTTTCATGCCCCCTTCATCTGCCCCAGTGTCATGCTGTTCTCTCTCCCTTCATCTGCCTCAGTGTCATGCTGTTCTCCCCCCCTTCATCTGCCCCAGTGTCATGCTGTTCTCTCCCCCTTCATCTGCCCCAGTGTCATGCCGTTCTCCCCCCTCCCCCTTCATCTGCCCCCAGTTTCATGGGCCCCCTATATTATGTTCCATTTCAATGTTTAACACACAAAAAAAAAACACACTCTCCTTCCCTCGCTCCCCCGCCGCTCTCTCCGCAGTCTCACTCATACACATATTGTAGGCGCGATGTGACGTCATGACATCGCGGCTACAAATGCCGGAGCGCAGCATTAACGCAGGAGCTGAACTTTGTCAGCTCCTGCTTTAAACGCCTATGTATTCAGCTCATCGCCGATGAGTTAAAATCGGGACATACCTCCCGCCAACCAGGACCATTTTGTTAGGTCCGGGCCGCCCGGCTCTGGATCCGCCCCTGTGTAATACCACCCATTTATGAGGACATGACTGGTCTAGGTATAGGACACATATAGGACCTGCTCCATAATTTGCAGCTCTTCAATGTGGCCCTAACACACAACCGCAAAAACAATGGCCATGTGTACTGGGCCCATTGAAATATAATAGTACAAACTTTTATCCACAATTGAGGATGACGCTAGGTTCACACCTGCATTCGGGTCTCCGTTCTGTGGTTTCCGTCTTCTGCATGAAAGAAGACAGAAACCACAGACCGGGTCCGGCCGTGAGCATTTTATGCTCTCCGCCGCGAAACCGTTTTTTTAATCCGGACACAGAGTACTGCATATCTGACTCTGTGTCCGGATTTAAAAAAACGGTTTCGCGGTGGAGAGCATAAAATGCTCACTGCCGCTCACGGCCGGACAGCTTTCTCACCCATTCAAATGAAAGACTCCTGCAGGTTTCCGTCTCCTGCCTCTGTTTTTTTTTTTTTTTTTTTTAAATGTAGATTGTGAGTGCCACATAGAGCTCACATAGAGCTCCCTATCAGTATGTCTTTTTGGAATATGGGATGGAAATCTATGCAAACACGGGGAGAACATACAAGCTCCTTGCAGATGGTTTTATGCCCTTGGCGGGATTTGAACACCAGGACTCCAGTGCTGCAAGGCTGCAGTGCTAACCACTGAGCCACCGTGTGGCCCCCTCCTGCCTCTGTTTTATGCAGGAAACGGAAACCTGCAGAACGGAGACCGGGCGCAGATGTGAACGAGCCCTAAAAAGTACAGTCATGTGCATTACAGCTTAGTAACTCCTTGTGCCTCATATTAATAGCAATTAACCCCATCATATCTCTCACATTAACCCCCTGTGTGCCTCACATAAGAGTTACTGATATGTGAGAGACATGGAGGTAATAATGAAGTATCTTCATGATTAGTACCCCATATATCTCACACATCAGTAACCCTTATGGTGAAGTACACAGGGGGTTAATGTAAGGGACATGATGGGGTTAACTGCTATTAATATGAGGCACAAGGAGTTACTAAAACTAAATGAATAACTCCAAATGCCTGACATTAATAGGCATAGTAAGTGTAACCCCCTCCCCCCTCCAGCCTGTACCTGTGTGTTCCTTCTTTACTTTCAGTTTGCTGAAGCTTCCTCTTCTCCCTCTCACGTGTGCAGGACGGCAGGGATCTTCTGTAGAGCGATAAGCTCCGCCTCCTGGGCTCTCCTCACCCTCTCATTGGTTGACAGAGGGCAGCCAGAGAAGGGGGGTGAGGAGGAGCTTCCTGACAGCGCTGAGTGGAGCTTCCTGGATCTATAGCTGCAGCTCCCTGCGCTGGCTGCTCTACTCTGTTAGCCGCTGCAGTTCCCTGCGCTGGCTGCTCTACTCTGTTAGCCGCTGCAGTGCTGGGGCCCTCGGCAATTGCCCTGCCGACCGACCCAACCTGCATTTTGTTAGGTGCGGGCACTGCCGCAGGGCCCCGCTAGGTTGCCCGGCTTGCCCGGCCCTGGATCCGCCCCTGCCTGTAACCCCGAATATGCTACTCCCCCAGTACCTTCAGGTAAGAGTCCATAGTCCTGCTGCAATGACTTGTCTCCTGGGACTTGCGGTGTCTGCACAGCTGCTACTTCATTACCATTAGGCAGGGGTCCATGACCTGGTTGCAAAGTGCTGGTTGCTGGGACTTGTGGTGCCTTGCTGAGAATTGCTGCAGGTTCTTGCTGTTGCTTAACACTGGCCATTTTCCCGTACAAATTCCCTTCTTTAAAAGGGAAACTTGCTGGCTGCAGAACCGGTTTTACATGGGACTGCTGGCTGCCACCTTGAGAGGGTTCAGACCCAGCTTTGGCACAAGGTGATGGTGAATTCTGGTATTCCTGGAACTGCTGCTGGTTCCTGTATGATTCTCCCACCGGTCCTATTTGCTCCAGTACAGTTTCGGTCTCCCGTACGTTCTCGGCGAGCTCTTTCGCCAGTTCGCTCAGCTTCCTGTCCAGTAACACTAGTTTCTCAGGGCATGCAGACTTTTTTAGATTATAGGCACATTCAATCCGTCTCTGCAGATATATTTTACTTGCCTTTAATGTCTCCAGTCTCCTGACCAGTGCTGGGATCTCGTCTGCCAGGCGCAGTTCTGGTGCTCGCTCAGTAGCTGTGACAGTCTGTACATTGTTGGAGAGCTTTGCAGGCTGGTTACCCACAGTATGGCTTCTGGTTGGTGTAGCCTGTGACTTCTGAAATGCTACGGCTGTTGTCACTGCCATGGGCCCTCAATCTCCAGACTGGGGACTATGTCCCAGTTTATTTCCAGTGAACGTACTGCTGGTACCTTGAAGCTTCCCTGCTGGTCTCCCTTTGATACCCTCCACTGCCTTCATTACATTTTTGTAGTTGCTGCTCCCAGATCTCGTCCGCTCAGACCGTACCAATACAGACTGCTGCATGTTCTCCTGCATGGTCTGCTTCTCCAGGGACGTTCTCCTCTGTCTGCAGGAGGGTGGGGTGGACTGGACACCTGCAACCTGCAATGCAGTCTGCACAGGCTGCAAAGTTCGCTTCTTACATTCAACCATTCTGCTTGGTTGTTGCACCGTACTACTGCTTGCTTCTGTTACTTCTTTCTTTACAGCTTTCTTCCCAACTTGGCTCGCTGCACTAGGACTGCTGACACACTGGACACGATTCCCATTACCGGAGACTTTAGGATTTTCATAGATTTTTTTAGTTGTCTGGGAATTGCTTCCCAGAGAAGGCCTTGGAGCCTGGGCCTTGGCAGGGGAACGTCCCGAACCAGGGTGGCCCCGCCCTGGGCTTTCTCCAGACATCAGGAGACTCAGGAGAGTATTATAGTATTATAGTAGTTATATTCTTGTACATAGGAGCCAGTATTATAGTAGTTATATACTTGTACATAGAAGCAGTATTATAGTAGTTATATTCTTGTACATAGGAGGTAGTATTATAGTAGTTATATTCTTGTACATAGGAGCAGTATTATAGTAGTTATATTCTTGTACATAGAAGGCAGTATTATAGTAGTTATATTCTTGTACATAGGAGCAGTATTATAGTAGTTATATTCTTGTACATAGGAGCAGTATTATAGTAGTTATATTCTTGTACAGAGGAGTAGTATTATAGTAGTTATATTCTTGTACATAAGAGCCAGTATTATAGTAGTTATATACTTGTACATAGAAGCAGTATTATAGTAGTTATATTCTTGTACATAGGAGGTAGTATTATAGTAGTTATATTCTTGTACATAGGAGCAGTATTATAGTAGTTATATTCTTGTACATAGAAGGCAGTATTATAGTAGTTATATTCTTGTACATAGGAGCAGTATTATAGTAGTTATATTCTTGTACATAGGAGCAGTATTATAGTAGTTATATTCTTGTACATAGGAGTAGTATTATAGTAGTTATATTCTTGTACATAGAAGGCAGTATTATAGTAGTTATATTCTTGTACATAGGAGTAGTATTATAGTAGTTATATTCTTGTACATAGGAGCAGTATTATAGTAGTTATATTCTTGTACATAGAAGGCAGTATTATAGTAGTTATATTCTTGTACATAGGAGTAGTATTATAGTAGTTATATTCTTGTACATAGGAGCAGTATTATAGTAGTTATATTCTTGTACATAGGAGCAGTATTATAGTAGTTATATTCTTGTACATAGGAGTAGTATTATAGTAGTTATATTCTTGTACATAGAAGGCAGTATTATAGTAGTTATATTCTTGTACATAGGAGTAGTATTATAGTAGTTATATTCTTGTACATAGGAGCAGTATTATAGTAGTTATATTCTTGTACATAGGAGGTAGTATTATAGCAGTTATATTCTTGTACATAGGAGCAGTATTATAGTAGTTATATTCTTGTACATAGGAGCAGTATTATAGTAGTTATATTCTTGTACATAGGAGCAGTATTATAGTAGTTATATTCTTGTACATAGGAGTAGTATTATAGTAGTTATATTCTTGTACATAGGAGTAGTATTATAGTAGTTATATTCTTGTACATAGGAGTAGTATTATAGTAGTTATATTCTTGTACATAGAAGGCAGTATTATAGTAGTTATATTCTTGTACATAGGAGTAGTATTATAGTAGTTATATTCTTGTACATAGGAGCAGTATTATAGTAGTTATATTCTTGTACATAGGAGCAGTATTATAGTAGTTATATTCTTGTACATAGAAGGCAGTATTATAGTAGTTATATTCTTGTACATTGGAGCAGTATTATAGTAGTTATATTCTTGTATATAGGAGCAGAATTATAGTAGTTATATTCTTGTACATAGGAGCAGTATTATAGTAGTTATATTCTTGTACATAGGAGCAGTATTATAGTAGTTATATTCTTATACATAGGAGCAGTATTATAGTAGTTATATTCTTGTACATAGGGGCAGTATTATAGTAGTTATATTCTTGTACATAGGAGTAGTATTATAGTAGTTATATTCTTGTACATAGGGGCAGTATTATGGTAGTTATATTCTTATACATAGAAGCAGTATTATAGTATTTATATTCTTGTACATAGGGGGCTGTTTTATATTATTCACATTCTTGTTCATGAAGACAATATCATAGTGATTGTTTTAGTTTTAAGTCCATGTGGACTTAAGTCCAATGATCAACCTGGTTACAGTTATTGCTCCTTTAGGCAGTATGTGGCATTTACTTCTCCTCTACTGTTGATATGGATGTTATGTAATTTTTTGGAGCCCTGTAACTAATGTTGCAGGTTTTTTTTATCCATACGAAATCATTCAAACCAACATGCTATAATAGAGGACATCTGTTAGGGGACAAATACTTTTGCTATTTGTCATGTACATGGAAAATGACAATCTTACTAAATTCAATATGAATGCTGTGCCATTCTGAGAATTGGTATCCTGGCATCACATGAAAGAAAAACCTGTGTGGGGGCAGCCTGGAAACTGGAAGCAAGGCAAATTGATTGCTCAGTAACATCATGTTCTTTCCTAGTGCCTGTGATGTGTGGCCACGCCAGGTCTAGCTGCCCAGCGCTGGCACAGTTTCATTAAAATATCCAAAAATAAGCCTCATGAATATGTAACAGGGAGTACGTGGAAGTAATATTCATGTATGCAAGTGTGAAATAACCTTTACAATAGGATAGGTGATTTCTGCAGATGCAAATGTTATCAGAGTGTAGTATGTGGCTAATAGGGCGCTGTTTATGTCTGGTTCTATTATGGGAAACTGGAAAGGACTGGATTATGAAGGGGACTCATGATAATGCCAGGGTATTGTATATATGGCTCTATTTGAGGCAGACAACTAATGCACGTTCCTTGGTAGTTGGTGTTACGAGGCCACAAAAAATTACCTTTATGAATGGGGTAGTAGAAATGAGCCTTTGCCACGAAGATACACTGTATATATAATATGACAAAACTGAGGGGCCAGTGCCTGTTACTCTCATCTTTTGCGTTTTTCACTATTGACTGGTACTTGAAAGGGTACCTAAGTTTTCATAAAAATGTGAAAAATCTGCATGGTCCTGATGGGCAATAAATGTTGTCTGCATAAGTGTTAGCATATGGTGTGCTCTGAGTTTTCTGCTGCTAATAGCCGCATTATTGCAGCAGTACATCTTCCATTTTTCTCTGAAGCAAGGGGAATGTACGATCCATTACTACTACTACTATTTTCTTTAAATCTAATTCTGCCAGGAGTAACTGTAAAATAGCAAACATATAGCTTAGAAAGCCCAAGCGACCTTAATATAGGAGATCCAGGGACAATGGACTGCAAATCCTGGGTGTTATGCAGCTAAACACATCCATGACACAGAAGAAGAGAAATCTAAGAACAATTGGTAAAACTGCTAGCTGTCCGCAATAACAAGCAGCTTGTCAGAGGTGCATAGACTGTCCTTACACTCTCTGTGAGCTTTGAGAAGCTGCAGACTCCTCTATGTGCAATGTACCAGTGGGGAAAGTCATGTATAGAAAAGCAGAGTCTGTCAAGAGAGATCTGTCCCTTTCCCCTTCTATTTCCTGTATTTCCATCTTGAGCTGGTTGGTTTCTAAAGATGGACATTTCCTAGTAGCAGGGAGTGAACAGCAAATTAACCTAGTGGCAGAAACTTTAGTGAAGTTTTTCCCTACCCCCCAACCATCCCGGATTCTGGATCCTGTCCAGTGGTCTCAGTCGGCAGGAGGTATGTCCCAGATTCAACTCCTCTGCATCCGAAGAGGATGCCCAATATAGGGCTCACAATCTACATGTCTTTGGAGTGTTGGAGGAGACCAGATGAAACCAATACAAACACAGGAAGAACAGCACTGCCCCTTTAAAAAAACACCCAAGACTTACCAAGCCATGAGGGCGTCCCATAATCTTCTATAATACTGCAATATGTTATCTTGGTCTTCTGCAGAGCTTGTATTTCTGCAGATTCCTATAGTAAAACCAATTCTATTTATTGCAATCTCTATTAGTGTGCATATTGAGTGGAAATGAGGACACGAGCAGCAGAGCGGCCAAGTGTAAAGATAAGTCACTTATGATCGCTGGAGACTCTGTGACAACACAATATCTCATCACATCAAGAACCATCCAACACGTCTAATGGAAATCCTATCATCTGCTTAAATGCTGCAAATTGAAACTCCCTGTTGCCGCAATAAAGACGATAGAGACGAACAGCAATTATTTTGCCTGAATTGGCGTCACAAGGACTTAAAATTCACTTACTGCCATGTAATATTATTTAGTGATTTTATTTCTGTGTGCATTGTGTTGTATTGAGGGTGTTGGGAGTCACATCCACACCAATCTGATACTGATGACCATTGTAACGGTAGATAAGATTCATAGATTGGATTTATAGATTAGTATTCATAGTAAGATACAATTTATAAATAGATATTGACTATAGCAGTAATGCAGGTTTTGATTCATATACTTAATACTTGCATATGTCTTAGCGCCTTCCTATATAGTTCTGTTGCATTTTATTGTGTTACTTTGCATTGCAGCCATGGCAGCATGCACCTGCATACTTTTAATATGGAGGTCCTGTCTGACTTTTTGCATTGTACATGGGGGGCTGTAGCTTACTCCATGTTGGATCGTCACTCATTCCATTTATTTTAATTAGAATAGAGTAAATCTGGATCCTACTTGGCCTGCGTTCACTTTTTGGGGTCTAAACTCAGGCCCAATAGAGGTATTTCTGTATAGTGTAGGTTCCCATCTAATTGCAGATGGGCTCTCACAATTTGATCAAATGGTGCACCAAGAACCTCATATTTATATAGATAGATGACTATAGCAGTTATGTAGTTTAAGCTTCTTATATTTCATGTAAGGAAATGTCAGCAGAAAATTACATATTTTGGGCCACATGGTGGCTCAGTGGTTAGCACTGCAGCCTTGCAGCGCTGAAGTCCTGGTGTTCAAATCCTGCCAAGGGCAAAAAACCATCTGCAAGGAGTTTGTATGTTCTCCCCATGTTTGCATGGATTTCCATCCCATATTCCAAAGACATACTGATAGGGAAAAATGTACATTGTGAGCTCTATGTGGGGCTCACAATCTACATTTAAAGAAAAAAAAAAATTACATATTTTAATCATATTTTATGTTACATTTTTTTAAACAATTTTTGATAGTATTTAAGAGTTTAAAATATAACATTCTGTGGCTCTGATTTTGACCACTAGGCTAAATTATATGCTGAGACCTCCCCTTTTCTATTGCAGTAGCCTCCGCACGTTGATTACAGAATGTTCCAGTCACAATAGGTCATTTCACAGCTTATCTACCCTTAACCCTCCCCTGTTCAATGACCTCTACAGAGTCACAGAGCATGCCTAGGAAACTCTCCCATAGAAGTCAACAGGGTCTGTTCCAGACCACCGTGTCTATGACCAATGGCCTATCTTCAGGAGACAGGAAGTCAAAAACTATTTTAGGCTTAGTGGCAAGAGTTATAATAGCTACGTTCACATGGAGTTTTTTGGTCAGGAAACTGACTCAAATTCCTCCTCCAAAAAAACGCCTCACCATATAGTCCTATGGTGAGGCGTTTTTAGGAAGAGGAATTTGAGTCAGTTTCCTGATCAAATTCCTGACCAAAAAACTCAGTGTTAACGCAGCAGAATTGAGGTATTTTCAGGATTTTATTTAATGCCATAAATGTCTATAGATGTGAGGTACGGGCCCCACCTACCTCTAAAATGAACCCCCTCCATTTTCCATGTGCCTGTTTTTGTAACACCCATTCATTTCTTTGGGAGTTATGGAAACCGTGCAGTCCATAGAGCTATGCTGTATCTGTAAGTCCATCCATCCAGACTACACTGTCAGCAAGGTGACAGCAAGGAAAGAACTGGCGGACGCAACCAGGGGCTGGGCTGCTTTGGAATTTTTTAGATGGATGGATGGATAGATAGAATTCATAGACATAGACAGAGAGGATCTCTATAGGGAGCAGATGTGTATATATATATTTATATATATACCATTTCTGTAGTTTGTAGTTCTTATCTTGCGTTCTGTATAGAGATGAGCGAGTAGGTATTCGATCTAATACTACGGTATTCGAAATACTCGTACGTGATCGAGTACCACTCGCTATTCGAATGGAAAAGTTCGATGCAGAACCAGCATTGATTGGCCGAATGCTATACAGTCGGCCAATCAACGCTATTGTGAAATTTGTGTCAGCCTCAATGCTTTTGGCCAGGATTGTGTTCTCTTTCTAGAAGCTGCGTAGTATCTCTTAGCACCACGGGTTATTCTTACAGTAACTCTTTACAGACCACATATTTCTTACCACTGCCTTTGGCTTTGATGATGAGATAATTCTAATCGGTCTAAGCATAATAAGTATCTCGCTGATTGTATCATTCTTCTGAGTCGCCTGTCACAATCCCTGAGGTCAGCCTTCTAGTGCCGCCACATTCTATATAATACCAAAACAAATCAATACAGTTTATTTATTCTAAAGTGGTTGGAGAATCTGATCCTTAAAGGAGATGAAGCAGCTTGTATCAATATTGATGTCTCTTGCAACGTGTTACATACAGTCCCAATCCAATGACAATCAATGCTTAGAATGAAAGTGTGCATCAGTCACTTCTATTACTTGCAGTAACTCTGTTCTACCACAGCTGCCAGAAGAGAATATCCTGTGCAACAGCGCCCCCACCTCTGACAAACATGAGCTTTACACCAGTGAATGCAATGATCTTGTGAGTGGTGTATTGTATGCTTAGCTCTCATTGACTATACTTGGAGCTTAACTGTACTAGCAACATGGAGGGCACAAGGCCAACTGCTTCCAGTCCCATGTTGTATATACTACAGGCTGCACTCTATAACTGATCGGCTATTGCACCCCCTCCATCCCAGACAGACAGTTCTAACTTATCCTAAAGACCATAAACTCGTAATTCCTGGACAACCCCTTTAACCATATATTACTATATACCATGTGACTGATCAGAACCAAAACATGTATAGTAAGCTGAGGCATTAACCTAAGGTTTGTGGATAGCGATGAGTGAGTAGTATTCGATCGAATACCTCCCTTTGCATAGTTATTGGTGTACTCGGTCGATCACCACGCGGTAAACATTTGATTCCTCTCCCACCTTCCCTGGCGCTTTTTTTTACACCAAAAACTATGCAGGGGAGGTATTTGATCGAATATACTCGCTCATCTCTATTCATGGATAATAAAAGGGGGTCAGTCCGAACCTTTATAGGCACTACGCTTTTCCTATAATGTATTGTATATGCCGATTCCTTTGACCATCAAGAGTGAAGGTTGATCCAGATAATAGTTTTCCTCTGGAACAGATTGCTGTAGAATAAAGTGAGCGGATTCATGTCGTACATTGATTTCCTCATGTCACCTATGTAGAAGGAAATCTATTATTCATACACGTAGAAGAGAAGATTGACTGTGAGGACTGGAGGACTTGTCAATAGCGTGTGTTAGCTTGTAGGAAATATGCAGTGATAGAAGTGGTGGTGACATATGGGAGACGCGTGCTTATCATCCTACATCATTATCCCCTTCCTATATACGGGGATTGGATTATTAGGGACTGTGTTGAACCAATGGCTCTCAAGTCCCAGAAATGATGCGCTCCTCTTTAATAACACGATCAAACGCCTTGGAATGAATTAGACCAGGCTTTTATTAGCTATTAGCCTAATACATTACAAACCTAAACACCGCTGGCAATGGAAAGATCTGATGAAGGGGTGCGACGGTTTGTTTGCATGTAAAACCCCGAAACGTGTTATCTGTTTTGATATAAAATCCTGGTTTAATTCATTCCAAGGCGTTTGGTCGTGTTATTAAAGAGCATCATTCCTGGGTTTTGAGAACCATTGGCTCAACGCGGTCCCTAATTGTTACATGGTCAGTCATTCAGGATGCCCCAGTATCCCAGATGGATGCAGCCCCAAGAACAATTTTTTATTCTACACCCTATATGGACATAGCGAGCCTCTAAATCCACCTGTCCACTGCGACAGACTCCAAATGGAGAATGCAGCCTATGATGTCAATGCTAGGTTCACACCTGCGCTCGGGTTTCCATTCCTTGGGTCTGCTTGGGGACCCAAAAAACAGGAACCCAATCTGCTTAAAAAGTGATTACCTGTGGAAACTAGAATGGAGTCTGCTGGATCTCCGTCCACATTTTTCTAACAGCATGGGGAACAGAATCCCTTGAACAGAAATCGAGCGCAGGTGTGAATGCAGCCTTAGAGACCAGCTTTTGTAAGTTCTTTCATTGTACGGTGAAATCTTGCTGTGCTGGGATGAGATTATATGACGATTTGGTTTATGGTGATGGGTATTCTCTGCCTTTGACTGCTAATTATCATTATCGGATTAATTGTAAATATTCATTAGCCTAATAGTAATTACTCTCAGTCATATCTGTCATTGCAAAATGCTAATTAATTCTGATAACTGAGTGTAGAAAAGCCAGAAGTTGATTTCAAGTTGCCGATGATAAGTCTAATTGAGCCCCAGGATTAGTCTTCACTTCTCCAAGACTCCAGATAAGGAAATTCTTTGATTAAAACCCATTTACATTTGTCACAGTTTGCTTCATGTTACGCTTTACTTGTTTCGGAAGTTTTTAAGGAACGTTCCAGGATAAACTGATACAATGTGCACAGCTTAAAGTTCTCCAGTTCTTTTTTTATTGCTGAGCTACTCAAGATGGCCATCAATAAAAGATCAGTTTGGATCCAGCACCCGAGACCCCCGATGATCGGCTGTGTTGGAAGAGCATAGGCTCTTGTGTGAATACTGTGACTCCTTTACTGTTTACATAGTTTGCAGATTGTTTCTTAGCGCTATGAAAGAGACTATATATAATATATATATATATATATATATATATATATATATATATATATATATATATATAAAATAGTGATGAGGTCATGGCACTTGCATTATGTAGATCAGTGGGGTTGGATTTATCCCGATCCTCCTCAATCCAATATTGATAGCCTATCTCAAGTTGTTGGTTGTACACCACAGTGACCATGCTACTCATGATCTTTTGCATTCTGTCCAGGATTTCCTGGTTCAAGTCATCACCACATCTAGTTGTATCTACAATTTTCTTCTCTCTGCCATGTTGTCTCAGGCATTAGCAGAGATTTGTGCAAACGAAAAAAGCTATTTGATCTCATCTTATTGTTTAGAGTTGAAAGCACACATTGCACATCCACAGGGATGCCCAGACACAACATGAAGATAGAGGTGAGGTGTCCTGCGCTCATCCAGGCAACAGATGAAAAAAATAATCACAATAAAAATTAGAAACAAGTATGAAACACGTCCCAGAAAAAGACTATGGTCTTGTATATTATGACTAAAAACCTTGTCTCAAGGGTTTGAAACATGTAAGGGGGTCTTCACAGTACCGTTGATAATGTCCGTTGCTGTCTTCCGTCACAGGGTGACATCAACGGACATTATACTGTCACAGAAAAGGGTCACAGACTGATTTTGTTTCCATTCCCATTGACACGGTCTTCCATCGTGTGTGGGCCTTAGAAGATAACGTCCTGCATGCAGGATAAAATATGATATTTTTTTTCAAACCATCTGAACTGTGAGTTGAGTCTTCTTGGAATAGTTTAAGTGGTCAAAGTATTACTTGAAGTTTGCAGAATTTGGTAAGCATTTCTCCTTCTATAGAGTGACACTATCCCCTATGTTTTGCAGCACTGGAATGAGCCCCGATAAGACAGACTTGTGCAGACTTAAAGAAAGGATGTCCACCACCATCCTCCTCCAAGAACCCATAGAAGAGTTAATGAACTTAGCAGAGGTTATAGAACTTACGTAACTGGAAAAACCACGTTAATTTCTAAGTGGAGCATCTCAAGGATTTCTATGTCGTCTGATTGCTCATCAAGTTACATGAACCCAGGTATTGATTTCTTAAGCATCCTCCTTGAAATTCGCACAACATCTGACATCTGATTCTATGTCGTCAATGACTGATCTCCTTGATGAAGTTATCCTGAGAGCGTTGCATTAGTCTTTATTGTCCTCGTCACTCAAAAAACCCCATAACTTAATGTACATTAATTGCAAATCTGTGTAAGCGATTACCATCTCATCATGGAGCCTATTTATATGCACAGTATATAGGTTTCTGGATATGAGGTCACCTGGAACTATTTGATGTATAGATGCCAGATAGGAGGTTCTTGATTGTTCGGTGGTTGGCAGGTATATTTGTGGTAGGAATAGGACCACACATCTCAGTCAGTATATTACTTGGTAATTTACTAGCAGTACACCAGTCTTCTGGTATAATAAGTCACCACTCTCACATTGATCACCTTCCATTTTTGGCATCTGTCGTCGAAGTTTGAGGTTGCTTCTTCAACCTTCTTGAAGATGTTTCTGTTCTGCTATTAGCAAAGACCTGACATAGGCAGTGGTGGACACAGTGGGGAAGGGAATGGTTATAACCCTTCTATATTTATGGTTTGCCTCAAATTATTTGTACCCCAAGCCATGATCTCAGTTAAGGGGTAAGATGTTGTAGTTCCAAGAAGGGTTAAACCTCTGTTTCGCCTGCATATATAACTAGACTGAGAGTTGAATCCCTAGCGGAGCAGGAATGACATGATTAAATAGACTTTGTAACTGAGTCATGCATGATGTTAAGGGGGCTGCCCTCTAGAGGACGGCATACAGAGGCACTGTTCTCCTAATTACATCCTGGAGAATAGATTTGCATATTTTTTACCCAGAATCCCTAGCGGAGCAGGAATGACTTGTAAGTCTCAGTACGCTTATGTAGGCAAACACTCTCCCTGATGCGTATGATTATCCCCTGACCCTGGTCTATAGTCTCTCACTCTGCCAAATCAGTATCCCTGCGCTATGCTGAGGAGGCCCAATAGGCTGAAACAGCGCTGTCCATAGCTGGGAATCTGTTCCTTTTGGAATAGAAATACTAATTTGGCAATTAAATCCACATCATGATTAAATAGACTTTGTAACTGAGTCATGCATGATGTTAAGGATGCTGCCCTCTATAGGGCGGCATACAGAGGCACTGTTCTCCTAATTACATCCTGGAGAATAGATTTGCATATTTTAGACTGAGAGTGCAATGCTAGCAGTGGCAGGTTGGTGCACAATAACTTGGGGTATGGTACTTGGTTTTGGTATGGTACTTTTCAGAAGCTGAATTGCATGATGATTCCTTATAGGCAGAAGAAAGTTGTGCTCATAAGCGCCACCATGGGAGAGATTCAGTATTGCTGTCCTGTGGTGTGCACTGTAGGTATCAGGTGTTACTTCATCTACCCAGGGCAAGAGACAGCTCAAGTTTTAGGTTAAGGCCCCCACATAGTGGACCACAATGGAAAAGTACTGTGGGAAAAATCACTGCTGCACCGTATCACGTTTTTTCCCACAGAACTTTTCAAAGAACGTCCACAAAGGTTTCCTCTACAGACTTTCTTCTTCAATTATATCTATAGGGAAGCCACCAGTGCCAACTGTGCCATACTTCCACCCTGTATGTAGAGTGGGTACTATAGCAATTTTTGCATTCTTTCCTTTCTTTTCTTTCTTTCCTACCATTACGTGTCCAGTGTGTCTTGTCTTAAGTCAACGTACAGATTAATAAGATGTGAGCGGACATGAAGCGACGCCTCTGCATCTTCTCAGTCATCGCTGCCGCCTTCGGTCTGTCACGTCTGATACAGTAGTCAGAGCTAATTTTGCTTTATGCAGGAACAGCACAGACACAGATTTACAGACCTGATCAACAAAAATGACCTTTGAGTCAAGTCCATCCGTGCTGGTAGGAGGGTAAAATGTCAGTGTGCGGATACAGGAGGTGTGAAGATCAACTGGATATCAGTAAGAGAAGCATCCGGCGCTGCTCCGGTGGACGGCAACTTCATGTTTACAGTATTTGAGCACAAATGTCAGATCACCCTGAAGCCATGGGGAAAACACAGAGATGATAAGACTATTCTTAATAGAATGAGGCATCAGCAGTATGGAATATTCCATTGGATGGCAGCATACATTTATAAGCCCATAGGGATTTCAATACCAAAGGCAAATTCTATTAAAATCTCATTGATAAAATATATCAATATGTGATTGTTCTCTCTCCCACTAGTGTTAGTAAGCTTAGACCCAGCTTATATGTGTGCAATTTTTTAGGGACTCATACACTGCCTGGCCAAAAAAAAGTCGCGAGTGTTAATATTTAGTTGGGCCACCATGAGCACGAATAACAGCATGCATCCGTCTCGGCATGGAGTCTATAATATTCTGTAGTGTAGACTCAGGGATTTTGATCCAATTCTTGAGTATCAGGGAGCCCAGGTTACGCAGATTCATTGGGGGTGGTGAGTGACAGCGCAGGTTCCTTTCCAGCACATTCCAGTGTTTCATGTGCTTCTCGTCGCACCCGGACACGACCATCACTCTGGAACAATGTGAAACATGATTCATCTGACCACATGACCTTTCTCCACTGCTCTAGGGTCCAATCCTTGTGGTCTCTTGCAAATGACAGGCGCCAACGTCTGTTGGTCTCTGTCACCAATGGCTTTCATGTGGCGACACAACTGTTGAGACCCATTCCTTTGAGTTCTCGTCACATTGTTCGCTCCGAAATGTGTCGCTCCGTCGAGTTGAACATCTGTGTGAGCTCAAAGGTGGTTTTCCGGCGGTTATTCTTCACCAGTCGCTTTAGGAACCTACGACCTTCGAGATTCGAGTATAGTCTTATGCCCACACTTTCCACGGTTGGAGGAGGGTTCTCCACCATCTCGCCATGCTCGTATGATACGCTGAACAGTTCTCTGTCCGATACCAGTTACTTCGGCTATCTCCTTGGTCAATTTGTTGGCCTGATACAATCCAATGACTTGCCCCTTCTTGAAGGCACTAACATCTCATCCTCTGGTAGCTCTTCCGTTGGTAGACATCGCTTCACACCTTTAATTATAATCTGCACTTGACAGGCTACAGCTCAATTATATATATTCAAGAATATATGCAAATTCCTGTCATGAACAGTTCATAATTATATCAGGGGTGGAACGGTACCTTGTTGCACAAGGAGACTTTTTTTTTGGCCAGGCAGTGTATGCACATCTGCAGACCAGGCCAAGCACCACCACAAGCTCAGGCTCAAGATTATAGATCAGGCCCAAGTACTCCATGTGCCATTATTTCACTCCATCCCATACTTGCATCACTTTTCACTGGAATATTCAACAACATAGATAAATAATATAAAAATAATAAAATAATCTGCAGACATCTACGGTAGTTAAAAGTATGATATATTAATGGCGACACTGGGGTGGGCCCAGGGCAGCAGCCCATCTGCCCCCCCCCCTTCCCCCTGGCAGCACCTGTTAGCCCAGTGGGCCCACTCAGGAACTTGGAGCCCTGGTACTTGCCTGGGTTTTCTGGGTGCTGACGCCAGCCCTGTTGGCAGGCACCATATGACCACTGAGACCCAATCTCATGGGAGTGTGATACTGGGGAAGATGTCCAAAAAGGCCATTATATTATGGGGTCTGCAGAGGCCCAGATCAGTGGTTGGTACCCTCAAAAATTTTCCTTTGGCTAAACCCAAGATATTTGGAAAACTGTAAAGAACTGGTTTGCTCATCTCTACACAGCAGCCACTTAAAGACAAAGCCCTATATAGCTACATCAAGCAAAAAAATATGAAAAGGGATAAAACAATAATAATAATAAAAAAAAAGGCCAAGGCCAAAATTGTCCTAGTCACAAAGGAGTATAATACTTCATCTGTTACAGAATATAACTGTGTAAGACTGAATGAACATACGTCAATGGAATTATCTTTTCTATAACCATCTAGCCATTGTGGCTACCTCTGGACAATGCATATAAAATCTGTCAACAGGATTGTAGGTTATTTTTAAGTGCACTTACATGGTATGAATGTCCAATTTTCCCATTGAGAGGTTGTTCATTCATTTTTGTAATTGCTGTCATGAGACATCTGCTTGGATAGAAGCGCTTCTCAAGGAAACATTTCAATTATAACATCATTAAATCTGTATGTCCCCAGAAATCGATGCAGCCATTCACCGGCCTCTTTTATAACGTCCATCAATGTCTCCCTTGTGGGCTCTTATAGGAATCAGATCACAATAAAGGAAAACACGTCTAAGTCTTCCTGAGCTATTTTTTCCTCTCACTTGTTACAGAGCAGCAGCTGAATCTTAGGCATCACAGCTCCTAGATTTTATGTTTTCTCAGGTACTTTAAGATATTTCCCAGACAATGCAGGATTGAAAGTTTGATATGTAATATACACCGATCAATCACAATACTGAAACCAACAGGTGAAGTTAATAATGGAGATGGGTGAAACTCTCAAGATTCGTTTTGTTTCAGGTTCAGGTGGTTTGGGTCCAAGATTTGTTTTGGGTCGAACAAATTTGGTATGAACGACACCTTAAAACATAATGTAAAATACTCTTAGGGCTCCTAGGAACCTATTTATAAAACATAGTGTAGAACACTGTCAGCACTCCTAGGAACTTATCTATAAAACCTAGTGTAGAACACTGTCAGGGCTCCTAGGGACCTATCTATAAAACAGTGTAGAATACTGTCAGGGTTCCTAGGAACCTATCTATAAAACATAGTGTAGAACACTGTCAGGGCTCCTAGGGACCTATCTATAAAACATAGTGTAGAACACTGTCAGGGCTCCTAGGGACCTATCTATAAAACATAGTGTAGAACACTGTCAGGGCTCCTAGGGACCTATCTATAAAACATAGTGTAGAACGGTGTCAGGGCTCCTAGGGACCTATCTATAAAACATAGTGTAGAACACTGTCAGGGCTCCTAGGGACCTATCTATAAAATATATTCCCCCTACGCCAAACAGCGGCACAATATGGGGTATTCCTGCCTCTGTGTACTGTTTAGGACAGGTGGAAAGAATTTAATAAACTAACGGAGTCCCCTCCCCCTCCCCTATAAGAGGCCAGAAAGACCTCCCCCCCCCTCGTGTTTTTTTTCTGTCCTGTGGACAGTGACAGGTGGGGGGGGGGGGAGCTTTCTGTCTCTCCCCTCCTAGTTTGCGTTTTTTTTTTTTTTCTTACCTACCTGGGTGGTAGGTGTTGGGGAGAATAGGCGTCCATTCTCCCCCTGCTGCGGGCGCGCGGCGTCCTCTGCATCTCCTAGGAGCCCTCCGTCCGGCTCCCTGGGCGAAGCGGAACCTTCGTTCCACACCTTCATTTCCGGCGGAGGCTTCCGCCGGACCCTCTCCGGCTCGGGCTGTCGCGCATGAGCCGTCCTGTCTGCAGGCGTGCGCGGCCGGCCCGGAATCTCGGGCAGACGAGCTTGTAACTGCTCGGAGGGGGCATGGATCTGCTCCCCCCTGGCTGCGATGACACCCCTCCTGGGGTTTCTCTTCTGGGGGGGGGGGGGACACCTGCCGGGGGCACTTGTATTGGGGGCGGGTGGAATTCAGAGGGGAGTTCCTCCTCCTCCTCTCCGCCCCCTTCCTTATTTAAACAGGCAGGACCTTTTAGTCAGTGCTTGTCTGCAACCTGCATGCAAGCTCTGACTTCTCACAGTGTACTTGGGTTCTGTCTAAGCTCCCTGTTCACCTGCAAGGTTTGAGCATGACTAATGTGGGGTGGGGGCACTGCTGTTGGGGGGGAAAAGGATTAATTTTGTCCTCCTTTCCCCTCCTAGATGTCATCTTCCTCCTCCACCCGGGAGTCCCCCAGTAAGAAAGCCACGTCCAAACGCCGACACCTGGCATGCAGAAAATGTGAAATCCCTCTACCCGATGGCTATGAGTACCAGTGCTGCCGTGGGTGCAGAGCCCCCCCGTCGGAAGAAACTTCTGTTTGGGACGTGGTGGGCTGGGTCAAGGAGTTCGTGGAGGACTCCATGAAGGAGATGAGAGCTTCCATCTCACAATTGGCTAAAAGACCGCGGCTGGAGTCTCCCCAGCTCTCCCAGCCCTCCCTCCCCCCTTTGGAGGAGTTGCAAATTATTGATGAGGTTTCCTCGGAAGAGGAACCTGAGGAGCCTGTAAAGGCGTTATTCCCGGTGGAGAAAATTCCTAAGCTCCTGAAGATCTTACGGGCCAGAGATCCAAGTTCTGAGCCCACAGCGGAAAGCCCCACAGGATCCCTAAAATCCTTCAGGGCAGACCCGGAAATGACCAAAAGAATGGAAGCAGAGTGGAAGCGCCCAGAAAGAGCATTTAATGCCTCTAGAAGATTCAGGGCGTTGTTTCCAATTTTCGAGGCACAGCACAGCACCTGGGGTCATCCGCCCAGAGTAGACATGGCAGTGGCCAAGCTGTCCAAACGCATAGCTGTACCTGCCGAGGATGGCTCCAATCTACAAGATCCTTTGGATCGTAGAACCGAGGGTTCCTTGAGACGGATCTACTCTGCCTCCTCGGCCCAGGCTTCGGTGGGCATAGCAGCTACGGAAGTGGCTACCAAGCTCCATTCCAGTGTAGCAGCCTTACACAGAGCTACTGATGCTGGAGTCCACCGAGATGATTTACTGGGCTCCATCTCTGACATCGGGCTGATGGTAGATTTTTTGGCGGAGGCAGCATTCTACCAAGGCAAGCTGGCCGCCAGAGCAATGGCATTATCAACAGCCGCTAGGCGTCCATTGTGGTTAAAACCTTGGCGTGTAGACAACGCCTCAAAATTTAACCTCTGCGCTCTTCCCTTTGAGCCGGGCAGGCTATTCGGTTCAGAATTGGACCGCATCATGGAAGGGCTCGCCGATTCCAAAGGGAAAAATCTCCCTCAGCCCGCAGGAAGGGGACAACGGCCCTTTCGAGGCTATCGTCCATCCAGAGGAGCTACAAGAGGCCAGTTCCGCAGACCCTCCGGTAACCAGGCAAGGAGCAGCGGTCGGGGCTCCTCCCAGGAAGCCAAGAAGGGTTTCTGACTATCCAGGCACTCCGCCCCGCGGGCCCGCGGCGGTAGGAGGTCGCCTTTCACTATTTCTTCCAGCTTGGTCTCAGCACATCAGAGACCCTTGGGTCCTTCAGATAGTACGTACTGGGTACAGAATAAGTTTTTCCAGCCACCCGCCAGACAAGTACGTGAGGACCCGCCCTCTTCAGGGCACAAAGCAACTTCATCTGGAAGAATCCGTATGGGAGTACGTGGACAAGGCTGCATTGGAACCGGTACCTATAAACGAACAGGGTCAGGGTGTGTATTCCCCTGTGTTCTTGGTCCCAAAATCGTCCAGAGGTTGGCGGATGATCATAGACCTCAGGTATCTAAACCAGTATATCTGCAGAGTCCGGTTCCGTATGGAGACCATCAGGTCGGTACTCCCCTTTCTGCAGCCAGGAGAGTTGTTCGTCACCCTAGACCTAAGGGACGCCTATCTCCATGTACCTATCTATGGCCCTCACAGAAGGTACCTCAGAATTGCTGTATACCTAAGCGGAAAGTTGTTTCATTTCCAATTCACGGCTCTCCCATTCGGTATATCCTCGGCCCCCCACACCTTCACCAAGGTAGTGGCCCCGGTCGTAGCCGCCCTGCGTCTCCAAGGGATATTCATTGTTCCTTATCTAGACGACTGGCTTCTAAAAGCTCAGTCAAGGGAGACTCTTGCCACACAGTTGGACATCACCGTGGCTTTCCTAACCAAGCTGGGCTGGCTAGTAAACTGGCAAAAGTCAGTGGTGGTTCCTTCCACTCAGATTCAATTTCTGGGGTTCAATTTAGATTCTCTCAGCATGATGATCTCCCTGCCCCCTCCTCGCAAGGAGAAGATTGGTCGAGCGGTAGATCACCTTACCCGAACCCGGAAGGTCACCATAAGGACGACGATGAAGGTCCTAGGGCTCATGGCCGTGACCATCGAGGCAGTACCGTGGGCATTATGGCATATGCGCCCCCTACAGGCCGAGATCCTGAGAGAATGGAACCACAGTCCCTCGGGACTACAGAAGCCAATCCAGTTATCCATCAGGACCCGTCGATCGCTGAATTGGTGGTCTTTTCTCAAAGACGGGAGGTCCACGGCCCAGACTTCCTGGACCCTGTTGACCACAGATGCCTCCCTCTCAGGCTGGGGAGCGCATCTGGGGGAGACCCTAGTCCAAGGAACTTGGAACCCGCTAGAAAGAGCCCACTTTTCCAACTGGCGCGAGCTGACGGCAATACATCGAGCACTCTTAGCCCTCGCCCCCAACCTGAGGGGAAAGGCTGTGAGAGTAAGGTCAGACAATCTGACTGCAGTACACTATATAAACAAGCAGGGAGGAACCAGATCCCCCTCGCTCATGGAAGTAACAGATCTGATCTTCAGCTGGGCAGAAGACAACATACCTCAACTGTCGGCTGTACACATCAGAGGTCATCTGAACATTCTAGCGGACCAGCTAAGCAGAGGCTTAGTGACGACAGGAGAATGGTCTTGGAACCCAGAGATATTTCTTCAACTTACCAAGAGATGGGGTCTCCCCGAGGTGGACCTGATGGCCACCCAATACAACGCCAAGGTGAAGGTATTCTGCTCCCTTTACCGGGAGGACAATCCCTTGGCGATCGATGCCCTGTCAATACCATGGAAATTCAAGCTGGCTTACGTATTTCCTCCAATCCCGATGATCCCGAAGGTATTGGCGAAATTCAGGCAGGACCAGACTTCGGCAATTGTGATCATGCCGTTCTGGCCAAAAAGGGCATGGTTTACCCACCTCATGTCAATGAGTCGAGGGACCTACTGGAGGCTTCCACAAGTTCACAACCTGGTAACTCTAAATGGTCAGCTCTGCCAGGACCTGAACCGGTTCAACCTCACTGCCTGGAGGTTGACCGCACCGTATGTGGAGACAGAGGATTATCACAGGCCATCTTGAGGACTTTGGCCAACTCCAGAGCGGACTCCACTAACCGAAGTTATCAGAGAATCTTTCGGGTGTTTCAGGACTGGTGCGGGGAAAAACAGTTTGAGAGTCCCTCCACTGAGGCGGTCCTGGAATTCCTACAAGGTGGTCTGGAGAAGGGATTGACAACTGCCACCCTAAGGGTGCATGTCTCTGCGTTATCCGCTCACCTGGGAACACGTTTATCTCAGAATCCTCTGGTTAAGCAATTTCTGAAAGGGGCCTCTCGGCTCCGCCCTCCAATTCAGGCCCCAGTTCCACAGTGGGACTTAGCCTCGGTCCTACAGGGGCTATGTGATCCCCCCTTTGAGCCTCTGGATGAGGTGGACTTGAGATACCTCTCACTCAAAGTGACCTTTTTATTGGCTATCACATCTGCCAAGAGGGTCGGGGAATTACAGGCTCTGGCAGCCTCAGAACCTTATATTTTATTTTTCCCAGACAGGGTACAACTCAGATTTGTCCGTGGGTTCCTACCCAAGGTACCCACGTCGGGAAACATTAATCAGGTAATATCCCTACCAGCTTTTTTTCCGGCCCCATCCTCCGATTATGAAGAAAGGATGCACAAATTGGATCTGGTGAGAGCCTTGCGCACATATCTGGATCGGACAAGCGCTTTTCGCAGATCAGAGAATCTGCTTATAAACATCTTTGGTCACACCAAGGGTATTAAAGCTTCCAAAGTCACATTATCCAGATGGATAAGAGAGGCCATCTCTGTCTCTCTACAGGCTCAGGGGTTACCGGTCCCTGAGTTCTTGCGTGCCCATGCAACAAGGGCAGTGGCAGCCTCCTGGGCGGAGAGGCAGTCACTTTCAGTAGACCAAATATGCAGTGCGGCCTCCTGGAGCTCGCATTCCACGTTTGCAAGACATTACAGACTAGACTGGCGCACCTCTGAAGCGGTGGCATTTGGGCGTTCCGTCTTCAGTCTGCCAGGATCACCCTCCCTAGCGGATAATTTACTTGCTAAATCCCCATATTGTGCCGCTGTTTGGCATAGGGGGAACATGGGATTATGTAGATAATCTGTTTTCCCTTAGCCCAAACAGCGGCACAAGCTACCCTCCCTGAATGTATGATAAGGTGTTGGATTGCCTATAGAAATTATTATACTCTTTTGCTAACACGAGGGGGGGGAGGTCTTTCTGGCCTCTTATAGGGGAGGGGGAGGGGACTCCGTTAGTTTATTAAATTCTTTCCACCTGTCCTAAACAGTACACAGGGGCAGGAATACCCCATATTGTGCCGCTGTTTGGGCTAAGGGAAAACAGATTATCTACATAATCCCATGGTGTAGAACACTGTCAGGGCGCCTAGGAACCTATCTATAAATATAGTATAGAACACTATCAGTACTCCTAGGGACCTATCTATAAAACATAATATAGAACACTGTCAGGGCTCCTAGGAACTTATCTATAAAACATAGTGTAGAACACTGTCAGGGCTCCTAGGAACCTATCTATAAAATATAATATAGAACACTATCAGTACTCCTAGGGACCTATCTATAAAACATAATGTAGAACACTGTCAGGGCTCCTAGGAACTTATCTATAAAACCTAGTGTAGAACACTGTCAGTGCTCCTAGGGACCTATCTATAAAACATAGTGTAGAACACTGTCAGGGCGCCTAGGAACCTATCTATAAAATATAGTATAGAACACTATCAGTACTCCTAGGAACCTATCTATAAAACATAATGTAGAACACTGTCAGGGCTCCTAGGAACCTATCTATAAAACATAGTATAGAATACTGTCAGGGCTCCTAGGAACCTATCTGTAAAACATAGTGTAGAACACTATCAGGACTCCTAGGAACCTATCTATAAAACATAATGTAGAACACTGTCAGTGCTCCTAGGAACCTTTGTATTCAATTCCCAGCTCTCTAAAGCAAAGACATATTCTACTCTGGGGTTTCTTTGTTTGGGCCTCCTTGCAGCATCTGGTTCTCTGTCTCCGCATTAATAATAAAAATGAAATTTTCTTTTACATGATGGGTGGGCTGAGTGCATGTGCAGAGGCAGACTTAGACCTAAAGCAACCCATACAATTGCATACAATAGAGATTCAGGGAGCCCCTCAGTGTTGGGTTGCCTTATGGTGGGTATTTTTTATGTAGATCATCTGTTGCTATTGGATTATTATATGATAGGTACCAGTCAATAGTTACTATTCCCGATCCTCAATTCTGCAGTAGCAGGCTGGAATCAAAAAGGAGGTGGTCCTGGGAAAGATCAAGGGCCAATAAGTAGTTAATATTGTTCATTGCGTCACTTTGTGGGAGCTAATAAAGAGGGCAATACGTTGTGTGGAGGTCAAAAGAGGGGCTCTATACTTTTTGGGAGCCAATAACAGAGACAGTGATGTATGGAGGCAAATAAATGAGAAAATATCCTGTATGAGGATCAGTAAAGGGGACTTTGTTGAGTGGTCCTGTGAAAAATATGGAGGGGTGCATAAAAGGAAGCATAGCATTTTATCAAACAATATAGCGCAGCATGTTCCACTATTTTGTCCAGATTTTTTTTTTTTTTTTTTTTTTTGATTGGGGGCCCCCCAGACATAAATTTATTTGGAGCACCAAAATTTCTAGTTCGTCCTTGTGCATGTGCATGTCTTACCTTGGGCAAAGATGGCACCAGAATGCACTATGGGAAGAAGGCCGAGTTAGTGTGATGCTCTGAGTAATGTTCTGTTGAGAAGCCCCTGAGTACTGGCGTTCATGTGGATGTTACTTTGACCTTTACTACTGACCTAAACATTGTACAGGCCAAGTACCCATCTTCATGGTAGTGGTGCCCTACAATAACAAGGCCTTTTGAACTGGATAATGTGCCCTGCCATGCTGCAAAAATTTTTAAATTTTTAAATTTTGAACCCTTGTTCGATAGTCTTTTGTACAGACTCCTCTTTTCCCGTACAGTGGAGGCCACTTTCAGTAGTTTTATGTGTATTATACTTGTTATCCTTTATCGTATTTTACATGATGAAGGACAATTATTCCTAAAAGGCCGGGATGGTTAAATAATAGCATCTAAATATACACTGTGCAGAATTCAGCAGCTTTTATTGCCTCATTTGTATTCCTTAGCAGTAATGTAGAAGCAGCATTGTCAGTGCAGAATAATACACCGGAGAGATTTCCACTTCATACTTGATACCTGCTGGTTGGTGCCATAGTGGAAAAAAAATGTATGGAAATCACATTGTCATGAAGTGGGAAATCTTCAAATGTCAGAAAATGAATGTAAATGTCAAATCTGCTCTATGCTGATTTCCCTTTGTTCCTTCCTTCTTAAAATAAAACTTATGTCATGATATGAAAATTTCCATATTGACATTTACTGAGGTATATCTTGTCTTGGAAATTGGGTTACACCCAATAAAGTCATTGATACAACTCCCATGAGGGTTCTCCTCTCTCCTCTATGCTATCAGACACTGGTGTTGAGGAGTGTGCACCCCATGCCCTCCTTTCACTCTACACTGTGTGGCTTCTCTCGCCTCCCCCTAAACTGAAGACTTGAATGCTGCCCCCACTCTGATCTGCAGTGTTCAACCTTCACCCCCACACCACTGGTTTCTCAAGTCTTTGACTTTTTGTGTTTTCAGATCTATATCAGAAGCAGCAGGATAACCATCCATTTAAAGGCGTTGCACCTACTCTACAACATAATCTGGGTGACTATGATAAAGAAAAATTTTTCATCACAACTATTAAATTTTTGCATTAAAGGGCTCTATCAGCAAAATCATGCTGATAGAGCCCCACATATGCGTGAATAGCCTTTAAGAAGGCTATTCAGGCACTGTAAATGTTATATTAAACTACCCCCCCCCCCCCCGTTTTAAAATAAAACCCTAAAACAGAATGTGATAAACTTACCCATCGTGCACTGTGGGCGGGCATTCAGGGTCCTCTGTCTTCTTCATCCACGCCTCCTCTTCCTGCGATGTCCTCGGGTACCGTCTTCCTCCAGCGCTCGCGAACTGACATTGCTAAAAAAAAAATGGCTTGGGCGCATGTGCAGTAGCATGCTGCTTTTACTACGGCTACTGCGCATGCTCCCAGGCCATTTTTTTTTAGCAATGTCCGTTCGAGAGCGCCGGAGGAAAATGGGACTCGAGGACATCGCAGGAAGAGGAGGCGTGGATGAAGAAGAAGACACACCCTGAATGCCCGCCCACCGTGCACAATGGGTAAGTTTATCACATTCTGTTTTAGGGTTTTACTTTAAAACGGGGGTGGGGGGGGGGGTGTAGTTTAATATAACATTTACGGTGCCTGAATAGCCTTTTTAAAGGCTATTCACACATATGTGGGGCTCTATCAGCATGATTTTGCTGATAGAGCCCCTTTAAGGAGGCAAACGGAAAAAAACAAAAAAACAAACAAAACATAAATACAATGATGTTCATGGCTTTTAATTTTCAGCCTTAATGCAGGAGATGAGACCAATGAAACACGTGTTGTACATGAATATCCAAAGGACGAACTATAAATCCATGACAATTAGAATATCCACGTGTTGTAGTATAAAGGGCAATAAAGGTCAGTCAATGAGAGGAATTACAGAATGTCATGTCCATCGACATGTATGTCAATAAAGATGATCCAATAATCACTGGCAATTTAAATGCTTGTTACAATTTCAAGCTTTGTTTCTTTCACGCAACAAATATTAGTGCCCAATGCCTGTGGATTTAACAGCAACGTATTGCCGGACAAAGGTTACCAGATGCAATCTACCCAGTACATGTATCATATCATATCAGTGGCTAAATGAAACTGACCATGCTCAATGGGTAATTGCTTTCAAATCCAATCAATGTGTACAAATGCATGATGGGAATTGCTTATCCACCTCTCCCTATGGTGATAAATTATGAATGTTCCAGAACTGGATTTCTTCTAGATCACAGAACAGTCCTAGGAGGTATCAGAGCTTAAAAATAGAGAAAACACATTGTCTTTGATGCTGGTAGTATTCATGAAGCAATATAAGAAAATACAAACTGGAGGCCCCTGAACTGTTACATAATATATGAGGTTGGATAAAGATATCAAGTCCATAAAGTTCAACCCATAAACCTACCGAGCTGATGCAGAGGAAGGCAAAAACCTTACGAGGCTGACACCAATGACCCCATCAGTGGAAAAAATGTCTTCCCAACTCCAAATACAGCATTTGGACAAAATCCCTGGATCAACATCCTATCTCTAGATAGGATCGGAATCTGATCTTTTCCGATCCCGATCGCTCAACCCTATTGGACACATTAACACTCCTGATTCATCCTCCTGATTTTTATCTGCCTTGTAAGTTTATCATAGGTTCTGGATTGACTTCAGATTGTGGACCATTTATTCCTTATAGCAGTTTCTGTGACATATTAACTTGGTCCCCAAATTTAGCACAAGTCCATCTGGCTTTGTGGTTGGTGCTGGGGAAGGCATTTGGGTACTTGGGATCTATCTCTCAGCACTATGTAAGACTTAAACAGCTAGTTCTACCATTCTCTATTGTCAGCCAGCTCCTACAATTTCTGATATTTGCTTGAAAGGCACAAACAGATATATGCTTCCAACTAAGCAGAAATGCAGAGGGAGGGAAAGAGCAACCTGAAACAATGAAGAGAAAAGGGATTTTCCAGACTACGTTAGACTCTCTAGACACTGTAGCTAAACTGTAGTCACAGGTCACAGCTTTGACCTAGAGGAGCTGAGCTAAAAAGCAACCAAGCAGCAAGATCCATAGAGAATAAGTATCAGGCAGTTATATCCTGCAGGTTCTGACTTGTATATAATTTTTGAGGTCATTGTAGAGTCGCTTTAAGTAAATAGATGCTTTACCTGCATCTTGATATAATTTCCACCAGCACTTCTTGCTATCACACATATATGGCAGCTCACGCGTTTCTTCATCTAAGTTCCTAGTATCGGAAGTACAATAAATGAAATGACAACACTTGTGGTGAGAGTGACTGCATTGTATGGAAAGCCGATTACCCCCCCTCCCCCCAGTGGTGCAGAACTGTATAAAGTCTACCGCAACATCATAGTCATTACCAGTAATAATAGTAATAAGAAAGACCCAGTGCAAAAATACCTGCAATATGTAATAGCGCCGGCAAAACAGAGTTTGGGAACATGTGACAGATGTGACAATGTGTACAGACGTGTTAATAACTCTTTTAACTCCATCCATTCCGCTCATGGTAAACCGTCCCTTTGTATTATTTTTGGCACTCTACATTTTTGTGGACAGTGTGCTCCCCCTGTCATGCTAGTTGTGTTGACCTCAAAGCTCCAAGGCTACCACGCATTGTCCTGAGCCAGTGTATACACTTACAACTTCCAAGAGGTGACTGGGCAGAACTCTAGAGAACATGTTCCAGCATTATGGCTTGAATATCTGTATTTTATATAAAATTCCCCATAGGAAGCGTGCAAACAGGGCCACTGCTGCCGCACCACGGCAATGCTCATAACTAGAGTTGAGCAATCGTGTTCGGAAAAGATCGGATTCCGATCGGCGATTGAGAAAATTTCACAGTCGTGATCGGAATTCCGAACACGATCTTTTTAGGTGGGATCGAGATCGGTGATTATTTCCCACAATGCTTTGCTACTGGCCAAGCGTTGTAGGAAAAGCTAACAATGTTAGCCTTCACACTGAGTATACGCTCCGCTCATTCTGAGCGGACTGTAAACTCATTGTGAAAACTCGCTGCGGTTCCATAGGAATGAATGGAAGCAGCTGGCACACAGCCTTAACCCCTTGCGCGCCGGCTGCGTCCATTCATTCTAATGGGAGACTAGCTAACATCTCTAGTAGCTACTTACCTGCAGAGATGGCTGGTCCGGTGCCCGGTGTTCTCGTTCTTCTTCGCCTTGCTGCCCTCGCCTCCCAGGTCAGTGTTAAAGAGCTAGGAAGAAGGCGGGGCTTGTGGCTTAGGAGAGTGTGGGCGGGTACAGGACGGGGAGATGTGACATCTCCCCGCCCAGTGCCCACCCACACTCTCCTAACCCGCCCACACTCTCCTAACCTGGCAGGCAGGGGGCAGCAAGGCGAAGAACGAGAACACCGGGCACTGAATCAGCAATCTCTGTAGGTAAGTGGACACCAGAGGGGACTAAGTAGCCAGAGGACTAAAAAAAAAACCTCTGGCTACTTAGTGATTAAAAAAAAATCACTACACAGCGTGGATTCTAACAATTAAAGCATTAAATTGTTAGATTCCATGCTGTATAATGAATAGGATTGCTTTTAAAATCCAATCTCCGAATAGTAAAAAAATCTCATTGACTTACATTGGGATCAGAATTGGGATTGAGATCGGGATCGAATGAAAAATGATCGGAAATCGGATTTCAAAATCCATCCTGAAAAGTCAAGATCGGCTCAACCCTACTCATAACCACAAGCAACTGATGTGAAACAAAAATGGGGTAGAGAGAAGGCAAGATCACAAGATTGGTGCAGTTATGACAAACACTGGCACAGAGAAACTTCTCCAAAGGACCAAGTTCTCCGAAAGACCAACTTCTCGAAAGGACCAACCCAGTCAGAAGACCGCCTCCTTATCCAGAACACATTTTCTGTGACCAGTTTTCAGTTTTCCACACTAGCTGTCTTATTTGAGAAGACCACCTCTCTAGAAGACCACTTTTTCATGAAATTTTGAGTTGTCACCTCAAAAAGGTTTAACTGTATTTGCAAAAATAAATGAGACTACTCATATGGTAATACCTGATCCAAAAAAAATTCTGTCTGACAACTGCGTTGTATGAATTATCCAAACTTGATCCAGACGCATTAACCTCATTCCACCTCATTACAGACAATTCATTCCAGAGCGGCAGCTCTCCAGATTTCTCACGTCTATAACGCTTCGCCTACAAGGTAATTGTATTTTTATCTCAGCCAAAATATCTTAACAAATTATATTTTCAAGTGCGCTCTCAGTAAGGAGCGCTGAAGGACGTGGTGGGCAGCCACTGTATAATTACACTCTTATAGTCCATGTCTCGCTTTGCTTCAGTGTTTTATTCCTATTTTCGTTTCTATGAAGGTTCCCATAGGCTTGTTGGAAAAAACGAAGAAAAACATATTATGTGCGGCAGGATGACAAGCAACATCATAGAGAGCAAAGGAAGTAACAAGATTATAGGTCATTCTCATCTATTGAGAGGTTAAAGACTACCAAAGATAGCACAACCCTTCTAAGACAGATATAGATATATGTTCTAGGTAATGAAGCGAGAAATTGTGTATCTGACCTGTGTGTTGTTATCTTTACCATGTGCGTGCCTCTTCTCTCTGTCTACTCCTTACTGTAGTAACTAGGAGGCATCTGAACATGTACAGAGGCTTTAAAGGGATAGCCCACTGAGAATACTTAGGATACAGGGCAAGTTATATATTGCTGGGGGTCCGACTATTGAGAACAGGAGCCCAACACTTCCCTTGAGCTGCTACATTGAAGCATAGCAAAACGTTCCCAGGCACTGGAGCAAAAGTTTGACTTGGGCCCAACATGCAACTTTTCCTCACCTGTGTTGCATATACACATTTGAAGAACATTTGCATGACCCTTTACTTTTCTATCTGAGCCTTGACCACCCCAAAATGTCTATGCATAAAAGATATCCACCACTTCCATCCCCTGTTGGTGCCCCCCATACAGTAATCATTTCCCCTTTACATACTCCCTCCTTGACTATTTGCTACAGAACAACTACATTCTTTTCATTGAAATCTTATTTTTTTCCTTTCTGACAGTGGATGGTTGTGTGTCATACATCTTCTCATTCAGTGCACCAGAGGGCAGGGGTAATACATTTACCATACAATGTACCAGCCATCAAAGGAAAGAGATGAAATAAGTTTAATAAACCCTAGTGGGCTGTGGGGTTGTGAGGGGCCTTCTTCTTGGCTTTTGGACGCCATGTAACCCTATAGTGAATACAGTGCTTGTATGGATGTGTGGCAAGCCTCAGCAGTCTCCAGGGGCTGCTGACATCACCCAAGAAGGGGTAAAAGCAGAAATGACCAGAAGCAGTAGCAGAGCCTTGGACAGGTGGAGTACAAGGAGTAGAAGTTGTCTATTATTTTTCCGATTGATATACTTTAGATTCTGAAAAGACCTCAAAGTATAATAATGCTTCATGGGTGCCAAGTATCAAAAATCTTGGGTATGGCCAATATGAAATTTTTGGAAAACTCTTAACAAACCTGAAAAGCAAACTTTCAAATTTACAATGAGTAAAAACAGGGAACAACTCAAGTCTAGTCCTCTCTATACCTTATTGTGCCTTGTTTTGATAATCCACAATTGGTTCGATGCTTTCATTATATTGATATTGTATCAGCTTGCTAGAAGATCTAAGATTGATGAACGATCATGTGAGGTTAGGTCACCATGCAAGACACTATGATATATACTCAGCAGAATGGGTGTAAGTATATGGTAGGGGCAACGCTGCACCTCTCATGAGGCGACCTGAAGCGACCGCTTCAGGCGGCGCTATGTCGGGGCTTCGGGGTAGGGGGGCGGCATTTTTACGTAATCAGGCCCGCACCCGACGTGTGCCTGCGTTCTACGCGGGGGACGCTCTGAAGACCGGACCAAGAAGAACAGGGAGCTGCAGGAAAGTGGACACCAGTGGGGGGGAGGGGGTTAATCACTACACAGTGTGGGGTCCAAAAATTGAAACAATTTGTGGACTACATGCTGTGTAGAGTCAGGGGTGAACCTAGCCTTTTTGCTGGGGGGGGGCTTTCTGTCATCCGCCTCAGGCAGGCAAAAAGGCTAGGTTCACCCCTGGGTAGGGGTGAGACTTATGAAAGGACATGGTGGTGGGGTGTGCAACTATAAAAATAATTCTCAACAACTCTGCTTTATTGCAGGTCTATTTTTATTTGACCTAGATTTGTTACTTACCAATACATATCTCTGTGTATAATACAAGATCAGTGACATATATAAACTCCAAACACATGGAGCTCTGGAGAGAGCCTTGTTTATCCGTACAGTCCTGCAGATCCAGCAGAGGACGGAGTTAATGAGGCCCATAAAAAACCTAGTCTGGAAGGAGGCGAATCGGCTCGAAAACTGCCACCTATTGGGAAGGCAACCAAAGGACACATCAGGGCTCATTTAGAATTGTACTCGATATTCTTTGGCGGTGATAAATTGGCAGCTGCTCTTAGACAAGTTTCCAGACTGATAAACCTGAAGTAAATGAACCCTCCTGGGTTTTTGGCTGGCAGAATGGCCAGCGATGAGAACTTATCAAATGAATGGTGACAGTATCTTACACTGACTAACATAGAAGTTTTATGTCACATCTGTCAGACTATAGGACATTAGAAGAGCGCATGTAACAATGTAACTGTAGATAGTTAAGATCGTACAGATAAAGTCTTCTTTGCTCTAATCTTATTCTGCATTTTCTAAGACATAAACAATATTAGTAAATTGTCTTATGTTTCAATATGTGATTTTTATTAGTATTAAGGTGATGCATCCCTTCTAATCTTTGGATATGCCACATCATGATGGCTGCTGGGTAAAAGTTGTTACCTATGTAATCAATCCACCGAATAGAAGACTGCTTCCCTTCCAGACTTGAATAAAATGTAGCTTTTAATCCATAATGTTAAAATTTACAAAAATCGACATACAAAAGTTGTTACCTTGTTTGTAAAAATGGGGCTTTCTGTTACATAACCTAATGATTGTTTAACATCAACAATATTATTTCTGCTTTTATATTTCCACCACAGGAGCAGAAAAACAAATGTAATAGAAGTGCCAGATCCATTCCACGATGGACACAAAACACCCTACAGACCCATTGACTATAATGAGATCCAATGGGTTGCTGCCACGTTGTAGCTGTTTTTTCTGGATAAAACCGTGCTCCTCTATTTTGTCACTGCATTTGTGATGGAATCTCCTATGAGGGTCTCCAACAAAGATGTGAACACAACCTTATCCAATTCTAGAAGTTATAAAGTTCTGTATTACACTCATTGGCAAAAAAAAAAAAGACCCAGATATACGGCAAAATTCGGCATGCAGTTACTGCTCAGGCAGATATGTAAATGAATACAGGTATGGTCTGATTATACACTGGGTTTTACCACAAGAGGACATAAAAGTACTCCCCCCCCCCCCCCCGCTCTATAAAAATTCTCTATGTAAGCTACTTTTGGGTAGTGCACCTCCTGATGAGAGATCATTGATTTCTAGACCTGCCTCTAAAATGCATTTTAATGCATTTTGTCAGATGACTTTCAGAGTGGAAACATGAATGGATTTAGAGAAGCAGAATTGTCGTTTTGACAAATTGCCCACAACTTAGGCCATTCTGATCTCACTGCCTAGAAGTATTGAGAGCAGTGTTTATATAGGGATCCAGACAGATCACCAGTAGACAGGACTGTTTGATCAGCCAACAAGCATGAGCAGCTCTAACAGTTTCCTTGTCCACCATTTACAGACAGTTAGCGCCTTCATTACAGACCATTGTCTATGCCCGGGCCATTTTTGGTGCTTAGCAGAAGAAAATTTAGCATCATGACACCCATTATGTGCCTTGCCATTGATAGCAAGCCACCATGAACAAGTAGCCTGGACTTCTACAGACAATAACCATATTATCTTTGGCAACAAACAATGAGTTAGAGTATGGAGTAGAGGCCTTGTGGGCCATTAATCCTACCTTTGTTGTAGAGTGACACATTACCCCAACTGTTGGTCTTATAATCTAGGGAGCCATCACACACAACAGTCGGTCACTGTTTCCCTTTCCAATATTCCATCCCCATAGTACGTGGCAGTTACCCGATGGTTAGTAATCTGCACCATGAAATTATTCTGCCCTTATGGAAGTTCTCAGTTCTCTTTGCATTGACTTTCTGGTCTACCAGATATAAACATATGTTTCTACAAAGGAGCCAATCAGAGAAGGCAGAGCAATAGGGGGAGGGAGAATGCAGCAGCCTGAACCAATGATGAGACAGAGGTGTGTCTTAGACAACCACACACTCCCTGTAGGCACTGGAGATAAACAGTAGTCACTAGAGATGAGCGAACACTAAAATGTTCGAGGTTCGAAATTCGATTCGAACAGCCGCTCAATGTTCGTGTGTTCGAACGGGTTTCGAACCCCATTATAGTCTATGGGGAACAGATACTCGTTAAGGGGGAAACCCAAATCCGTGTCTGGAGGGTCACCAAGTCCACTATGACACCCCAGGAAATGATGCCAACACCTCTGGAATGACACTGGGACAGCAGGGGAAGCATGTCTGGGGGCATCTAACACACCAAAGACCCTCTATTACCCCAACATCACAGCCTAACAACTACACACTTTCCACATTCAATACCACCTCTCTGACAGTAGGAAAACACCTTGAAACATGTGTATTTGGCACTTGCAGTGAGGAGAGCTTGTCACCAGCAGTGAATTTGGCCCTTGTAGTAAGTTGAGGTTGGCACCAACATTTGTTTTGAAAATCAGGGTGGATTGAGCCTCTAACCAGCAGAGTTTGGGCAAATTCATGGTGGAGGGAGCCTCTAAACACCCCAGTTTGGGCAAATTCATGGTGGAGGGAGCCTCTAAAAACCCCAGTTTGGACCAATTCATGGTGGAGGGAGCCTCTAACCAGCCCAGTTTGGGCAAATTCATGGTGGAGGGAGCCTCTAAAAAACCCAGTTTGGACCAATTCATGGTGGAGGGAGCCTCTAACCAGCCCAGTTTGGGCAAATTCATGGTGGAGGGAGCCTCTAAACAGCCCAGTTTGGGCAAATTCATGGTGGAGAGAGCCTCTAAACAGCCCAGTTTGGACCAATTCATGGTGGAGGGAGCCTCTAAAAAACCCAGTTTGGACCAATTCATGGTGGAGGGAGCCTCTAAACAGCCCAGTTTGGGCAAATTCATGGTGGAGGGAGCCTCTAACCAGCCCAGTTTGGACCAATTAATGGTGGAGGGAGCCTCTAAACAGCCAAGTTTTGGGAAATTCATGGTGGAGGGAGCCTCTAACCAGCCCAGTTTGGACCAATTCATGGTGGAGGGAGCCTCTAACCAGCCCAGTTTGGGCAAATTCATGGTGGAGGGAGCCTCTAAACAGCCCAGTTTGGACCAATTAATGGTGGAGGGAGCCTCTAACCAGCCCAGTTTGGACCAATTCATGGTGGAGGGAGCCTCTAACCAGCCCAGTTTGGGCAAATTCATGGTGGAGGGAGCCTCTAAAAAACCCAGTTTGGACCAATTCATGGTGGAGGGAGCCTCTAACCAGCCCAGTTTGGGCAAATTCATGGTGGAGGGAGCCTCTAAAAAACCCAGTTTGGACCAATTCATGGTGGAGGGAGCCTCTAACCAGCCCAGTTTGGGCAAATTCATGGTGGAGGGAGCCTCTAAACAGCCCAGTTTGGGCAAATTCATGGTGGAGAGAGCCTCTAAACAGCCCAGTTTGGACCAATTCATGGTGGAGGGAGCCTCTAAAAAACCCAGTTTGGACCAATTCATGGTGGAGGGAGCCTCTAAACAGCCCAGTTTGGGCAAATTCATGGTGGAGGGAGCCTCTAACCAGCCCAGTTTGGACCAATTAATGGTGGAGGGAGCCTCTAAACAGCCAAGTTTTGGGAAATTCATGGTGGAGGGAGCCTCTAACCAGCCCAGTTTGGACCAATTCATGGTGGAGGGAGCCTCTAACCAGCCCAGTTTGGGCAAATTCATGGTGGAGGGAGCCTCTAAACAGCCCAGTTTGGACCAATTAATGGTGGAGGGAGCCTCTAACCAGCCCAGTTTGGACCAATTCATGGTGGAGGGAGCCTCTAACCAGCCCAGTTTGGGCAAATTCATGGTGGAGGGAGCCTCTAAAAAACCCAGTTTGGACCAATTCATGGTGGAGGGAGCCTCTAACCAGCCCAGTTTGGGCAAATTCATGGTGGAGGGAGCCTCTAAACAGCCCAGTTTGGGCAAATTCATGGTGGAGGGAGCCTCTAAACAGCCCAGTTTGGACCAATTCATGGTGGAGGGAGCCTCTAAAAAACCCAGTTTGGACCAATTCATGGTGGAGGGAGCCTCTAAACAGCCCAGTTTGGGCAAATTCATGGTGGAGGGAGCCTCTAACCAGCCCAGTTTGGACCAATTAATGGTGGAGGGAGCCTCTAAACAGCCAAGTTTTGGGAAATTCATGGTGGAGGGAGCCCCTAAAAACCCCAGTTTGGACCAATTCATGGTGGAGGGAGCCTCTAAACAGCCCAGTTTGGGCAAATTCATGGTGGGGGGAGCCTCTAACCAGCCCAGTTTGGACCAATTAATGGTGGAGGGAGCCTCTAAACAGCCAAGTTTTGGGAAATTCATGGTGGAGGGAGCCTCTAACCAGCCCAGTTTGGACCAATTCATGGTGGAGGGAGCCTCTAACCAGCCCAGTTTGGGCAAATTCATGGTGGAGGGAGCCTCTAAACAGCCCAGTTTGGACCAATTCATGGTGGAGGGAGCCTCTAAACAGCCCAGTTTGGACCAATTAATGGTGGAGGGAGCCTCTAAACAGCCAAGTTTTGGGAAATTCATGGTGGAGGGAGCCTCTAAACAGCCCAGTTTGGGCAAATTCATGGTGGAGGGAGCCTCTAACCAGCCCAGTTTGGACCAATTAATGGTGGAGGGAGCCTCTAAACAGCCAAGTTTTGGGAAATTCATGGTGGAGGGAGCCTCTAACCAGCCCAGTTTGGACCAATTCATGGTGGAGGGAGCCTCTAAAAAACCCAGTTTGGACCAATTCATGGTGGAGGGAGCCTCTAAACAGCCCAGTTTGGGCAAATTCATGGTGGAGGGAGCCTCTAACCAGCCCAGTTTGGACCAATTAATGGTGGAGGGAGCCTCTAAACAGCCAAGTTTTGGGAAATTCATGGTGGAGGGAGCCTCTAACCAGCCCAGTTTGGACCAATTCATGGTGGAGGGAGCCTCTAAAAAACCCAGTTTGGACCAATTCATGGTGGAGGGAGCCTCTAACCAGCCCAGTTTGGACCAATTAATGGTGGAGGGAGCCTCTAAACAGCCAAGTTTTGGGAAATTCATGGTGGAGGGAGCCCCTAAAAACCCCAGTTTGGACCAATTCATGGTGGAGGGAGCCTCTAAACAGCCCAGTTTGGGCAAATTCATGGTGGAGGGAGCCTCTAACCAGCCCAGTTTGGACCAATTAATGGTGGAGGGAGCCTCTAAACAGCCAAGTTTTGGGAAATTCATGGTGGAGGGAGCCTCTAACCAGCCCAGTTTGGACCAATTCATGGTGGAGGGAGCCTCTAACCAGCCCAGTTTGGGCAAATTCATGGTGGAGGGAGCCTCTAAACAGCCCAGTTTGGGCAAATTCATGGTGGAGGGAGCCTCTAACCAGCCCAGTTTGGACCAATTAATGGTGGAGGGAGCCTCTAAACAGCCAAGTTTGGACCAATTCATGGTGGAGGGAGCCTCTAAAAAACCCAGTTTGGACCAATTCATGGTGGAGGGAGCCTCTAACCAGCCCAGTTTGGGCAAATTCATGGTGGAGGGAGCCTCTAAACAGCCCAGTTTGGGCAAATTCATGGTGGAGGGAGCCTCTAACCAGCCCAGTTTGGACCAATTAATGGTGGAGGGAGCCTCTAAACAGCCAAGTTTTGGGAAATTCATGGTGGAGGGAGCCCCTAAAAACCCCAGTTTGGACCAATTCATGGTGGAGGGAGCCTCTAAACAGCCCAGTTTGGGCAAATTCATGGTGGAGGGAGCCTCTAACCAGCCCAGTTTGGACCAATTAATGGTGGAGGGAGCCTCTAAACAGCCAAGTTTTGGGAAATTCATGGTGGAGGAAGCCTCTAACCAGCCCAGTTTGGACCAATTCATGGTGGAGGGAGCCTCTAACCAGCCCAGTTTGGGCAAATTCATGGTGGAGGGAGCCTCTAAAAAACCCAGTTTGGACCAATTCATGGTGGAGGGAGCCTCTAACCAGCCCAGTTTGGGCAAATTCATGGTGGAGGGAGCCTCTAACCAGCCCAGTTTGGACCAATTAATGGTGGAGGGAGCCTCTAAACAGCCAAGTTTGGGGAAATTCATGGTGGAGGGAGCCTCTAACCAGCCCAGTTTGGACCAATTCATGGTGGAGGGAGCCTCTAACCAGCCCAGTTTGGGCAAATTCATGGTGGAGGGAGCCTCTAAAAAACCCAGTTTGGACCAATTAATGGTGAAGGGAGCCTCTAAACAGCCCAGTTTGGACCAATTCATGGTGGAGGGAGCCTCTAAACAGCCCAGTTTGGACCAATTAATGGTGGAGGGAGCCTCTAAACAGCCAAGTTTTGGGAAATTCATGGTGGAGGGAGCCTCTAGACAGCCCAGTTTGGGCAAATTCATGGTGGAGGGAGCCTCTAACCAGCCCAGTTTGGACCAATTAATGGTGGAGGGAGCCTCTAAACAGCCAAGTTTTGGGAAATTCATGGTGGAGGGAGCCCCTAAAAACCCCAGTTTGGACCAATTCATGGTGGAGGGAGCCTCTAAACAGCCCAGTTTGGACCAATTCATGGTGGAGGGAGCCTCTAAAAAACCCAGTTTGGACCAATTCATGGTGGAGGGAGCCTCTAAACAACCCAGTTTGGGCAAATTCATGGTGGAGGGAGCCTCTAACCAGCCCAGTTTGGACCAATTAATGGTGGAGGGAGCCTCTAAACAGCCAAGTTTTGGGAAATTCATGGTGGAGGGAGCCCCTAAAAACCCCAGTTTGGACCAATTCATGGTGGAGGGAGCCTCTAAACAGCCCAGTTTGGGCAAATTCATGGTGGAGGGAGCCTCTTAAAACCCCCAGTTTGGACCAATTCATGGTGGAGGGAGCCTCTAAAAACCCCAGTTTGGACCAATTCATGGTGGAGGGAGCCTCTAAAAACCCCAGTTTGGACCAATTCATGGTGGAGGGAGCCGCTAAACAGCCCAGTTTGGACCAATTCATGGTGGAGGGAGCCTCTAACCAGCAGAGTTGGTGGAAATCAGGGTGGAGGGAGCCTCTAACCAGCAGAGTTGGGGGAAATCAGGGTGGAGGGAGCCTAGTATTAGCAGAATTGTGCAACGCTTATGGTGGATGAGTATGAGGATGCGGAGGAATTGGAGAGGTTGAGTACAGACATGGAGTTTCATGTTGGGGTGCTTTACACAGGTGGGCACAAAAATGACGGCTCTACCCAGTGGTGGTTCATTTTTATCAAAGTGAGCCGGTCGGCACTCTCAGCTGACAGACGGGTGCGCTTGTCAGTGATGATGCCACCGGCTGCACTGAACACCCTCTCAGATAGGACGCTGGCGGCAGGACAGGACAGCACCTCCAAGGCATATAGGGCAAGTTCAAGCCACAGGTCCAACTTCGACACCCAATACGTGTAGGGCGCAGAGGGGTCGGAGAGGACAGGGCTGTGGTCGGAAAGGTATTCCCGCAACATGCGCCTATACTTCTCACGCCTGGTGACACTAGGACCCTCCGTGGCGGCACTTTGGCGAGGGGGTGCCATCAAGGTGTCCCAGACCTTAGACAGTGTGCCCCTCGTTTGTGTGGACCGGTGAGAACTTGGTTGCCTACTGGAGGAACTGCCCTCCCTGCCGCCAACGTCACATGCTGGAAACATCTCCATCATATTCTGCACCAATTGCCTGTGGCAAGCATTGATGCGATTGGCCCTCCCCTCTACCGGAATAAAAGACGAGATGTTGTTTTTATACCGGGGGTCAAGGATAGCAAAGATCCAGTACTGGTTGTCCTCCATGATTTTGACAATACGCTTGTCGGTTGTAAAGCACCCCAACATGAACTCAGCCATGTCTGCCACAGTGTTAGTTGGCATGACTCCTCTGGCCCCACCGGAAAGTTCAATCTCCATTTCCTCCTCATCCTCCATGTCTACCCATCCGCGCTGCAACAATGGGACGATTCGAAGTTGCCCGGAAGCCTCCTGTATCACCATCACATCATCGGACAACTCTTCTTCCTCCTCCTCCTCCTCCTCCTCCTCCTCCATTAAACGCAGTGAAGCGGACAGATGTGTGGACCTACTCTCCAGCTGTGACGGATCGGATGCTATCCCTAACTCCTCTGTGTGATCTGAGTTATCCTTGATGTGAATCAGGGATTCTCTCAGAACACACAAGAGCGGGATTGTAAGGCTCACCATCGCATCCTCAGAGCTCACCCTCCTTGTGGACTCCTCAAAGACCCGTAGGATGTCACAAAGGTCTCTCATCCATGGCCACTCATGGATGTGAAACTGAGGCAGCTGACTTTGTGGCACCCTAGGGTTTTGTAGCTGGTATTCCATCAAAGGTCTCTGCTGCTCAACCACTCTATTCAACATCTGAAACGTTGAGTTCCAGCATGTGGGGACGTCGCACAAAAGCCGGTGTTGTGGCACATGCAGGCGTTGCTGGAGAGATTTTAAGCTAGCAGCGGCTACTGTCGACTTGCGAAAGTGGGCGCACATGCGCCGCACTTTCACCAGTAGCTCTGGAACATTGGGGTAGCTCTTTAGGAAACGTTGCACCACTAGGTTGAAGACGTGGGCCAGGCATGGAACATGTTGGAGTCCGGCAAGCTCCAGAGCTGCTACCAGGTTCCGGCCGTTATCACAAACAACCATGCCTGGGCCCAGGTGCAGCGGCTCAAACCATATTGCCGTCTCATCGAGGAGGGCATCCCTCACCTCGGAGGCAGTGTGCTGTCTGTCCCCCAAGCTGATCAGCTTCAGCACAGCCTGCTGACGTCTACCAACGCCAGTGCTGCAACGTTTCCAACTCGTAGCTGGGGTCAATCTAACAGCGGAGGAGGAGGCGGTGGCGGAGGAGGAGGCGGTGGCGGAGGAGGAGGCGGTAGAGGAGGAGGAGGAGGGGGGTGTTCTTCTCGTGTCCCTGCCAGGAATGTTAGGCGGGGAGACGAGGTACACCGGGCCAGTTTGGGAAGCAGTCCCAGCCTCAACTACATTCACCCAGTGTGCCGTCAGTGAAATGTAGCGTCCCTGTCCGCATGCACTTGTCCACGCGTCGGTGGTCAAGTGGACCTTTGTGCAAAGCGCGGAACTAAGGGCCCGCCTGATGTTGAGTGACACGTGCTGGTGCAAGGCGGGGACGGCACACCGGGAGAAGTAGTGACGGCTAGGGACGGCATAGCGAGGTGCCGCAGTTGCCATCAGGTCCAGGAAGGCGGGAGTTTCAACAAGCCGGAACGCCAACATCTCCTGGGCCAGCAGTTTAGCGATGTTGGCGTTCAAGGCTTGCGCGTGTGGGTGGTTAGCAGTGTATTTCTGCCGCCGCTCCAATGTCTGAGAGATGGTGGGTTGTTGTAAAGAAGCGCCTGATGGTGCCTTTGATGGTGCAGGAGAAGGAGATAAGACAGGAACAGGGGAGGATGAGGGAGAAGTCAACAAAGTGGCGGAGGCAGATGAAGTGGTGTCCTGGCTCGTCCTCTGGAGTGCATCGCCAGCACAGTCGGCAGTGGCAGAGGCAGAGGCAGTGGCAGTGGCAGTGGCGTGAACGGCAGGCGGCCTTTGTCCTGCCGTTGCTGCCTGCCACTGATTCCAGTGCTTGGATTCCAAATGACGGCACATTGAAGTGGTGGACAGGTTGCTCTTCTCAGAGCCCCTAATCAATTTCGAGAGGCAAATTGTGCAGACAACACTATATCTGTCCTCGGCGCATTCCTTGAAAAAACTCCACACCTTCGAGAAACGTGCCCTCGAGGTGGGAGTTTTTCGGGGCTGGGTACGAACTGGAACATCTTGGGAGATTCCGGGTGTGGCCTGGCTTCGCCTAAGCTGCTGACCTCTGCCTCTGCCTCTAGCTACCCTTTTTGGTGCTGCACCTGCCTCAACATCCACACTACTTTCCCCGCTTGACATCCCCCCTTGACATCCCCCCTGTCCAGGTCGGGTCAGTGTCCTCATCATCCACCACTTCCTCTTCCAACTCCTGTCTCATCTCCTCCTCCCGCACAATGCGCCGGTCAACTGGATGCCCTGACGGCAACTGCGTCACATCATCGTCGATGAGGGTGGGTTGCTGGTCATCCACCACCAAATCGAACGGAGATGGAGGAGACTCTAGTGTTTGAGCATCTGGACACAGATGCTCCTCTGTTAGGTTCGTGGAATCGTGACGTGGAGAGGCAGGTTGAGGGACAATGAAAGGAGCGGAGAACAGCTCTGGGGAGCAGGGACAGTTTGGGTTATTGTTCTGTAAAGCTTCGGAATTTTGGGAGGAAGGAAGACAAGACTGTTGGGTAATAGGAGGAGAGGAGGCAGAGTCTGACTGGCTGCTGGACAATGTGCTGTAAGCGTTCTCTGACAGCCATTGCAAGACCTGTTCCTGGTTCTCGGGCCTACTAAGGTTTGTACCCTGCAGTTTAGTTAATGTGGCAAGCAACCCTGGCACTGTGGAGTGGCGCAATGCTTGCTGCCCCACAGGAGTAGGCACGGGACGCCCTGTGGCTTCACTGCTACCTTGCTCCCCAGAACCATTCCCCCGACCTCGCCCACGGCCTCGTCCACGTCCCTTTCCGGGAGCCTTGCGCATTTTGAATTCCCAGTTAGAAATTGGCACTATTTACCAGTAGCAAAAATTGTGGGTGCACGTAACCCCAATATATTCTTTGAATTACCAGTCAGAAACTGGCACTATATGGCAGTAGCAAGAAATGAGGGTATTTGTATTCCCAATATATTCTTTGAATTCCCAGTCAGACAATGGCACTGTATACCAGTAGTAAAAATTGTGGGTGCACGTAACCCCAATATATTCTTTGAATTACCAGTCAGAAACTGGCACTATATGGCAGTAGCAAGAAATGAGGGTATTTATAACCCCAATATATTCTTTGAATTCCCAGTCAGACAATGGCACTGTATACCAGTAGTAAAAATTGTGGGTGCACGTAACCCCAATATATTCTTTGAATTACCAGTCAGAAACTGGCACTATATGGCAGTAGCAAGAAATGAGGGTATTTATAACCCCAATATATTCTTTGAATTCCCAGTCAGACAATGGCACTGTATACCAGTAGTAAAAATTGTGGGTGCACGTAACCCCAATATATTCTTTCAATTACCAGTCAGAAACTGGCACTATATGGCAGTAGCAAGAAATGAGGGTATTTGTATTCCCAATATATTCTTTGAATTCCCAGTCAGACAATGGCACTGTATACCAGTAGTAAAAATTGTGGGTGCACGTAACCCCAATATATTCTTTGAATTACCAGTCAGAAACTGGCACTATATGGCAGTAGCAAGAAATGAGGGTATTTATAACCCCAATATATTCTTTGAATTCCCAGTCAGACAATGGCACTGTATACCAGTAGTAAAAATTGTGGGTGCACGTAACCCCAATATATTCTTTGAATTCCCAGTCAGACAATGGCACTATATACCAGTAGCAAGAAATGAGGGTATTTATAACCCCAATATATTCTTTGAATTCCCAGTCAGACAATGGCACTGTATACCAGTAGTAAAAATTGTGGGTGCACGTAACCCCAATATATTCTTTGAATTCCCAGTCAGACAATGGCACTATATACCAGTAGCAAGAAATGAGGGTATTTATAACCCCAATATATTCTTTGAATTCCCAGTCAGACAATGGCACTGTATACCAGTAGTAAAAATTGTGGGTGCACGTAACCCCAATATATTCTTTGAATTCCCAGTCAGAAACTGGCACTATATGGCAGTAGCAAGAAATGAGGGTATTTATAACCCCAATATATTCTTTGAATTCTCAGTCAGACAATGGCACTGTATACCAGTAGTAAAAATTGTGGGTGCACGTAACCCCAATATATTCTTTGAATTACCAGTCAGAAACTGGCACTATATGGCAGTAGCAAGAAATGAGGGTATTTGTATTCCCAATATATTCTTTGAATTCCCAGTCAGACAATGGCACTGTATACCAGTAGTAAAAATTGTGGGTGCACGTAACCCCAATATATTCTTTGAATTCCCAGTCAGACACTGGCACTATATGGCAGTAGCAAGAAATGAGGGTATTTGTATTCCCAATATATTCTTTGAATTCCCAGTCAGACAATGGCACTGTATACCAGTAGTAAAAATTGTGGGTGCACGTAACCCCAATATATTCTTTGAATTCCCAGTCAGACAATGGCACTATATGGCAGTAGCAAGAAATGAGGGTATTTATAACCCCAATATATTCTTTGAATTCCCAGTCAGACAATGGCACTGTATACCAGTAGTAAAAATTGTGGGTGCACGTAACCCCAATATATTCTTTGAATTCCCAGTCAGACAATGGCACTATATGGCAGTAGCAAGAAATGAGGGTATTTGTAACCCCAATATATTCTTTGAATTCCCAGTCAGACAATGGCACTATATGGCAGTAGCAAAAATAGTGGGTGTATATAGCCCCAATCCTATTGCTAGGGGACTTGCAGGGTATTTCTGGGGTGAAGGTGGGGGGGAACACCGTTGGAACGGGTATCGGGGGTATATATCGGGTATACGGGAATACACTGACAGTGTATTCCATTCAGGATCCGGGGAAAGCTGGGTTGCGGCGATTGAGCCCGTCAGTGCCACGTTACACTGACAAGCTTCTCCCTGGAATTTAGCTCTTACAAGAGCTGTTGTGGTTGTCTTCTCCTTCCTATCCTAGCCTGTCCCTGCCTACCCAGAATCTAAGCCCTAGCTAGCTGGACGGAAACCTCCGTCCTCGGTGAATTGCAAGCTCAGAATGACGCGAACCTGGGCGGCGCTGTTCTTTTAAATTAGAGGTCACATGTTTTCGGCAGCCAATGGGTTTTGCCTACTTTTTTCAACGTCACCGGTGTCGTAGTTCCTGTCCCACCTACCCTGCGCTGTTATTGGAGCAAAAAAGGCGCCAGGGAAGGTGGGAGGGGAATCGAGTAATGGCGCACTTTACCACGCGGTGTTCGATTCGATTCGAACATGCCGAACAGCCTAATATCCGATCGAACATGAGTTCGATAGAACACTGTTCGCTCATCTCTAGTAGTCACACATCACAACTTTGACTTCATTATTTCAGGTAAAAAGCAGACAAGGAGCAAAATCTGATGAAAATAAATAGCAGGTCATGCCCCCCCTTTAGGTACAGACTTACCTATCCTTTATGAGGTTCTAGCTGGACAGATACTTTAAAAAAATATTGACTCCTCTACCCCGGCAGTCTCGTTCATCCTCAGTGTGTAGTCAATAAATTACCAGAAAACATTACCAGGCATGGAGCGTCTGGAGAACATATTTTACTTTTATTGTATTACATTGTGACAAGGAAGAACAATCTACGTACAAATAAAATAAAATTCAGGTTTCAATGAGTGTAAAGTGTCCCCGGTACCTGTACAGCTCATAAAAGCGTTGTAATCTCCTAACTACAGCAGAATTCCCTGAGTTATCGCCTGTCATAAATGATATATTATAACATGATTCCATAGAGGAGGCAGCGGCAAAAATAACTTATCTCCAACTCTGACAAGAGAATAATAACTTTGTATGAGAGGAACAGTCAGTGAATGGATAAGTAAGTCACAAGGATGAAGGGAGAATAGTGAGGAGTGCGGGGAGTTAACCCTATCTGCCCTGCTTACTTCAATCCAGACAAATGCAGAAACTCAATACCAAACTCTATGTTCATATAATATACGATGACCATAAAGCTTATAGGGATTGTCCAGCTTTTAGCACTGTGTTGCTTGGAGGTCTAACATTCTTTTTTGATTATTTTCCATATATAGGGGAATGGGTGGACTGGAGGACAACGATAGATTAACAAACTTGGGGTTATTCAGTTTAGGGAAAAGACGTCTACGGGGAGATCTAATAACAATGTACAAATACATGAAGGGACAATACAAAGAACTTTCTAAGGATCTTTTTACTCCTAGGCCAGTGACAGTGACAAGAAGACACCCTCTACGTCTGGAGGAGAGAAGGTTTCACCAGAAACATAGAAGGGGATTCTTCACAGTAAGAACAACGAGATTCTGGAACTCTCTGCCCCAGGAAGTGGTGATGGCGGATTCACTGAACAAGTTCAAAGTGGGCCTGGATGCCTTTCTTGGAGAGATAACAGGAGATGGTCTCTAGATTTTATAGACATGTTGGTCCGGGGTTTTTATACTGACTGCCAGATTGGAGTCAGGAAGAAATTTTTCCCCTGAAATGGGGCAATTGGCATGAGCCTCATGGGGTTTTTTGCCTTCCCCCATGAGAACTGATGTCTTCATCCAATCTAATCTATTATGTAACTATGTATACCCATATTGTATATCATCTTTTAGAACTTTATATGTCTGACATAGTGCTCCAAATCCACCTATAGGGGTAATATATTAAAATTCTCACCTCATTTTTCTGGTAAAATAATGTCACAATTTTTGATGCATTTCATTTTTTGACCAAAATTGTGACTTGTTCAATTTTTATGCCACTCAAACCATATTAGGATAGCAGATGTAATTCTTGAGCTGATAGTGAGCACCATTATTAGATGCACTGATAAAAATAGTAATATGGTACAGTGTCTACAGCACCTTCTGGGCCACACCAACTCTTACCCTGCAATGGTGCAGAGCCCCAGATGGTGGGGTGGACTTGGCTGCACTGCTGGGAAGAGAGGTACAGGTCGGGAAACGCCAAACACACAGCGCACCACAAATCACAGTAAACCAGACACTGAGATCTCTTACCAGCAGATGATTCGGGTAGCGGTGTTGGTCCAAGGATCCAGAAGGCAGTGGCGGGTGGTCAGCAGGTGACAGCAGAGAGTAAAGTGTAGTTGTATGGTCCAGGTCATCAAGAAGAAGGCAGCGTAGCACAGAGGGTAATCCAAAGGGTAGGTCAGGCAGGCCAGATCAGTAACAGGAGCAATAGAGTGGTACAAAAATGGTTTCAGGAAGCAAAGGTCTAAAAGCAAACCGGGGTCATAAACAGGAGCAGGCACAAATCAGTAGGCAAAAGGCAGGGTCAGAGGTCAAAACAAGGGGTCAGAACACAAGTAATCAGATACAGGAGAACTCTTACTATCAGGAACTAGGAGGTACACTGAATAACCAGTGGAGCTCCAGAGCCAGAGTGTTATGATTTGCAAGTTTACTAAAAAAAAAAAAAAAAAAACTAATAACTTGCAGAGCCCAACTGGGCTCTGAGCTGCAGAGCTACCCTGGTGTGAATGAAGCCTGACAGCGACACTGCCAGGCTACTCCACCATCTAGGTGTCTCTGTTAACCTCACAGAGATAGCCTGCACAGCTCAGAGCAGCCGCTAAAGAAATATAATCTAGTCAAAACCTCTGACCTAGACACAAACCAACTAAAATATGTGCTTCCAGTGCAATTCAGAAAACAAGACAGCTTGCTGCCAGATAACTAATAGTGTGATTCTAACTAAGGGGCAATTCTAACTATGGCCAACTGCAGAGCAACAGCACTAGAACCTGCACACAACAATACAGAATGAGGATCTGGGAAGATGCTAAGGCAGTGGGCTGAACCACCTGCCTCCTTAAATAGGGAAAGGGGGGACCCAACAAACCAGCCCAGCCGCCCATTCCGGGCGCACATTGGCTGACACCCTTGTCAGTCACACAACCAACCATGCCCAGCTGCTGTTTGGAAATTAACCTCTGCTAAGTAGGGCTATTTACAACAGGGAAAGGGTGACAGCCGGAAAGAAGCCACAACAGAGCAACAGGCCGCGACCCGTCCTCTATGCTGCAGCTGCTGCACTGTCCTAACACAGAGCCAATCCCCAAATAGGCTCCAGCCTGCCGCTAGGCTAAAAACTGAAAGTCCCTCGCCCGGCTCAGGAGAAGAATGGCAACCCCCGCACATCTCAGAGGTTCCGGCCTGCCTCCTGAGACCCACGGCAGACTCCACACAGCATTGGGGAAGCTCCAGCCCTTCTCTTAACAAACAACCTATTTATTATCATTTTTTTTCTTATACTTTCTAGGGGCTGATATACACTCACCGGCCACTTTATTAGGTACACCTGTCCAACTGCTCATTAACACTTAATTTCTAATCAGCCAATCACATGGCGGCAATTCAGTGCATTTAGGCATGTAGACATGGTCAAGACAATCTCCTGCAGTTCAAACCGAGCATCAGTATGGGGAAGAAAGGTGATTTGAGTGCCTTTGAACGTGGCATGGTTGTTGGTGCCAGAAGGGCTGGTCTGAGTATTTCAGAAACTGCTGATCTACTGGGATTTTCACGCACAACCATCTCTAGGGTTTACAGAGAATGGTCCGAAAAAGAAAAAACATCCAGTGAGCGGCAGTTCTGTGGGCGAAAATGCGTTGTTGATGCCAGAGGTCAGAGGAGAATGGCCAGACTGGTTCGAGCTGATAGAAAGGCAACAGTGACTCAAATAGCCACCCGTTACAACCAAGGTAGCCAGAAGAGTATCTCTGAACGCACAGTACGTCGAACTTTGAGGCAGATGGGCTACAGCAGCAGAAGACCACACCGGGTGCCACTCCTTTCAGCTAAGAACAGGAAACTGAGGCTACAATTTGCACAAGCTCATCGAAATTGGACAATTGAAGATTGGAAAAACGTTGCCTGGTCTGATGAGTCTCGATTTCTGCTGCGACATTCGGATGGTAGGGTCAGAATTTGGCATCAACAACATGAAAGCATGGATCCATCCTGCCTTGTATCAACGGTTCAGGCTGGTGGTGGTGGTGTAATGGTGTGGGGAATATTTTCTTGGCACTCTTTGGGCCCCTTGGTACCAATTGAGCATCGTTGCAACGCCAAAGCCTACCTGAGTATTGTTGCTGACCATGTCCATCCCTTTATGAGCACAATGAACCCAACATCTGATGGCTACTTTCAGCAGGATAATGCAATGCCATGTCATAAAGCTGGAATCATCTCAGACTGGTTTCTTGAACATGACAATGAGTTCACTGTACTCCAATGGCCTCCACAGTCACCAGATCTCAATCCAATAGAGCATCTTTGGGATGTGGTGGAACGGGAGATTCGCATCATGGATGTTCAGCCGACAAATCTGCGGCAACTGTGTGATGCCATCATGTCAATATGGACCAAAATCTCTGAGGAATGCTTCCAGCACCTTGTTGAATCTATGCCACGAAGAATTGAGGCAGTTCTGAAGGCAAAAGGGGGTCCAACCCGTTACTAGCATGGTGTACCTAATAAAGTGGCCGGTGAGTGTATATTTCCAATGCCCCCCGAGATGTGCAACATTTATTAAGAGACCTGCATCATAATAATAGGCGCTTTCCTCACTTCCTGTATTTATTTCCCTCCTGCTGAAAGGGACAAACAACAATTCTTCAGGTCAGAAAATCTCCAGATTCTTTTACAGAAGGATTCCGTGTTATCGGTGTGTTTTACTTAGAAAGATAACATAATCGGCTTTATCAGCAAAGTGCATTTAGCTGAACAGATTGCCCTGCCGACACTATGTAAGTGACATCACTTGTCCTATCTCCCAGGTCCATGGTTATAGCAATGCAGTGTAACCAATGGGGGGAATAAATTCCCATACCAGGCAAACAAATCAGCATTTCTAAAGCAATATATTTACAAAAAGGCTTCAATTTACATAAGCTTCCAGTATAGATAGGATCCTTGAGATGGGACAACCCTTTTAAGCAGTGCCATAGACTTGTGAATTGGGTGGCAGTATGTATGCTGGATCACCACTCCATTTAAACATTGGACATGGCCCCCCATTCTTGTGTTGGGTGGCGGGTCATCCACATCAAACTTTCAACCACATGGTTTTTCATCACAGAAAATGACAGCATATTGCTAGGATAATCCATAATTTTCATAGCATAGGGTCTGACTTCTGGGATCTCACTAATGAAGAGAAGAAGAGACCTTAACCATGCAGCTACTTCACAGTTTTACAATTCACACCAAATCAGTAAGAGACAGGATAACCAGGAAAGTAAACCAAAATCAGTAACCAGGGAATCAAAAGAAACCAAGGTAAGTTCTGAGAGCATAGAGCCAGAAAATCAATGTAATCACAGGCAGGTGAAAAGTTTCAATGCTAAGTTAAAACACCCTGCCTTATCTCTGGATTGGACAATAAGGCAGAACTCTGATTGGCTCTGCATCTCAAAGCTAGTTCAGCAGCCTAGCCAGAGTTTGACTGGTAGACATGGCAACCTTAAAGTCAATAGACTCCAGTATGAGTGGGATTTCCACAGATATTTGGATTCCTAACAAACTCCTTCTGCAGTCAGTGGCCTTATAGTCAAAGATGGGTATGTGAAAAGGACAGAGATGACTTGTCTCCTGCCCTATTTTAGGTTTAATGTGCACATTGTACTACAGAGTGTTTGGACTGTGCATCAGGTGCGGCCATGGTATTAAGGTCGCAGCCTGTTCCGCTGGTTCTGTTCAGTCCAGCATGCATGGGGTTAATCCCCTTGCATCCGATAGGCGTGGTCGGTCTGCTGACTGACACTGGTGTCAGCTTATTGGCATCTGGCCTGAAGCACCTGGGCTGGCTGATCGGTCCCGCCTTCTCTCCATTTAAGGAGGCTGGTTTGGACACCGGGTGCTCTAACCTCAAACCTCAAATCTCCAACCTCAATTGTGTGCACGTCCGGGCAAACCTTAGTTGGCAGAATAGTTCCTTAGTTAGGCAGGTAGGGAGAATTCTCCTTTATGGGTTAAAATTGTGGGTACCCCTTCCCTAATCAGATTTGTGGGAATCTCCTACCTAGCTAGTCTGCTACCTGTGGTACTTCAGCTGCAGATGGCTGTGGTGAGGGTGCAGCCCAGTGAGCTACTGGAAGCACACAGTCTTAGTTGCTGTTTGTGTTAGTCTTGCGGTGCAGTAACTGCAAGACTTTTATAATTCATTTAAGTGGCTGCTTTGTGCTGTGAGGTAACAGGGAGCAATCAGTTGATGGTGTAGCCCGGCAGTGAAGTTAACTGTCGGGCATTGTTCACACCAGTGTGCACTGCGGTTCAGAGCCCAGTGGGCTCCGCAGGATTTATTATTTAGGTTTTTTTCAATACATCCTGCCAGTCATAACACAGAGCTATACATGCTGTAGGCACCACTAGAATTTACTATAATATGGTAATACTATCCTCTAGAAGGTAAATGAACCGCATTGCACATGTGTTAGTAGGAGCGCCCAGTGCTCGGTAATGATTGGACCATGCGATGACTGGTGGGCGTGGTAAGAGAATTAAATAGCTGTGAAGCGGCAGGGCAATTCACTGCTGATTGTAGAGCGGCGGTCCTGCCGGCAGTCAGTCCACTGTATCGCTAATTGACAACTAACAGCAGTTTTTACTGCTTCTAGACTGTGTGTTAGTAAATGTAAGACCCCTGATGAATCTTTGCAACAAGGAGGAAACGCATAGGGTCAGCTTTTGACAGCTTAGTTATGTGAATCAGTTCCCAAACGTTAGTCTGAACAGTGAGCTAACCACTAGCCCCTTCCCCTCTCTGTTGGCGTGGCGGTAGGCCAGTAACCTCAGATAGCTGGGGGGATAGTCTGGTGAGCTTTAAGCATATGGGTCTCTGTATGTACAGACATTGAATGGGATATTTGATCACTCTATCTGTGTTAGGGAGTGAGTAACAAGTGTATATGTAGGGAAAGCGTACCTGCAGCAGCACTCCCTCCCATTCTGACTCACTAGTAAGGTTTAAAATATTGGCTTACGGTGTGAAACACTTGTTTTTATTTGGGTGTTTATTAAGAGAACTAATAAAGGTGACATTTTAATTTCCTATGGGAGGATAGGTCTATGTCCTTTCTGTGAATCTGGTAATATTATCCTCTAGTTCAGGGGTCGGCAACCCCTGGCACGCGTGCCAAGAGTGGCACGCGAGGCATATTTTGCTGGCACGCCAGCCTGCCTGCAACCTTCATGCACTAAAATTGAGAGAGAGCGTCCTTTCAGAAGCTCGGCTAAAGCCGAGGTGTAGGACACGCCCCCTTCTCTCCCTGCCACCAATCAGAGGTGAGCCTCTCACTGCACAGGATAAGGGCTCCCTGGACCTGCTGCTACGTGTGAGGAGGAGCTCCTGCCGTCTGCAGCCCTGAAGAGGAGAGGAAGCTTCGGGGAGCAAAGTGAAAGTAAAAACACCAGGTACGTGTGTGTTACTAACTATTCTTATTAATGTCAGGCATTTGGGGTTATTAATTTAGTTTTAGTAACTCCATGTGCCTCACATTAATAACAGTTAACCCCATCATATCCCTCATATTAACCCCTGTGTGGCTCACATAAGGGTTACTGATGTGTGAGACATATGGGGGTAATAATAAAGGACCTATATAATGAAGATATTCACTTATTACCTCCATATGTCTCACATATCAGTATCCCTTATGTAAAGCACACAGTTGGTTAATGTGAGGGACATGATGGGGTTAACTGCTATTAATATGAGTTACTAAGCTGTAATATACATGACCAGACTCTTTATCCACAACTTTGGATAAGAGTACAGACCTATACATTTCAATTGACCCATATATACAGCAATTTTTTGTGGCTGTGTATCTGGGCCAAAATGAAGAGCTAAAAATTATGGAGCAGGTCCTATATCTGTCCTATACGTACCCTATATCTGTCCTATACGTACCCTATATCTGTCTGCATTTTCCGCCTTGTCAATTCATTTTTAACATATAGGTCAGTGAAAACCACATCTGTGCCATTTGTGTGCAGGAGGCGTAAGGCTGAGGCCCCACGTTGCAGAAACGCAGCGTTTTTGTTGTAGATTTTGATGCAGTTTATTTCAACCAAAGCTAAAAATGGCTACAGAAAGAATGGGAAATATATAGGAAGCTTCTTATACGTCTCCCTTCTGCTCAATCCACTCCTGGCTTTCGCTAGGTTCACACTAGCGTTCAATCTCCGTTCTCAGCTTTCTGCACGCAGAAGACGGAAAGCTGTCAGACCGGGTCCAGATGTGAGCGGCGGTGAGCGTTTTATGCTCTCCGCTGCGAAACCGGTTTTTAAAATCGGACACAGAGTACTGCATGTCCGTCTCTGTGTCCGATTTAAAAAAAAACGGTTTTGCGGCGGAGAGCATAAAACGCTCCTCGCCGCTCACGACCGGACATCTTTCATACCCATTCAAATGAATGGGTATGAAAGAGTCCTGCAGGTTTCCGTCTCCTGTTTTGTGCAGGAAACGGAAACCTGCAGAACGGAGACCGGGCGCAGATGTGAACGAGCCCTTAGGCTCAGAAAAACGCAGCAAAATATTCAACAAAAAAGCTGTGTTCTCACAACGTGGGGGCCTCAGCCTTAGGCTAAAGCCCCACATTGCAGAAACAGCTTTTTTTTTTTTTTTTTTTTGTTGCAGATTTTGCTGTGTTTTTTGAGCCGAAGCCTGGAGTAGATTGAGTAGGAGGGAGACATATAAGAAGCTTTCTATATATTTCCCGTTCCTTTTCTAGCCATTCTTGGCTTTGACGGAAAAAAAACGCAGCTAAATCTGCAACAAAAAAAGCTGCATTTTTGTAATGTGGGGCCTCAGCCTTGGTGTGATTCTATTGGGTGGTGACACTGTAACTAGATGCAATTATAGTCAAATCCAGTTCCTGGGCACCTGTGCTGTCACTTTGGTGTAAGTGTGACACCCATTAATTCCTGGCTAGGGTTTTGTGGTTACTGCACCACCAGGAACTAAAAGTGACTGAAATTAATCTGTGTTTCACTTAGGGATCGTTCACACTACCGTCGGTGTCCGACAGCTAGTGTCCACTGCTAATGTCCACTGCCACAGGTATGACCTTACTCTTCTCCCAGTCACATACATTACCACTAATTGTGGGTTACATATGTTACATTGCTTCTAATGGAAAAGAACATGTGTATCCAGACAAACAGTAGTAAGCGCATGTGGCTGGGAGCGCAGTATGACAGCAACCCCTATGTTGTGGTTTGTGTTATATGACCTTAGTTCAGTGTCGTCAGCTTTACAATTATTGCCCGGCACTCCGAGGACCTCATCTTTGATTTTTTTATTTAAATCGGCACGCCGAACAAAAAAGGTTGCCTACCCCTGCTCTAGTTTATATCCTTTCATCAAATAACACCCAATGGACAGACTCTTTCTTTTTTGTCTGATTCTTTGTGAATGTGACCAAGAAATCTCTTTATGAAATTGGAGAAACACAAAGTCACATAAAAAATCTTAGAGTATTGTTTTGTTTTGTTTTTTTTAACCACTTCCGGACCGCCCATAGACTATATACGTCCGGATAGTGGTTGCCTAGTTCTGACAGGACGTACCGGTACGTCCAATCAGAACACAGCAGTTGCATGGAGATCGTGCAGCTACTGAAGCTGGGAGCCGGCTGTAACTTCAGCCGGAGCTTCCAGAGAGAAGACAGGGAAGGTTTATCCCCTTCCCTGCCTTCTTGATCGCTGTGTATACAGCGCTCAATGAGCGCTGTATATACGGCTATGGGTGCCACCATGATGTGGCCGCCCTCTGACCTGATAGTCATGTGTTCCACTGGGCTCAGCGTCTTACAAGAGCTACTGGACCCTACAGGACCCAGATCAGGTCTGTAAGTCTAAAGAACAGTGTGCAGGAGGCTGTATTCCTCCTGCAACTGAGGCTAAATGTAGCAGCCTCAGTTGCAGGGGAAATCAGCCTTCCTAACAAAAAAAAAGTGATCAGATGTCGCCAAAGGTCTCTTATGACCTTATGGGGACACAATCTGAATAAATAAATAAATAAAATATAATAAAAAAGTTAAAAAAAATACATAAATAAATAAAATAATTAAAATAAATAAATAAAATAATATGCTAATAAAAAGTCATTATTAAAGGTTATAGCCCCACCCCCGACAACACCATACAAAATAAAAATTACCATAAAATGTTAAAAAAGTGAAAACCAGACACAATTTCCCTCCTATTATGTTTATATTTCCCCAGATATAAAAAAAAATAAAGCCCTATGTGTCCCCGAAAAAAGACGCAAAAATTAGTTGAATGAGACATACGAGAAAAATGTTACAGCCCTCAAAACCGCACATACAAAATAAACCTAAAATGTGTCTGGTCCTGGACCACAAATTGGCCCGGTACTGAAGTGGTTAATGGTTGCTTTGTTTTTGCATGATTATCTTACTTTGGGAACCAGAATTCATGTTTATATTTACTTTTGTTATAATTTTACCGAATACCAAAAACACCCCCCATAAATTAAGAGAGAGATTTGACCTTAAAGCTGCTCATTGTCAAAGTCATTTGACCGTCTCGGCTGTAGAGGATCCACACAGTGCCTAGTACAGTATGTAATATATTCCGAGTTTGTGTCCATCGGGAAAGCAGTTTGACACCGCTGACTGAAGTCAATGGCACGGCATGTAGCTGGATTAAGCAGACTGCGGAGCTCCCCTGAGCCCTGACATGGACATGAACACCATCCAAAAGTGAAGCAATAAGCCCTTCCGATGTGCCATATAATGTAATGAATTCTGCCCATCGCTCGTGTACCCAGCTCCGCTGCCAGTCTCCGTTGCTGCTCCTGCAACTTTTATGAGAATTCACATTTGTTTTTATTTCTTTCATTTACAGCTGACAGATTGTGAATTTCAATGAACCTTTTTACCTTTACCATAAAAGCCGGCATAGATAAAGCTTCTCATCCTTACTGCTTTAGCTTAGAAGATAACATGTCTCACAGATCATGAGCGTATGGGTTAAATGCGGAGATCTGCGAGCCTCACAAGTCAAGTGACAGAAGGAAATAAAAAGTGAAATAAATAAATAAAAAAATTCTCTGTATAAATCCTTCGGTTTGGCTCGTCTTGTCAAGTTCTTAAAATATTTATCAGGCAGGCTGTACAGAATTTTATAAATTTTTAGGTGCTAATTTTTTTTTTTGCTTTTTGTACATTTTTTGAATTTTTCTGCCTACCCAGCTGTATGGTTCCTTTTTTATATTAATTTTATGTACTTTTAAAGACATATTATAGCAAAAATAAAATAAAAAAGACCGACGCTTCTTTCTCACGACACACGTGTCCAAGGTTTGGCCAAGCCAATGTGTGTTTTCGATGGAGACGCGTGGATAAGCTGCTGTCAGAGGCATTATTAGGGGTATGTAGTTTAGTGATTCATTTTTACTATTATTTTTTTGGGTGGGCTTTATACATTAAGTTTCGATTTTCTTGTTTGTGGGGTTCAGGTATAGACATCTTCTACATTCATGTATGAAACCTCTTTGGGTCGCCCGCACCCTCGTGCGGACTTCTGGCATAGGATATGGAATTGCCCGATTGTGCAGGCTTATTGGAGGGGGGTGGTGGATCTCCTGGCAGACGTCCTGTGTCGTCCAGTCCCATTTTCTCCTGAATTTTGCTTATTTGGCGTTCTGGATGAGGAGACCTGGCACCATTGTGTACAGATATTTCTCCGAGAAAGTTTATTCTATGCCAGGAAGGCTATTGCCCTGTGGTGGATGGCCCCTCGGTCCCCGTCGGTGTCTCAATGGCGCAAATTGGTTAATTTGATTATATATAAAGGCAGGGGCTGCCTTCAGAAATTTATTAAGGTTTGGGGGGTGTGGTGTGCTTTTTCCGCCACCCAATATTTTGCTCCCTCCATGCGTTCAGCATTGGGCGCTTATGTGCCCTGAGGAGAGACGTCTTCTGGGTGGATCCGTTGCCCCTTGTCTATAGGTGAAATTGTGTTTTTGCTGACACTGTAGTGCCCTTCCATTTTTTTACACTTTTCTCTGCTCGTGGTGGAAGGGTGGGGGTTGGATGGTGGCGTGGCAGTTCTTTGATTATTTATCTGTGTTGTTATTTTTCTATATTTTATTCTTTTTGCTGTTCTGTACATGTTTTTCTTGATTATTCTGTTTGTTTTGTTGCATCTCCTTCAATAAAAAAAACCCTCTTTGGGTCACCCACCAAAAATGAAACTCAACATTGAATTCAAGTGAGCACCCATGTTCACCTGTGGCTGTCAATTGACATGTCCAGGGCTGCAAGAAAAGGTGGCTGTCCTGCCAACGTGGCCAAGCCCAACGAACAGCTCGTTCACATATGGAATAAAAATTGATTTTTCTCAACAGCAATGTTGCGCTGTGACCCACAAACAAGGCATGGTCACTTGGTCTCCATCCACACCTACGACTTTAACTTGACACTTTACACAACAAAAACTATTGAAAATCTCAAGCTGAAGATCACTGTCGGTGGTTTGGAAGAGATTTTGGTGGTGGGAGACTCCCTTCAAGAATGGTGTTCAGGGGAAAAAGTGATCTTCTCAGAGAAGGCGGCCAGTATAGATAGCTTATGGTGGAACTAAATACTTGGTTTTTGTAAAGAGTTGGTACGTCAGAGAGGTTTTAATGTTTTTTTTCCCCCTCAGTAGGTAGAATAATACGTCCTTGCGTGTAATCCTGACTGGCAAGTCCTATTCTATAACTTTGATAATGCTCCGGGCTCAGCTAATTGCGAGAAACTAGGATTTAATGCACTGGCGGTCTAAAGTAATTGTCGCGTCTTCTGTCTGATGCACTTGTTGAGAGATGTAACCAAGAACTTGATTATTTCGTGAGAAAGTCTGTACTTTAGATTTATGTAATTTGTGGAGGCGACCGATGAGGCAAGGCGAGAGCGATGATAAGTACATACTGTGCACAGGAAATCAGAGAAGGCAATTATTCTGCTTCTCCTATATTTCTCTTTGTTATTAATGGATGGATGTTGAGCGTCTCTGCCGCTTTACAGCACACAGTTTTTTTTTTAAAGTTATTGAAATATTCAAGAAAACCATATATACATATACTGTATTATTGAGACTACCATGGTCGGCAAGGAAATGGTTCGAACAGGTACTGTCTCCGTTGCTTAGACTTAAGTAAGCCTAAGATTGTGCCATCTTTCACCCATGGGTAAAAAAAAAGTGGGGACATAAAACACTAAAAAATGCACAAGGGCCTCCGACCTCCCCAACCCTCTAGGCCAAAAGGCCTTAAAAGTGTCAGGAAACAATGGTCTCCCCACCCAGAAGTAAGGGAGGCATATCTTGCTGCTGGCCTCTACATGGGCTCTCACCTTACTCTACTACCAGGAGCCTTCAACAAGGTGCACAGAAGCAGAGGTTGGCCAGTAAGTAGGGGTGGACGGAGCCTAATGAGCACACAACTCCTCCCCCTAGACCTCGGGAGGGTCCAAAAAGGACAACTGCATCCCTGAATCCTAGAGAAAAAACAGTAACAAAATAGTGAACACACTAAGGGTGCCTTCACACGGCGTAGCACGCCGCTCCTTTAGACACGTATACATGTGTCTGAGCGTGTCCCTTCAAAACAGAGCCCATTGATTTCAATGGGTGCCGATATACGCGTGCTACCCATTGAAATCAATAGGTAAAAAAGCTTCCATTTGATTTCAATGGGTAGCGCGCGTATATCGGCACCAATTGAAATCAATGGGCTCTGTTTTGAAGCGCTGCACTCAGACACATGTACAGTATATGTGTCTAAAGGAGCGGCGTGCTACGCCGTGTGAAGGCACCCTAAAAGAAATAAGTGGGAGAGTGCAGTGTATTATGGCCTGGTCCTTCCGCCAGATCTATAAAAATTTCCCAACAGCTTTATGAATCTGCAAGAAACATTGATAAATTTGCCACAAAAATCCTCACTTGTCAATAAGTCAAGTTCGGGGTCAATTTATCATGAGGGGATTTTTCTGCTCCATATTTATGTCTAATCCAACAATGGCTTAGTGTTAGGTCCCAGGCAATGGCCTCCGCTGCGCTGCACGGAGGCTGCTGGCCCGCTCTGCTTTCTGCGCTGTGTCTGGAGGTTCCAGTCCCTGGATGGGGAGGACCAGAACCTCCACAATAGTCTGCAGGGGTTGCCAGTCTCTTCCTGAGACTGGCACCAGGACTTCCGGGGTCAGGGGGTCAGTGACGGGCAAGAGGCTATTTAGGCCTCATTGTGGCTGCAGCCCACCGCTGGTTATTCAGTTCTTCTGGGATCAGCTCACCCTGCATGTCCTGTTTTTCCTGCCTCCTATTGTGTTCCTGTTATCTAGCCTCCGTGTATGACCCTGCTTGCCTTCTAGACCGCCTCTTCTTGACCTACAGGGATACTGATTTGGCAGAGTGAGAGACTATAGACCAGGGTCAGGGGATAATCGTACACATCATGGAGTGTGTGTGCCTGCATAGGCAGTATGGAGACTTACAAGTCATTCCTGCTCTCACTCTGCCAAATCAGTATCCCTGCGCTATGCTGAGGAGGCCCAATAGGCCAAAACAGTGCTGTCCATAGCTGGGAATCTGTTCCCTTTGGAATAGAAATACTAATTTGGCAATTAAATCCGCATCATGATAGTAGGCTTTTTAACTGAGTCATGCATGATGTTAAGGATGCTGCCCTCTAGAGGGCGGCATACAGAGGCACTGTTCTCCTAATTACATCCTGGAGAATAGATTTGCATATTTTTTACCCAGAATCCCTAGCGGAGCAGGAATGACTTGTAAGTCTCTGTACTGCCTATATAGGCACACACTCTCCCTGATGTGTACGATTATCCCCCAAACCCCAGTTTGCGATGAACAAGTTTGGCCCAAACCCGGTGAGGAAGGAATCTTCAGAGCATTGGTCATCTCTATTTATTACCTGCAATTTGTATGCTTTATGTTTAGGGAAGATAATCTCTAAGGAAATGTTTCTATATATAAAAGTCTTTCCCATTACTTGGCTAAGAAATGTGTTACTTAATCTTTACTTGTTCTATTCAGTGCTGGGAAGTAATAAAAGATCTGCTAATCCCTATAGAGAGAACAGAAAAATGGCCACAATTTAGTGCTGAGCGGTGAAAACACTCCAAGTGTTATCCTCGGGTCTCTTATCTAAGTCCTGCCGAGATTTATTCTGGTTACTTTATGGTTTGTCTCCATTAAGTGACAGATAAGGGACTCGCTCGGTGGACTCTGCAGGATATACCACAGGCGTATATACAGACATTACATGTTAATGATAATGTATAGAAATAGTACTGTATACTATTAGTGAATTGCATGCATTTATTTCGACATTTTAGGAACCCCAATGCCCATACTCACATATAAACCTTTAGCTTAGCAATTCACCAACCTCTGCTTTGGCTTCCTATTATGAATGTGTGTCAAATAATGTGTCGCCCCCATGGAGAATAGAATAACATACGTTCTCTATGGTATGGCCTGATTCTCAGCCTTCTAAATATACATGGAGAAAACACAGAGGGATTACACACAGGCAAATGTGTAATATATCATAAAATAAAAATGTTATTAATGTTATTAATCTTAAAGCATAAAATGCAAAAATTGATTGTAATGTATTTATTGCATGAAGCGGATTCTATCACCTATAGTGTGATATCACTACTGGGAACAGGACACTCGCGTCACATGGCAGGACATTATAGATTATCACTCTCCAAAGGGACTGCAATGTCAGCAAATAGGGGGGTGAAGAATTTAACCAAGGATCGTAGAAATGGACGGACATTCTCTACTGGTTGACGAGACTCAGCACCATAAGGGTATGTTCACGTAGCGGAAAATCCTCTTCATTTTCCAATGCCGGCATTTTCGCCGCAGTCTTGCCACAACGGGATGCTGATTGGAATGCATTGGCATTCAGTCGTGGCTTCCCATTCCTGGTTAGGCCTGGATGAATCTGCAGCGAGTCTCCAAGCCACGGAAAGATCGAGCAGGACGCTTCTTTTTTCCACATCCTGCTGCAATCTCTCCCTCACATTGAAAAGTGAGGTGGATTCCGGGAGGAATCTGCCCCGTATTCGGGGTCAATATACACACCGAAATCTATGGCAAATTCCTCCGTTTGAATATAGAGTAATGGGGTATAATGAAGAGGGGGTCCATCTTTTTGATCCTTTGTATAAGGCTGCCTACTTGTATGTACGCCACAGGGTAAAGGAAGTAAACATAGTTGGGGTATATAACTGCAGAATTTTGCGTTCACCTTTGTCTAACCATATACTGTCTGTAGTTTTTTTTTTATCAATGCCATTGATTGGTCTGGCGGCATATTGTATACGTACAGGCAGCATGTTACTAATACTTATACTGTATATGAGGGACTGTACTCAGTATACCCAGACAGTGCCCCTTTGGCAGGGCATCTTATTAAGCTTTGTCTGGCGGTGCCAGGCTTCTTACTGTACGTGGCGGCAAATGCTGATTCATCTGAATCTCACCATCATACATTACAGCTACACTCGTAAATTCTGACAGTGTACTGAGCCCGGACATATTACTTTATATCTACAGGGATTTGCAGCCGCCCACTGTTATAACCGGAGATAATGCCATATTCTTCTCTCCAATTATCTCCATAATCCCAGTCTGTAGCACAAAGTAAATATTGTCCTCACCCCAGTAATGACTCCCCGGAGGGGCAGCTTTAGGACCTGACCTGCACATTCATTAAATGTACTGCCCCTCTGTATATAGCGGCATCAGCCTACATGATGGTTTACGGAGCCTATTAATGGCTGCTCGGTGCAACTCTGCTTATGAAGTGCAGTTCAAAGGAAACAAGTGAAATGAAGTCCCAGCATCACTTCACAGAGCAAACCCTTCAGTATCACTTGGACAACTCATTACATATGTCATGCCCAAGGGCAGTTAGTAAGGAGGGTGAAGCATGTGACCTCCATTTGCAGTCTATGCACTGGGATGTATCTTGTACAGATGCCTATTATAACTAACTGTAAGATACTGAGGGAGTGCTGAGATCTTCACTGTTAATGCACTATATATATATATATACCGATCTTCACCAAATTTAGCACACAGATACTTCAAGTGTCCAGGAAGGTTTAAGACAAGAATCCAACCCACTCGGATGTACCGTTCCGAAGATACAGCTTTCCCAACACCCTGACCCCCCATTAGCCAAAACAAACCTGCAAGTCTTTCACTCATATTCCAATTGCAATACACATGGTCACTCCACATGTACAATCCAACACTGATATACAAACTGAGATACACACATCAGAGGATTAGATACACAGATCAACACAGTATCAGATGTCAGAGGATTAGATACGCGCGTCTGCACACAGTTCCACATGCCAGAGGATTATATACGTGCATCTGCGTGAAGTACCATACACTGGAGGATTAGATACACAGGTCAGCACACAGTATCGCCATAGGATTAGATACGTGCATATTCACACAGTACCACACTCCAGAGGATTAGATATGCATGTCTGCACACAGTTCCACATGCCGCAGGATTGGATACATGCCAATGCACACATGCCGCAGGATTGGATATGCGCATCTACACACAGTTCCATATGCCATGGGATTAGATACGCGCGTCTGCAAAAAGTACCACATGCTAGAGGATTAGATACACAGGTCAGCACACAGTATCACACACCATAGGATTAGATACACGCGTCTGCACACAGTTCCACACGCGAAAGGATTAAATACACACATCTGCACAAAGTACCACATGCCAGAGGATTGGATACATAGGTCAGCACACAGTATCACACGCCAGAGGATTAAATACATGCATCTTCACACAGTACCACACACTAGAGGATTAGATACGCATGTCTGCACACAGTACCAAATGCCAGAGGATTAGATACGCACATCTTAACACAATACCACACACCAGAGGATTAGATATTCAAGTCTGCCCACAGTTCCACACACCACAGGATTAGATACACACTACTGCACACAATACCACATGCCGGAGGATTGGATACACGCCAATGCACACAGTTACACATGTCACATGATTATATATGCACATTTACACACAGTTCCAAATGCCACGGGATTAGATACGCGCGTCTGCACAAAGTACCACACGCTGGAGGATTAGATACACTGGTCAGCACAAAGTATCCCATGCCAGAGGATTAGATACGCATGTCTGCACACAGTTCCACATGCCAGAGGATTAGATACGCGCGTCTGACAAAGTACCACATGTTGGAGGATTAGATACACAGGTCAGCACACAGTATCACACGCCAGAGGATTAGATATGCGCGTCTTCACACAGTACCACACGCCAGAGGATTATATACGCACATCTGTACACAGTACAAAATGCTGGAGAATTAGATACGCACGTCTTAACACAATTCCACATGCCAGCGGATTAGACATGCAAGTCTGCTCACAGTTTCACACACCGCAGGATTAGATACGCGCCACTGCACACAATAGCACATGCTGGAGGATTGGATACACAGGTCAGCACACAGTATCACATGCCAGAGGATTAGATACGCACGTCTGCACTCAGTACCACAAGCCAGAGGATTAGATACGCACGTCTTAACACAATTCCACACGCCAGAGGATTAGATATGCAAGTCTGCCCACAGTTCCACACACCGCAGGATTAGATACGCGCCACTGCACACAATACCACACGCCGGAGGATTGGATATGCGACTGCACATAGTTACACACGCCACAGGATTAGATACGTGCATCTACACACAAATCCACATGCCAGAGGATTAGATACGTGCATCTTCGCACAGTTCCACATGGCGAAAGATTAGATACGTGTGTATATACACAGTTCCACATGCCGCAGGATTAGATACACGTCTGCACACAATAACACACAATAGAGGATTAGATATGTGCCACTGCACACAATACCACACGGTGGAGGGTTAGATACACACTACTGCACATAATATCACATGGGGAGGGTTAGATACACGTGTCTGCACACAGTACCACATGCCAGAGGATTAGATATGCATGTCAGCACACAGTACCACACTTCGGAGGATTAGATACATGCATCTGCCCACAGTACCACACGCTTGAGCATTATATACACAAGTCATCACATAGTTCCACATGCCAGAGGATTAGAAAAATAAATCTGCAAACAGTTCCACATGCTAGAGGATAATATACGTGCGTCTATACACAGTTACACAACAAATGCAGATGCATGACACCAAAAGGATATGCAAGAAAGATGGTCAAAGGGAAAGGTACAGGCGGAGTAGTATATATGATATAAATGGTATATAGCCAGAGCTCAGGATTGGCATCAGGACTGGAGTCAATACATTAACCAGGCAGAGGACAGGGCAGACAAAACATTTACAGTGTTACAAATAAATTGAACAAACTAAGAACACAGGTAGTCAAAATACAGAAACAGATATCTAGGAACCTTATTGTTCAAGTATCTTCCTTTTAAGAAGAAGCGATGGCGAAACGTATGAGATTTTTTTTTGTCAAATATTTGTGGTTTGTTTGCCTGTTCCATTTTGGGCTGAACTTGTTCAACCTGAACCAGAAGTGCTGTTGTTATACTCTGAGATAGGTCATACATGTGACGCAGAGACAAATGATGAGACTCTTTTGGAAGACCGTCAAAGGAAAGCTTTGGATGACTGGAAAGACCCAAGAAGAGCCTTGTACTGGCTGGTGACAGATCATAGTGAAAGAAATATCCTGTGATATGAGAGCCTATAAAATGGCAAGATTTGGTGCCATTGGAAGAGTGTGGAAGGAAGCCTCCTATGGTTAGACCTGGGCTCTGTGTTGTCTTGTGTGTCCCAGTGCTTGACAAGACAACTGTGAACTGGAATGATAGCCAGAGGTGCACGAGGTGGACCTCTGCACTGATGGATCATCTGACTGTAAGAATGGCGTGTAGTGATCCATTCTCTACTACAAGTGAAACTGAATATCACATCCCAATCCTATACAAACAGTGTTAATCCAAACCATCAAAGGGCATATGCATGACATTGGGCTATGAGGTAGATGTCCAGCTCCTTCCAATATCAATGACCTCACACCATGGCTCTCAAGGATTCTCATAGTGCACAACTATGAAGGCTTGCATGAAGGTCTATCCTCATCAGTGATGGGTCCTGCTTTTGTCTCGGACACTATGATAGCTGAAGATTACTTTGAAGACCGCATGGGCAATGCTTTGAAGTGTCCATCACAAGGGAATGTCACACAGGTCCTACTCCCAAGATTATGGTGCGGGGTGGCATAATGTATGATAACAGAACCCCTCTTGTCTTCATTTCAGGTAGCAGCTTGGCATAACATTGATTTGGTTGTGGAACCAGTGGTATGGTCATTACTTCAAAGTGTCCGAGGAACTGTCAACATGAGAATGCCAGGCTGAATGCTGCTCATACTACTGTAAGGAGCCTGAATGGCCATAATGTGCTACCATGGCTTGCATCATCTCTGGACTTGTCTCCCATCTAGCACATCGGGGACATCATTGGTCAGAAAATGAACAGGGAGCTGCCATCAGCCATTCTCGATGATTTTCATGTCCCAGAGCATTCAGTGTGTTATAACAGGAAACCATTACTAACCTAATAGTATGCCAAGGTGCGTCAGGTCCTTTATTTCTGTGCCCATACTCAATATATTTTCAATATTTTATGTTCATTTATTTCTCATTAAAATGTCTATGGCTCCTGTGTCATTATAATTCCAAGACCTTTCCTTCTTGTTGTTGCGATTTCAATGTGGAGGAGTGAAACATTGATGATCCGCCATAATGATAAATCATCATTATCATAATCCCAGAAAACCCCTTTAATTTACTTTAAAACCTGGCAATCCCTTCAAGTATTAAGCCTTGGTTTCCATAAATATCAATATGCAATAAATTGACAGACGTTTGTTATTAACCAAGTCCTATAAGAGACAGAGAAAGCATTCGAGAATCCCATTGACAATGCCAGTGTCTGTCAGTAAGGAGTCTGGAGGGTAAGCCTCTTAAACTTCACATTTCCTGAGAATTGCAAAGTAAAGCATGTGAACAATGGGTTGTAGCATTAGAATTCAGTCCGTGTGCGGCTGTCAGTGGCAGTGACTCAAGTCCTGGGGATTTATGTAGATACAATCTCAGCAGCCATCACAGGTAAAGTGTGAGGTCTGAAGGTGAGGAAAACCACCATATTAATAGGAAGGTAGAGAGGGCTTTGTGCCTAATGTGCTCTCATGGGAGAAAAGTCTGGATAATAGCTCTGACCGCAACGTGGATTACACAAATGTTTAGATATAAAACGACATGTATACAGTATACAGGAGACGAGACATGAGGCTGACAGCTGCTAGTTTACCATCACAGTATGAATACAGATAGATATGATATAGATCCTTATACTTAACACCGTCCTCATCGTGTGACATCATCTAATTGTATCTATGATGTAATATGAAGAAAGAAATAGATATGGATGGAAATAAGGTCAAAGAAAAGAGCAAGGAGTAAAGTCTGGTGGTGGCGAGGTGCCGCAACATGTCATAATACAGAACACCATAAATGTCTTCGAAAGTTAAAGTTTGCTAAATGGGATTTTGGATGGTTCCCCGTACCATATGTTCTACTCAGCCAGCGGTGGTACTGACTTTAGCATGAATGAATAAACTACCCATGGATGTAGCTCCATTGGTCAGGAGAGCCATGGACACAAGATATACAGTATATACACCACTGCGTAAGAGCAGCACCAGTCTATGCCCCATCATTAGTGCAATGGAAGCAACTTCACCAGTGTCTACTCTCATCAACACCATAGACAGCAACCATGGTCTGTATCATGGACAGACGCCATAGTCAGTATCATGGACAGACACCATAGTCAGTATCATGGACAGACACCATAGTCAGTATCATGGACAGACACCATAGTCAGTATCATGGACAGACACCATAGTCAGTATCATGGACAGACACCATAGTCAGTATCATGGACAGACACCACAGTCAGTATCATGGACAGACACCACAGTCAGTATCATGGACAGACACCACAGTCAGTATCATGGACAGACACCACAGTCAGTATCATGGACAGACACCACAGTCAGTATCATGGACAGACATCATAGTCAGTATCATGGACAGACACCATAGTCAGTATCATGGACAGTCACCATAGTCAGTATCATGGACAGACACCACAGTCAGTATCATGGACAGACACCATAGTCAGTATCATGGACAGACATCATAGTCAGTATCATGGACAGACATCATAGTCAGTATCATGGACAGACACCATAGTCAGTATCATGGACAGACACCATAGTCAGTATCATGGACAGACACCATAGTCAGTATCATGGACAGACACCACAGTCAGTATCATGGACAGACACCACAGTCAGTATCATGGACAGACACCACAGTCAGTATCATGGACAGACATCATAGTCAGTATCATGGACAGACACCATAGTCAGTATCATGGACAGTCACCATAGTCAGTATCATGGACAGACACCATAGTCAGTATCATGGACAGACATCATAGTCAGTATCATGGACAGACACCATAGTCAGTATCATGGACAGACATCATAGTCAGTATCATGGACAGACTTCATAGTCAGTATCATGGACAGACACCATAGTCAGTATCATGGACAGACACCATAGTCAGTATCATGGACAGACACCATAGTCAGTATCATGGACAGACACCATAGTCAGTATCATGGACAGACACCATAGTCAATATCATGGACAGTCACCATAGTCAGTATCATGGACAGACATCATAGTCAGTATCATGGACAGACACCATAGTCAGTATCATGGACAGACACCATAGTCAGTATCATGGACAGACACCATAGTCAGTATCATGGACAGACACCATAGTCAGTATCATGGACAGACACCATAGTCAGTATCATGGACAGACATCATAGTCAGTATCATGGACAGACACCATAGTCAGTATCATGGACAGACACCATAGTCAGTATCATGGACAGACACCATAGTCAGTATCATGGACAGACACCATAGTCAGTATCATGGACAGACATCATAGTCAGTATCATGGACAGACACCATAGTCAGTATCATGGACAGTCACCATAGTCAGTATCATGGACAGACACCATAGTCAGTATCATGGACAGACACCATAGTCAGTATCATGGACAGACACCATAGTCAGTATCATGGACAGACACCATAGTCAGTATCATGGACAGACACCATAGTCAATATCATGGACAGTCACCATAGTCAGTATCATGGACAGACACCATAGTCAGTATCATGGACAGACACCATAGTCAGTATCATGGACAGACACCATAGTCAGTATCATGGACAGACACCATAGTCAGTATCATGGACAGACACCATAGTCAGTATCATGGACAGACACCATAGTCAGTATCATGGACAGACACCATAGTCAGTATCATGGACAGACACCACAGTCAGTATCATGGACAGACACCACAGTCAGTATCATGGACAGACATCATAGTCAGTATCATGGACAGACACCATAGTCAATATCATGGACAGTCACCATAGTCAGTATCATGGACAGACACCACAGTCAGTATCATGGACAGACACCATAGTCAGTATCATGGACAGACATCATAGTCAGTATCATGGACAGACACCATAGTCAGTATCATGGACAGACACCATAGTCAGTATCATGGACAGACACCATAGTCAGTATCATGGACAGACACCATAGTCAGTATCATGGACAGACACCACAGTCAGTATCATGGACAGACACCACAGTCAGTATCATGGACAGACACCACAGTCAGTATCATGGACAGACATCATAGTCAGTATCATGGACAGACACCATAGTCAATATCATGGACAGTCACCATAGTCAGTATCATGGACAGACACCATAGTCAGTATCATGGACAGACATCATAGTCAGTATCATGGACAGACACCATAGTCAGTATCATGGACAGACATCATAGTCAGTATCATGGACAGACTTCATAGTCAGTATCATGGACAGACACCATAGTCAGTATCATGGACAGACACCATAGTCAGTATCATGGACAGACACCATAGTCAGTATCATGGACAGACACCATAGTCAGTATCATGGACAGACACCATAGTCAATATCATGGACAGTCACCATAGTCAGTATCATGGACAGACATCATAGTCAGTATCATGGACAGACACCATAGTCAGTATCATGGACAGACACCATAGTCAGTATCATGGACAGACACCATAGTCAGTATCATGGACAGACACCATAGTCAGTATCATGGACAGACACCATAGTCAGTATCATGGACAGACATCATAGTCAGTATCATGGACAGACACCATAGTCAGTATCATGGACAGACACCATAGTCAGTATCATGGACAGACACCATAGTCAGTATCATGGACAGACACCATAGTCAGTATCATGGACAGACATCATAGTCAGTATCATGGACAGACACCATAGTCAGTATCATGGACAGTCACCATAGTCAGTATCATGGACAGACACCATAGTCAGTATCATGGACAGACACCATAGTCAGTATCATGGACAGACACCATAGTCAGTATCATGGACAGACACCATAGTCAGTATCATGGACAGACACCATAGTCAATATCATGGACAGTCACCATAGTCAGTATCATGGACAGACACCATAGTCAGTATCATGGACAGACACCATAGTCAGTATCATGGACAGACACCATAGTCAGTATCATGGACAGACACCATAGTCAGTATCATGGACAGACACCATAGTCAGTATCATGGACAGTCATCATAGTCAGTATCATGGACAGACACCATAGTCAGTGTCATGGACAGACACCATAGTCAGTATCATGGACAGACACCATAGTCAGTATCATGGACAGACACCATAGTCAGTGTCATGGACAGACACCATAGTCAGTGTCATGGACAGACACCATAGTCAGTATCATGGACAGACACCATGGTCTGTATCATGGACAGTCACCATAGTCAGTGTCATGGACAGTCACCATAGTCAGTATCATGGACAGACACCATAGTCAGTATCATGGACAGACACCATAGTCAGTATCATGGACAGACACCATAGTCAGTATCATGGACAGACATCATAGTCAGTATCATGGACAGACACCATAGTCAGTATCATGGACAGACACCATAGTCAGTATCATGGACAGACACCATAGTCAGTGTCATGGACAGACACCATAGTCAGTGTCATGGACAGACACCATAGTCAGTGTCATGGACAGACACCATAGTCAGTATCATGGACAGACACCATAGTCAGTATCATGGACAGACACCATAGTCAGTATCATGGACAGACACCATAGTCAATATCATGGACAGTCACCATAGTCAGTATCATGGACAGTCACCATAGTCAGTATCATGGACAGACATCATAGTCAGTATCATGGACAGACATCATAGTCAGTATCATGGACAGTCACCATAGTCAGTGTCATGGGCAGACACCATAGTCAGTATCATGGACAGTCACCATAGTCAGTATCATGGACAGTCACCATAGTCAGTATCATGGACAGACACCATAGTCAGTATCATGGACAGACACCATAGTCAGTATCATGGACAGTCACCATAGTCAGTATCATGGACAGACACCATAGTCAGTATCATGGACAGACACCATAGTCAGTATCATGGACAGTCACCATAGTCAGTGTCATGGGCAGACACCATAGTCAGTATCATGGACAGACACCATAGTCAGTATCATGGACAGACATCATAGTCAGTATCATGGACAGACACCATAGTCAGTATCATGGACAGACACCATAGTCAGTGTCATGGGCAGACACCACAGTCAGTATCATGGACAGACACCATAGTCAGTATCATGGACAGACATCATAGTCAGTATCATGGACAGACACCACAGTCAGTATCATGGACAGACACCATAGTCAGTATCATGGACAGACATCATAGTCAGTATCATGGACAGACATCATAGTCAGTATCATGGGCAGACACCACAGTCAGTATCATGGACAGACACCATAGTCAGTATCATGGACAGACATCATAGTCAGTATCATGGACAGACACCACAGTCAGTATCATGAAAGCAGCTGACCACTTTCTGCCCTATTACCAACAGTATGGGCAGCATCTTCAATCATCTGTATTGTATATGTAATTTAATATTCAAAAAGAGAAAAAGTACAATACTGAATATGAGGTAATATGTAAATTAATATCAGTGTTATGGACATCAACTTTACCAGTATACTCTATCATAGGCACCATGAATGACAACATTATCAAATTAGTTCCATGGTCAGCAGATCAATGAATCTACAGCCCGACAGCAGATCCATGACTCTAGGCCCTGAGATCAGCACTGAATGAATCTAGATTGCTCCAATTGTTATAAAACTTCAATTCCCAACATGCTCCATTCACTTTCTTGGGAGTTCCAAGACCAGCAGAGCAAATATGCATGCTGGGAATTGTAGCTTTACAAAGCTGGAGTGCTTAAGATTGCCTACGCCCTAGACCCTGAGATCAGCAACATGGACAGCAGCACCATGACCCTATAGCCTGAGATCAGCACTGTAGGCAGCAGTTCCATGACTCTAGATTCTGAGATCAGCAACATGGACAGCAGCTCCATGACTCTATAGCTGGAGATCAGCACTAGGGGCAGCAGCTTCCTAGTCTATATCCTAAGATCAGCACCATGGATAGAAGCTCCATAACTCTCGATCCTGAGATCAGCACCATGGACAGCAGCACCATGAATCTAGACCCTGAAATCAGCATTATGGGCAGCAGCTTCCTAGTCTAGATCCTGAGATCAGCACCATGGACAGCAGTTCCATGACTCTCGATCCTGAGATCAGCATTATGAGCACCAGTTCAGTATCAGGACAGTAGCAGTGGCAGTGCTGACTATTTCTTATCTTGAGAGGATTGGTTGGTCACAGTGCGGGAATTTTTCACACAACACTTTTATTTCTAACTGGTGTTTTTATTTTTTCTTCTGCATCTATCTCTCTGTATATTTCTATCTTGTTCAATCGTCAGCAGGAAATAGTTAAATGACTAGTCCGGCTCTGCTACATCTGTAGTGAGTCCACAAGGCTACAGTCATATTTTAAGGCTCAAGTGCTGTTTGTTACCATGGACCATCTGTGATAGAGGTGCACACTGACTCACTATCATGGCATCAATGGCAATGTTGGATTTGTGTGAACCTCCTGTGTGTCAGTACAGCACAATAACTGCTGTTACTTGTGTCATCCAAAACTGTGGCCCAGGAGCCAACCTCCCCCTCCCCCTCCTCCTCCTCCTCTGCTGCCTCATTATTACTAATGTCTGGACCCACTACAGGACCCCAGGAATAAATAATCCACTACATGTAATGAGACTCATTGTGCCAGGACTATACAAAGCACTGGCCAGCCTTATGTGGTCATAGCATACAGTAGATTGTATATAGTAGTAGATTGAACTGGTCTAATAATGGAGAGATCTGTACAATCACATCTGAACCATTCATCACTCTAAAGAATCTGCCAAAATAGGACAAATCTTTTAGACAGTTGTCTGCAAGTCTATCACTAATGGCAGCTGCCAGTGGGGGCGCTAGTGTCATATGTACAGCTCTGTGCAAAAGTTTTAGACAGGTGTGGAGAAATGCTGCACGTGTCATATAACAAAATTGAGTCTGACCACATCCAGTCTGTCTGGGATGACATGAAGAGACAGACGGATTGGAGTAAGCCTACATCCACAGAAGATCTGTGCTTAGTTCTCCAAGATGGTGGGAACAACCTCCCTGCTGAGTTCTGCTAAAAACTGTCTGCAAGTACGGAGAAGAACAAAGGTCACACCGAAACTGATGGGATTTAGAGTTTTCTTTTGTTTATTCACTGCCAGAATAAACTATTAACCCTTCTGTTTCTGGAAGCGTTCTTCCATAGTGCACAGTGCTGTATGTACTCTATATCCCTTCCATAGAGTTTTCTATATGTGATGTCACAGGTTCCCTCTCCTGGGGGCTGCGAGTGGTCCCAATAACCCAGGGGAGCCCTGCAGGGATTTACTTGCTCCATAACCAGCAGCAGTTCACATTGCTGACGCTATTCCTCCATCACTCTCACGGCTTAGCTGTCTTTATATGTCTGTACATATGGATGGAATAAAGCCTGTCACATCTCTTATCTCCCTGCTATTGATTCTTACAAGTATTATGAAGATTATTTAGTCACAAGCAGTCTATTCTACTTGTGATTCCCTGCAGGTCTCTCCTATTTGCTTTGGGTAGAATGCTCTGTATACGGCTGATAGAAACCCTCCACACTCCTATGGACTATTATTATGAGAGCACAGAATATTCCATACTTCCCTATATATGCAACAAGTGTTAGGAGTGGATATAATCTAGGAAGATACTCAAACATCCCAGCATTAAATGTAAACCCATTGCTCTCATCCCTAAACTATCCTCTCTGCAATGACACAAGCACACAAGCAATGACCTGTCCTAGACAGACCCAGGTTCCTATAAATGACTCCAGTGGCTGCCTGCTCTCTAAGAATAATGTGGGATGGCAGTAACATTATGTAATATGCTAATGTGCTATGCAGACTGCCCTCTTGTGGTGAGAGGTGGTAAGGCTCCTGTGTGTGTTCCAGGAATGATCTTCACTTGCTCTGCTCTCAGGATCTTACTGCACAGGATTCTGCTGCTTTTCTACCTATTTTCTAGGCACCATAGCCTGGAAAGTGGCATCTTCCCTAAGTCTAGCCATCAGTGTTACTCTCTGCATGGTCATAGGGGTTGCCATTGCACCTTCCTCCTCTTCCTTCTTCTGCACAATTTTATGAATGGACTGGCAGTCAGGGCTCTGCAGCTGGCAGCACTCCATGTGTGGGTCAGGCACCCGGGCAGCCTGTCTGGAGTTGGTTACAAGAATGGATGACCTGATGAGAAGATCCTGAAGAAGTCTTCAGGAGATGATGCCAGCCCTGCCATTGCTTCATCCTCAATGTTAAATGTCAGGTATGTTACCTATAGACTAGTTCAATGAGTTTACCTCCTGATATTACTGCATCCATACAAAGTGCTAGGTGTGTATTAGAGCCAAGTATCAGTAATGGAATATCCCATTACAATGTATTACTGCTATAGTCCTAATGATGGGATATGATCTGTGTGTTACTACATAGTTAAGGTCTCTATCTATATCTATGTAGCAGAGGTGCAGCATTAACTCTTTAATGGTCCTATGTCAATGTATTTTACATTTCATTATAAGGTTATACACTCAGTCCTATAGACTAATAACCTAATGTGTTATGGGACAATGGCTAGAGCTTGTATTTAGTGCATACTGTGTAAGAGAGATAAGCCATTGTTAGGGCAGAGAGGTAAATCCTTACACAAAGGACTGGGTTGATCTATGAAGTCCATGTACAGTTAATAACTAGATGACTCCTTAAAGGGATATACTGACTAAAAGCTATTTTTGGCATATCCACAAAGCTGGAGCAATTGTCTTTTTCCATATCTCACTATTCAGGGATTTATAGAGCTGCACTTATAGATGGGGGTCCTTGTGGAGATGTCATAAGTTAGTGGTAGCAGCTATTACAGCAATATATACATCTAATAGTATAATAAAGGCTGGGATATAGGATGTTAGCTGTATACTGTCTGTGCAGTGTATACTTGGGTCAGTCTAATAATTGTATTTAATGGGACCTCCAACCATCACTGCAGTGATATAGTGTCAGCTGTATACTATGCCAGCCAATGGTCATCTCTGCATGTAATAAGAACAGCTGCAGAGAATACATGGCAGAAAGTATCTGTGCATTGAATACTTGTAATAAACTTCTATGGACTGGACATTATATAACTATATACGTAACCATTCAGAATACAGTCCAATCTCTGCATTGTGTATTTGTTCCTATGTAATAAATCAGATACAAGGAGTGTAAGGCTCCATTCATCCTTAGGGAGCCTTCACATGGAGTAAACGCGTGTGTATTTTTGCAAAATACACGTGTAAAAATAAGACTCCCATTGACTTCATTGACATTTTACAGGCGTATTTTTTCACGTGTAAAAAATATCATTGAAGTCAATGGGAGTCTTATTTTTACACGTGTATTTTGCAAAACTACACGCACGTTTACTCCGTGTGAAGGCTCCCTAATATTGTAAACTCAGCAATAAAGAAAACTGGTGAAAAGTAGTTATCCTATAAGTCAATGTCCGACCATGTAAGAAGGTCTTGTATCAGAACTGGGATGTAAGTCAGATCAGACCCTTGTGGGCAGACATGTATGATCTTCAGGGCAGAGTCCAGTACTGACTGACTGGGGGAGGGGGTACGACAAGTACATGGGGGGCAGGGTGGGGAGGCCATGTATGTCCTTGGGGAGAGAGGCTTTTACACAGGGCTGTGCTAGTACCAGGTGAATGCAATAAGATCAGGTATATAAAATGCAAATTCACATCTATTGTATTGTATGGATGTAATAGACAATGATAACAATGAATAATAATAATAATAATAATAATAATAATATAATAAATATGACTGCATCATAATAATAACAATAGCAAATAATAATAATAATCAATAATAACATATAATAATAATAGAACATAATATAATACAAATTATAATAATAAATCATATCAATTATTATTTGTTATTAATAATAATAATAATAATAATAATAATAATAATTATTATTATTATTATTATTATTATTATTATTATTATAGATATAAGTAAAACCAACCTTCATCCCTGCACTGTATATGTATGCATATGTATGTTGTACTGGTGACATTTACACGTAATACTGAGTTCAGGGGTCTTGGCCATTTGTCCATATGATGCCCAGATATTATATTAAATATTGTTGCAATTATTAGAGGGCAACCACTCTCTATAAAAAAAAAAAAAGAAAGCACCCCTTTAATTGGTTGGACCATATTTAGCAGACAGATCTCTGAGTTGTCAGATACTCAATATCGGTTCCTATCACAGAAAACTTTTAGTGCTAAAATGTAAACAGAATCAATATGGGCAACCATCAAGTGGATAACAGTGAAGTGATAAGCCGAGGTCAGGATTACCAAGGCACGTGTGCTAGAGTCCCTCAGATGATGGCAGGGTGACGTGTACACATGGCCGGTGGTAACAGCAAGAGGTAATATACACCCATCACCTTAATATCATCCACTTGATTGATGAATGGAGAGCCCGCCAGATGCCATGAGCTGTACATCATATAACCATCATGTGAGGTCAGCAACGCATTGCATGTATACAGCCTCAGAGCTTGTTACCTGTCATTGGAGTATACAGGTATATAAACAACACTGACATGTTTGGATTGATATTATCCATGCTTAGAAGACATGAGCAAACTGGATTGGATACAAGCAGCGCAAATTTTCTAAAAGTTTTGTGTTTGTCATAGGGTTTGGTCAGACAGTATATGGTGCACAGTATCTGTAATCCCTCATTGACCTCTTGTCTTTGTTGTCCATGTAGTGATGGTTTTTGTAAGTGTTTTTAGATTTTATTAATAAAATGTATATTATAGTTGGTGCTTTTGTGTGATAGGATTGTATTTATCAAGTATCATTTCAAGAATAGACTTGAGTGACGTGCCCAAACATTAAGAAAAGGAGGAACCCTTGGGGGTGAGGGACCTGATCCTTGCTATGGGCCCCCTCTTCTATGTGGCCACTGTGCCACCAATTATTAAGTCTCAGGTAAATGTGCAGGAGACGCAGCCATCTCATTCATTGCCCGTTCTCAGAAATGATATGTAAGGGAAAGATATATATATATATATATATATATATATATATATATATATATATATATATATATATATCAGACTGTAGGAATAGTCACTTCCAGGAATGATGACACATTCAGGGCACATAGAAAATGCTGTGGTCATGCAAAAAATTGTACTGGGGATTTGGTAGTCACAACCCAAATGTTTGTGTTTAGACTCCCACCCACCTACCTTATATACTGTATAATGTACATATATAAAAAAATACCACAAACACCTTGCTCACACACTGGACATACGCCGCTGCATCTGCCACTCACACATTGGACTCTTGCCACACAAATGCCACTCACATGTATAGCTGGATAATGTACATGCCACCCACACACTGAACATATCTCATCTGCTATGTTTATTGCTAAATACACACATCCTGCACACGAGCCACTCATACAGACATGCTACATATTCTTCACTTACACTTACTGAACATACATGGCACACATGCCAGACACACACTGCACACATGGCACTGACGTACCTGACATACATTGCACACATGCTATCCATATGCTGGGCACATACTGTACATATGCTACCCACACATCAGACACATGCCACACAGATACCTGACACACACTGGACACATGCTATCCACACACCAAACACATACTGTACATATGATACCCACACACTGGATATATACTGCACACAGGCCACTCACACACCGCACATATACTACACCCATTCCACTCAAATACTGGACACATATTGCACACATGCCACTCACACCCTGGACACATGCTGCACATATTCCATCCACACATCGGACATATACTGCCCACACACCAGACACATACTGCACAAGTGCTGGAAACACTCTGCACACATGTCACCCACATACTTGACACACAACGGACACATACTGTACATTTGCTACCCACACACACCAAACACATGCTACTAACACACTAGACACATACTTCACAAATGCCACTCACACCCTGAACAAATACTGTGCATTTGCTACCCACACACCGAACACATACTGTACATATGCTACTCACACACTGGATATATACTGCACACAGGCCACTCACACACCGCACATACACTATGCTGCACACAGGCCACTAATACACTTCACAGATTCCACTCAAATACTGGACACTGCCCCCCACACACTGCACACACACACTACACCCACACACACTGCACCTACACACACACACTGCACCTACACACACACACTGCATAAAGTACTGCACACACTGCATACACACACACACACTGCCCCACACACACTCCACACACACACACTGCACACACACACACTGCACACATACCACACTGGCCATCCTCAGAACCTTAATGAAGTTGCAGGCTCGGCACAGCTGGGGGGCTGCAGATTAGACACCCCTGTAATATCAGGCACATTCTACATGTTGAGCTATTTATATTCCTCGTAATAATGCCGGCCATAAATCCATTGTGACTTGTGTGAGGTTACAGAAAATCTTTATTCAATAATTTATCTCCTGGTTTATTATCTTTTATAATAGATCTGTCACATTTAGCGCTCGGCAGTCGCCATGTCAGGTCCTTGTTCTCACCTGCAGAGATTTTTCTTCTGTCTGAATGGGACATAAAGATCCGTTCACTGCCCGCCATGGTGTAATATATAGACATTGTGATATACCAGCCTTATAAGCCCGATGTCTGCTCTTTAGGTGGGTAGATAATTTCTAACAATTCATCCTCATTTCCTAGAACTGCGGCGTCTAATAGAATATGTCACAATCCACCTAATTGTATCATGGAAGGATCTGCACAATGACATTCCCATTGTATTAGTCAAGGACTTCAATATGTCAGATTCCTTCCAGTGATACCTGGGCTATATCCACTATACACTTATTATACGGCTCTTTCTGTACTAATTTAGTAAGGTTAGTGTATGTAACAATACCCTTTTATTCCTGTTATATGGACATACCATGTGATTGTTATGGGGTCCATGTGGAGAGGGGTCTGGGAATTCTTCCTGTCTCACAGTCATAGCAGTTACCTCCTGCCAACACTAGTGGGAGTTCATTACTAGCTGTACAAATCCATATATGTTTAGCTCCCCCTAGTGGTGGTGGCACAGGGCTGAAATTTTATGATTTAAATGGGTTGTCCCGTTTTTTTGCTGACCTATTCTTAGGATGGGTCATCGATAAGAGATCATTGGGAGCTCGACAACCCGGACTCCAGTTGTTGGAAAAGGCCATATCATGTGGTAGCATAGCATCTATTTAATATAGTTACAGCCTCGTCGTATAGATGTAACATAACATAGCTGTAATGTAAGCCGTGAAGAGGTCATGGCATCACAGCCCCTTCATAACAGTTGAACATTGGGGGTCCTAGGAGTCTGGTTCCTATTTATCTCTTATCAATGACCTCTCCTGAGGATGGGTTATCAATAAAAAAAAGAACTGGACAATCCCTTTAAGGCTAAGGCCCCACGTTTCAGAAAATCTACTTTTTAGTTGCAGATTTTGCTGTAGTTTTTTGAGCCAAACCCAGGAGTGTCTACAAGAAATGAAATTATGCAGCAGTATATCTAGCAGAGCCTTTTTGGGAGGGGGCTTACTGCTTTATAGAGTCTTTCCTGACACGTCTCTTCTAATAACTATACACTTTCCACATGAAATAACATTTCTGGGGCTTCTTTTATTAGAACGGAAAATGTACAAGTGATCTGACAACTGGTTGTTACCATTCCCCTTAATAGACTCTGCGCACTATGACTGTCCTAGCAATGCCGGTGATACAAGGCTACAAACCACACAGGGAAATTCTGCAGCATGTTCTTCTGTGAGTCAGTGGTAAACCTGACGGTATCTCAGGGGGTTCCTGGCAATTTAAAGGTTAAAATCTGTGGTTAAAACCCATATCAGTAATTGGTGGTCTGTGGGATCTCAGCATTATACTGTGTAAGCACACAACCTGACAGTCAGTGGTGGAGAAGGAACTGGGTGCATCAGGTCACATAACAGCACAATGTCAGCTAGCTGCTGCTAAGGCCAGCAGGATATTTTCATCTGTTATAGGGGCAGGGCCGGCGTCAGTGCACGGCATAGTCGGGCAAGTGCCGGGGCCCGCAGAGCCTCTGGAGGCCCCCCGGCACTTGCCCGCCCCAGCACTTGCCTGTCCCGATTTCAGCTCATCGGCGTCCCATGGACGCCGATGAGCTGAATACATAGGCGATTAAAGCAGGAGCTGTGAGCTCAGCTCCTGCTTTAAAGCTGCGGCCCGGCTTGCGTGTGTAGGCGCGATGACATCATCACATCGCGCCTACACACGCAAGCCGGGCCGCGGCTTTAAAGCAGGAGCTGAGGTCACAGCTCCTGCTTTAATCGCCTATGTGAATGGAGTGAGAGAGCGGAGAGAGGAGCGTCGGGGGAGCGATGGAAGGTGAGTGTAAGTGTTTGTTTTGTATTAAATATTAAGGTGGAACATAATGAAGGGGGCCCATGAAACTGGGGGGCAAATGAAGGGGAGGGGAGGAATGGCATGACACTGGGGAAGATGAAGGGGGTGGGGAGAGAACGGCATGAAACTGGGGACAGAGATGGAGGAGGCCCAATGAAACTGGGGGGGGGGAAATGAAGGGGAGGGGGGGAATGGCATGACACTGGGGACAGAGATGGAGGGGGCCATATGAAACTGGGGGAAAATGAAGGGGAGGGGGGGACGGCATGACACTGGGGAAAATGAAGGGGGTGGGGAGAGAATGGCATGAAACTGGGGACAGAGATGGAGGGGGCCCAATGAAACTGGGGGGGGCAAATGAAGGGGATGGGGGAACGGCATGACACTGGGGCAGATGGGGGGGTGGAACAGCATGACACTGGGGCAGAGATGGGGGACATGAAACTGTGGGCAGATGAAGGGGGAGAACGTGATGAAACTGGGGACAGAGATGGAAGGGACATGAAACTGGGGGCAGAGATGGAGGGGACATGAATCTGGGGGCAGAGATGGAGGGGGGGACATGAAACTGGGGGCAGAGATGGAGGGGACATGAATCTGGGGGCAGAGATGGAGGGGGGGACATGAAACTGGGGGCAGAGATGGAGGGGACATGAATCTGGGGGCAGAGATGGAGGGGGGGACATGAAACTGGGGGCAGAGGAAGGGTGTATATGAAACTGGGGGAGAGATGGAGATGGGGCATATAATTTACGGGTGACTGTAGGAGGATTATACTGTGTGGGAGCACATGATAAATGAATGAGAATGAGCGGAGTCAACATAAAAGTGGGTGGAGCCAAATTTGCCGCGGCGCGCAGAGTGCGCCGCACATTTTGCCCCTCTTTCTTCCCCCACCTCCTTTACAAGGGGACCCACTGAGGCTCTGTTGCCCAAGGGCCCATAAAAACCTGGAGCCGGCCCTGTATAGGGGTATGGACTCACAGGTCAGGGATGTAATATTACCGCTATACCTGTATAACTCATTGCTACAGTCACATCTGTATTACGCAGTTCAGTTCTGGGTACCAGTATATAGAAAGGATGTCCTAGATTTGGAAAAGTTTCAATGGAGGGCCACATAACTGAAAAGGGGCCCGGAGGACCTCAGATATGAGAAGAGGCTAAAGGAGTTATATCTGTTTAGTCTGGAGAAGTGGAGTTTAAGGGGGGATAGGATAAACCTATATACAGTACATATATAAATGACCCATACAAGAAATATGGGAAAAGCTATTCCATGTATAATCCCCCCAAAAAAACAAGGGGGTGCTCGCTCCACCTGGGGAAAAGAGGGTTTAATCTCAAGTGAGGGTAAGGACTGTGAATCTGTGGAATAGCCTACCCAGGAGCTGGTCACAGCCGACAGCTTCAGAAAAGGATTAGATGGCTTTTTAGAACAAAATAGCATTGCTGGTTATGGACATGTACAGAATACTGATTTCCTTAGGATAGCTCATTAATATGTGATCAGCTGGGACAAGAGAATGTAGTATACAGGAGAGTACTGTGGCCTCAGGTACAGTGCCATACATTATATAGTGGCTCCACGTGGTATTACAACTGAACACCACTCACTGTTGAATGGGACAGAGCTACTGCTGTACTATGTGATTGAGACCAAAGATGACAGGAAAGGGGCCACAGCACTTGTGAGCACCATAGCCTCTTCTGCATATGTATATATAATCATCATCATCCAATATTTAGGCAGCAGCCTGAAGCCATTATAGAGAATATTCCCCCGATGATGCTATAGCTGTTCCTTTCAGCGAGGCGACACAATGGTCGGCCACCATTTCTTTCCTCGCTTCCATGCCGCTATTACCGTATTGTGAAACATGTCTAATCTCCTTCTGCAGCCTGAAATGATGGCGCCCGCACCGAGTCATATTCCTGTACATTATCAAAACCACAATGATCCCAAACCACAATGCCAATGTCAGCGGAGATCACTGCCTTATACAATACACATTGTGGAGACTAACCAGTAGTGCTGATATAACCTGCCAAGAAATCACAGCAAAGTGACAGCGAAGGCAGAGTGACAACACTCACAACATTGGTCTCTATGGGAACTCGTCGTATTATATATAGAACATATGGTTTACTAAAGTGAGGACCTGCTAAGGTTGGAGTCACATCTGCGCTTCTTTACCATTCGGGGATTCCGTCCCCCATTCCACTTGAAAAGCAGGACTTTCTCTTCGCATTTTATGAGCAGAAACCAGGGGGACACCATTATATCCTATGGGATCCGCTGATTTCTGCATGAATTGGGTTTCCATTTTTAGGAATCAGAACATAAACTAGAACCTAGTGTAAGCATGTAGTATACATCTGGCCACTGGGGGCAGTGCTGAAATAATTACACTCATTGACAAAATAAAATTTTAAAAAATAGTAATACACCAAGAAAGTTATTGGAGTGGAGTGAAACATCCTATGAGGGAATGTAATGATGATATATGGAAGGGGTTATAATATTAAAACTGTAGAACTGAGAGGAGGTTCTAGTTGGGCCTCCTCTAGCCAGGATACAAGATGAGATATGGTTAGACATGGAGATATACAGACTCTATATCGCATCCTGCAGCACATTTGCCCTCTAGAGATGTGTGAGCCACGTTGACATGAGCTGGATTCACCAACAGGTACACTACCCAAAAGTAGAATCTAAGAGCCTTTTTACAGAGCAGTGGGAGAAGCACTTTTACGCCCTCTTGTGGCAAGACCCAAAGTTTAATCAGAGCACACCTGGTGCCCATACGCCACTGGTAAAAAGATAAGCAACATCAAGGATTCTTAAGGGTTAATGCCTGCATTTAGAGAATGCTGTAGCTGCAGGCATTGCTGTCAGGTCCCGGGAGTTATGGCAGGCACTTAGCTACTCAACAGCTGCCATGTTTAAAAACCCAATATCCACCGTAATAGTACTGCAGCTGTTGGGAAGGGGTTAAAGAAGACTGTCTGCCTCTCTTGACACATCTGTAGCAATTACTTTCATTCCACAAGGTATAACAATTCTGCAGTACCTTTATTAGATCTCTGCATTGTGATGTTCCTCAGTTATCCCTCCTGGAAAATAACGAATACATTAATGAATGGGTACTAGCATTCCTCTTTTCAATGGTGTGTGTTGCTATACAGTCAGGACTGACTGCACAATGACAGACTGTGTAGTTGCAGCCTCATCTTATTGTCATTTTATTCCTAAATTTCCAGGAGGAACAACCGAGTGCTAAGTAAAGAAACTCTAAAATGATTTAAAGGGATTCTACCATTAAAACTTTTTTTTTTTTGTGGATAAGATGTCGGAATAGCTTTTAGAAAGTCTATTCGTCTCTTACCTTTAGACGTTCCTCAGAAATACCGTTTTTTACCGGTATACAAATGAGTTCTCTCACAGCAATAGGGGCGGGCCCCAGCGCTGAAACAGTGATGAGGGCGTCCCCACCACTGCCAGAGAAGTGTCTCCAAGTGCCGCCTCCTTCTTCGTCCACCGCGTCATGTTCAGTGTCTTCTTCCGGCGCAGGCTTGTAACCTAGCAGAGCAGAGCAGACTGGCGCACAGGCCACAAGAAAATGGCTGCTAACAATACTATGCAAGCGTCCATTTTCCCGTGACCTGTGCGCCTGCGCAGTCTGCTCTGCTCTGCTAGAAGTTACGAGCCTGCGCCGGAAGACATTGAAGATGACGCAGCAGACGAAGAAGGAGGCGGCGCTTGGAGACATTTCTCTGGCAGTGGTGGGGGCGCCCTCATTGCTGAAGGAGAACTCATTTGCATACCGGTAAAAAACGATATTTCCAAGGAACGGCGCAGCGAAGACCACGTCTAAAGGTAAGAGACGAATAGCCTTTCTAAAGGCTATTCCGACGTCTTATCCACATAAAAAAAGTTTTAATGGTAGAATCCCTTTAACAAAGAATGTATGGATTTGCTAAAACAGATATGTCAGGAGAGATGATGGCTCTCCAATCTAACTCTTATACTTTATCATCTCCTTTTCTATATGTTAACCGAGCTACAAAATTTTAATGTGAACACAGCCAAAAGGGTCTGAAGAGGGGTCTCTGCAGCTTTAGGGCTTGTGCACACGGAGTTAACAGGAGCACATTTTAGCATAATACACGTGTTAAAATAACACTCCCATTGACTTCAATGAAATGTTTAACACGTGTAAAAAACGTGTCAAAAAAAGTGTCACGTTTTTTGGCGCGTTTTATGATGCGTTTTTTACACGTGTAAAAAATTTCATTGAAGTCAATGGGAATGTTATTTTAACACATGTATTATGCTAAAATGCGCTTGCATTAACTCCGTGTGCAAGAGCCCTCAAAAAGGACATTTCAGCATCTCCACCTCCTTCAACTCTTTACTTTATTCAGTAGGTGCTGCTCCACTGATTCTGACACAGCTGGAATTTTTTCTCTAGCCCCCACCATTCCTGAGGAATCAGTTCTATTAGTTTCAGCACCCAATAAGCTAATTAAACTTTATGTTAGATGGGCGGTCCTAGACTACCTGTCCAGCCTTGGACCTCCCATCTGATGGCAGGGAGCCTATGTAGTATATTGGATGCTGAAACAAACATAGTGATTGCTCAGGAATGGTCGGGGCTAGAGAAACAATTCCAACTGTGCTGGAATCCGTTGAGTAGTGACTATTGAACGATGCAAAGAGTTGAGTATGGTGGAGATGGTGAAAGGTCCCCTTTAAAGCAGCGCTCAGGCTGCTTTCACATCATAATTTTGCAGCACATTTATAGTGTATACATACACGCTTTTCTGTCCATTGAGCATATATTTTATTTTTTTTGCAATGGGACCCTAAAGTTACAGGGGCCAGGTGTTAAAATTAGTGACAAAATGATTATGAGAAGGCAGCTTAAGGTTGACATGAGCGGCAGATGCATCGGAGGATCCAGGATTATGTACATGATGGATGTCTCTTATGGTGATATGTCTGCCACACCATGATATACAGACATGATGCAGTATATATATATATACGTGACTATCTATTTCACATCTTGTCAATTCCTATAATTACCTTGTATAAAGGGAAGACATTAAACACAATGATGTGACAGTTCTCCACACACCACAATGGATAAGTGGAATATAATTAGAAATAAATCTCTGGCACCCCCTGAGACCTCCCTGACTTATCTTACAAGAGATATATTGCTCCAGGTAAACGACAGCGTGACTTCATCATTGGAGACATTAAAGAACATTGCCAGTTATTTCTTCAGTATCTCGCGCTGGAGAAGAGAAGCCTCAGGGGGACAATGACAGCACGTGTCCGCGATTACCGAGATGTCTATAAAACGCGCTAAACACGAAAAGAATCAGCATGGCCATATTACAGCCACGCGTTTCCTTCCTGTATTGTCACGTATGGCAGGGTATAGCGTATTGTCTGTATGGAGCTGTGTAGAGAGACTTATCTGTGTGTATACAGTCCTATGAAAAAGTTTGGGCACCCCTATTAATTTTAATCATTTTTAGTTCTAAATATTTTGGTGTTTGCAACAGCCATTTCAGTTTGATATATCTAATAACTGATGGACACAGTAATATTTCAGGATTGAAATGAGGTTTATTGTACTAACAGAAAATGCGCAATATGCATTAAACCAAAATTTGACCGGTGCAAAAGTATGGGCACCTCAACAGAAAAGTGACATTAATATTTAGTACATCCTCCTTTTGCAAAGATAACAGCCTCTAGTCGCTTCCTGTAGCTTTTAATCAGTTCCTGGATCCTGGATGAAGGTATTTTGGACCATTTCTTTCTACAAAACAATTCAAGTTCAGTTAAGTTTGATGGTCGCCGAGCATGGACAGCCCGCTCTCAAATGATCTGAAAACAAAGATTGTTCAACATAGTTGTTCAGGGGAAGGATACAAAACGTTGTCTCAGAGATTTAACCTGTCAGTTTCCACTGTGAGGAACATAGTAAGGAAATGGAAGACCACAGGGACAGTTCTTGTTAAGCCCAGAAGTGGCAGGCCAAGAAAAATATCAGAAAGGCAGAGAAGAAGAATGGTGAGAACAGTCAAGGACAATCCACAGACCACCTCCAAAGAGCTGCAGCATCATCTTGCTGCAGATGGTGTCACTGTGCATCAGTCAGCAATACAGCGCACTTTGCACAAATAGAAGCTGTATGGAAGAGTGATGAGAAAGAAGCCGTTTCTGCACGTACGCCACAAATAGAGTTGCCTGAGGTATGAAAAAGCACATTTGGACAAGCCAGCTTCATTTTGGAAACAAAGATTGAGTTGTTTGGTTATAAAAAAAGGCGTTATGCATGGCGTCCAAAAAGAAACAGCATTCCAAGAAAAACACATGCTACCCACTGTAAAATTTGGTGGAGGTTCCATCATGCTTTGGGGCTGTGTGGCCAATGCCGGCATCGGGAATCTTGTTAAAGTTGAGGGTCGCATGGATTCCACTCAGTATCAGCAGATTCTTGAGAATAATGTTCAAGAATCAGTGATGAAGTTGAAGTTACACCGGGGATGGATATTTCAGCAAGACAATGATCCAAAACACAGCTCCAAATCCTCAGGCATTCATGCAGAGGAACAATTACAATGTTCTGGAATGGCCATCCCAGTCCCCAGACCTGAATATCATTGAACATCTGTGGGATGATTTGAAGCGGGCTGTCCATGCTCGGCGACCATCTAACTTAACTGAACTTGAATTGTTTGTCCAAAATACCTTTATCCAGGATCCAGGAACTGATTAAAAGCTACAGGAAGCGACTAGAGGCTGTTATCTTTGCAAAAGGAGGAGCTACTAAATATTAATGTCACTTTTCTGTTGAGGTGCCCATACTTTTGCACCGGTCAAATTTTGGTTTAATGCATATTGCACATTTTCTGTTAGTACAATAAACCTCATTTCAATCCTGAAATATTACTGTGTCCATCAGTTATTAGATATATCAAACTGAAATGGCTGTTGCAAACACCAAAATATTTAGAACTAAAAATGATTAAGATTAATAGGGGTGCCCAAACTTTTTCATAGGACTGTATATAGTGTTATACAAACAATATAGGAAAGGTGAAAAAATACTTTCAGAAATAGAAGGGTTAATAGTTTATTTTTGCAATAAATAAAATGAACGAAATGAAGAAAAGAGAAATGTAAATCTCATCAAGATTTGGTGTGACCTTTCCAGGAGTCCTGGAAGTGATGATATGGCCCCCACAGATATAGCCCTGATCTCATCATCATCCAGTCTGTCTGGGATGACAAGAAGAAACAGACGGATTGGAGCAACATCCACAAAAGATCTGTGCTTAGTTCTCCAAGATGGCGGGAATAACCTCCATGCCAAAAACTGTCTGCAAGTACCAAGAAGAACTGATGGAAGTCAAAGGTCACACCAAATATTGATTTGGTTTATCAATATATTAGCATTACATTACATTGGCATTGGACTAACAAACCCAAGAAGGACTAAAACAAAACAATAACAATAATCATCATCATCATCATCAAATAAAGGGGAAAAAATCAGAATGGCCAAATCGCGGGGGGGGGGGGGGGGGGTTGTTCAACACCCTTCCCCCCCAGAAAAAAAAAAAATTAAACAAAATGTGATAAAAATATCAGATATTTCCTAAAATATTGTAAATAAATACTAGAAGTTGCTTTTCAAAGAAAGAAAATCTCCGCTCAGGTCTCCGTGATGGTAACAACCTTCAGAATATATAGAACATAGAATATAAACAACGCCAATAAGAAAACGACTCCATTGCATTTTTTTTTCTAATTCCTCTCATTTGTGATTTTTTTTCCAGCTTCCAAGTACATCATATGAAATATTAAAGAGGAAGTAACATAGGACTCATGTGACTGAACAAATAAAGCGTTATGGGTTATGGAGAAGGGGGAGTAAAAGAGACAGCGGGGTTAAACAGAGAGGCAATTGATTTATTGATACACAGCAGAGAAGAGACGATGCACAGTAATGCGATGCTTCTCGGTATATTTTGTAACTCCATAGAAACTGGTTGTATTCTGTAGTGTGCTGCTATGCACTGTTGCAAGCTTTTATACACTGTTTGGATTGTTGAGTGCTGTTGCTGACTGTTCTGTGCTGTTGTGCACTGTTGCTCCCTGTTGTGCACTATTGATCACTGCTGTGTACTATTGCTCACTGTTGTGTGCTGTTGTGCACTATTGATCACTGCTATGCACTATTGCACACTGTTGTGTACTGTTCTGTTGTGCACTATTGCTCACTGTTGTGTGCTGTTGTACACTATTGCTCACTGTTGTGCACTACTGCTCACTGTTGTGCACTATTGCTCACTGTTGTGCACTACTGCTCACTGTTGTGCACTATTGCTCACTGTTGTGCACTATTGCTCACTGTTGTGCACTATTGCTCACTGTTGTGTGTTGTTGTGCACTATTGCTCACTGTTGTATGTTGTTGTGCACTATTGATCCCTGTTGTGCACTATTGCTCACTGTTGTGTGTTGTTGTGCACTATTGCTCACTGTTGTATGTTGTTGTGCACTATTGATCCCTGTTGTGCACTATTGCTCACTGTTGTGCACTATTGCTCACTGTTGTGTGTTGTTGTGCACTATTGCTCACTGTTGTATGTTGTTGTGCACTATTGATCCCTGTTGTGCACTATTGCTCACTGTTGTGCACTGTTGTGTGCTATTCTGTACTTGCTGATTCCAGGTGCCATTTTTTGTTTGGATATTGATTTTCCATCTTCTTTAAACTAAGACTGAAGTCACATACTGAGAGGTCCCCGCGGCCGTGTTTCTCTTTGGTGATATCTTCTCTGCCATGTCTCGCTATAAGCTCTGGCTTTAGAATAAGCAAAGAACAAAGAATCCTTTCTTTTTGTTGTCTGTGATAAGGCTGTTTCCTCTGAAGATAGAAGTTGCCTCTTTTTGGTCTTAGGAGACTGGTTATATATTATATAGAGGAAATATCCTCTACTCATATACTGTCATACAATGGCTTGTAATTTTACCTTAGGCTATAGACTGGTCACAATACAGCTGACATACGCTCCTCAACATTGAAAGTGATACCATATGTAAGTGATCAAAAAAAATGGATGCAAAATAGTCAAAATATCTGAGTTTATTCATATCAAGTAGCCTATGTTTCCTTCCAGGGGACCATCTAGGAATACATGAAATCTCAGCCAAATCCGTTCCCCTGTTTTGGCGTGATTGAGGAACAAACATCCAAACACACAAACATACAAAATAGGATAGGATATAAGTCTATATAATGTCAGACACCTCCATATAACCAGTATACCTGCACATAACCCCATCCAATTCCATGTAACCAGTAAATCATATAACACATCTACCGCCATATACCCTCATGAATTCATTGCCATATAATATAATAATAATAAATTTTATTTATATAGCACCAACATATTCCACAGCGCTGTACAATTTGTAGGGTTCAAATACAGGCAAAGATTCATTACAAAGAAAGTCATTTCACACAATGGGACTGAGGGCCCTGCTCGCAAGAGCTTACAATCTATGAGGTAGAGGGGGTGACACAAGAGGTAGCAGGGGCGGCATTGCTTATGACACTTTTGTAATAGAGGTGACTGTCATTACACAATCATAAAACTTTAAGAGCCGTCAACAGTCGTGTCCTCTAACATGTGGATGGAGCTTGGACCTATAAAGTTAGCATGAGATGACATCATATCATGTGGGGAAATGTGGGAGCAGGGACAGGGGAGGGTTAAGGGTTTATGTTAGACATTGTGATAGGCTTGTCTGAAAAGATGTTTCTTTAGTTTGCGTTTGAAACTGTAGAAATTAGGAGTTAATCTGATTGTCCGGGGTAGAGCATTCCAGAGAAGTGGTGCAGCTCCGGAGAAGTCTTGTATATGAGCGTGGGAAGTTCTGATAATAGAGGATGTAAGTGTTAGGTCATTGAGTGAACGTAGAGTACAGGTTGGGCGGTAGACAGAGATGAGGGAGGAAATGTAGGGAGGTGCGGCATTATGGAGAGCCTTGTGGATGAGAGTGATAACTTTATATTTTATTCTATAATGAATAGGCAGCCAGTGTAGTGACTGGCACAGACCGGAGGCATCGCTGTAGTGTCTAGACTGATAGATGAGCCTGGCCGCTGCATTCAGAATAGATTGTAGAGGGGAGAGTTTAGTGAGGGGAAGACGGATTAGTAAGGAATTACAGTAGTCAAGGCGAGAATGAATCAGAGAGACAATAATTGTCTTTAGTGTATCTCTGGTAAGGAAAGGGCGTATTCTGGAGATGTTTTTGAGGTGGAAGTGACATGAACGTGCGAGTGATTCAATATGAGGGGTGAAGGAAAGGTCTGCGTCAAACATGACCCCGAGGCAGCGGGCCTGCTGCCTAGGAGTTATAGTAAGGCCTGAGACTACAATGGATATATCAGGGGCAGATCTATTAGATGGTGGAAACAGTAGTAGTTCAGTCTTAGAGAGATTTAGTTTCAGATAGAGTGAGGACATGATATATGAGACAGCAGAGAGACAGTCGCTGGTGTTCTGTATGAATGCAGGGGTGATGTCACAGGAAGATGTGTATAATTGGGTGTCATCAGCATAAAGATGGTACCTGAAGCCAAATCTGGCGATGGTTTGTCCAATGGGGGCTGTGCAGAGAGAGAAGAGCAGGGGGCCGAGGACCGAGCCCTGAGGAACCCCAACAGCAAGGGAAAGAGGGGAGGAAACAGAGCCCGCAAATGATACACTGAAGGTGCAGTCTGAGAGATAAGAGGAGAACCAGGAGAGCGCAGTGTCATTGAGGCCAACTGAGCGGAGCATAGTGAGGAGGAGTTGATGGTCAACAGTGTCAAAGCTGCAGAGAGGTCCAGAAGAATAAGAAGAGAGAAGTCGCCATTAGATTTAGCCATTAGGAGATCATTGGAGACTTTTGTGAGAGCCGTTTCAGTAGAGTGCAGAGCGCGGAAACCAGATTGTAAGGGGTCAAGCAGAGAGTTAGCAGAGAGATAGCGGATTAAACGAGAATAGACCAGGCGTTCCAAGAGTTTAGAGATGAAGGGGAGGTTAGAGACGGGTTGATAGTTAGCAGCACAGGATGGGTCCAGGGAGGGTTTTTTTAATTGCGGGGTTATAACAGCATGCTTGAGAGAGGATGGAAAAATTCCAGAAGAGAGAGAGAGGTTAAATATTTTAGTAAGGTAAGTAGTGACAGCAGGCGACAGAGATTGGAGAAGGTGTGAGGGAAAGGGGTCACTACAGCAGGTTGTAGGGCGAGATGAAGAAAGTAGCTGGGAGACTTCCTCTTCTGTAATAGGTTCAAAAGATGAGAATGGACAGTCTGAAGTGCGGTTGGTGAGGGGATCAGTACTATCGTAGGTGACGGGATCAATGCCACCTGGGGCTTGGGCAGTAATTTCCTGAAGGATCTTATCAATTTTATCATGGAAATAAGTGGCCAGGTCATCGGCACTAAGGTCCTTGGGTGTGAGTAAGGAGTGAAAAAGTTTCAAAAAGCCTTTTTGGGTTGCTGGAGAGAGAAGAGATGAGGGCGGTGAAATAGTCTTGTTTGGCGAGGTAAAGGGCAGAACTATATGTTTTAAGCATAAATGTGAAGTGGAGGAAATCTGCAGGTGAACAGGATTTTCTCCATAGACGTTCGGCACACCTAGAGCACCGCTGAAGAAATCGTGTCTGTGGCGTGTGCCAGGGTTGCTGCTTCCTATGTGGGACTTTACGAGTGGAGGGGGGAGCCACCTCATCCAATGCATTTTTATGGGTTTCATTATAGTGACTGGTGGCCAGATTGAGACAGGAGATTGAGGAGATGGGGGACAGAGAGGACTGTAGAGTATCTGAGAGGTGCTGGGTGTCGATAACACGCAGTTTCCTATATGTGTGTTGGGTAGGTGTATCTTGTGAAGGGGAGAGGGCACTGATGGTGAGAGACAGAAGGTTATGATCAGAGAGGGGCAGAGCAGTTAGTAAATTTAGAAACTGTAAGAAGATGATGTAAGACAAGATCAATAATGTTGCCATCTATATGTATGGCGGAAGAAGAGCATTGTGAAAGAACCAAAAGAAGTGTTTAATGAGAGAAACTGTGAGGCAGCTGGGGAGTGAGGGGGGGGGGCAATAGGGATGTTAAAGTCACCCATGATGAGGGTAGGAATGTCACTGGATAAAAAGTGGGGAAGCCAAGAAGCAAAGTGGTCCATATACAGTAACTGCACCATTTTCCAACTACAGCTATAACCTAGTACTAAGATATACCACGCTCTTCCATTCTCCTACTTGTCCCCATGTTTGCTCTTCGAGTGCCAGAGGTGACATTTGTATCTATCATTTTTTAAGTTTTTTTAGTTTATGCGTTTTCCTTATTAATATTATAATTAGAGATGAGCGAACAGTGTTCTATCGAACTCATGTTCGATCGGATATTAGGCTGTTCGGCATGTTCGAATCGAATCGAACACCGCCATTACTCGATTCCCCTCCCACCTTCCCTGACGCCTTTTTTGCTCCAATAACACCGCAGGGTAGGTGGGACAGGAACTACGACACCGGTGACGTTGAAAAAAGTAGGCAAAATCCATTGGCTGCCGAAAACATGTGACCTCTAATTTAAAAGAACAGCGACGCCCAGCTTCGCGTCATTCTGAGCTTGCAATTCACCGGGGACGGAGGTTTCCGTCCAGTTAGCTAGGGCTTAGATTCTGGGTAGGCAGGGACAGGCTAGGATAGGAAGGAGAAGACAACCAACAGCTCTTGTAAGAGCTAAATTCCAGGGAGAAGCTTGTCAGTGTAACGTGGCACTGACGGGCTCAATCGCCGCAACCCAGCTTTCCCCGGATCCTGAATGTAATACACTGACAGTGTATTCCCGTATACCCCATATATACACCCCAAATCCCCGTTCCAACGGTGTGCCCCCCCCACCTTCACCCCAGAAATACCCTGCAAGTCCCCTAGCAATAGAATTGGGGCTATATACACCCACAATTTTTGCTACTGCCATATAGTGCCATTGTCTGACTGGGAATTCAAAGAATATATTGGGGATACAAATACCCTCATTTCTTGCTACTGGTATATAGTGCCAGTTTCTGACTGGGAATTCAAAGAATATATTGGGGTTATAAATACCCTCATTTCTTGCTACTGGTATATAGTGCCATTGTCTGACTGGGAATTCAAAGAATATATTGGGGTTACAAATACCCTCATTTCTTGCTACTGGTATATAGTGCCATTGTCTGACTGGGAATTCAAAGAATATATTGGGGTTACAAATACCCTCATTTCTTGCTACTGCCATATAGTGCCAGTTTCTGACTGGTAATTCAAAGAATATATTGGGGTTATAAATACCCTCATTTCTTGCTACTGCCATATAGTGCCAGTTTCTGACTGGTAATTCAAAGAATATATTGGGGTTACGTGCACCCACAATTTTTGCTACTGGTATATAGTGCCATTGTCTGACTGGTAATTCAAAGAATATATTGGGGTTACAAATACCCTCATTTCTTGCTACTGGTATATAGTGCCATTGTCTGACTGGGAATTCAAAGAATATATTGGGGTTACAAATAGAGATGAGCGAACAGTGTTCTATCGAACTCATGTTCGATCGGATATTAGGCTGTTCGGCATGTTCGAATCGAATCGAACACCGCGTGGTAAAGTGCGCCATTACTCGATTCCCCTCCCACCTTCCCTGGCGCCTTTTTTGCTCCAATAACAGCGCAGGGTATGTGGGACAGGAACTACGACACCGGTGACGTTGAAAAAAGTAGGCAAAACCCATTGGCTGCCGAAAACATGTGACCTCTAATTTAAAAGAACAGCGCCGCCCAGGTTCGCGTCATTCTGAGCTTGCAATTCACCGGGGACGGAGGTTTCCGTCCAGCTAGCTAGGGCTTAGATTCTGGGTAGGCAGGGACAGGCTAGGATAGGAAGGAGAAGACAACCAACAGCTCTTGTAAGAGCTAAATTCCAGGGAGAAGCTTGTCAGTGTAACGTGGCACTGACGGGCTCAATCGCCGCAACCCAGCTTTCCCAGGATCCTGAATGGAATACACTGTCAGTGTATTCCCGTATACCCGATATATACCCCGATACCCGTTCCAACGGTGTGCCCCCCCACCTTCACCCCAGAAATACCCTGCAAGTCCCCTAGCAATAGAATTGGGGCTATATACACCCACAATTTTTACTACTGGTATACAGTGCCATTGTCTGACTGGGAATTCAAAGAATATATTGGGAATACAAATACCCTCATTTCTTGCTACTGCCATATAGTGCCAGTGTCTGACTGGGAATTCAAAGAATATATTGGGGTTACGTGCACCCACAATTTTTACTACTGGTATACAGTGCCATTGTCTGACTGGGAATTCAAAGAATATATTGGGAATACAAATACCCTCATTTCTTGCTACTGCCATATAGTGCCAGTTTCTGACTGGTAATTCAAAGAATATATTGGGGTTACGTGCACCCACAATTTTTACTACTGGTATACAGTGCCATTGTCTGACTGGGAATTCAAAGAATATATTGGGAATACAAATACCCTCATTTCTTGCTACTGCCATATAGTGCCAGTGTCTGACTGGGAATTCAAAGAATATATTGGGGTTACGTGCACCCACAATTTTTACTACTGGTATACAGTGCCATTGTCTGACTGGGAATTCAAAGAATATATTGGGAATACAAATACCCTCATTTCTTGCTACTGCCATATAGTGCCAGTGTCTGACTGGGAATTCAAAGAATATATTGGGGTTACGTGCACCCACAATTTTTACTACTGGTATACAGTGCCATTGTCTGACTGGGAATTCAAAGAATATATTGGGGTTATAAATACCCTCATTTCTTGCTACTGCCATATAGTGCCAGTTTCTGACTGGTAATTCAAAGAATATATTGGGGTTACGTGCACCCACAATTTTTACTACTGGTATACAGTGCCATTGTCTGACTGGGAATTCAAAGAGTATATTGGGAATACAAATACCCTCATTTCTTGCTACTGCCATATAGTGCCAGTTTCTGACTGGTAATTCAAAGAATATATTGGGGTTACGTGCACCCACAATTTTTACTACTGGTATACAGTGCCATTGTCTGACTGGGAATTCAAAGAATATATTGGGAATACAAATACCCTCATTTCTTGCTACTGCCATATAGTGCCAGTGTCTGACTGGGAATTCAAAGAATATATTGGGGTTACGTGCACCCACAATTTTTACTACTGGTATACAGTGCCATTGTCTGACTGGGAATTCAAAGAATATATTGGGGTTATAAATACCCTCATTTCTTGCTACTGCCATATAGTGCCAGTTTCTGACTGGTAATTCAAAGAATATATTGGGGTTACGTGCACCCACAATTTTTACTACTGGTATACAGTGCCATTGTCTGACTGGGAATTCAAAGAGTATATTGGGAATACAAATACCCTCATTTCTTGCTACTGCCATATAGTGCCAGTTTCTGACTGGGAATTCAAAGAATATATTGGGGTTACGTGCACCCACAATTTTTACTACTGGTATACAGTGCCATTGTCTGACTGGGAATTCAAAGAATATATTGGGGTTATAAATACCCTCATTTCTTGCTACTGCCATATAGTGCCAGTTTCTGACTGGTAATTCAAAGAATATATTGGGGTTACGTGCACCCACAATTTTTACTACTGGTATACAGTGCCATTGTCTGACTGGGAATTCAAAGAGTATATTGGGAATACAAATACCCTCATTTCTTGCTACTGCCATATAGTGCCAGTTTCTGACTGGGAATTCAAAGAATATATTGGGGTTACGTGCACCCACAATTTTTACTACTGGTATACAGTGCCATTGTCTGACTGGGAATTCAAAGAATATATTGGGGTTATAAATACCCTCATTTCTTGCTACTGCCATATAGTGCCAGTTTCTGACTGGTAATTCAAAGAATATATTGGGGTTACGTGCACCCACAATTTTTACTACTGGTATACAGTGCCATTGTCTGACTGGGAATTCAAAGAGTATATTGGGAATACAAATACCCTCATTTCTTGCTACTGCCATATAGTGCCAGTTTCTGACTGGGAATTCAAAGAATATATTGGGGTTACGTGCACCCACAATTTTTACTACTGGTATACAGTGCCATTGTCTGACTGGGAATTCAAAGAATATATTGGGGTTATAAATACCCTCATTTCTTGCTACTGCCATATAGTGCCAGTTTCTGACTGGTAATTCAAAGAATATATTGGGGTTACGTGCACCCACAATTTTTACTACTGGTATACAGTGCCATTGTCTGACTGGGAATTCAAAGAGTATATTGGGAATACAAATACCCTCATTTCTTGCTACTGCCATATAGTGCCAGTTTCTGACTGGGAATTCAAAGAATATATTGGGGTTACGTGCACCCACAATTTTTACTACTGGTATACAGTGCCATTGTCTGACTGGGAATTCAAAGAATATATTGGGGTTATAAATACCCTCATTTCTTGCTACTGCCATATAGTGCCAGTTTCTGACTGGTAATTCAAAGAATATATTGGGGTTACGTGCACCCACAATTTTTACTACTGGTATACAGTGCCATTGTCTGACTGGGAATTCAAAGAGTATATTGGGAATACAAATACCCTCATTTCTTGCTACTGCCATATAGTGCCAGTTTCTGACTGGGAATTCAAAGAATATATTGGGGTTACGTGCACCCACAATTTTTACTACTGGTATACAGTGCCATTGTCTGACTGGGAATTCAAAGAATATATTGGGGTTATAAATACCCTCATTTCTTGCTACTGCCATATAGTGCCAGTTTCTGACTGGTAATTCAAAGAATATATTGGGGTTACGTGCACCCACAATTTTTACTACTGGTATACAGTGCCATTGTCTGACTGGGAATTCAAAGAGTATATTGGGAATACAAATGCCCTCATTTCTTGCTACTGCCATATAGTGCCAGTTTCTGACTGGGAATTCAAAGAATATATTGGGGTTACGTGCACCCACAATTTTTACTACTGGTATACAGTGCCATTGTCTGACTGGGAATTCAAAGAATATATTGGGGTTATAAATACCCTCATTTCTTGCTACTGCCATATAGTGCCAGTTTCTGACTGGTAATTCAAAGAATATATTGGGGTTACGTGCACCCACAATTTTTACTACTGGTATACAGTGCCATTGTCTGACTGGGAATTCAAAGAGTATATTGGGAATACAAATACCCTCATTTCTTGCTACTGCCATATAGTGCCAGTTTCTGACTGGGAATTCAAAGAATATATTGGGGTTACGTGCACCCACAATTTTTACTACTGGTATACAGTGCCATTGTCTGACTGGGAATTCAAAGAATATATTGGGGTTATAAATACCCTCATTTCTTGCTACTGCCATATAGTGCCAGTTTCTGACTGGTAATTCAAAGAATATATTGGGGTTACGTGCACCCACAATTTTTACTACTGGTATACAGTGCCATTGTCTGACTGGGAATTCAAAGAGTATATTGGGAATACAAATGCCCTCATTTCTTGCTACTGCCATATAGTGCCAGTTTCTGACTGGGAATTCAAAGAATATATTGGGGTTACGTGCACCCACAATTTTTACTACTGGTATACAGTGCCATTGTCTGACTGGGAATTCAAAGAATATATTGGGGTTATAAATACCCTCATTTCTTGCTACTGCCATATAGTGCCAGTTTCTGACTGGTAATTCAAAGAATATATTGGGGTTACGTGCACCCACAATTTTTACTTCTGGTATACAGTGCCATTGTCTGACTGGGAATTCAAAGAGTATATTGGGAATACAAATACCCTCATTTCTTGCTACTGCCATATAGTGCCAGTTTCTGACTGGTAATTCAAAGAATATATTGGGGTTACGTGCACCCACAATTTTTACTACTGGTATACAGTGCCATTGTCTGACTGGGAATTCAAAGAATATATTGGGGTTATAAATACCCTCATTTCTTGCTACTGCCATATAGTGCCAGTGTCTGACTGGGAATTCAAAGAATATATTGGGGTTACGTGCACCCACAATTTTTACTACTGGTATACAGTGCCAATTTCTAACTAGGAATTCAAAATGCGCAAGGCTCCCGGAAAGGGACGTGGACGAGGCCGTGGGCGAGGTCGGGGGAATGGTTCTGGGGAGCAAGGTAGCAGTGAAGCCACAGGGCGTCCCGTGCCTACTCCTGTGGGGCAGCAAGCATTGCGCCACTCCACAGTGCCAGGGTTGCTTGCCACATTAACTAAACTGCAGGGTACAAACCTTAGTAGGCCCGAGAACCAGGAACAGGTCTTGCAATGGCTGTCAGAGAACGCTTACAGCACATTGTCCAGCAGCCAGTCAGACTCTGCCTCCTCTCCTCCTATTACCCAACAGTCTTGTCTTCCTTCCTCCCAAAATTCCGAAGCTTTACAGAACAATAACCCAAACTGTCCCTGCTCCCCAGAGCTGTTCTCCGCTCCTTTCATTGTCCCTCAACCTGCCTCTCCACGTCACGATTCCACGAACCTAACAGAGGAGCATCTGTGTCCAGATGCTCAAACACTAGAGTCTCCTCCATCTCCGTTCGATTTGGTGGTGGATGACCAGCAACCCACCCTCATCGACGATGATGTGACGCAGTTGCCGTCAGGGCATCCAGTTGACCGGCGCATTGTGCGGGAGGAGGAGATGAGACAGGAGTTGGAAGAGGAAGTGGTGGATGATGAGGACACTGACCCGACCTGGACAGGGGGGATGTCAAGCGGGGAAAGTAGTGTGGATGTTGAGGCAGGTGCAGCACCAAAAAGGGTAGCTAGAGGCAGAGGCAGAGGTCAGCAGCTTAGGCGAAGCCAGGCCACACCCGGAATCTCCCAAGATGTTCCAGTTCGTACCCAGCCCCGAAAAACTCCCACCTCGAGGGCACGTTTCTCGAAGGTGTGGAGTTTTTTCAAGGAATGCGCCGAGGACAGATATAGTGTTGTCTGCACAATTTGCCTCTCGAAATTGATTAGGGGCTCTGAGAAGAGCAACCTGTCCACCACTTCAATGCGCCGTCATTTGGAATCCAAGCACTGGAATCAGTGGCAGGCAGCAACGGCAGGACAAAGGCCGCCTGCCGTTCACGCCACTGCCACTGCCTCTGCCACTGCCTCTGCCTCTGCCACTGCCACTGCTGACTGTGCTGGCGATGCACTCCAGAGGACGAGCCAGGACACCACTTCATCTGCCTCCGCCACTTTGTTGACTTCTACCTCATCCTCCCCTGGTCCTGTCTTATCTCCTTCTCCTGCACCATCAAAGGCACCATCAGGCGTTTCTTTACAACAACCCACCATCTCTCAGACATTGGAGCGGCGGCAGAAATACACTGCTAACCACCCACACGCGCAAGCCTTGAACGCCAACATCGCTAAACTGCTGGCCCAGGAGATGTTGGCGTTCCGGCTTGTTGAAACTCCCGCCTTCCTGGACCTGATGGCAACTGCGGCACCTCGCTATGCCGTCCCTAGCCGTCACTACTTCTCCCGGTGTGCCGTCCCCGCCTTGCACCAGCACGTGTCACTCAACATCAGGCGGGCCCTTAGTTCTGCGCTTTGCACAAAGGTCCACTTGACCACCGACGCGTGGACAAGTGCATGCGGACAGGGACGCTACATTTCACTGACGGCACACTGGGTGAATGTAGTTGAGGCTGGGACTGCTTCCCAAACTGGCCCGGTGTACCTCGTCTCCCCGCCTAACATTCCTGGCAGGGACACGAGAAGAACACCCCCCTCCTCCTCCTCCTCTACCGCCTCCTCCTCCGCCACCGCCTCCTCCTCCGCCACCGCCTCCTCCTCCGCTGTTAGATTGACCCCAGCTACGAGTTGGAAACGTTGCAGCACTGGCGTTGGTAGACGTCAGCAGGCTGTGCTGAAGCTGATCAGCTTGGGGGACAGACAGCACACTGCCTCCGAGGTGAGGGATGCCCTCCTCGATGAGACGGCAATATGGTTTGAGCCGCTGCACCTGGGCCCAGGCATGGTCGTTTGTGATAACGGCCGGAACCTGGTAGCAGCTCTGGAGCTTGCCGGACTCCAACATGTTCCATGCCTGGCCCACGTCTTCAACCTAGTGGTGCAACGTTTCCTAAAGAGCTACCCCAATGTTCCAGAGCTACTGGTGAAAGTGCGGCGCATGTGCGCCCACTTTCGCAAGTCGACAGTAGCCGCTGCTAGCTTAAAATCTCTCCAGCAACGCCTGCATGTGCCACAACACCGGCTTTTGTGCGACGTCCCCACACGCTGGAACTCAACGTTTCAGATGTTGAATAGAGTGGTTGAGCAGCAGAGACCTTTGATGGAATACCAGCTACAAAACCCTAGGGTGCCACAAAGTCAGCTGCCTCAGTTTCACATCCATGAGTGGCCATGGATGAGAGACCTTTGTGACATCCTACGGGTCTTTGAGGAGTCCACAAGGAGGGTGAGCTCTGAGGATGCGATGGTGAGCCTTACAATCCCGCTCTTGTGTGTTCTGAGAGAATCCCTGATTGACATCAGGGATAACTCAGATCACACAGAGGAGTTAGGGATAGCATCCGATCCGTCACAGCTGGAGAGTAGGTCCACACATCTGTCCGCTTCACTGCGTTTAATGGAGGAGGAGGAGGAGGAGGAAGAAGAGTTGTCCGATGATGTGATGGTGATACAGGAGGCTTCCGGGCAACTTCGAATCGTCCCATTGTTGCAGCGCGGATGGGTAGACATGGAGGATGAGGAGGAAATGGAGATTGAACTTTCCGGTGGGGCCAGAGGAGTCATGCCAACTAACACTGTGGCAGACATGGCTGAGTTCATGTTGGGGTGCTTTACAACCGACAAGCGTATTGTCAAAATCATGGAGGACAACCAGTACTGGATCTTTGCTATCCTTGACCCCCGGTATAAAAACAACATCTCGTCTTTTATTCCGGTAGAGGGGAGGGCCAATCGCATCAATGCTTGCCACAGGCAATTGGTGCAGAATATGATGGAGATGTTTCCAGCATGTGACGTTGGCGGCAGGGAGGGCAGTTCCTCCAGTAGGCAACCAAGTTCTCACCGGTCCACACAAACGAGGGGCACACTGTCTAAGGTCTGGGACACCTTGATGGCACCCCCTCGCCAAAGTGCCGCCACGGAGGGTCCTAGTGTCACCAGGCGTGAGAAGTATAGGCGCATGTTGCGGGAATACCTTTCCGACCACAGCCCTGTCCTCTCCGACCCCTCTGCGCCCTACACGTATTGGGTGTCGAAGTTGGACCTGTGCCTTGAACTTGCCCTATATGCCTTGGAGGTGCTGTCCTGTCCTGCCGCCAGCGTCCTATCTGAGAGGGTGTTCAGTGCAGCCGGTGGCATCATCACTGACAAGCGCACCCGTCTGTCAGCTGAGAGTGCCGACCGGCTCACTTTGATAAAAATGAACCACCACTGGATAGAGCCTTCATTTTTGTGCCCACCTGTGTAAAGCACCCCAACATGAAACTCCATGTCTGTACTCAACCTCTCCAATTCCTCCGCATCCTCATACTCATCCACCATAAGCGTTGCACAATTCTGCTAATACTAGGCTCCCTCCAACATGATTTCCCCCAACTCTGCTGGTTAGAGGCTCCCTCCACCCTGATTTCCACCAACTCTGCTGGTTAGAGGCTCCCTCCACCCTGCTTTCCCACAACTCTGCTGGTTAGAGGCTCCTTCCACCATGAATTTGCCCAAACTGGGCTGTTTAGAGGCTCCCTCCACCATGAATTGGTCCAAACTGGGCTGGTTAGAGGCTCCCTCCACCATTAATTGGTCCAAACTGGGCTGGTTAGAGGCTCCCTCCACCATGAATTTGCCCAAACTGGGCTGTTTAGAGGCTCCCTCCACCATGAATTTGCCCAAACTGGGCTGTTTAGAGGCTCCCTCCACCATGAATTGGTCCAAACTGGGTTTTTTAGAGGCTCCCTCCACCATGAATTGGTCCAAACTGGGCTGGTTAGAGGCTCCCTCCACCATGAATTGGTCCAAACTGGGGTGGTTAGAGGCTCCCTCCACCATTAATTGGTCCAAACTGGGCTGGTTAGAGGCTCCCTCCACCATTAATTGGTCCAAACTGGGCTGGTTAGAGGCTCCCTCCACCATTAATTGGTCCAAACTGGGCTGGTTAGAGGCTCCCTCCACCATTAATTGGTCCAAACTGGGCTGGTTAGAGGCTCCCTCCACCATTAATTGGTCCAAACTGGGCTGGTTAGAGGCTCCCTCCACCATTAATTGGTCCAAACTGGGCTGGTTAGAGGCTCCCTCCACCATGAATTTGCCCAAACTGGGCTGTTTAGAGGCTCCCTCCACCATGAATTTGCCCAAACTGGGCTGGTTAGAGGCTCCCTCCACCATGAATTGGTCCAAACGGGTTTTTAGAGGCTCCCTTCACCATGAATTGGTCCAAACTTGGCTGTTTAGAGGCTCCCTCCACCATGAATTGGTCCAAACTGGGTTTTTTAGAGGCTCCCTCCACCATGAATTTGCCCAAACTGGGCTGTTTAGAGGCTCCCTCCACCATGAATTTGCCCAAACTGGGCTGGTTAGAGGCTCCCTCCACCATGAATTGGTCCAAACTGGGGTTTTTAGAGGCTCCCTCCACCATGAATTGGTCCAAACTTGGCTGTTTAGAGGCTCCCTCCACCATGAATTGGTCCAAACTGGGGTGGTTAGAGGCTCCCTCCACCATTAATTGGTCCAAACTGGGCTGGTTAGAGGCTCCCTCCACCATTAATTGGTCCAAACTGGGCTGGTTAGAGGCTCCCTCCACCATGAATTGGTCCAAACTGGGTTTTTTAGAGGCTCCCTCCACCATGAATTTGCCCAAACTGGGCTGTTTAGAGGCTCCCTCCACCATGAATTGGTCCAAACTGGGCTGGTTAGAGGCTCCCTCCACCATGAATTTCCCAAAACTTGGCTGTTTAGAGGCTCCCTCCACCATTAATTGGTCCAAACTGGGCTGGTTAGAGGCTCCCTCCACCATGAATTGGTCCAAACTGGGGTTTTTAGAGGCTCCCTCCACCATGAATTGGTCCAAACTTGGCTGTTTAGAGGCTCCCTCCACCATGAATTGGTCCAAACTGGGGTGGTTAGAGGCTCCCTCCACCATTAATTGGTCCAAACTGGGCTGGTTAGAGGCTCCCTCCACCATTAATTGGTCCAAACTGGGCTGGTTAGAGGCTCCCTCCACCATGAATTTGCCCAAACTGGGCTGTTTAGAGGCTCCCTCCACCATGAATTTGCCCAAACTGGGCTGGTTAGAGGCTCCCTCCACCATGAATTGGTCCAAACGGGTTTTTAGAGGCTCCCTTCACCATGAATTGGTCCAAACTTGGCTGTTTAGAGGCTCCCTCCACCATGAATTGGTCCAAACTGGGGTGGTTAGAGGCTCCCTCCACCATTAATTGGTCCAAACTGGGCTGGTTAGAGGCTCCCTCCACCATTAATTGGTCCAAACTGGGCTGGTTAGAGGCTCCCTCCACCATGAATTGGTCCAAACTGGGGTTTTTAGAGGCTCCCTCCACCATGAATTGGTCCAAACTTGGCTGTTTAGAGGCTCCCTCCACCATTAATTGGTCCAAACTGGGCTGGTTAGAGGTTCCCTCCACCATGAATTGGTCCAAACTGGGTTTTTTAGAGGCTCCCTCCACCATGAATTTGCCCAAACTGGGCTGTTTAGAGGCTCCCTCCACCATGAATTGGTCCAAACTGGGTTTTTTAGAGGCTCCCTCCACCATGAATTGGTCCAAACTGGGCTGGTTAGAGGTGGTATTGAGTGTGTAAAGTGTGTAGTTGTTAGGCTGTGATGTTGGGGTAATAGAGGGTCTTTGGTGTGTTAGATGCCCCCAGACATGCTTCCCCTGCTGTCCCAGTGTCATTCCAGAGGTGTTGGCATCATTTCCTGGGGTGTCATAGTGGACTTGGTGACCCTCCAGACACGGATTTGGGTTTCCCCCTTAACGAGTATCTGTTCCCCATAGACTATAATGGGGTTCGAAACCCGTTCGAACACACGAACATTGAGCGGCTGTTCGAATCGAATTTCGAACCTCGAACATTTTAGTGTTCGCTCATCTCTAGTTACAAATACCCTCATTTCTTGCTACTGCCATATAGTGCCAGTTTCTGACTGGTAATTCAAAGAATATATTGGGGTTACGTGCACCCACAATTTTTGCTACTGGTATATAGTGCCATTGTCTGACTGGGAATTCAAAGAATATATTGGGGTAACAAATACCCTCATTTCTTGCTACTGGTATATAGTGCCATTGTCTGACTGGGAATTCAAAGAATATATTGGGGTTACAAATACCCTCATTTCTTGCTACTGGTATATAGTGCCATTGTCTGACTGGGAATTCAAAGAATATATTGAGGTTACAAATACCCTCATTTCTTGCTACTGCCATATAGTGCCAGTTTCTGACTGGTAATTCAAAGAATATATTGGGGTTACGTGCACCCACAATTTTTGCTACTGGTATATAGTGCCATTGTCTGACTGGGAATTCAAAGAATATATTGGGGTTACAAATACCCTCATTTCTTGCTACTGCCATATAGTGCCAGTTTCTGACTGGTAATTCAAAGAATATATTGGGGTTACGTGCCCCCACAATTTTTGCTACTGGTATATAGTGCCATTGTCTGACTGGGAATTCAAAGAATATATTGGGGTTACAAATACCCTCATTTCTTGCTACTGGTATATAGTGCCATTGTCTGACTGGGAATTCAAAGAATATATTGGGGTTACAAATACCCTCATTTCTTTCTACTGCCATATAGTGCCAGTTTCTGACTGGTAATTCAAAGAATATATTGGGGTTATAAATACCCTCATTTCTTGCTACTGGTATATAGTGCCATTGTCTGACTGGTAATTCAAAGAATATAATGGGGTTACGTGCACCCACAATTTTTGCTACTGGTATATAGTGCCAATTTCTAACTGGGAATTCAAAATGCGCAAGGCTCCCGGAAAGGGACGTGGACGAGGCCGTGGGCGAGGTCGGGGGAATGGTTCTGGGCAGCAAGGTAGCAGTGAAGCCACAGGGCGTCCCGTGCCTACTCCTGTGGGGCAGCAAGCATTGCGCCACTCCACAGTGCCAGGGTTGCTTGCCACATTAACTAAACTGCAGGGTACAAACCTTAGTAGGCCCGAGAACCAGGAACAGGTCTTGCAATGGCTGTCAGAGAACGCTTACAGCACATTGTCCAGCAGCCAGTCAGACTCTGCCTCCTCTCCTCCTATTACCCAACAGTCTTGTCCTCCTTCCTCCCAAAATTCCCAAGCTTCACAGAACAATAACCCCAACTGTCCCTGCTCCCCAGAGCTGTTCTCCGCTCCTTTCATTGTCCCTCAACCTGCCCCTCCACGTCACGATTCCACGAACCTAACAGAGGAGCATCTGTGTCCAGATGCTCAAACACTAGAGTCTCCTCCATCTCCGTTCGATTTGGTGGTGGATGACCAGCAACCCACCCTCATCGACGATGATGTGACGCAGTTGCCGTCAGGGCATCCAGTTGACCGGCGCATTGTGCGGGAGGAGGAGATGAGACAGGAGTTGGAAGAGGAAGTGGTGGATGATGAGGACACTGACCCGACCTGGACAGGGGGGATGTCAAGCGGGGAAAGTAGTGTGGATGTTGAGGCAGGTGCAGCACCAAAAAGGGTAGCTAGAGGCAGAGGCAGAGGTCAGCAGCTTAGGCGAAGCCAGGCCACACCCGGAATCTCCCAAGATGTTCCAGTTCGTACCCAGCCCCGAAAAACTCCCACCTCGAGGGCACGTTTCTCGAAGGTGTGGAGTTTTTTCAAGGAATGCGCCGAGGACAGATATAGTGTTGTCTGCACAATTTGCCTCTCGAAATTGATTAGGGGCTCTGAGAAGAGCAACCTGTCCACCACTTCAATGCGCCGTCATTTGGAATCCAAGCACTGGAATCAGTGGCAGGCAACAACGGCAGGACAAAGGCCGCCTTCCGTTCACGCCCCTGCCACTGCCTCTGCCTCTGCCTCTGCCTCTGCCACTGCCACTGCTGACTGTGCTGGCGATGCACTCCAGAGGACGAGCCAGGACACCACTTCATCTGCCTCCGCCACTTTGTTGACTTCTTCCTCATCCTCCCCTGTTCCTGTCTTATCTCCTTCTCCTGCACCATCAAAGGCACCATCAGGCGCTTCTTTACAACAACCCACCATCTCTCAGACATTGGAGCGGCGGCAGAAATACACTGCTAACCACCCACACGCGCAAGCCTTGAACGCCAACATCGCTAAACTGCTGGCCCAGGAGATGTTGGCGTTCCGGCTTGTTGAAACTCCCGCCTTCCTGGACCTGATGGCAACTGCGGCACCTCGCTATGCCGTCCCTAGCCGTCACTACTTCTCCCGGTGTGCCGTCCCCGCCTTGCACCAGCACGTGTCACTCAACATCAGGCGGGCCCTTAGTTCCGCGCTTTGCACAAAGGTCCACTTGACCACCGACGCGTGGACAAGTGCATGCGGACAGGGACGCTACATTTCACTGACGGCACACTGGGTGAATGTAGTTGAGGCTGGGACTGCTTCCCAAACTGGCCCGGTGTACCTCGTCTCCCCGCCTAACATTCCTGGCAGGGACACGAGAAGAACACCCCCCTCCTCCTCCTCCTCCACCGCCTCCTCCTCCGCCACCGCCTCCTCCTCCGCTGTTAGATTGACCCCAGCTACGAGTTGGAAACGTTGCAGCACTGGCGTTGGTAGACGTCAGCAGGCTGTGCTGAAGCTGATCAGCTTGGGGGACAGACAGCACACTGCCTCCGAGGTGAGGGATGCCCTCCTCGATGAGACGGCAATATGGTTTGAGCCGCTGCACCTGGGCCCAGGCATGGTCGTTTGTGATAACGGCCGGAACCTGGTAGCAGCTCTGGAGCTTGCCGGACTCCAACATGTTCCATGCCTGGCCCACGTCTTCAACCTAGTGGTGCAACGTTTCCTAAAGAGCTACCCCAATGTTCCAGAGCTACTGGTGAAAGTGCGGCGCATGTGCGCCCACTTTCGCAAGTCGACAGTAGCCGCTGCTAGCTTAAAATCTCTCCAGCAACGCCTGCATGTGCCACAACACCGGCTTTTGTGCGACGTCCCCACACGCTGGAACTCAACGTTTCAGATGTTGAATAGAGTGGTTGAGCAGCAGAGACCTTTGATGGAATACCAGCTACAAAACCCTAGGGTGCCACAAAGTCAGCTGCCTCAGTTTCACATCCATGAGTGGCCATGGATGAGAGACCTTTGTGACATCCTACGGGTGTTTGAGGAGTCCACAAGGAGGGTGAGCTCTGAGGATGCGATGGTGAGCCTTACAATCCTGCTCTTGTGTGTTCTGAGAGAATCCCTGATTGACATCAGGCATAACTCAGATCACACAGAGGAGTCAGGGATAGCATCCGATCTGTCACAGCTGGAGAGTAGGTCCACACATCTGTCCGCTTCATCGCGTTTAATGGAGGAAGAGGAGGAGGAGGAAGAAGAGTTGTCCGATGATGTGATGGTGATACAGGAGGCTTCCGGGCAACTTCGAATCGTCCCATTGTTGCAGCGCGGATGGGTAGACATGGAGGATGAGGAGGAAATGGAGATTGAACTTTCCGGTGGGGCCAGAGGAGTCATGCCAACTAACACTGTGGCAGACATGGCTGAGTTCATGTTGGGGTGCTTTACAACCGACAAGCGTATTGTCAAAATCATAGAGGACAACCAGTACTGGATCTTTGCTATCCTTGTCCCCCGGTATAAAAACAACATCTCGTCTTTTATTCCGGTAGAGGGGAGGTCCAATCGCATCAATGCTTGCCACAGGCAATTGGTGCAGAATATGATGGAGATGTTTCCAGCATGTGACGTTGGCGGCAGGGAGGGCAGTTCCTCCAGTAGGCGACCAAGTTCTCACCGGTCCACACAAACGAGGGGCACACTGTCTAAGGTCTGGGACACCTTGATGGCACCCCCTCGCCAAAGTGCCGCCACGGAGGGTCCTAGTGTCACCAGGCGTGAGAAGTATAGGCGCATGTTGCGGGAATACCTTTCCGACCACAGCCCTGTCCTCTCCGACCCCTCTGCGCCCTACACGTATTGGGTGTCGAAGTTGGACCTGTGGCTTGAACTTGCCCTATATGCCTTGGAGGTGCTGTCCTGTCCTGCCGCCAGCGTCCTATCTGAGAGGGTGTTCAGTGCAGCCGGTGGCATCATCACTGACAAGCGTACCCGTCTGTCAGCTGAGAGTGCCGACCGGCTCACTTTGATAAAAATGAACCACCACTGGATAGAGCCTTCATTTTTGTGCCCACCTGTGTAAAGCACCCCAACATGAAACTCCATGTCTGTACTCAACCTCTCCAATTCCTCCGCATCCTCATACTCATCCACCATAAGCGTTGCACAATTCTGCTAATACTAGGCTCCCTCCACCCTGATTTCCCCCAACTCTGCTGGTTAGAGGATCCCTCCACCCTGAGTTCCACCAACTCTGCTGGTTAGAGGCTCCCTCCACCCTGCTGTCCCACAACTCTGCTGGTTAGAGGCTCCCTCCATCCTGCTTTCCCACAACTCTGCTGGTTAGAGGCTCCCTCCACCCTGATTTCCACCAACTCTGCTGGTTAGAGGCTCCCTCCACCCTGATTTCCCCCAACTCTGCTGGTTAGAGGCTCCCTCCACCTTGCTTTCCCACAACTCTGCTGGTTAGAGGCTCCCTCCACCATGATTTCCCCCAACTCTGCTGGTTAGAGGCTCCCTCCACCCTGCTTTCCCACAACTCTGCTGGTTAGAGGCTCCCTCCACCATGAATTGGTGCAAACTGGGCTGTTTAGAGGCTCCCTCCACCATGAATTGGTCCAAACTGGGTTTTTTAGAGGCTCCCTCCACCATGAATTGGTCCAAACTGGGGTTTTTAGAGGCTCCCTCCACCATGAATTGGTCCAAACTGGGTTTTTTAGAGGCTCCCTCCACCATGAATTTCCCAAAACTTGGCTGTTTAGAGGCTCCCTCCACCATGAATTGGTCCAAACTGGGCTGGTTAGAGGCTCCCTCCACCATGAATTGGTACAAACTGGGATTTTTAGAGTCTCCCTCCACCATGAATTTGCCCAAACTGGGCTGGTTAGAGGCTCCCTCCACCATGAATTGGTCCAAACTGGGTTTTTTAGAGGCTCCCTCCACCATGAATTGGTCCAAACTGGGGTTTTTAGAGGCTCCCTCCACCATGAATTTCCCAAAACTTGGCTGTTTAGAGGCTCCCTCCACCATGAATTGGTCCAAACTGGGCTGGTTAGAGGCTCCCTCCACCATGAATTGGTCCAAACTGGGTTTTTTAGAGGCTCCCTCCACCATGAATTTGCCCAAACTGGGCTGGTTAGAGGCTCCCTCCACCATGAATTGGTCCAAACTGGGTTTTTTAGAGGCTCCCTCCACCATGAATTGGTCCAAACTGGGGTTTTTAGAGGCTCCCTCCACCATGAATTTCCCAAAACTTGGCTGTTTAGAGGCTCCCTCCACCATGAATTTGCCCAAACTGGGCTGGTTAGAGGCTCCCTCCATCATGAATTGGTCCAAACTGGGCTGGTTAGAGGCTCCCTCCACCATGAATTTGCCCAAACTGGGCTGTTTAGAGGCTCCCTCCATCATGAATTGGTCCAAACTGGGCTGGTTAGAGGCTCCCTCCACCATGAATTGGTCCAAACTGGACTGTTTAGAGGCTCCCTCCACTATGAATTGGTCCAAACTGGGGTTTTAGAGGCTCCCTCAATCATGAATTTGTCCAAAATGGGTTTTTTAGAGACTCCCTCCACCATGAATTTGCCCAAACTGGGCTGTTTAGAGGCTCCATCCATCATGAATTGGTCCAAACTGGGTTTTTTTAGAGGCTCCCTCCACCATGAATTGGTCCAAACTGGGTTTTTTAGAGGCTCCCTCCACCATGAATTGGTCCAAACTGGGGATTTTAGAGGCTCCCTCCACCATGAATTGGTCCAAACTGGGTTTTTTAGAGGCTCCCTCCACCATGAATTTCCCAAAACTTGGCTGTTTAGAGGCTCCCTCCACCATGAATTGGTCCAAACTGGGCTGGTTAGAGGCTCCCTCCACCATGAATTTGCCCAAACTGGGCTGTTTAGAGGCTCCCTCCATCATGAATTGGTCCAAACTGGGCTGGTTAGAGGCTCCCTCCACCATGAATTGGTCCAAACTGGACTGTTTAGAGGCTCCCTCCACTATGAATTGGTCCAAACTGGGGTTTTAGAGGCTCCCTCAATCATGAATTTGTCCAAAATGGGTTTTTTAGAGACTTCCTCCACCATGAATTTGCCCAAACTGGGCTGTTTAGAGGTTCCCTCCATCATGAATTGGTCCAAACTGGGTTTTTTAGAGGCTCCCTCCACCATGAATTGGTCCAAACTGGGTTTTTTAGAGGCTCCCTCCACCATGAATTGGTCCAAACTGGGGTTTTTAGAGGCTTCCTCCACCATGAATTGGTCCAAACTGGGTTTTTTAGAGGCTCCCTCCACCATGAATTTCCCAAAACTTGGCTGTTTAGAGGCTCCCTCCACCATGAATTGGTCCAAACTGGGCTGGTTAGAGGCTCCCTCCACCATGAATTGGTCCAAACTGGGTTTTTTAGAGGCTCCCTCCACCATGAATTGGCCCAAACTGGGCTGGTTAGAGGCTCCCTCCACCATGAATTGGTTCAAACTGGGTTTTTTAGAGGCTCCCTCCACCATGAATTGGTCCAAACTGGGGTTTTTAGAGGCTCCCTCCACCATGAATTTCCCAAAACTTGGCTGTTTAGAGGCTCCCTCCACCATGAATTGGTCCAAACTGGGCTGGTTAGAGGCTCCCTCCACCATGAATTGGTCCAAAATGGGTTTTTTAGAGACTCCCTCCACCATGAATTTGCCCAAACTGGGCTGGTTAGAGGCTCCCTCCACCATGAATTGGTCCAAACTGGGCTGGTTAGAGGCTCCCTCCACCATGAATTTGCCCAAACTGGGCTGTTTAGAGGCTCCCTCCATCATGAATTGGTCCAAACTGGGCTGGTTAGAGGCTCCCTCCACCATGAATTGGTCCAAACTGGACTGTTTAGAGGCTCCCTCCACTATGAATTGGTCCAAACTGGGGTTTTAGAGGCTCCCTCAACCATGAATTTGTCCAAAATGGGTTTTTTAGAGACTCCCTCCACCATGAATTTGCCCAAACTGGGCTGTTTAGAGGCTCCCTCCATCATGAATTGGTCCAAACTGGGCTGGTTAGAGGCTCCCTCCACCATGAATTTGCCCAAACTGGGCTGGTTAGAGGCTCCCTCCACCCTGATTTCCACCAACTCTGCTGGTTAGAGGCTCCCTCCACCCTGATTTCCACCAACTCTGCTGGTTAGAGGCTCCCTCCACCCTGATTTCCCCCAACTCTGCTGGTTAGAGGCTCCCTCCACCCTGCTTTCCCACAACTCTGCTGGTTAGAGGCTCCCTCCACCATGAATTGGTGCAAACTGGGCTATTTACAGGCTCCCTCCACCATGAATTGGTCCAAACTGGGTTTTTTAGAGGCTCCCTCCACCATGAATTGGTCCAAACTGGGGTTTTTAGAGGCTCCCTCCACCATGAATTGGTCCAAACTGGGTTTTTTAGAGGCTCCCTCCACCATGAATTTCCCAAAACTTGGCTGTTTAGAGGCTCCCTCCACCATGAATTGGTCCAAACTGGGCTGGTTAGAGGCTCCCTCCACCATGAATTGGTCCAAACTGGGTTTTTTAGAGGCTCCCTCCACCATGAATTTGCCCAAACTGGGCTGGTTAGAGGCTCCCTCCACCATGAATTGGTCCAAACTGGGTTTTTTAGAGGCTCCCTCCACCATGAATTGGTCCAAACTGGGGTTTTTAGAGGCTCCCTCCACCATGAATTTCCCAAAACTTGGCTGTTTAGAGGCTCCCTCCACCATGAATTGGTCCAAACTGGGCTGGTTAGAGGCTCCCTCCACCATGAATTGGTCCAAAATGGGTTTTTTAGAGACTCCCTCCACCATGAATTTGCCCAAACTGGGCTGGTTAGAGGCTCCCTCCACCATGAATTGGTCCAAACTGGGTTTTTTAGAGGCTCCCTCCACCATGAATTGGTCCAAACTGGGGTTTTTAGAGTCTCCCTCCACCATGAATTTCCCAAAACTTGGCTGTTTAGAGGCTCCCTCCACCATGAATTGGTCCAAACTGGGCTGGTTAGAGGCTCCCTCCACCATGAATTGGTCCAAAATGTTTTTTTTAGAGACTCCCTCCACCATGAATTTGCCCAAACTGGGCTGGTTAGAGGCTCCCTCCACCATTAATTGGTCCAAACTGGGCTGGTTAGAGGCTCCCTCCACCATGAATTTGCCCAAACTGGGCTGTTTAGAGGCTCCCTCCATCATGAATTGGTCCAAACTGGGCTGGTTAGAGGCTCCCTCCACCATGAATTGGTCCAAACTGGACTGTTTAGAGGCTCCCTCCACTATGAATTGGTCCAAACTGGGGATTTAGAGGCTCCCTCCACCATGAATTTGTCCAAAATGGGTTTTTTAGAGACTCCCTCCACCATGAATTTGCCCAAACTGGGCTGTTTAGAGGCTCCCTCCATCATGAATTGGTCCAAACTGGGCTGGTTAGAGGCTCTCTCCACCATGAATTGGTCCAAACTGGGGTTTTTAGAGGCTCCCTCCACCATGAATTGGTCCAAACTGGGGTTTTTAGAGGCTCCCTCCACCATGAATTTGCCCAAACTGGGCTGTTTAGAGGCTCCCTCCATCATGAATTGGTCCAAACTGGGCTGCTTAGAGGCTCCCTCCACCATGAATTTGCCCAAACTGGGCTGGTTAGAGGCTCCCTCCACCATGAATTTGCCCAAACTGGGCTGTTTAGAGGCTCCCTCCATCATGAATTGGTCGAAACTGGGCTGGTTAGAGGCTCCCTCCACCATGAATTGGTCCAAACTGGGGTTTTTAGAGGCTCCCTCCACCATGAATTGGTCCAAACTGGGGGTTTTAGAGGCTCCCTCCACCATGAATTTGCCCAAACTGGGCTGTTTAGAGGCTCCCTCCACCATGAATTGGTCCAAACTGGGCTGGTTAGAGGCTCCCTCCACCATGAATTTGCCCAAACTGGGCTGTTTAGAGGCTCCCTCCATCATGAATTGGTCCAAACTGGGCTGGTTAGAGGCTCCCTCCACCATGAATTGGTCCAAACTGGACTGTTTAGAGGCTCCCTCCATTATGAATTGGTCCAAACTGGGGTTTTAGAGGCTCCCTCAACCATGAATTTGTCCAAAATGGGTTTTTTAGAGACTCCCTCCACCATGAATTTGCCCAAACTGGGCTGTTTAGAGGCTCCCTCCATCATGAATTGGTCCAAACTGGGCTGGTTAGAGGCTCCCTCCACCATGAATTTGCCCAAACTGGGCTGGTTAGAGGCTCCCTCCACCCTGATTTCCACCAACTCTGCTGGTTAGAGGCTCCCTCCACCCTGATTTCCACCAACTCTGCTGGTTAGAGGCTCCCTCCACCCTGATTTCCCCCAACTCTGCTGGTTAGAGGCTCCCTCCACCCTGCTTTCCCACAACTCTGCTGGTTAGAGGCTCCCTCCACCATGAATTGGTGCAAACTGGGCTGTTTAGAGGCTCCCTCCACCATGAATTGGTCCAAACTGGGTTTTTTAGAGGCTCCCTCCACCATGAATTGGTCCAAACTGGGGTTTTTAGAGGCTCCCTCCACCATGAATTGGTCCAAACTGGGTTTTTTAGAGGCTCCCTCCACCATGAATTTCCCAAAACTTGGCTGTTTAGAGGCTCCCTCCACCATGAATTGGTCCAAACTGGGCTGGTTAGAGGCTCCCTCCACCATGAATTGGTCCAAACTGGGTTTTTTAGAGGCTCCCTCCACCATGAATTTGCCCAAACTGGGCTGGTTAGAGGCTCCCTCCACCATGAATTGGTCCAAACTGGGTTTTTTAGAGGCTCCCTCCACCATGAATTGGTCCAAACTGGGGTTTTTAGAGGCTCCCTCCACCATGAATTTCCCAAAACTTGGCTGTTTAGAGGCTCCCTCCACCATGAATTGGTCCAAACTGGGCTGGTTAGAGGCTCCCTCCACCATGAATTGGTCCAAAATGGGTTTTTTAGAGACTCCCTCCACCATGAATTTGCCCAAACTGGGCTGGTTAGAGGCTCCCTCCACCATGAATTGGTCCAAACTGGGTTTTTTAGAGGCTCCCTCCACCATGAATTGGTCCAAACTGGGGTTTTTAGAGGCTTCCTCCACCATGAATTTCCCAAAACTTGGCTGTTTAGAGGCTCCCTCCACCATGAATTGGTCCAAACTGGGCTGGTTAGAGGCTCCCTCCACCATGAATTGGTCCAAAATGTTTTTTTTAGAGACTCCCTCCACCATGAATTTGCCCAAACTGGGCTGGTTAGAGGCTCCCTCCACCATTAATTGGTCCAAACTGGGCTGGTTAGAGGCTCCCTCCACCATGAATTTGCCCAAACTGGGCTGTTTAGAGGCTCCCTCCATCATGAATTGGTCCAAACTGGGCTGTTTAGAGGCTCCCTCCATCATGAATTGGTCCAAACTGGACTGTTTAGAGGCTCCCTCCACTATGAATTGGTCCAAACTGGGGTTTTAGAGGCTCCCTCCACCATGAATTTGTCCAAAATGGGTTTTTTAGAGACTCCCTCCACCATGAATTTGCCCAAACTGGGCTGTTTAGAGGCTCCCTCCATCATGAATTGGTCCAAACTGGGCTGGTTAGAGGCTCCCTCCACCATGAATTGGTCCAAACTGGGCTGGTTAGAGGCTCCCTCCACCATGAATTGGTCCAAACTGGGCTGGTTAGAGGCTCCCTCCACCATGAATTGGTCCAAACTGGGCTGGTTAGAGGCTCCCTCCACCATGAATTGGTCCAAACTGGGCTGGTTAGAGGCTCCCTCCACCATGAATTGGTCCAAACTGGGGTTTTTAGAGGCTCCCTCCACCATGAATTTGCCAAAACTGGGCTGTTTAGATGCTCCCTCCACCATGAATTGGTCCAAATTGGGGTTTTTAGAGGCTCCCTCCACCATGAATTTGCCCAAACTGGGCTGGTTAGAGGCTCCCTCCACCATGAATTGGTCCAAACTGGGCTGGTTAGAGGCTCCCTCCACCATGAATTGGTCCAAATTGGGGTTTTTAGAGGCTCCCTCCACCATGAATTTGCCCAAACTGGGCTGTTTAGAGGCTCCCTCCATCATGAATTGGTCCAAACTGGGCTGGTTAGAGGCTCCCTCCACCATGAATTGGTCCAAACTGGACTGTTTAGAGGCTCCCTCCACTATGAATTGGTCCAAACTGGGGATTTAGAGGCTCCCTCCACCATGAATTTGTCCAAAATGGGTTTTTTAGAGACTCCCTCCACCATGAATTTGCCCAAACTGGGCTGTTTAGAGGCTCCCTCCATCATGAATTGGTCCAAACTGGGCTGGTTAGAGGCTCTCTCCACCATGAATTGGTCCAAACTGGGGTTTTTAGAGGCTCCCTCCACCATGAATTGGTCCAAACTGGGGTTTTTAGAGGCTCCCTCCACCATGAATTTGCCCAAACTGGGCTGTTTAGAGGCTCCCTCCATCATGAATTGGTCCAAACTGGGCTGCTTAGAGGCTCCCTCCACCATGAATTTGCCCAAACTGGGCTGGTTAGAGGCTCCCTCCACCATGAATTTGCCCAAACTGGGCTGTTTAGAGGCTCCCTCCATCATGAATTGGTCGAAACTGGGCTGGTTAGAGGCTCCCTCCACCATGAATTGGTCCAAACTGGGGTTTTTAGAGGCTCCCTCCACCATGAATTGGTCCAAACTGGGGGTTTTAGAGGCTCCCTCCACCATGAATTTGCCCAAACTGGGCTGTTTAGAGGCTCCCTCCACCATGAATTGGTCCAAACTGGGCTGGTTAGAGGCTCCCTCCACCATGAATTTGCCCAAACTGGGCTGTTTAGAGGCTCCCTCCATCATGAATTGGTCCAAACTGGGCTGGTTAGAGGCTCCCTCCACCATGAATTGGTCCAAACTGGACTGTTTAGAGGCTCCCTCCATTATGAATTGGTCCAAACTGGGGTTTTAGAGGCTCCCTCAACCATGAATTTGTCCAAAATGGGTTTTTTAGAGACTCCCTCCACCATGAATTTGCCCAAACTGGGCTGTTTAGAGGCTCCCTCCATCATGAATTGGTCCAAACTGGGCTGGTTAGAGGCTCCCTCCACCATGAATTTGCCCAAACTGGGCTGGTTAGAGGCTCCCTCCACCCTGATTTCCACCAACTCTGCTGGTTAGAGGCTCCCTCCACCCTGATTTCCACCAACTCTGCTGGTTAGAGGCTCCCTCCACCCTGATTTCCCCCAACTCTGCTGGTTAGAGGCTCCCTCCACCCTGCTTTCCCACAACTCTGCTGGTTAGAGGCTCCCTCCACCATGAATTGGTGCAAACTGGGCTGTTTAGAGGCTCCCTCCACCATGAATTGGTCCAAACTGGGTTTTTTAGAGGCTCCCTCCACCATGAATTGGTCCAAACTGGGGTTTTTAGAGGCTCCCTCCACCATGAATTGGTCCAAACTGGGTTTTTTAGAGGCTCCCTCCACCATGAATTTCCCAAAACTTGGCTGTTTAGAGGCTCCCTCCACCATGAATTGGTCCAAACTGGGCTGGTTAGAGGCTCCCTCCACCATGAATTGGTCCAAACTGGGTTTTTTAGAGGCTCCCTCCACCATGAATTTGCCCAAACTGGGCTGGTTAGAGGCTCCCTCCACCATGAATTGGTCCAAACTGGGTTTTTTAGAGGCTCCCTCCACCATGAATTGGTCCAAACTGGGGTTTTTAGAGGCTCCCTCCACCATGAATTTCCCAAAACTTGGCTGTTTAGAGGCTCCCTCCACCATGAATTGGTCCAAACTGGGCTGGTTAGAGGCTCCCTCCACCATGAATTGGTCCAAAATGGGTTTTTTAGAGACTCCCTCCACCATGAATTTGCCCAAACTGGGCTGGTTAGAGGCTCCCTCCACCATGAATTGGTCCAAACTGGGTTTTTTAGAGGCTCCCTCCACCATGAATTGGTCCAAACTGGGGTTTTTAGAGGCTTCCTCCACCATGAATTTCCCAAAACTTGGCTGTTTAGAGGCTCCCTCCACCATGAATTGGTCCAAACTGGGCTGGTTAGAGGCTCCCTCCACCATGAATTGGTCCAAAATGGTTTTTTTAGAGACTCCCTCCACCATGAATTTGCCCAAACTGGGCTGGTTAGAGGCTCCCTCCACCATTAATTGGTCCAAACTGGGCTGGTTAGAGGCTCCCTCCACCATGAATTTGCCCAAACTGGGCTGTTTAGAGGCTCCCTCCATCATGAATTGGTCCAAACTGGGCTGTTTAGAGGCTCCCTCCATCATGAATTGGTCCAAACTGGACTGTTTAGAGGCTCCCTCCACTATGAATTGGTCCAAACTGGGGTTTTAGAGGCTCCCTCCACCATGAATTTGTCCAAAATGGGTTTTTTAGAGACTCCCTCCACCATGAATTTGCCCAAACTGGGGTTTTAGAGGCTCCCTCCACCATGAATTTGTCCAAAATGGGTTTTTTAGAGACTCCCTCCACGATGAATTTGCCCAAACTGGGCTGTTTAGAGGCTCCCTCCATCATGAATTGGTCCAAACTGGGCTGGTTAGAGGCTCCCTCCACCATGAATTGGTCCAAACTGGGCTGGTTAGAGGCTCCCTCCACCATGAATTGGTCCAAACTGGGCTGGTTAGAGGCTCCCTCCACCATGAATTGGTCCAAACTGGGCTGGTTAGAGGCTCCCTCCACCATGAATTGGTCCAAACTGGGCTGGTTAGAGGCTCCCTCCACCATGAATTGGTCCAAACTGGGGTTTTTAGAGGCTCCCTCCACCATGAATTGGTCCAAACTGGGGTTTTTAGAGGCTCCCTCCACCATGAATTTGCCCAAACTGGGCTGTTTAGAGGCTCCCTCCATCATGAATTGGTCCAAACTGGGCTGCTTAGAGGCTCCCTCCACCATGAATTTGCCCAAACTGGGCTGGTTAGAGGCTCCCTCCACCATGAATTTGCCCAAACTGGGCTGTTTAGAGGCTCCCTCCATCATGAATTGGTCGAAACTGGCTGGTTAGAGGCTCCCTCCACCATGAATTGGTCCAAACTGGGGTTTTTAGAGGCTCCCTCCACCATGAATTGGTCCAAACTGGGGGTTTTAGAGGCTCCCTCCACCATGAATTTGCCCAAACTGGGCTGTTTAGAGGCTCCCTCCACCATGAATTGGTCCAAACTGGGCTGGTTAGAGGCTCCCTCCACCATGAATTTGTCCAAACTGGGCTGTTTAGAGGCTCCCTCCATCATGAATTGGTCCAAACTGGGCTGGTTAGAGGCTCCCTCCACCATGAATTGGTCCAAACTGGACTGTTTAGAGGCTCCCTCCACTATGAATTGGTCCAAACTGGGGTTTTAGAGGCTCCCTCAACCATGAATTTGTCCAAAATGGGTTTTTTAGAGACTCCCTCCACCATGAATTTGCCCAAACTGGGCTGTTTAGAGGCTCCCTCCATCATGAATTGGTCCAAACTGGGCTGGTTAGAGGCTCCCTCCACCATGAATTTGCCCAAACTGGGCTGGTTAGAGGCTCCCTCCACCCTGATTTCCACCAACTCTGCTGGTTAGAGGCTCCCTCCACCCTGATTTCCACCAACTCTGCTGGTTAGAGGCTCCCTCCACCCTGATTTCCCCCAACTCTGCTGGTTAGAGGCTCCCTCCACCCTGCTTTCCCACAACTCTGCTGGTTAGAGGCTCCCTCCACCATGAATTGGTGCAAACTGGGCTGTTTAGAGGCTCCCTCCACCATGAATTGGTCCAAACTGGGTTTTTTAGAGGCTCCCTCCACCATGAATTGGTCCAAACTGGGGTTTTTAGAGGCTCCCTCCACCATGAATTGGTCCAAACTGGGTTTTTTAGAGGCTCCCTCCACCATGAATTTCCCAAAACTTGGCTGTTTAGAGGCTCCCTCCACCATGAATTGGTCCAAACTGGGCTGGTTAGAGGCTCCCTCCACCATGAATTTGCCCAAACTGGGTTTTTTAGAGGCTCCCTCCACCATGAATTGGTCCAAACTGGGTTTTTTAGAGGCTCCCTCCACCATGAATTGGTCCAAACTGGGTTTTTTAGAGGCTCCCTCCACCATGAATTGGTCCAAACTGGGGTTTTTAGAGGCTCCCTCCACCATGAATTTCCCAAAACTTGGCTGTTTAAAGGCTCCCTCCACCATGAATTGGTCCAAACTGGGCTGGTTAGAGGCTCCCTCCACCATGAATTGGTCCAAAATGGGTTTTTTAGAGACTCCCTCCACCATGAATTTGCCCAAACTGGGCTGGTTAGAGGCTCCCTCCACCATGAATTGGTCCAAACTGGGCTGGTTAGAGGCTCCCTCCACCATGAATTGGTCCAAACTGGGCTGGTTAGAGGCTCCCTCCACCATGAATTGGTCCAAACTGGGGTTTTTAGAGGCTCCCTCCACCATGAATTGGTCCAAACTGGGGTTTTTAGAGGCTCCCTCCACCATGAATTTGCCCAAACTGGGCTGTTTAGAGGCTCCCTCCATCATGAATTGGTCCAAACTGGGCTGCTTAGAGGCTCCCTCCACCATGAATTTGCCCAAACTGGGCTGGTTAGAGGCTCCCTCCACCATGAATTTGCCCAAACTGGGCTGTTTAGAGGCTCCCTCCATCATGAATTGGTCGAAACTAGGCTGGTTAGAGGCTCCCTCCACCATGAATTGGTCCAAACTGGGGTTTTTAGAGGCTCCCTCCACCATGAATTGGTCCAAATTGGGGTTTTTAGAGGCTCCCTCCACCATGAATTTGCCCAAACTGGGCTGTTTAGAGGCTCCCTCCATCATGAATTGGTCCAAACTGGGCTGCTTAGAGGCTCCCTCCACCATGAATTTGCCCAAACTGGGCTGGTTAGAGGCTCCCTCCACCATGAATTTGCCCAAACTGGGCTGGTTAGAGGCTCCCTCCACCATGAATTGGTCCAAACTGGGTTTTTTAGAGGCTCCCTCCACCATGAATTTGCCCAAACTGGGCTGGTTAGAGGCTCCCTCCACCATGAATTGGTCCAAACTGGGTTTTTTAGAGGCTCCCTCCATCATGAATTGGTCCAAACTGGGCTGGTTAGAGGCTCCCTCCACCATGACTTGGTCCAAACTGAGTTTTTTAGAGGCTCCCTCCACCATGAATTGGTCCAAACTGGGGTTTTTAGAGTCTCCCTCCACCATGAATTGGTCCAAACTGGGCTGGTTAGAGGCTCCCTCCACCATGAATTGGTCCAAACTGGGCTGGTTAGAGGCTCCCTCCACCATGAATTGGTCCAAACTGGGGTTTTAGAGGCTCCCTCCACCATGAATTGGTCCAAACTGGGGTTTTTAGAGGCTCCCTCCACCATGAATTGGTCCAAACTGGGGTTTTTAGAGGCTCCCTCCACCATGAATTTGCCCCAACTCTGCTGGTTAGAGGCTCAATCCACCCTGATTTTCAAAACAAATGTTGGTGCCAACCTCAACTTACTACAAGGGCCAAATTCACTGCTGGTGACAAGCTCTCCTCACTGCAAGTGCCAAATACACATGTTTCAAGGTGTTCTCCTACTGTCAGAGAGGTGGTATTGAGTGTGTAAAGTGTGTAGTTGTTAGGCTGTGATGTTGGGGTAATAGAGGGTCTTTGGTGTGTTAGATGCCCCCAGACATGCTTCCCCTGCTGTCCCAGTGTCATTCCAGAGGTGTTGGCATCATTTCCTGTGGTGTCATAGTGGACTTGGTGACCCTCCAGACACGGATTTGGGTTTCCCCCTTAACGAGTATCTGTTCCCCATAGACTATAATGGGGTTCGAAACCCGTTCGAACACACGAACATTGAGCGGCTGTTCGAATCGAATTTCGAACCTCGAACATTTTAGTGTTCGCTCATCTCTAATTATAATTTTTCTAAACTTTATTTTTACCCTTAGCATTTCATTTCTTGCTGAAGCGTCACAGACATCGCTTCATTGGCAGCCATGGCTGATGTTCTGCTGATTTCCATAGCACGAAATCGTAAGCATTCTCGGATACGCTTTCCTGCGGTTTCCTGCACTGTTTCTGCTTATTTTGACATAAGCAAACAATTCAGTAAAGCAGCGGGTCGTAACGTTGTTTAGAGTAAGCGACTTCCAGCAGAGACCATGTATAATAGCTGAATATACATTATCTACGTTGTCTCAGCTGGGCTCCGACTGGATGTTTGGAGTGGTTAATGGAGCCCTCCGCCAACCTGAAGACGTACAGGAATAGCGCTGTGTGAAGACAATACCGGGGATGGGGGGCCTAATGGGATATCTTCAGACCTAAACAATATCACATTGATTTTAATCAAACTGAGAACAAACATCTTTACTCCTATGTGAATAAACATAAATTTCATAGCGCCGAAGAAAAGATATATACGCGCCAATTATAAGGCTATTATATCTGCCGGCTCTAGGAATCTTAAGATTACCAGCTATGGTATATTTCAAGGTATACACGTATTCTGCATGGACACCGTGCTAGAAACACGTGCCCTTTTCATGATAAGAGATTCCCCACATGGAATTAGACAAGAATCCACTGGAAAATGCCTGAATCCAAGATGGCGGAGGGGATTTATAGGGCTGTGACATCACAGGGCTGGCTGCTGATTGGCTGCACACATGGCATTGTGGGTGATCCCACGTTCTGAGAGTTCCTTGCCCTAGGTCCTAATATGTGTTGCAGCCATTTTACTAAAAAAATGTGATTCGATATCATGAAGCGTGAGGAAATCCGGATTCGATGTGAAACGAATATTTCCTGAAATTCAGAACAGATTTCACTTCTTCAGCTTCGATTCGTTCATTTCTAGTCATAACTAATAATTATATGTTAATATCTTGTATTCTATAACTATATACTGCTTAGGGTAGGTTCACACTTGCAATGGGCTCTTCATCATTTGGGAGACCTCAAGGACGGAGAGCCCAACCCTCAAGACAGCGGTTACCCGCAGACACTGGCAGACCCCATAGACTATAAATGTTAGCCATTTCTATACTGGAGAGAAAAGTCTTCCGTACACCAATTTCTAGCTGATTCTGCTGTGCAAATGTGAATGTATAACCTTCTATAGCAATAATACTGCCATTTATACAAAGGATCTTACTACTACAAGGGGAGATGCTAGACTCAGTAACTATTGTTCTCACTGCCATATTTGCCTAAAACTCGAGGAAGAACTGAAACACCATATAAAACGGCTCCATGTTGCTGTAAAGTAACTTTTTTGTTGCAGATTTTGCTGCGTTTTTTGAGCCAAAACAAGGAGAGGATTGAACATAAGATAGAGGTATAAGAGCATTATATATATTCCCTAATCCTTTTGTATATATTGAATATCACTACAACAATACTACTTCTACATACAAGAATATAAGTACTATAATACTGCTCCTATGTACAAGAATATAACTACTATAATACTGCTCCTATGTACAAGAATATAACTACTATAATACTGCCTCCTATGTACAAGAATATAACTACTATAATACTACCTCCTATGTACAAGAATATAAGTACTATAATACTGCTCCTATGTACAAGAATATAACTACTATAATACTGCCTCCTATGTACAAGAATATAACTACTATAATACTGCTCCTATGTACAAGAATATAACTACTATAATACTGCTCCTATGTACAAGAATATAACTACTATAATACTACCTCCTATGTACAAGAATATAACTACTATAATACTGCTCCTATGTACAAGAATATAACTACTATAATACTACCTCCTATGTACAAGAATATAACTACTATAATACTGCTCCTATGTACAAGAATATAACTACTATAATACTGCCTCCTATGTACAAGAATATAACTACTATAATACTGCTCCTATGTACAAGAATATAACTACTATAATACTGCCTCCTATGTACAAGAATATAACTACTATAATACTACCTCCTATGTACAAGAATATAACTACTATAATACTACTCCTATGTACAAGAATATAACTACTATAATACTACCTCCTATGTACAAGAATATAACTACTATAATACTGCTCCTATGTACAAAATATAACTACTATAATACTGCTCCTATATACAAGAATATAACTACTATAATACTGCTCCTATGTACAAGAATATAACTACTATAATACTACCTCCTATGTACAAGAATATAACTACTATAATACTGCTCCTATGTACAAGAATATAACTACTATAATACTGCTTCTATGTACAAGAATATAACTACTATAATGCTACCTCCTATGTACAAGAATATAACTACTATAATACTGCTCCTATGTACAAGAATATAACTACTATAATACTACCTCCTATGTACAAGAATATAACTACTATAATACTGCTTCTATGTACAAGAATATAACTACTATAATGCTACCTCCTATGTACAAGAATATAACTACTATAATACTGCTCCTATGTACAAGAATATAACTACTATAATGCTACCTCCTATGTACAAGAATATTACTACTATAATACTGCCTCCTATGTACAAGAATATTACTACTATAATACTACCTCCTATGTACAAGAATATTACTACTATAATACTACTCCTATGTACAAGAATATAACTACTATGTACAAGAATATAACTACTATAATACTGCCCCCTATGTACAAGAATATAACTACTATAATACTGCTCCTATGTACAAGAATATAACTACTATAATATTTCCCCTATATACAAGACTATAAATACTATAGCACTGCTCCTATGTACAAAAATATACTGTAACTACGATAATGCTATCCCTATATACAGAAATATAACAACTATAATAGTGCTCCCTATGTAGAAGAATATATCTGCTATAATACTGCCCCTATGTACATCTAGTCTTGCAGGTGTTACATTAGACAGATGTCAGACAGCGGTGTAGTCCCTTTCTGAAGCTTCTGTTCTCGGCACTTCTATAACTAGGACACATCCGCCGCTCGGTAATATTTTTATCTTTTCTGTCGTCCTATTAGCTATACACAATCCTCTGGAGCATCTGCTGAGCTCCTATAATGGAGCGTTGTGTATTATGTGCAGGACACATTGCTTCCTGACAATCCAATTCTCGGTCTTTTTTGTATTCCAGGATCTAAAAGCTGAAAATGCCGATGGACAAAAATGTGTCATTGACCTCCAACTTCTCGTTTTCCACCTCAGTGATGAGAAGAGATGGGAATAAGACATCTGAGATCGCTCCTCAGCAGGTGGTGGTTGGACTCTTACTGACTGTTATTGATCTGGTTACCTTCTTGGGGAATACTGTGGTTTTCATTTGCCCGGCGGTGGAAAAGAGACTAAGGACGGTAACGTACATGTTCATCATGTCCCTGGCTATGGCCGACCTCCTGGTGGCTTGTCTAGTGATGCCATTTAGGTAAGACTTCCATTCTATATCATATAGTACTGACTGCTTTATGTCACCAAGGAATGTGTACAATAGACACAACAGATCACTCGCGTCTCATCCAACTACCCACACAGCATAAGGACATGGCCAAAATTTGCAAATTGGTCGGAAGAGATATCTGTTGTGAATAGCCGGGTGTAGGTCTCTCCATACTTTGCTCCATTTAGTATTCTCTTATGGGGAAGATGTGATGTGGTCCTTGTGATCTTAGTAAAGGAACCAAACAGGGGCATCAAGACTCCAGACATGAGGCCCCTGCATACGTCAATGTCTGTAGAGATCAATGTGTAGTGTGATTGTACAATATATTCCCTACAGATATGGATGTATACAGGGCAGTGCAGGGATAGAAGCTAAATTGCTGCCCCCTATAGTCCTGGACAGTAGTGCACCCTGGAATGTGTATGATTATAGACACCTAGAACAGGGCACTTGTGTTATGTCGTTTCTGGGCGGACCTGAACGAAATCAACTTGAGAAAGAGATATATGATATCACAGCAATCCGTCTTACTAAAACTAGCTGTGATGTCACAACAAGTTACCTAAGTCATACATGTTTGTGATGTCACCGTTTACAAACCTATTAATGTTTCAGGGCAGTTTACATCACTTTAACATACTTATGTCATAGAAGCTAACAGGCATTTACTTGACTAAAATCCCCTTGTGATGTCACAGTTAATAGCATGTCTAAAACCCACTTGTCATATCACAGAGCCTAAACAGTTGTGATGTCACATAGAAAAGTTTTGACGTCACAACAGTATAACTGGCTAAAACACACATAATATTGTAATATCTGAAACCGCTTGTGATGTCACATCAGATGACTTGATTAAAACCCATACCTCCCAACCGTCCCGATTTCCATGGGACATTCACGATTCCGGTGACATGTCCCGCTTGGAGGGAGGTATGTCCCAATTTCAACTCAGATCTGCGTCCAGAGGACGCAGATCTGAGTTGAACACATACGCGGCTGAAGCAAGGAGCTGACAGATGAAGGGGGCAGATGAAGGAGAGGACGGCATGACACTGGGGGCAGAGATGTGGGGACATGAATCTGGGGGTAAAGATAGAGAGACATGAATCTGGGGGCAGAGATGGAGGGACATGAATCTGGGGTCAGAGATGGAGGGGACATGAATCTGGGGGCAGAGATGGAAGGGGGACATGAAACTGGGGGCAGATGAAGGGGGTATATGAAACTGGGGGTGAGATAGAGGGGGGACATATAATTTATGGGTGACTGTAGGAGAATTATACTGTGTGTGGGCACATGAAAAATTAATGAGAATGGGCAGAGTCAACACAAAAGTGGGCGGGGCTAAATTTGCCACGGCGCGCTATGCGCGCCGCACATTTTACTCCTCTTTCGCTTCTTCAAAAGTTGGGAGGTATGAAAACCCACTTGTGATGTCATAGAAGTTGACAATCATTGATGTCAAAGCAGCTTAACTGAGATGTATACGATTGATGTCACAGTAGTTGGATAGTGAAACCCACATGTGACATCATTGCAGCTTATCTTCAAGAGACCCACTTTTCATGTTCTGGCAGCCTATATTAGTAAATCCCACTTGTGACATCATTTCAGCTTACTTTAGTGAAACTCCATTGTGATGTCACTGCAGCTTACCTTAGTGAAACTCACTTGTGACTGTAACATAAGTGATGAAAAGACAATTATAGACAATTGCTTATAAAATGGTAATATCACCACAGTCTACTCTGCAACAGATACCAACAACAGTGTAAATGTACACGAACAGTATATGGACTCCAAATGCTATTTCGATGACATTGGGGTGCTACCCTCAACCTAATTCATGTCTCACAAATCCCTAACTGATCCCATAAGTATACAGACACCTGGATAAGAATGAGTATGAGTATATATATGTGAGTATAATCATATTACATGTGATCTAATAGACGGCACACTGCCTCAAAACTCAGAGGGAGCCAGATTGCTATAATATATAATATACCATCACTTTGTGATCAGACGGGGTCCAGTCTCCAGGACCCCCCCCCCCTGATTATGAGAATACAGAACCGCAGTTGGACTTTCACCAGTCACAAAGTAATGGCATATTCTATACATTTGCGTGATACAAATAGCTATAAACGTCCTGTGGCCATGGGCCGCAATGCCCAGAATTGACTGTCCACACTTCCATGCAGCTGATCCAACATTTCAGCAGGACACATCACATATAGTTGTAGGATCAGCGTTGCTATTTATCCCTACGTATCATCCCTTCTGTTTAGTTCTATGAATTTACTCTGCAAATTTCTAAAGATTCGGTGACTACTAGCTGAATGGAAAGTGAGTCATCATCTAAGACTACAAGTATAGATCAAAAATTCTCAGCAACAATGTCCTTGAAATACAGCTTTGTTCTATTTGTGAACATAGGATCCCGCATGCACCGAACGGCTATTATTCAAGTGCACTGCAGGACCCGTGGTCTCCATTAATGGTATCCAGTTAGCCAAGGCGTCTTAGACTTTGTTTTGAACACAATAACAGCAGGAAAAATCTGTAGTTCAGTCTCTCACAGCAAATTGAGATATGTAGTACTGTTAGTAAAAATGCATAAACTGAGGAGTAGAGAACATGTCATACTAAAAACAGCGGCAAGGAAAAAAAAAAAAAAAAAGTAGGCCTAGTATAGCCTTTCTATAGCCTATTGGAAAATATGCTTATTGACAAATCGATTTCAACAATGATAGACTCCCTTTAAGTGTGGGTTTCACATGTTCTAAGGGCACACTACATCTGGAGCTAAAAAGGGAGATGAGATTTTAAGTGTAGGGTTCACATGTACATTCCCGTTAAATAAGGGCACACTATGCCTGGTTACTGATACGTAGGGCCCAAGAGCTTCAAGTCAAGGAGTTGTCTGCTTTTAACTATCCCCTTTTGATAGGATCCTTTGACAATAAGCTGGGATCTCCTGTGATCAGCTGTAATCTGTAAGAAACATAGCAGCCATTTTCCTGTAGGGAAAATAAATTGAAATCAATTCACTTTACTTGTAATGTATGGACATGTAGGGTCCTCCAGAGTAAGTGACTGCAAAAAGTGCATCTAAGATGCTTCTTCAGGTGTTGCTTGGTTTTCATTGCCCTTTCTCAACAAGATTCAACATGAGTATGGAAGGAGAAGGAATTCATATCAGAGAATAGTTTCATGATGGCAGTAAAATACAAGTCCTAGCGATTATAGCGATTTTCCATATTTTTTTAGTTATTTTATCTTTTTCTTTTTTATCTTGCTTTTCCCCTCTAGCTTTTTTTGCTGTAAGTTATCTTCCACATCTTACGATGGATTTCTGTCTCTCCCAGTGGTGCTTGAATTCATTTACTATTATTGATCCATCCAGGATCTCAGCGGGTGGCTTCTTCTTAGATGCTGTTACTTTCGATGGGTTACTTTCTAATTTTACTCTTGAACTTTCACCCTTCTAGTTTTAGATTGCTCTTAAATTCATGAGTAGATGCCCACCCATGAATTCCTCTTTAGAGCTTTGCTTTCCCAATATATAGCTCCAAATCCCCTGTAAACGTATAGATTTAAGTGATGAAGTTCTGGCTACCTGAGGCCACCACTAGTGGGAGCAGAGATGCTTACTGCATACTGTTTTTATAGTGATTTTAAAGAAGTACATAAGGAATTTTTCTTTCTATTATATCTCTATTCCTATCATCAACGCCGACAACATGCTGATTATATGGCGTTCCAGCTAGCTGCTGAGATGCCGCAACAATCACGGGCACAGCACAATGAACGAGTTTAGCGGCAGGCCAAAAAGCCGAAGCAGGCGGATTATCAAAGCCAACAACACGTTCATTATATGGCTTCCCAGCAAGCTGCTGAGATGCCAGAACAATCACAGGCACGGTGTGATCAACAAGGTCAGCAGCAGGACAGGACAGAATATTAGCGGATCATTGACGCCATCAACACGCAGACAAAGTCGCGGGCAGAGACACACACAAACGACATACAAAATATACGAGTGCAAAGCTGGGTAATTCTTATAGGGCCACAATACAAACAAAAAATGAACTATATACCCATGCAAAGCCTGGTCTGCTAGTACTGTATATATATTTCTGTGAACATTGCCTTACTTAATAATTTCTTTCTGAAAATCTATGTAATCTTTCTCTTCACCTAGGAAATGTTATTTCACTTTGACTTGATAAAAATTGCAGGAGTTAGTATCTCACTTTAAAACTTGGAATCTCAATTCCTTTTCCACAGGCTCTCTACGAAGGGAGGGGGGAAAAAACTTCTATCCCTAAGTATAGATGATTATCTGACTATTTCTACTGTCTCCTGACAGGCAGAGATGGTACTGTCTTTAGCTGTCCATCTGCTGCTGTGCTTATGTATCAGGAAATATATGACTAAGAATGAGGAAACAGCAAAATACAAACCAACATGATCAGGAGCTGAAAAGAAGTTGTTTTGCAAGGAAATGAGTGCGAAGAAGCCTGGAGTGTGACAGACAGACTAGTCAGGAGTAGATAGAGGTGTTTTTAATGGAGTGCTTCTTTAAAGGGGTATTCCCATGACACTTGTTCACCAACCTGCAGGCTGTTGTGCTCTCTTCATTTCCTGCTTTTCTCAGCACATAGGTGGGTGGGGTTTCACTTGCACGGGATTGGTTGTAAATGAATAACCACAGTGTGAAGCTGATGTAGCAGAGCTGGATTGGAGTCAGTTTGCATTACATACAGAGGTAACGGACTCCTTATCTAAGCCCTTATCAGCCAAATTCAATTAAACCGACTGATAAGAGCTCAGAAATCCTGGAGCTCTCATCTCCTCTATCTGAGGAGCTCCGCTATTTATCAGACACAAACATCTCAGAGCTGCTCCCAGCCCCTCCCTCCCCCTGAGAGCAGGCAGCTACATCACTTGAAAAATGAGCAGATAATCCCAAGCGCCATAGAAACGGAGTGTAAACAATGAAGTGAATAAATTAAGATAGCGGCCAAACAAAGCAGTTTTGATAAAGCAATGCATTTAGGAAAAGTCTTAAATCCACATAAAATAGCAGTATAGATAGGATCCTTGTGATGGGACAACCCCTTTAAGTGGGGGTTTCACACGTTCTTTGCCATAAAATAAGGGCACACTACTCCTGGTTACTGATACAGTTTGAAGTAGGGCCAAAGAGTTTCAAGTCAAGGAGTTGTCTGTTTTTAACAATCCCTTTTTGTTAGGATCCTTTAACAATAAACTGGGATCCCATGTGATCAGTTGTAATCTGTGGGAAACATGGCAGCCATTTTCCTATAGGGAAATTAAATAGGAATCAGTTCACTTTCCTTGTAATGTATGAACATGTAGGGAGCTGAAAAGAAGCTGTTTTGCAAGGAAATGAGTGCAATGTACATAAAAGAAGCCTGGAGTGTGACAGACAGACAAGTCAGAAAGTGCTTCTTCAAAATGAAGCCCAGAAAGATGTGGCTTATTTTGGCCATAAGAAAAAGCATAGCGTTGTTTGGGACTTGTCAGCAATCATTAATAGTGGCGTGCAGGCTAACACTAGACATAGAGAAAAGTCTCGGGCCTGGTTCACATCTGCGTTCGGGTTTCCGTTCAGGGACTCCACTTTGGGACCCTCCGAACAGAAACCTATCCGCATAAAAAAAATGGTTACCTTAGGAAAATGGCGGACGCTATAAACCATAATGGGGTCTGTGTTGTTTCCGTTCGGTTTATGCAGAGAGAAAATTGCTGCTTGCCTATTTCATGGAGATAGGGGAACGGAATGGCCCGAACACAGATGTGAAACTGGCCTTAGTGAGAAAGAAAAGTGAGATTAATAACTAGAAAAAGTCCAGCAAAAACTAAGCGTACATCCAAGGGTCAAACAGAGAGTCAAAGACAAGCCAAGGTCAGGAACTGGGTCATAATCACACAATGAAATGAACAGGAGGCGACATCAGCAAGAAAATACCTATCACCAATGCAATGAACGCGAGAGTTTATACAGCTCATCCAGAAGAGAGCGAGAGAGAATTAACCATTGCTTTGCTGCAAAATAGGAATAGAACTATACAGGTTCCCCGGTGATGTATTTCACAGATGTGAAGATTTTATAGGTTTCAATCCAATCCCCTCTAATATCTTTCCTTGTATAACCTATTTCTCAGACCTTTCACCGCTTTAGCTGCTCATCCTACGCACCCAACAACAAGCAAGCGTGTGATATCCTATAAAACATAGACCTTTTCATTTTTAGTCATATTAGTCCCTCAAGCTGTCGACATGAACACATCAGGACCCGGCCGGACCGTCTTCATCTGTATTTTGATGGCATGTCAGGTGACATATCCCTATTATATAGTGTTGTTTCCTCCTGTGGTGGAAATAATTTCAATGTATAGGAACTCAAGGACCTCATTCTTCAAAATAAATGAGTAATATCGCCTTGACTAGGGAGCGTAGACAATGTGTGGTGTCCTTGGTGTGAGCTGTGATTTAGATCTTGACTTGCTGTACGGTAAGCTCTCCAGGCTTGACATGCAGTAGGCTTTGTAAACTTCTCCTCAGCCATCAGTGTCATGTACAGAATTCACATTGTGCCGCTCAATAGGCTCCTTTGATACCGCGCCTGAAAGAACCATGCCGAGAGATGGATGAACCCGGGGCTGTACTGTCAGCCGACCCTACGTGTTATTCTAGAACCTGCTGCGACTTTTCTTCTCTCACACAGTGATCGTCTTATTCTGAGCCACATTAACTTATGGCAGGATCTATAGGCTTCGTCTCTTATGACTAGATTTTAGAATCGCAGATATAAATGAACTTGTCATCCTTTCATAAGATCAGCAGGCCGGTCAGGTTTGGGCAATGACTTCTTTCTTCTTTCTGTCTATAAATATAATACGTGAATAAAGCTGTCATATCTCGATGTGGAAATTCAAGGTTAGAAGTAGAGATGAGCGAACACTAAAATGTCCGAGGTTCGAAATCCGATTCGAACAGCTGCACACTGTTCGACTGTTCGAACGGATTTCGAACCCCATTATAGTCTATGGGGGGAAATGCTCGTGTCAGGGGTACGCAAAATTCGATAAAATCATACTTACCAAGTCCACGAGTGACGGTCGGGCTGGATTCTGCTTGAAGTCTTCTCCCGGCGCAGGGTCCCCGCGTCTTCTTCCGGGTGGAATTCACTCTGCCTAGGCATCCTGCCTAGGCAGAGCCGACTGCGCATGTGGCTCTGCCCAGGCCCGACGCCTGAGCAGAGCCGACTGCGCACGCGCGTGTATACATGTGCATGCCCACGCACGTGCGGTCGGCTCTGCTTAGGCCAGATGCCTAGGCAGAGTGAATTCCACCCGGAAGAAGATACGGGGACGCAGCGCGGAGAAGACTTCGGAAAAGTAAGAGAAGAACCAGCGTTGATTGGCAGAATGTATAGCATTCTGCCAATCAACGCTGGTTCTGCATCAAACCTTAAACTTCGAACAGCTAGTAGTGTTCGATCGAGTACGAGTATTTTGAATACCGTAGTATTTGATCAAACACCTACTTGATCGAATACTACTCGCTCATCTCTAGTTAAAAGAAACTTTTTGAGAATTTTTGTTTGCTGTATAAGATCTCCTTATCATTTAAGTAGGATATTCTCTAGATAGGTTTCTATCCATACTATGAATATTTTTGCAAAAGTTAAGTATAGATAATGTATAAATCAACGTCCCAACTTGGGCGTAAAGGGTCTGTCTCATCAGGTCAACCCTTGTCCTGTGTGAGTCGGAGTGGAGTTCTGGAAAAACACTCTTCTGCCAAATCTGGGTCATCCATATTTTACATGGCTGGTCGTTCATCATGTAAAACTAACCATATCCTTTAGATAGATGTTGGCCAAATGCTCAATAGCTATTCCTCCAACTCTCACTCAGCCTAGTGTGTATGTCTTTCCAATGGGTAGTTGGTGGAGGTATGTTTTACCAATGGGGAGTTGGTGGAGGTAGGCTTTTGCAGAACAACCCTTGAAGACAACTTATCTCATTTTTCGTGACTTATGACCATGCACCATTTACTAATGTAAGTGAATGAAGTTGCAATGTGACCCAGAGGACTGCAACTTCTAGACACAAAAAGGGAGTACTCCTGCAGAATGCTTAGGGCCACAATGCAACTTAAAATAAAACATGCCTGAGCCCTCTTTCCCTTGAGATCTGCCATTCAGAGAGAGTCAGGAGACCCCTTAAATGGAATCTATCATTGGCAAAAGTCATTTTTAGCTAAACACACATTGGAATATCCTTTAAAAAGGCTATTCTACTCCTACCTTTCCTTCTTTTCTTTCTCCTCGCCGTTTCTTCTAAAACCGCTTTCTTTTGTTATGCAAATGATCCTCTGGGAGCACCCTGGGCGTTCCCCAAGGCTCCCCAGCACCTCTCACGTCATACCTGTAACACCACCCCTCCACTGCTTGTGCTTGTCTCTTCTCCTCCTTCCCGGAAATTGGGCCGGGCACTGGCCTCTGACGCCGCACTGTTCAAGCTGAAATCTTGGGCATGTGCAATACCACTCCGCATACTTCCCAACTTTTGAAGAACTGAAAGAGGGACAAAATGTGCGGCGCGCTTAGCGTGCTGTGGCAAATTTAGCCCTGCCCACTTTTGTGTTGACTCCGCCCATTCTCATTAATTTCTCTGCCCCCAGATTCATGTCCTCTCCATCTCTGCCCCCAGATTCATGTCCTCTCCATCTCTGCCCCCATATTCATGTCCTCTCCATCTCTGCCCCAGATTCATGTCCTCTCCATCTCTGCCCCCAGATTCATGTCCCCTCCATCTCTGCCCCCATATTCATGTCCTCTCCATCTCTGCCCCCAGATTCATGTCCCTCCATCTCTGCCCCCAGATTCATGTCCTCTCCATCTCTGCCCCCATATTCATGTCCTCTCCATCTCTTCCCCCAGATTCATGTCCTCTCCATCTCTGCCCCCAGATTCATGTCCCCTCCATCTCTGCCCCCAGATTCATGTCCCCCCATCTCTGCCCCCAGATTCATGTCCTCTCCATCTCTGCCCCCAGATTCATGTCCCCTCCATCTCTGCCCCCAGATTCATGTCCCCCCCTCTCTGCCCCCAGATTCATGTCCCTCCATCTCTGCCCCCAGATTCATGTCCCCTCCATCTCTGCCCCCAGATTCATGTCCTCTCCATCTCTGCCCCCAGATTCATGTCCCTCCATCTCTGCCCCCAGATTCATGTCCTCTCCATCTCTGCACCCAGATTCAGGTCCCCACATCTCTACCCCCAGTGTCATGCCGTCCTCTCCTTCATCTGCCCCCAGTTTCACTTTCCACCTCCACATTACACTTACCTTCTCCTTCGTTCCCCCGCTGCTCTCTGCGCGCCTCTCTCTCACTGGTGCACAGTTGTAGACGTGATGTGACGTCATCACATCGCGTCTACAAGCCAGTAGGCGGCGTTCAGCGGTGAAGCAAGGAGCTGACCTGTGTCAGCTCCTTGCTTCAGCCGCGTATGTGTTCAACTCAGATCTGCATCCTCTGGACGCAGATCTGAGTTGAAATCGGGACATACCTCCCTCCAACTGGGACTGCGGGACATGTCACCGGAATCGTGAATGTCCCGCGGAAATCGGGATGGTTGGGAGGTATGCCACTCCGGGCAGAGCGGACTGTGCATGTCTGAGCGGCCATCTTGGTGTGCTCAGTTCTTTTGCAGGCACATATAGTTGGCCACACCAAAATGGCCGCTCGGATATGCAAGACTTGAGTGGTGTCCAGTAGGAAAATTCTAGACAGACGTTAATGGAAATTGACTACATGACAAGAATGGACAAGCCAAAGTCAGCCATCAGAATACTCCTTGGCAACATTTACTATGTTGTTAATAAACGACTAGGACAAAGGCCGCGCCATGTTGTTTAACTCAATAGTCACAATAATTTATTATAGTCCTCCTTTTACCAAGACACAAATGAAGCGAATGCCCAATTTAATGTCTCTAACTCGTTATCGTCCTCGTTACGTAGCAACCTGCCGCACGCCACTTATTAAAGAGACTCCTTTCTAGATGTATGTTAACATCTTAGAACATTGAGTCTGAGCTTATGCCTGATACTTAAGGTCAACACCTTGAAAAGAAATACACAGGAATAAAGGGGAGCAATTTAAGCCTTCACAATGGCTCTGACTGATCCTCTGCTTTGTGTCGAGGTGTCGGGAGACTCTCATCAAACTGTGCTAGGCGCTAATAACTCTCAGAGCATTGACAGCCCGAGCTCTGCGGGAAGGGAGGGGGACAAGGCTTTCATCATATGGGAATACCTTGATTTTCTCCAGAAATAACACATATCATGGCAAAGAAAATGGTTCTGGAGCCAAGAAACACAGTCAAACAGATCTATAAGACATGAAATATTAATCAAGGAGATGGAAAAGATGATGAAATCTGATTGATTAATGTTTGATAAAACCCATCTGGATGAAAGCCCCCCCGCGGAGCCGCACATGCTGCAAAGAGTCTGCGCTCGGAATAGGAAAGTAAATGAGGGATGTAAGGATGGAGATAAAATCATTCCATTATCTGCTGGATTAAGATTTTATTTGCTGACAGTATATGGGATTATATAACCAAATTATAAAGGGCGTATAGACCGTACTGGCAAACCATGCAGGTGTGGGCCCTAGGACAGAGGGGCCAGCCTTCATTGGTCTCATACCCTTTGCTACTGGCTGAGCTACGAATGGGTGTCAAAATCTAGCACTAAAATCAGGATCCATTTTAATATTATTATAGTGCCCCATTTATTCAATGCACACCATTGTGATGACAAACGATGTATGTTATCATATAAATATACTGTTATATGGTAAAGTCGTGGAGAACCCTTTCTTATTCAATTTTAACAAAAAAGGGCACTGTGTACTGTACTGTGACATCACTGTGCATTATCCCTGTACTCTGACATCACTGTGTGTATTATCCCTGTACTCTGACATCACTGTGTATTATCCCTGTACTCTGACATCACTGTGTATTATCCCTGTACTCTGACATCACTGTGTGTATTACCCTGTACTGTGACATCACTGTGTATTATCCCTGTACTGTGACATCACTGTGTATTATCCCTGTACTGTGACATCACTGTGTGTATTATCTCTGTACTGTGACATCACTGTGTGTATTATCTCTGTACTGTGACATCACTGTGTGTATTATCCCTGTACTGTGACATCACTTTGTGTATTATCCCTGTACTGTGACATCACTGTGTGTATTATCCCTGTACTGTGACATCACTGTGTGTATTATCCCTGTACTGTGACATCACTGTGTGTATTATCCCTGTACTGTGACATCACTGTGTGTATTATCCCTGTACTGTGACATCACTGTGTATATTATCCCTGTACTGTGACATCACTGTGTGTATTATCCCTGTACTGTGACATCACTGTGTATATTATCCCTGTACTGTGACATCACTGTGTGTATTATCCCTGTTCTATGACATCACTGTGTGTATTATCCTGTACTGTGACATCACTGTGTGTATTATCCCTGTACTGTGACATCACTGTGTGTATTATCCCTGTACTGTGACATCACTGTGTGTATTATCCCTGTACTGTGACATCACTGTATGTATTATCTCTGTACTGTGACATCACTGTGTGTATTATCTCTGTACTGTGACATCACTGTGTGTATTATCCCTGTACTGTGACATCACTGTATGTATTATCTCTGTACTGTGACATCACTGTGTATATTATCCCTGTACTGTGACATCACTGTGTGTATTATCCCTGTACTGTGACATCACTGTGTATATTATCCCTGTACTGTGACATCACTGTGTGTATTATCCCTGTACTGTGACATCACTGTGTGTATTATCCTGTACTGTGACATCACTGTGTGTATTATCCCTGTACTGTGACATCACTGTGTGTATTATCCCTGTATTGTGACATCACTGTGTGTATTATCCTGTACTGTGACATCACTGTGTGTATTATCCCTGTACTGTGACATCACTGTGTGTATTATCCCTGTACTGTGACATCACTGTGTGTATTATCCCTGTACTGTGACATCACTGTATGTATTATCTCTGTACTGTGACATCACTGTGTGTATTATCCCTGTACTGTGACATCACTGTGTGTATTATCCCTGTACTGTGACATCACTGTGTACATTATCTCCATACTGTGAAATCAACATGTGCATTATCTTGGTACTATGATATCACCATGGGTATCATCTTTCTACTGTGACATCAGTCTGTGCATTATCTGTACTTTAAAATCACTATATGCATTAACCCTACGTGAAGGAGACCAAAATAATTGTACATCTTTGCCAATAGGATAGCCCATCATATGAGGTCACACTTTTTGTGCATACCGTAGGCAATCTGCAAGTCCCCTGCCCATAAATGCTGTATTATTACCTTCACAGGATTTCTTTCTCATACATAATATATGCACTTACTCTTTTTAGCCCATCCTTCGCCTTTATCTGTCACTTTTTAAACAAAAATTAAATTCCAAATTATTCACGTGTTGTAATCTGTCAAACTACACGGCTGAGCGTTTCCCTGTCAGACTTTTAGAGGGTCTCATTATCTCATAAATACCTATTAATATTAATGGCGGCCCAGGAGATTGTTAACAGAGATAATGGAAAATTCTCTTCTCTACTGATGCTAGAAATGCAAATCTCAAGTCTAGTGTTTCGATTCTATTATCTGTAGGCTCTAGATACACATGGAGTAATGGAAGCATTGCTTCAAGAAGGTACCATGTATAGTGCCAATGGGTTCCTTTGCCATTCCATTGCCTTGACTGAGTACCCCGCTGACACTTTTGATGGTGGGGTCACCAAACACAGGGATGAAACTACTCTATAATTATATAAGGCAAAATCAGAAAAATACACAGAAACTTAAGGTCGGTGTTGTCCATGATGTAGTCCCTAATTGATACCACCGGCTTCCATCCCAATCAGCAGTGGCGTAACTACCGCCATAGCAGCAGAGGCAGCTGCCACAGGCCTAGTCGTTTGACAACTCATGACCCCGGCCTGCGTCCCGGGTCATGTGACGTCTGACATCATTGAAGATGGACTACAGTGGAGGCCGACAGCGTAGGAGCCGGGAGATAGGTGAGCAACAGAGTTTTTTAATGTTTTTCTCCACTTGGGTCTCCGATTATTATACTCTGGGGTCTGAAAAGACCCCAGAGCATAATAATTGTTTATGGGTGTCCACAGTGGGGCATAATACTGTGTGCAGGGGCCACTATGGGGGATAATACTGTGTGCAGGGGCCACTATGGGGGATAATACTGTGTGCAGGGGCCACTATGGGGGATAATACTGTGTGCAGGGGCCACTATGGGGGATAATACTGTGTGCAGGGGCCACTATGGGGGATAATACTGTGTGCAGGGGCCACTAAGGGAAATAATACTGTGTGCAGGGGCCACTATGGGGTATAATACTGTGTGCAGGGGCCACTATAGGGCATAATATAGTACGCAGGAATGCGTAGGAGGGGGTCGGTCGAAGTCTTCGGTGTCGGTCGGGTGGGGGGCATGTCAAAGTTCGCCACGAGGCCCCACCATTCCTAGTTATGCCACTGCCAATCAGGTATATGCAATGGAGTTTATTTACAGCTTTGAGCACCTATAAGAATGTATATTGTGGACATGTCCTGGTTTGGAGTATGGGTGATGGGAGTAAAGGATCCTAAACAACAATGGCTGGTTAATCAGTTCAGAACAGTTTTGACTGCAGATGTCCATGAAGTCCACCAAGTCCACACCACAATCTCACTTTTAGGGCTTATTAACACATCCATGTACAATGGGACAAGACATGGTCCCACTAATGTTCATTTGCTTATGCAGACATTCATTGGTGCATTGAAAAATCTGGAGGTGTACAATATTTTGGTCCATTTTGCAGACCAAACATGGTTCCATGAAAATTACAGGCGGCTCATGGAAGTCACCACTTCTCATGGATCCAATATATTGAAATTATTAGACACGAAAAGTAATTCAACCATGGACAACATATTGCTTAACTCAATGGGACTATGTCCAGGATTGAGTAGGCCCTCGATACTTCAGGAATCGGTAACATTTGGTGGTCAAGTTGGCTGTCCTTGGTTTTTGGTCCGAATTATCTACACTATTTGTCTTTACACCTGTAAATACCCAAAACAATATTTGACCAACACTGTAAGGTATATAGCAACGTGTATTGTATATTGTGCTAATGAAGTTTTCATTCCCTTTTGTAAGGGAAGTATCATAGGAGGAATATAATATTGGTCAGCCTAGTTATTTCCATTGCATGGACAAGCTTTTTTTGCAGAAGTTTTATGGATATTTAACCTCAGCCATAAGATATGCTATTGGTCATCTCAAGATATTGAATTCGCCTAAAAGCTATTTCATGAACTAAGAACCAGAAGAACGTTTGTAAGGTCAGACAATGATGTTGGGCATTGAGAGGAGAATCAGCGTTGGGTGATCAGGTTGGATCTGTGATTCTGTCTATACCCATCGATGACATTGTACACTTCATAGATCATCTCTGATGTCACTTACATGTCTTCATCTATGTAGGGATGAAAATATAACCAGAAAATCAATACAGCCTCATCCCCAGACTCTCAAGTGCCATCTATAAGAACCCGCAGGTGGTTATTTACTGTGTATATGGAGCTCCATTTGTCATCTCAATTTCATTTGTAAAACACTGGAAAATATATTTTCCTAGCCATGTTCCTAGAGGCCTATTATCTAATGGAATAAACCTTTCTACTATCTATTTAACTCCTATGGGACTGTAGTAGAGAAAAAACTGTGTACAGTGCTTGGCTAGCTTTGCTAGTCCCAAGGAATGGAAACAGCATACATGTGTGACCGTCTACCATCACAAGGGGACTTAGGACTTCATTCTTGTGATTGTTGGGGATTCCCAAACAAACACTTATCCCTGGTCCACAGGATAGGGGGCGAGTTTAATGCATAGTAAACTGCTTCACTCACTTGATTTAACAGTGTTTTCCATTTTCTTAAAACCCCTGAAGTATAAGATAAGATAAGATAATCCTTTAATAGTCCCAGCTTGTTTCAGCTTGTTACAGCAGCATAGTAATACAGATACAGGATAATACACAGTAATATATTACAGACGTAGACACACATATGCTGAGAAAAGAAGATATACAAGGAGTCCATAGCAGCTAAGGAAGAAAAGAAAGAAAGAAAGAAAGAAAGAAAGAAAGAAAGAAAGAAAGAAAGAAAGAAAGAAAGAAAGAAAGAAAGAAAGAAAGAAAGAAAGAAAGAAAGAAAGAAGACTTCATAGTCATAATCATTAGTTCTCTGTGCGGAGTGATCTTCGCTTGGTCTGATGTAGATTATACAGCCTGGTCGCGGTTGGAAGGAAGGACCTGCGATAGCTCCTTCTCACACTTGGGGTGAAGCAGACGGTCACTTACAGTGCTGCTTAGTGCCATCAAGGTCTCATACATGGGGTGGGATTTGTTCTCCCGCATGGAGGTCACCACAGACAGTATCCTTCTGTCTCCCACCACCTGTAATGGGTCCAAGGGGCTCCCCAGGACAGAGCTGGCCCTCCTGATCAGCCTGTCAAGTCTATTTCTGTCCCTGGTTGATATACTGCTCCCCCAGCAGGCCACACCAAAAAAGATGGCTGAAGCAACCTCAGAGTTGAAGAAGGCCCTAAGAAGTGTCCCCTGGACTCCGAAGGCCCTCAGCCTCCTGAGCAGGTAGAGTCTGCTGTGGCCCTTTCTGTGCAGCGCCTCCAGGTGATCAGCCCAGTCTAGTTTATTATTGAGGAGCACGCCCAGATACTTATAGGTCCTGACTATCTCAATGCCTGTTCCTTGGATCTCCACCGGGGTCAGAGCACCTCTCCGTTTACTAAAGTCCACCACCATCTCCTTGGTCTTCCCAACATTAATCCTGAGCTGGTTCTGCTGGCACCATTCACTATTATTACCGCAGAACCTTCCAGAAGGGAGGGGCGATAGAGAGGATAGATGTTCAGATTGCATTGTAGTAGCACCAGGGATATTGAAGGTTATAAGTTATCCTGAAGAGATGGGATTTCAGGTTGTGATTGTGATGGACAGTCTGATATGTTGAGCGAGCGAGTATGGAGGATGTAAGGTAGAAATCTTGGAGAAATTTGTGTGAAGAGCAGAGAAGAACATGAGGAAGTCTTGTAAGGATCAAGGATTACATATGAGGAGATATGAGGAGATCAGGTCAGATATATATATATATATATATATATATATATATATATATATATGTATCTATATATATATATATATATATATATATATATATATATATATATATGGAGGGGACAAGTTGTGAATGACATTGTATGTTAAAATTGTAAATTGGGCAATGGGTAGGCAGGGAAGGGGAGAGGTGAATTAACTGAGGGTGGACTGGATGGGACCCAGAGCTTTAGATAGACCACACAGAAGGACATTGTAGTAGTCTAAGTAGGAGATTCATGTATATGAGGGATTGGGAGAATAGTTGTTTAGCTGTCGCTACCACCAGGGACTCACCTAACAGCTATCTGAAGTACGTAGCAATCCTATCTGTGGTCATAGACACGTCAGTAATTTGGCCATGTGATAATGAATGTATAAGCAGTTTCCTTCAACAAGATCCTGCAACATTGCGCTGTCCGACTGAAGCTAGATATAGCCGTTCCTGTCCTACTTAATGCTCCCTTACTATTCTAAAACCTTTTGAATTTTTGACTCGGATTGTCAGACTCTGCTGTATTGTGAGAACTCTTAGAGTTTTTGCGATTCTCCCAGTGAGGTCTATAAAGGCATGGTTGGGGAGTTTGGTGTGGAGGAACATGACCTGGACCTCAATGCCCATCCAACACCTTTGGGATGAACTATAACGGAGACTGTGAGCCAGAATTTACAAAGGCATCTGACCTTACAAAGGCTCTTCTAAATAAATTGGCAAAAATTCCCAAAGAGACACCCTCCAAAATCTTGCAGAAAGCCTTCCCAGAAGAGTGGAATCTTTTAGCTGCAAAGGGGAACCCAGCTGCATATTAAGGGGATTCTACCATTAGAATCCCTTTTTCTACAAAGACCACGTCGGAATAGCCTTTAGGAAGGCTCCTCTCTGCCACGTCATCACATGTGTTATCAGCCAGCAAAGCCGAGTGTGCATGTCAGTTCGGCCATTTTCCTGTGGCCGAACGGACGCTCATGTAAGAGGCCACAGGAAAATGGCCGAAAGGACATGCGCAGTCGGCTCTGCATGTGATGATGTGGCAGAGAAGTGCTTTCTGAAGACTCATTGCATAAGGAAGAAATAAGAAATTTCTCAGGAACGATGACGCGGACCAGAATAATAAAGGTAGGAGAAGAATGGCCTTTCTAAAGGCTATTCCGATGTGGTATTTGTAGTAAAAAAGGGATTCTAATGATAGACTCCCTTTAATGTCTATGTACTGAGAATGGCACGTCATGAAAGCTGTGAGGTGTCCCAATTAGAGATGAGCGAGTAGTATTCGATCGAGTAGGTATTCGATCAAATACTTCGGTATTCAAAATACTCGTACTCAATCGAGTACCACTCGCTATTCGATGCAGAACCAGCATTGATTGGCCGAATGCTATACAGTCGGCCAATCAACTCTGGTTCTTCTCCTACCTTTAGAAGTCTTCTCCGTACAGCTTCCCCGCGGTGTCTTCCGGCTCTGAATTCACTCTGCCAGGCATCGGACCTGGGCAGAGCCGACTGCGCATGTCCGCTTGTAGTGCGGACATGCGCAGTTGGCTCCTCCCAGGCCCGATGCCCGGCAGAGTGAATTCAGAGCCGGAAGACGCCGCAGGGACGCGGCACAGAGAAGACTTCTCGGAGGATCCAGCCCGACCCTCACTCGTGGACATGGTAAGTATAATTTGATCGAACGTTGCCTACCCCCGATACGAGCAGTTTCCCCCCATAGACTATAATAGGGTTCGATGTTCGATTCGAGTAGTCGAATATTGAGGGGCTACTCAAAACGAATATCGAATCTCGAACATTTTACTGTTTGCTCATCTCTAGTCCCAATCCTTTCCTCCATATAGCGTACCACTACTTAGTATGCCGGTCGGGTTTTCCTTTCTCTGAATGCCTCTATTTAATAGATTACTCTCCGTCACCCAGCTGTTGAGCAGTTCGGTGGAGATTCCCTCTTCGCCTACCCTACAATATTAAAACAGAACAGATGTAAAGAGCGCTTATTATAAGAAGCCTCCAGACTTCATTTATTTGGGGGCTGACCTACGAATCTATCAGATTTATACATTGAAGGCAATCTCTAACATTCACACTAGATGAATAGTATCCTCAGCCACATACTGTTTTACTTGAGAGAATTTGATGTAAAATACAACATTAAGCAATTCAATGCAATAAACTAAATGTACAAAGGTCTTCTCGACAGGGGAGAAGTCTTAAATTTCCCCCAACGAAGAAAAATATGGAGAAAATTAGAGATTTCCCGAGGAAAAGGCTGATTTATTCACCGGGAAGAAATTATTCAGATTCTTGCTCAGCCACCTGTGTAATTTCTGTGATGTATCTTTCATGAAGGTTCGGGTTGTGAGCGATTGCCCTGGCAATGTGCGAAACTCTGTAGGGTGGGAGCTCGTGATTGAACCACAATCCAGAACGGAATTTACCATACTGTAATGGACAGATGTAATGATAAGGTACGGAAACCGATGTAAGGAAAATGAGCCAAAGTGATGCTTAGAAATCCTTAAAAGTGCATGTGCAAGGGTGAAATTCTCTAAGGATGATGGTCAATGATATGGAATTTCTCCGCCAAGATTAACTCTAATATTGTCGGGCAATGGTTATCTACAATTAGAAAGCGTTATAATCTCTCTTACGCTAGGTTCACACCTGCGTTGGGATTTCCATTCTTCAGGTCTGCTTGGGGTCCCGAAAAACAGAAACCCATTTAGACTATAATGGGGTCCACCAGGTCTCTGCTCAAAAAATGTGCATTTTTAAAGCAGAATGGGGTGACTGAAGATCGGGGAGAGAGTCGGATAAAAAAATGAAAACATTTTTTTTACATGGAAATCCCCTCTAATAAAATAGCTATGTGTTACTGATCTGTAAAGGAAAAGCTGCAAAAACAATGCCCCTTTGTCTGACATCACTTCCTGCTCTGCAGCTATTGGCTGAAGTTTCATCTTATAGACTTCCTGTTCTTCATGCGCTCCACATATACTGAACATACTGACAGCTCTCCCTATTTTATTGGCTTCTTTATGCTTTAAGGAGAACGTACAAGAAGAAGCAAATAAAAGGAAAGTAAGATCATGCACTGGGCGGGGTGCAGGAAGCTTCTGTGAAGGACATGATGTCAGAGGAAGAGGTGTTGTTTCATCAAATCCTACTGTACGGTCCAGTCACTTCCAGTAATTTTTTGTTACGTCTGTGATGGTGAAGACCTATAGTGTAGAGAACTAACTTATATATAAGGGACCATTGAAAGAATGATAGTGCCAGATTTCAGATGCTGTCCTGCTGTCTCGGATGGCCAGTAGCACGTCAAGATTTTAACTGTATCTTCATTCTCAGGACGCAGATACAGTTGATCACAATGGTGGAGCAGGAAGTCATCACCATATTCCTGCTCTACCATTCAAATTATGGTTCTGATATGTTATATGACCATGGTAACTTCATTTTACCAATAAGGAAAATTTCACCACCTCCAACAAGTCCAGCGAACTGGAGAGACATGGGATGTCAACACAGAACCCCACATTTAGTAAAAGCATGCCTCCTAACTGTCCCAGATCTGGCAGGATAGTGCCAGATTTCAGATGCTGTCCTGCTGTCTTGGATGGCCAGTAGCACGTCAAGATTTTAACTGTATCTTCATTCTCAGGACGCAGATACAGTTGATCACAATGGTGGAGCAGGAAGTCATCACCATATTCCTGCTCTACCATTCACCTTGTGCCCTCTGTCTCACTGCTTTTATGAGTGAGGAGGTGCTTGAAGATGTGAATAGACGGAGCCGTACATGTGTCTTATGTGCCCTCCTGTCCATCAACTGTGCTGGTATGGCAGGTCATCTGCTGTTAAGTGAATAGAGCTGAGCTGCAATAACATGTACGGCCTATGGACAACAGTGGAGTTGTAAAAACCTTTTTGTGTAATCCTGATAAATATCAGGATTCATAGTAGCCTCCTTATATATAGCTATGACAGGAGTTACTATTTCTTTACAAGCCAGAAAGACTTTATGGAATAAATAACCCACATCAATTTCTCCTCTCTCTATAAAGTATCCTCACATCCATATAAAGTCCCTTCTGTTGTATGGGGAGAGAGTGATACCATATGTAAAGTGAGTATACCGAGCAGTACTTACAGTAAAAGCAGTCATCAATTATAATGTGAAGGACACTTACCAGAGGAGACGCTTAAGACTCAAGACTCACCAATTTCAATCTTGCTTTCTTTGACATCTTAGCCCTGCTTTTATACACTTTGGTGTATTAAAGTGTGTAGATAAAAAGACAGACAGATAGAAGATGGAAAAGAGTCACAAGACCCCCAGTGTCACAATAGACGATGGATCTGCAGCTATCATTTATGTGTCTCCTATTGTAAATAGTGGAGCTTGGAATATCCCTTTAAGAATAACAGAGTCTTGTAATGGGTAATAGATCTAATATATAATACGCAGCCCCGTGCTCAGCCTCTCTCCACAAACTACAGGACTGAGCAGGCCCAAACTGTACTATGTAGAGCAATTGTCTTATCTACAGAGAGTTTGTTCTTTGTGTCAGATATCATGTATCTAATTATAACTACAGTTATACAATCCCATAAAGATACCATCTGTGCATGGAACAGAGACCCGACGTGTAAGAGAGAAAAGTCATATCAGGACCACATTAATAGTGCGATCACATAACAGAGAAGCTGCAAGAACAAGGGTACACGATAGATAGATAGATAGATAGATAGATAGATAGATAGATAGATAGATAGATAGATAGGAGATAGATAGATAGATAGATAGATAGATAGGAGATAGATAGATAGATAGATAGATAGATAGATAGATAGATAGGAGATAGATAGATAGATAGATAGATAGATAGATAGATAGGAGATAGATAGATAGATAGATAGATAGATAGATAGATAGATAGATAGATAGGAGATAGATAGATAGATAGATAGATAGATAGATAGGAGATAGATAGATAGATAGATAGATAGATAGATAGATAGATAGGAGATAGATAGATAGATAGATAGATAGATAGATAGATGATAGATAGATAGATAGATAGATAGATAGATAGATAGGAGATAGATAGATAGATAGATAGATAGATAGATAGGAGATAGATAGATAGATAGATAGATAGATAGATAGATAGATAGGAGATAGATAGATAGATAGATAGGAGATAGATAGATAGATAGATAGATAGATAGATAGATAGGAGATAGATAGATAGATAGATAGATAGATAGATAGATAGGAGATAGATAGATACGAGATAGATAGATAGATAGATAGATAGATAGATGGATAGATAGGAGATAGATAGATAGATAGATAGATAGATAGATAGATATTAGATAGATAGGTAGATAGATAAATAGACAGATATTAGATAGATAGATAGATAGATAGATAGATAGATAGATAGGAGATAGATAGATATTAGATAGGTAGATAGATAGATAGATAGATAGATAGATAGATAGATAGATAGGAGATAGATAGATATTAGATAGGTAGATAGATAGACAGATATTAGATAGATAGATAGATAGATAGATAGATAGATAGATAGATAGGAGATAGATAGATAGATAGATAGGAGATAGATAGATAGATAGATAGATAGATAGATAGATAGATAGATAGATAGGAGATAGATAGATAGATAGATAGATAGATGATAGATAGATAGATAGATAGATAGGAGATATATAGATAGATAGATAGATAGATAGATAGATAGATAGATAGATAGGAGATATATAGATAGATAGATAGATAGATAGATAGATAGATAGATACCCTTCATACTCTATGCAGGGGCCTCTGTAGAGCACTGGGGTGCCCTGAGTCTAAATAGATTGGGAGATGCTGCTATAATATAAGGGGGCATTGGGGGTGTTAACCTCTGAGGAATTGGGAATCCATAAATAAAGACTGTACAACTAATTAAAGAGGACCTTTCAACACTTTTGGGCACAGGCAGTGCTATATACTGCTGGAAAGCTGACAGTGCGCTGAATTCACTCGCACAGCGCGATTGGCGCCGCGAGGCAGAAGGACGTCTCTGGCTAATGGTCAGAAACGCCCTTCTGACCATAGAGCACTACGGTACCGGCACCGTAAGCTCTTCACACCGGGCACAGATCGGGAAAGCCGACAGTGCGCTGAATTCAGCGCACTGTCAGCTTTCCAGCAGTATATAACACTGCATGTGCCCAAAAGTGGTGAAAGGTCCTCTTTAAGTAGGAGGGATTATCAATAAGGGGCATACAGGGGATATTATTAATAAGGGGGCATACAGGGGGTATTATTAATAAGGGGGCATACAGGGGGTCTTATTCATTTCCAGGGGATTTTATATTATTATTGGGGAAAATGTAGACCAGTACCTTGAAAAGTGAGGAGACAAAGATGTCTGTGTGAAACCTTACAGAGACAAGTCATGATTAAAAAAGTGATCATTGTGGTCCAGTCAGGATGGAAGAGACGGGGAATGTGAACAATGACAGTACAATCAGTACAATGTTACCTGTGCAATATTCACTTACATGGTCTGCTGAGCCCTGCATAGAGTCGGTATCTGTCAGTATACCTGGGTAGGGGGCTTATTCTGATGTGCTTGCCCCTCCCCCCTTCCCATTCTTTCTGAACACCTAGCCACGCCTCTGGTGTACATATTTGGGACTCTTCACCGATATATCCAGGAATCATCTGTCCTGTCCACCCCCTGTGTGGTGCATAAGAGCAGACATCTAGTCTTAAGACTACCCAGAGCCTAATAAGTCGTCTTCTCCTTCTGCACTACACGGAATATTTTATTACATCTGACAGAACTCTGATATCTTTGCGCAGTTCTTCCCTTTTCTAATCATGTCCTGTTGCTTTTATAAGGAGCTGGAGCAACTCACAGCGGGGAGACCTGATCATTATTATGCATTTGTCATGGATCTGCTCCTTATACAAGACTCACAAAGCCACTTAATGCGTTTGAGGCTGGAATAACAAGGCTCGTGAGAATAGAATGAAATACCGGCCCGCGGAAAATGAGACTTTAACTTTAATTAGTTTTACAAAATTATAGTGTTCATCAAGTGAGTGGCCGAGAAAGATGTAGCAGAGCTAAGTGTGTGGGCTTTATGATTCAAGTCATTGGGATATCCTAAAGTATTATCTGTGAAGCACTGATAGCGGTGTCTGATAGACACCATGATAGTACTTATCATTATGATAGAAACCATGATAGTACTTAAGGGTTAAATATCATCCCTTAGACTCTGCAATGGAATTGCCAGAATTGTCATCTCCGGCAGCACAAGTAGCCCCATAGAAGTAAATGGAGAGTTGGCCACATAAGCGCACTTGGTCCTCCATCCTTCTGATCACCAGGAGGACCCGGAATTCGGGCCCTCAGAGAACAGCAACTTATCCTTTGTCCTTAGTTCATACTGGCACAACCCATTTAACCCTAGAGAACCTGCCATGTCCATGTATTGTACAGACGACTAAGTAATTTCAGTGAAATCCATGTAATACTTCATTTTCCCACTGGGGGTGCTGCAGGTGAATTGAACATTTGCTGCCAGACTCCATAGATGAGATCTGATCACTGCAATTGTTGTGGAGCTATTCTAACAAAAAGGGTTTGCCATAAGCAGCAAATACCTTTAACCCTTTCTTAACCCAACCCCAACTATTTAACCTATGTAATGTCATGATGAATATTAGGTAGCTCTTAAAGGGAGTGTGTCATCAGTAACTTGGTTAGCAATCTAATCCCGGTCCCTTTTAGTGGTGTCCCTACAGTTTCCAAGTATGGCTCTATTATTCAGCTTTTTAGCTCCCTCATATGTAAATTACGGGTAACAATTAGAGATGAGCGAGTAGTATTCGATTGAGTAGGTATTCGATTGAATACTATGGTATTCGAAATATTTGTACTTGATCGAATACTACTAGCTATTCGCAGTAAATATTCGATTCAGAGCCAGCATTGATTGGCCGAATGCTGTACAGTGTATAGCATTCGGCCAATCAATGCTGGTTCTGCAGCAGGCTCGTCTTCGCTAGTCGGGAGAGCTGGCAGCTTGCTGTTACGAGGGGGCTTACTTTTTATCAGCACAATTGCAAGCGCTGTGCAGTTAAAGCGCACGGACCCCATAGACTATAATGGAGTCCGTGCGCTTTAACTGCACAGCGCTCCTCCTAAACACTCTCCTCCTGCTACTCATGGACTTGGTGATTCTCCTTTAGTTGAATAGTGGTTGCCCATGAAACGCGCAATTTTTCCCATAGACTGTAATGGGATTCGATATTCGGTCGAGTAGTCGAATATTGAAAATGGGTCTCCAAACCTGAATAATAGAGGCATATTTGGTTTAGGTTTATAACCAGTTTACTGCCAACAGGATCCCTTTAATTGTTCAAGCCCATAAGGCTATATTCACATTACCAGCAAAATATCTATTATTGCAATCTGTCAGGGGGTCGGAAGAATGGACATTAACATTTCCTTTAAAAATCATCCATTTCTGTGAATGCAGCCTAAAAAAAATCAAAAGGTTATGGCTCTGGGAGATTGCAATAAGGCAAAAACGTAAAAACATGCTGCGCCCGCCAAGAAATGTTTCCTCCTGTGGTTTACTATGGAGAACTTTTCACTGCAGCGGTATATATCACTGATGTATCCGAGTGATGTACAGGGGCTCGTGTTTTATTTTTCAGTATCATCTATGAAGTCACCGGGATGTGGCTGTTCGGGAGACAATTCTGCAAGGTGTGGATCTCATTTGATGTGATGTTCTGCACGGCGTCCATCGTCACCCTGTGCTTTATCAGTCTGGACAGATACTGTTCTGTGGTCACTCCCTATCACTATTCCAAGAGGATGTCGCGTCGCAGGTGGGTGAAAGTTACCTTTACTTACATGACATAGACATTAGCAGTTTTATCACAAGCTTCAAAGTATTCTGACAGTAAATATAAAACGATGAATGTGATTGCAGCAGAAGAAGAGTGTGCTTATCTTTCTGGAGGCAGAGACCTATCTACTCCTGTCACATGGTTGTATGTGACGGTGTAATACATGGTATGACTAGGATAGGTCATGAAAGAAAACCGTTTCATGACCTATCCAAATACGCTAGCCAATTAGGTCTAGTAATTGATGACAGTAGCAGAAGAGTGAGCTTATATTGTTGGAGGCAGTGACCTGTACCTTCATGTAATTACATAAGTGATGTCCCAGGAATAGTGTCATGAAGGAGGTGATATTAGGGCATACTGTAGCTGATGATGGGAAAGATGACCGCAGGAGAGGAGGAGTGTGCTGCTCTTGTGGTTGGCAGTGACCTGTACACCTCTATTTCTGTCCAATCTAATCTAATCACACATCTGACACAGGCCATGTCATGAAGCCAGTGTGAATAAAATATTTAGGGGCCAATCTGATCATTGGAAATATAACATCAGCAAGATAGGAATTTGCTGATCTTGAGGGAGGCAGTGACCTGTCATATGATCATATTATTTAGGAAAATGCAACAGTGGCTGATACTTTTATGCAATGTTATCAACTAGCAGGATGGGTTAGCAAGATGGGATGTGACAGAGATAGTGACATGAAAGGGGTCGGAATATGAAATACTGAAGCTAAACAGATTATGATAATAATGGCAGCAGTAGAGGTGGAATATGTTGATGCCGAGGGAGGCAGTGACCTATACATTCAACTGGTTACTACTATGTAACCATGTAAAATATTTCTACGTGTCACAAATGGCATGCATTACATACTGTATGCCCAAAACTCTAACATCAAGTTACATATACTGAACCCTAATTAGCGCCCCCTATCATTCAGTAGCATAGGCAATTGACAAGCAATCATTAACCTTGTTCTCTCATAGAATATGATTTTAGACAATGGTCAGTCAGTATTTTGAAGCATATTTGGATGTCAGACTTCCAGCCAGGACAGATTTATGAAGTAGCTAAAAATTAGGCCAATGCTTTTCGCAACATTTTCTTTCCTTCCATTGAAAAGACATCAACACTTCACGTTCTGCCAATTTCTGTGAGCAAGAAAGACTGAAAATCTGCGATTACTTTGTAATCTTTGAGTCTTTGTAAAAATGATTATAGTAAATGTGAAACATTAAAGAGGCAAGTGAAAGTAGGACAATCCATGGAGAAACGAAAACACAAAACAATAAATTCCAAAGTCTTTTGGCCGTCAACAAACTCTCTGGATTCTATCCGTGTCTCGAGGCTCGTTCCATGGCCAAAAAATCCAAACTCCTTCTTTACTGGAGCTTTTCCCAGCCCACGACAAATGGCTGCTCCACTTTGATAACTTTTTGTAGAATGTTGTTGGATGATAATTTAGCAATCAATCACACAAAGGAATAACAACTATGACCAAGCAAAATGATCAGTATTTAAAGGGGTGTGCCAACTGGGGACCGAATGGAGACTCTCCATTGCATCCTTGGCCAAATGGAGAGATAAGTATATAGTGATTGTTATTTTAAGCCAGGGTGCAAAAAAAATGAGTTGGAACACCCCTTTAACAGAATCCCATTATCACATTTGTAAAACAACTTATAGAAAGGTCAAGTGTAGCGTTTACAATCGTACTTTCTCATCTCCAATCTTCAAGTGTTCCTAAGTGGTCTTGTGTGAGGATGTCCTTGGTATAGCAAGGTGATAAAGCTGCTGTCCCTGACACTTGAGTCACTCCAATCAGGATCTTGGGAATACTTGAGGGCTCAGAAGTCAATAACCACCAGTCTATATGTAGTGATTTTATCCTAGAAAGAAATTGCTGTATTTGAGGACAGTGTATAGTCCAACACTGACTGCTGAAATTGTAACCAGAAAGGAGCACGGTAGATAAAATATATTACATACTCCCTCTTTATTAATGCAATTCTAAGATGGAACGTAAATTCTCAGTTTTAAAGTCTAAAGTGACTGTGATGGCAGCCTAGGGGCTAAGTGAAGACCCTGACCATGAAGACCATGTCTCAGACAGGGTGCCCATCTATGGATAATATATTCCAAAATAGATGTTTTAATAAAAGATATAAAATAACATTTAAAAACACAAAGAATAAAAGTTTAAATTTGAGGGGCAACAGTGGTTAGCACTACAGCCTTGCAGCGGTGGAGTCCTGGTTCGAATCCTGCCAAGGACATCAAGGAGTTTGTATATTCTCCCCGTGTTTGCATGGATTTCGTCCCATACTCCGAAGACATACTGATAGGGAAAAATTAATATTGTGATTCCTATGTGGGGCTATTATTTATGCTTACTTATATAGTGCCATCATATTCCGATATTATCAGTCACTGTCCCATATAGGGCTCCCTATCTACATTCTCCATCAGTATGTCTTTGGTGTGTGGGAGGAAACCCACGGGGAAAACATACAAACTCCTTGCAGATGTTGCCCTTGGCAGGATTTGAACCCAGGACTCCAGCGCTGCAAGGCTACAGTGCTAACCACTGAGCCACTGTGCTGCTCAGGGGGCTCGAAATCGACCTAAAAAAAAGTTTACATTTGATTCACCTCCCAAAATAATTGAATCAAAAAGTCGAGTATACTCCAAAATGATATCGATAAAATACAGCTTGTCTTGAAAAAAACCTCTGTAGATGGAAATCTAAAAAAAAATTCTGCAAGTAATGCAAAAATTAAAATCGAGTTCTGAAAACTACTATGATCTAATGTAAATAATGTACAGTAATGAGTGATGTGAAAAATGAACCTGAAAATAATAGTGGAACTGCATTTTTTTACCCATTTTACCCCACAAATATATATATATATTTTTTTTACTCTTTTGCAATACATTGTATTTTTAATGCCACTAATGTTCCTTATCATTTGTTTCCTATATGTATGTAAACAGGAAAATACTAGAGCAGGGCGGAAACAATGGAAACAAATAATCTGGAAAGGGTTAAACTTCCACATACACATGCAGGGATTTTGAGCTAAATGCAGACATCCGAGACCAGTTGTATGTATGGAGAGGTGATTTTCTAACCAAATATCCCTCTGCTTGAGCATAATAGGAGGTTGTAGAAGAACCTTCCATTGTAAGGTATTGTAGCAGCCATCACTCCTATCTAATAATGATCATTATCTGATGGGATCCTCTATATGCCAAGTGTCTGCACACACTGTATTACCGCAGCATCGCAAGCGACAGCTCCATTGTTCCCCGTCACTTAGAGATGTCTCACATGTGGCGGCTCTCAGAGATAATATTTTAATGGACAGGCCCATATTACAGCGTAGACAATCCAGACTTTATACGCCTAATATATGAATGATAGAAACATCTTTAATGTTCCGCACGGATAGATAGGGTCACTGGCATTCACGGAAAAATTGGCAATTTCTGCTAAATACACATCTGTTCTCTTATATAAATCAGTCAGGCTGCTGGTGTGGCCATGGATAAAGCTAGGAATTACAATATAATAGAGTCCTAGGGCTTCGGTACATTTATAAGATTTCTCATTGTTAGTATTAGTGACAAGAAGCTCTGAGAGCGTATCTATCTCCGGAGGACCTGGGACGCCTGTATATTACACACATAATCCAATTGATTCAATTTAGAAATGTCTAATACTTCATTCTTCCTATGGTGGCGCCAGGGCCGCCATCAGGAATTTTGGGGTCCCATACGCCCTAAGTGTATCCCCCCTCCCCCCCCGCCATTTTAAAACTACTTTATTTTGCAACCTACCAATTATGTATTAAAATTTTCTCTACCTCTGTAGGCAATGAGTCGATTCATGTCCCTCCATCTCTGCCCCCAGATTCATGTCCCCCATCTCTGCCCCCAGATTCATGTCCCTCCATCTCTGCCCCCAGATTCATGTCCCCCATCTCTGCCCCCAGATTCATGTCCCTCCATCTCTGCCCCCAGATTCATGTCCCTCCATCTCTGCCCCCAGATTCATGTCCCTCCTGTGGGACACGTCACCGGAATCGTGAATGTCCCGCGGAAATCGGGACGGTTGGGAGGTATGCTCGGTGAGCAGCACCGAGCTCCAGTTCCTTGCACAGGTGCAGTACTCCCGCTCGTCAGCTTCAATACGGGTAGTACTGCGCCTGTGCGAGGAGCTGGAGCTCGGCTCTGCTCACTGGGCACAATGACTGCTGCGGGCGCCAGGGGGCCGGCACACCGTGGCGGGCCAAAACCGGGCCCCCCCCCCCATTTTCAATTTGGCCGGGCCCCTGACGCCAGTAGCAATAATACTGGCCTATCAGCAGCCATGGATGGCTCTGCAGGGCAATTGAACACCTGCTGCAAAGGGTTAAAGCTGATCGCTGCCACCAGCGATCAGTGGATTTTTGGGGAATCCTTTCAACGAACAACTGTTGTCCAAAGTAAACAGACTTTTTAAGGAGACCACAGGATTATACAGTATATAAGCAGTTTTGACCATGATGATTGTGGAAGACTTGCACAAATTGGTGTTTTCTTGGTAAATGGCCCACGTGGCGTTCCATAGCAAAAAAGTTCGGCAGCAATACATCGCGGTTCTTCCCACTGCGCTTTAGACATAAAATTTGCAGAGGTTTCTTCTGCAGACTTTCTGTTCAATTATACTTATGGGGGAAAAAAGGAAAGACACCGAGCGCACCAAATGTATATAGATATATGTACGGTATGGAGTGACCCGATGGCCTCTCACCTTACGAGGTTGTGAACAGTCACAACACCCTGTATCGCATGTAGATAATAGAAATAAGCGAGTAGGTATTCGATCGACTATTACGATATTCAACATATTTGATTCCGATCGAATACCACGTGGTAAACACAGTAAAAATTTGTATCCCCTCCCACCTTCCCTGGCGCTTTTTTTGCACCAATAACTGTGCAGGGGAGGTGGGACAGGAAGCAGGAAAACGTAGGCATCGAAAAAAATGGGAAAAAGTCATTGGCTGGCTAAATCATGTGACCTCCAATTTATAAGAATAGTGTCAGCCATGTTTGCATCATTTGCGGCTTGGTGATACTGTAGATAGGGAGAGACATGCTGAGGGCTAGAGAGGGATTAGCTTATTCTAGGCAGGCAGGAAACATTGGCAGAGCTACACTGCTTGATGAGTGTATATACACCACTAGTATATACACTCATTCTGCAGCGCATTTCGACAAAAAGCCCTTTTTAGGGCTCCAGTTCACTATCACTGGTATACACTACATAGTCCCATAGGGGTGAGAAGCTAGCAGTTGTCCTTGCATTCGCCATATACGGTAGTAGATAAACGCCATATCTATCTACCCTCCATGTATACTTTACACAAACTGATGTATACAAGTCTTATATCTATATACCCTCCGTGTATACTTCAAACATACTGATGTATACAAGTGTTTTTGTTCACTCACGTTGTACCTGTGCCATTGGGTGAGAAGAAAGCTGTATACTCTCATCCGGTATATACGTCAGTATATACGCTCAATATATCTACCCTCTGTGTATACAAAAAAAGCATACACTTGTATACATCAGTTTGTGAACCCACTCATTCCTGTATACTGTCATCCGGTATATATGGCGTTTACCTACTACCGTATATCTGCTTGTGCAAGTCCGAAATCACACCAAGGGGCAAAAATTTAAAAAAGCTGGTGAAAGGCTCAACTCTCGTCAAGGGCCTAAGGGCTCTGAGAAGAGAAGACTTACAATAAAACTCCAGTCCTTAAAAATTCCAAAATTATCTTTGAAGAAAAACTTTTCTACCTGCCATTCTTCAGCAACTCTCAATAAATCAAATACAAATCTATTGATATTCAGATATTCCAACATGAAGTCAGCCATGTGTGCCAGAGTGTTAATCGGCATGACTTGGCTGCCCCCACCCAAAGGGTCACTCTCCATTTCCTTTTCTTCCTCCTCTTCCTCCTCCCCTTCGCCCCATCCATGCTGAAGCAATGGGACGCACTGAACTTCCCCGCTAGCCTCGTGTGTGAGAATGACATCACTTGCGACTTCATCCTCCTCGTCTTCCTCCGTCATTCAACACTGAGAAGCTGAGAGGAGTGCGCTCTCAGTATCTAGCTGTGATGGGTCTGCTCCTGTCCCAGACTCCTCAGCGTGCAATGCGTTATCTCTGATGGCGATGAGGGATTCTCACATCACACAGAGGAGCGGGATGGTTACGCTCACTAATACGTAAAGAACCAAAGGACCGCGCTCGCAGGTCAAAGAATTTATTGAGAGAAAACTGAAGTGCACAACACAGACTCTCCGTGTTTCGGGCTTAAATGCCCTTTATCAAGTGCATAAACTATTTAAAAACACAAAGCATAGAAAAAGTATAAAACAAAAATATTGCACAAAAAATGCATAAAAGACATTGTTAAAAACAAACCAATAAAAGTCAAACCAATGTAAAACCATTTTTAAAAGGATAGTCGTGTACCACTTCGGGAATAAACTTATTATACAGCATGTGTTGACAATAAATTGGGAAAATATAAAAGACGAAACATCTTTGTTGTTTACATCTAAAAGTATCTTTCTGAGACATCACGTCATCATGACAACATGAGACACTCAATAACCACACCTTTTTGTAGCTCCCTGCAGCAAGATCACAAAGGGCTAGTTCACACGTGAACTGCCCGCGCAGGTTTTGACACAGAGAGAGACGCGGCGAGCCGCGTCTCTCTCTTGTCAAAAACCCGCCCGCCGCGACCATCGCTGTCGCGGCTTAACCCTCTGCTGTCGGCTCAAATGAATGAGCCGACATAGGAGGGAGCTGCCGGGGGCGGAAGCCGCGCGGCTGAGACTGCGCGGCTTCCGCCTGAAGAAAGGACATGTCCTTTCTTTTCTCCGCTAGCAGCAGCTCGCCGCTAGCGGAGAACAGAAGCCCGGCGGTCTCCATAGACCACCATTATAAGGGGAGGTTTTGGACGCGAAATCCGCTGTCAAAAACCTCCCCTTATACTCACGTGTGAACTAGCCCAAACTAAGAGACTAGGTCCCAAAAAGAAAAGAACAGAACATATAGGGAGCTGGAAATGGCCTCTTACCTTTACGCTGGTTAGCACAGACATAGTTGTCAAGAGGCAGAGCCGTCCTATTTAACCCCTTCCCGCCGATGGCATTTTTTGATTTTCGTTTTTCGTTTTTGACTCCCCTCCTTCTAAACCCCATAACTTTTTTATTTCTCCGCTCCCAGAGTCATATGAGGTCTTAATTTTTGCGGGACAATTTTTTCTTCATGATGCCACCATTAATTATTCTATATAATGTACTGGGAAGCAGGAAAAAAATTCAGAATGGGGTGGATTTGAAGAAAAAATGCATTTCTGCGACTTTCTTACGGGCTTTGGTTTTACGGCGTTCACTGTGCAGCCAAAATGACCTGTCCCCTGTATTCTGTGTTTCGGTACGGTTCCAGGGATACCAAATTTATATGGTTTTATTTACATTTTGACCCCTAAAAAAAATTCCAAAACGGTGTTAAAAAATTTTTTTTCTAAAAGTCGCCATATTCCGACGGCCGTAACTTTTTTATACATAGGTGTACAGGGATGCATAGGGCGTCTTTTTTTGCAGGGCCGGGTGTACTTTTTAGTTCTATCATTTTCGGGAAATGTTATTGCTTTGATCACTTTTTATTCAAATTTTTATCAGAATTAAAACAGTGAAAAAACGGCGGTTTGGCACTTTTGACTATTTTTCCTGCTACGGCGTTTACCGAACAGGAAAAATATTTTTATAGATTTGTAGAGCGGGCGATTTCGGACGCGGGGATACCTAACATGTATGTGTTTCACAGTTTTTAACTACTTTTATATTTGTTCTAGGGAAAGGGGGGTGATTTGAACTTTTAATACTTTTTATATTTTTTTATATTTTTTTTTTTTTACTTTTTTTTTTTATTTTTTTTTTGCATTTATTAGACCCCCTAGGGGTGTTGAACCCCAGGGGGTCTGATCACTAATGCAATGCATTACAATGCTAATGCATTGCAATGCATTGCAAAAAATCATCATCTCTTTTGCAGGCTGTATACACCAGCCTGCAAAAGAGAGAATTTGCAGACTGGCTGGGAGCCCTTAACAAGGCTCCCGGCTGTCATGGCAACGGGGGGGTCGGCCCTGGAGCATGCTCCAGGAGCCGGCGATCCCTGCCAAAATGGCGGCGCCCATGCGCCGCCGGGAAGATGGCGCCTCCGGCGCCTTTGACAGCAGCGCCGGAGGGGTTAATGCCTCCGATCGGTCCGGGGACCGATCGGAGGCATTAGAGCCGGTTGTCTACTGCTTAAAGCAGTAGACACCCGGCGGCTATGACGGCCGCCCGGCTCCCGGGCGGTTGCCATAGTTACAGACCCGACATGCGCCGTACTATTACGGCGCATGTCGGGAAGGGGTTAAAGCTCCGTAGTGTACCGCGCATAACGCCAGTTTCCGACTCCGCTTCCTGTTTGGAAGACGATGGGCCGGAGGTGCGTCATGCGTTCCACCGTGGAACGCACAAAAGATCTTGCACATGCGCGGTGTACCTCTGGCCCCCAAGACCAAAAGATACATATTCTTAGCATTTACATTACATAACATGAGGTGCTTAGAAGGAAGGAAAACCCTAAAGTTAAAGTAATATTTAGAAATAGCTAAATGATATAACAACAAAAATGTGTTAAAATATACAGAATAAGGTTTAACTTTAAACTGGAAACTATCCACCCCTGAGTGGATAGTAAAGTTGGTCCACTTATTTATTCATTTATTTACATCTTCTGATGCTATATTTAGTCCAGCTGGATACATTGTGTTTAATTTGAAGAGCCAGAACATTTCCCTTTTATTTAGCGTTCCTAACCTGTCAGTAGTTTCAGGTGGAACCCAATCAATTGGTGTAACCGAAAAACCACTAAAATCCTTATTGTGGAATTTGGCTGCGTGGCGAGAAACACTATGGTTCATAAACCCATTTATAGTGTTGGAGCGATGTTTGCTCAGACGTTCACTTAATTGGCGGGTGGTCCTGCCAATGTATTGGAGGCCACATGGGCACTCCAAAAGATAAATTACAAATGTGGAGGCACAGTCTAATCGATGTTTCAATTTATAAGTTTCATTAGTAGTGAAACTAACTATTTCAGATGTGCGGTGTTTGATGTTATTACAACATTTACATCTATTACGGCCGCATCTGAAACTCCCTTTAGGGAGCTCAGATGTTATTTTTTTGGCTTGCTTAATTGGACGTAAATTGCTCGGAGCTACCAAACTCTTAAGAGTCCTTGCTCTTCTAAATGTAAAATTTGGTTTTTTCGGAAGAGTTTTCGTCAGAAAGGGATCATTTAATAGTACCAACCAATGTTTATTGATTATTCTCCTTATATAATTGTGGGAGGAGCTATAGGCTGTTATAAAATTAAGATTGAAATTGGCTGTAGTTGTGGGGTGTTTAGATGCTATACATTCTACCTGGCTCATATCATTCACTCTCTGACAAGCCGCTGAGATGATTCGGCGAGGATAACCTTTTGTATGAAATCTGTTTGACATAATCTCACTCTGCTTTCTATAATCCACATCCCTGGTACAGTTACGTCTAAGCCGACGGAACTGTCCGAAAGGGACGTTACATTTCCACTTTTTGTAGTGGAGGCTATTAAAGTCTAAAAGACTATTACAGTCAACGGATTTAAAAAAGGTCTTAGTGTAAATTTTATCATCCTCACTGATCAGGATGAGGTCCAAATATTCTATTTTCTTAGGGTCCGATTTCCCAGATGGACTCCTCAAATACGTGTGGTATCTCACATAAGTCTGCCATCCATAGGCACTCATGGTTGAGAAACTGACTTTGATGAACCCTTCGCTAGAATCCCATTCACATTGCCCTGACTGTAAAACGCCACGTGGGGCCCTGGTCTAAAGGAGCTATCTGGAGTAAATTAAAAACACACTTGCCCCGGGTCCTTGGTTCAGCTGGTTGGCCTAAGTAGTGTAACAGACCCCCTTCTCGTCAAACTAAAAAGTGACAGGTGCCCTGCCCCTTTTTTGATGTAACCACGCCCCTTTTATTATATGACCACGCCCCCTTTTATATGATTATTTTTGACGTCACTACGGCCATTTTATAATTAACCCCCCACACACACACACCCCCTCCCACCCCCCACCCCCAACCCCCTTTATAAATATGATGCTACGCCCCTTTTTATATAAGCTCTCCTTTTGCGCTGGCATAAATGATATTTCTTTGATAGAAAGGAATATCATTCATTTCAGCGCAAAAAGTGCCCGCCCCCCTTTTTATATATATGCTTCTCTCCTTTTGCGCTGGCATAAATGATATTTCTTTGATAGAAAGGAATATCGTTCATTTCAGCGCAAAAGTGTCAGCCCACTTTTTATATATGCTTCTCCTTTTGCACTGGCATGAATGATATTTCTTTAAGGAATATCACTCAGTCCATCGCAAAAGTGTCTATAGTTTTATTTAAGATAAATAATATACCTATTTATTGTTGATGTAACCAGCTATGTACTTCAGCACGCTGCGTGGCGTCATGAGTCAAGCTCCTACACATCCACCCCAGAAGACGGCAAGACATATTGTGACATGGCCGTACAAAGTTCCCCTAATACAACTATGGACCGTGCTTCTGCGCAAGCGTGTAGCGCAAAAACATGTCTTGACATGTAGAGGACCTGGCCACAATGAGCGATTGGCATGACCGCGCATGGCTTTTCAGCAGAACTTATGGTACATTCTGCGTACGAGCAAAAACCACAAACTGGAGGGTATATTTAATTCGGCCATTGAGCTGAAAAACATGTTCCAGCCGGGAGGCTCTGTTATCTAATGTGACCTTATGTGACAATGAAAACATTTGAATGGTGTTTGAAAAACCTGATAAACAATTGAGTGGTTTTAGAGCCTGTTCATTTGACTAAGTTTATTGTGCTGTGACATTCTGAATAAACCTTTTTAAATAATTATTGTGTGTTTGTTAGTTTTCTCACATAATGTATGTATTTAAGAGTTCATGACACTCAGGCCATTCAATTGTTTTCATTGTCACATAAGGTTACATTAGATACTAGGTCTCTCAAACCCATTCAACTGTTTACCAGGCTCTCAAACACCATTCAAATGTTTTCATTGACACATAAAGTCACATTAGATACCAGGCTCTCAAAACATTCAATTGTTTACCAGGCTCTAAAACCACTCAATTGTTTATCAGGTTTTTCAAACACCATTCAAATGTTTTCATTGTCACATAAGGTCACATTAGATAACAGAGCCTCCCGGCTGGAACATGTTTTTCAGCTCAATGGCCGAATTAAATATACCCTCCAGTTTGTGGTTTTTGCTCGTATGCAGAATGTACCATAAGTGTATAAGTAATTATAAAATGGCCGTAGTGACGTCAAAAATAATCATATAAAAGGGGGCGTGGTCATATAATAAAAGGGGCGTGGTTACATCAAAAAAGGGGCGGGGCACCTGTCACTTTTTAGTTTGACGAGAAGGGGGTCTGTTACACTACTGGCCTACGTTCCCTCCAGTACATGGAATGCCTGGGCCAAGTCTTGCAGCGGGTGGTGTGACCAATCACAGGTCTGAGCCTTCACATGCTGGGTAACGGTGTTACATCAGCCATCATGTCACCAGTACTGAGCATATGGCCGCTGAGGCCAGTGATTGATCACAGTGGTCACCCTCAACCCAATTTCAGCTGTGGCAGTCTGTAGACCAGAAGGAGAAGGCGATGCACTGCCTGAATGTTATGTTACCCTACCCCTGTCCTGATCCTTGATTTTATCCAAACAACCCCTTTAATATTGATGACTTCTTCACTGATCAACTGAAATCATTGGAACAGGCACAGCTCCATACACTTTGTAGTGGCCGTTAAGTGGTACTACAGTTCTCTCCCATTCACTCAAATGATAGGGCCAGCTGTAGGGCCATTCATGTCCACTACACAATATCCAGAGCCACGTCTAACCAAAGCACCATGGCTCCTTCAGCTGATCAGTGGGGGCCTCTACTGATTCTGATATTGACCACTATCTTAATGATCGATCATCGGAATCAGAGTACCAGAAAAACTGTTTGAGTTGACTTAATGATCCAAAGATCTGAAAATACATTCTTCATTCATGTTCACAGAAAATTTTTAGGACATCTCAATATTAGATCTGTATATAAGCCAAAATAGTCTTGGTTTTCTTTGAAAGATATTGAGTTAACCTCTTGTTTCTCTGCAGATGTATTATTATGACGGTGACTATATGGGTCTACTCCTCCTTAATCTCCTTCCTCCCGGTCATGCAAGGCTGGAATGAAATACCAGGCATAGACTTCGATAACGGGAAGGAGTGCATCTTTGTGACCAACTGGACCTTTGCGATTGTTGCATCTTCTCTGGCCTTCTACATCCCATTTATGATCATGTGCAGTATGTATTTCTTCATCTACAGAGCTTCCCGTCTGAAGGCAACTCGAATTGTCTCCCAGACTCTCGATCTCCATTACCATCCAAACAGCAAACGACAAAACAACTTACAACTTGAACATAAAGCCACCAGGACCATGAGTATCATCATCTCGGTCTTTGTCATGTGCTGGCTACCTTACTTCGTCTTGAATGTTTGGATTGCAGCAAAGGGTACGAGTTCCACCAGCGCCATCCTGGTCAATGCTTTCAAATATATGACATGGTTGGGATACTGCAACTCCACTATCAATCCTATGTTATATGCTTTTCTGAACAGAGACTTCCAAAGAGCTCTCAAAAAGCTTCTTATTTGTAGACGTTGGAGATCCCAGGTGGACATTGGAGAAGACATGGTCTCCATTGTCACCTTTTCTAAGACTGCTCAAGATCCGGACTACAACATTAAGTTGCCAATGCCTAACTGCGTGTTGAAGAGCAAGCAAGTGATGAAATGTCCACCTGCAGTTCACTACTAACCTGGGATTTAGGTCTTCTGATGTCCTCATTGATAAGGTGGGATCCAAGTGAAGACCTGGTGGAATTTATACTTTATGGCCTGACTAATTTGGAAAAACATTGATGGTTAGATACAATCATCCTAATAGTCGTGACCGGGCACAGCTACAGTTGGAATTGCTTTATAGAAAATATGTTTTTGCTAATTTTTTTCCAAAAATAAATTAAAACACCAAGAACCGAGACTTCAATTTTGTGATTTGAAGGAGGACCTGTAATCTTATATCTTTCTTCCACTCAGACAGTTGAAGCACTTGGAATGTCTCTTCTAGATGTCATCACAAACTTTTTCAAAAACTTCAAATTTGATTTTTTTTTTTTAAAGATTGTTCTGTACAGTTGTCATACGTTATAATATATTGATGGGAAAGGCCATGTTAAATAACTTTTTTTACCATTTGTAATGGAATTTTTAGTACCCTTTGTACCACCGCAGCATGATAATCAAGACATTGTGGTACTGACGTTAATTTAGAGGGCTGTATGTGACGATGTGCTATATGGAATGTATATATGGACATATAAATTCATATAAGATCTGTACATAATGGCATTCTTCAAATTTTGTGAATTATGTGAGCTGCCAATATTACATTGACATTTATCCATGTGGAAAAAAAAAGTCTCACGGCCATAAGAAACCTTTAGCATGTCTAATGCGGGCAAAATTATTAAAATTTTCCTAGATTATTTGCATACAGATTAGACAGATGGGAGCCCTAGGGGAAGGGCAGCGGAGGAGACTTCTGAAAGCCGACTGCTTTGTAGAAAGTAAAGGCCCCCCCTATAGAGAAGAAGAAATATTCAGGATTTAAGGCACAGCTTTGTTTGTAAATGTAGTCTTGTACTCCGGTTACATCCAGAGCTGCATGTATAATCCATCTCCTACTTGAATTATCAGCACCTAGGTGACAGGCATATCTTGAATGGATAACAAGTTTATTAGGCAAAGGCCCCACATAGCAACCCCTCTGTGTTGGAAGCACATTGTGTTTTTTTCTGCAGACTTTCTTCCCCTGTTATACCTATACAGAAAACACTGGTGTTCTGCGTATTTACATAGAGTATGTATTCACAGAAGTCTATGGAGAGGAGACTGTAAATTGATGTACTCTTAGACTCTTATCTTGAAACATTGCAGATTAGCAGCTGCATCTATTAGTGTATCCTTTCCAAGTCTTCAGTAGGTGATACCTTTTTTAATGGCTAACTCATAATGATGACAGAATATGACGTTTCGAAGCTTACTCTGAAGAAGAAGCTCAGAGGAAGCTTCGAAACGTCATATTCTATCATCATTATGAGTTAGCCATTAAAAAAGGTATCACCTACTGAAGACTTGCAAAGTTTTTTTGTTTTTTATATTTTATAACCACTGGCTAACACGGTACCAAAACAAACATTTTCCTGTATCCTTTCCAGCAACCTCCTCCTACCCCTTCTCTCTCCATAGACTTCTATATAAAAGGATAAATGAAGAAGGAAACAGATTTCTTTAATAAGATACATTAAAAAGTTTCTAGTATTCACCTGTACTATTTATTTATGTGAAGTTGTTCCATAACTAGACATGCACTTTAATCCACTGTGACTTGCCTTCCAAAGATCCACACAGACTTGAAGCCGACCCTGTGTATGTGGTCCACAACCTGCAGTCGTCAGACATAAGCACTATATGTCGGTGCTCCTCTGTAGGGTAGACTGCAAAATGGAGGATGGTTTCCAAAAAGATAGCTTGTAAGCTGAAAAACATGTTAGCATGTTACTATCTGAATATGATATGTGCATCTTCAGAAGAATTCTGCAGCTCTGGATGTGACCGGAGTACAAGATTGTAACAGATTTGTAGCTTGAAAAACGGGAAAAAACAAACAAACCAAGGTCAGTATCACTTTAACTCTGTAATAGGATTTGTTCAGGGTAGGATTTGTAAAACATAGTGTCTTACGGGCTGCAATCTCTCAGCGCCATGAAATAGCGAACATGATTCCACTACCAATCACTGTGACGAGCGGAGGAAAGTGCTAGAAACAAAGCACTCACCGCGCAATTCAGGCTGAAGGGTCGGCCATGGCGCAGAATTAAGCAGCTGCACTCATTCTCACGTATACATCCAGCTGGGATTGTCTTCCCTGTACATAGCGACAGATTTAGATCTTTACTCTCCGTTTTTCCCATCTCTCTGTGTCTTTACATTTGTATCTTTATTGAGTTTTTTTTTTTAACAGTTATCTGCCGGGCAAGCCTGGTCGTGTGTACGAGGAGAAGAAATAAAGAAGATGACATGAAGGTGATGTCTCCAGTTTGCGCTATATCCTGCCGAAATATTGGTGCTGTGCTGCTAAAAACAGATGTGACTGTCAGAAAATGCTGGGAGTTCATTTAAAGGGGTTGTGTGCAGATACCAAACGTTATACAGTACATTCTGTTATAAACATGTACACACCATATAAACATGCTTACTGTCACCTATTATTAGCTTTGCATGGCGTAGCGGGTGCTAGAAGTCTCCATGCCCAGCCTCTCCAGCCCTCTGTTATGTCACAGCACTGCTCTACACCAGTTGCTTTGCCTAGAGTAGAGCTGAGTCAGTCATGTGACCATGAGTCTGTGTGGCAACAGGGAAGGCTGAGAAATTAAAGGGGTATTCCCACGTCGCATACTCACCAGTCTTCACTGCTGTAAAATGTTCTTTCTTCCTTTTTTCTTGCGTCATTTGGTGGGTGGGGTTTCATATGCAACCTGTCATTTAGCTCCGCCCCCAAATTAGTGTGTAGCTCCACCTACCACATAGCGTGATCCTATGGGGCGGCTGAAGGGCCTGTGATGTCATCAAAGGTCCTCAAACAACACTATATGCACAATTTTGGACTATGAAGTACAGGCAGGAGCAACTCCATTCTGTGTTACATACAGACACTGCCTGTCTCTGCCATAATGAACACAACTGAATTAGCTAGCCTGATAACTGGGAGAACAGAAGACGAGTTCAGAAATGAAAGCAGCTCTCCTCCTCTATCTGAGTGCAGGACCTAGGTCACGTGGTGTAGACACAGGAATAGCTAGAAACACAGGCTGGCTCCCGTGCACTTAGCCCCTCCTCCCTCCCCCCTGAGAGCAGCAGATACATCACTTGACTTTTGAGCAGATAAGTCAGGGCTGTGTCAACAATGAATTGAGTAAAGTAAGATAGTGGACAAACAAAGCAGTTTTGCTGAAGCAGTGTATTTAGGAAAAGTCTTACATCCACATTAACAAGCAGTATAGATAGGATCCTTGTGATGGGACAACCCCTTTAAACTACTGCCACCCCCTGCCACATTCTGCATTAGGATGCTGTTGGACCCTGTACTATACAGTAAGTATCATTATATAGTGCATAATATATAACGCACCCCACACAACCCCTTTAACCACAGCTGTGGGTACATCTGCAGTTTGCAGATGATGGGGGATGGAGGGGTTAGACTAGAGGCTGTACACTGAATACAGTAAGTAGAAGAAAATCTTTTCCTTAACTCTCTCACTCACAAACAGGACCGTACAGGACATATATAGAGACGTACTAACCTATACTGGTGTGAATAAAGTAATTGTGCTGTGAGCCTGTGATAGAAAGTTCTTATTTAGCTCTCATCTCAGACTAAAAATGTGTTCCCCCACTTGCCCATAGATTTCTATATACATGATGCAGTGTACAACCCCGAAGAGGAGACCGGAGAGTGAGAGTAAAGATGACGCTGGCTGTGCCACCTGCTAGGCTGGGAATGCTGCACTGTCAACCTAATCCCTCTCCAGGGCTGCATGCAGCCAAGGGGGGTCCTGCAGCACCACCGGATGGTGTAGATAGTGTCTTGTTTCCCCCGGGCACTCCTAGTTGGGAGAGGGGACCTCTCCTAGCTGAGCCGGTGTGATGGTGTTCAGAAGGGCCCTTGGTGTTGGTACAGTCCAGTATTGCAGGGTAAACCAAAGAACTCTTTTATTGAACAGCTTCAACTGATTCAGCAGCAGCTTGCAGATGGGTACAGATACAGTTTGCATTCCCCAAAGCCTTGATCTTCGGAGGTTGTTGACCAGGGTTGACACAGACTCTGCAGTAAACACACTTCGCCTTCTCCTCTACTCGTATCACTGCCTACCTCAGCCGGTAGGAGAAAAATGGGGCAAAATGTCCTGACTTAGAGACCTGAGTACCTGAAAACTAGGTTCGACTGAAATACTTCTGTCGGACACCTCTGTTGCTCCTACTGGCACAGAAACGTGGAGGTCTCTCGGAGACAAATCAGACTTTCTCCCTATTATAGGGGCTATCTCTGGATGAACACTGGTACTCGGAGACGCACCAAATAACTCCCTATCTCAGAGACTGTCTCTGGAACAAATCTGGAATAAGAAGACTCCCTCCTAGATGCTGGACTGGTGTCTACTGGATTCCTCCAGTAGACACGGCAGGACACATTTCTCAATGGCTGCAACAGCTAGAAGTCATGATGCTTGAGTAAATGCGGACCAAATAACATCATCCAAGAGGATGGAAGTGGCCATAAGAGGACCCTGAAGGAGGGCTGTATGCTGAGAAGATTCCCAGAAGAGGTGAGGGAAGGTGAGTAGAACTGTTTGTTATTTTTTATACCTCCCCTGGGCCTCCACCTACTATACTCTGGGGTCTGAAGAGTTAACACAGGATCCATCATACAAAATGGGCTATGGTCCCGGCTCACCTTCTCCCCCTCCCTCCATACAGGTCACAGACCATACCTACAACACTCTACTATAGAAGTCAATGAGTTCTGACTGATGCGTCTTATGTCCATGTAACTACTGTAAAGCAGATGTTTAGATTTCCTGGTTTACAGCTTTGGCAGCAACTAGGGCAGGAAAGTTGCACTCATAAAAAATCAAAAATGTACAACCAAAAAATGGAGTAACAAAAAGGTCTAAGCATATATTTAAATTAGTAAAAAAAAAATCTAGGTGATACTTTAAAGGGTACCCGAGTGTCATCAAAAGTTGTAAGATCTTGCTGGACTGTGTGTTTTTGGTTGTATAAGCCTTCATACGTGGTGTCCTGTTTGTTTTTATGCAGCTAAGAGTCCCATTATGGCTTAAGCACATGTAGCATTTCTCTCTGTCTGAAGCAGGAGTAGCGTACAATACAGAGCTTTGTATCCCCCATCCATTATTATTACTACTGGTTTCTGGTTTTGAAATACAGACATCTTTGACTCCTCACTTCTCCATGCACCCAACCCCTATATATCCCACAGCGGCCCCTGCAGCCTATATTATGCCCCACAGTGACACAATAGACTGTGGCGCATAATAGAGGTTACAGGGGCCACAGTGGACCCTCCAAGCTCTATTATGCCCCACAGTTGCACACCCATGAACTATTATACTCGGGGGTCTTTTCAAACCTCCGAGTATAATAATCGGAGCCCTAGGGGAGGTGAGGGAACATAATAAACACTGTTACTCACCTCTCCGGGATCCAATGTTACTCCTAGCAGGCTTTGGGCCTGTATGGTAATGTGTCAGACGTCATGTGGTTTGGTATATTACCATAACGGCCCAAAGTCTGTGCTAGCAGTAACAGGCTATTCCTACTAGTACAGGCTTTGGGCCTTTATGGTACTGCTAGCACAGGCTTTGGGCCTATAGGGTAATATTCCAGACCATGTGGCGTCTGGGACAGTACCATATAGGCCCGAAGCCTGCTAGGAGTAACATTGAATTAACATTGGAGTAACATTGGAGAGGTAAATAACAGTGTTTATTATGTTCCCTGACCTCCCCTGGGGCTCCAATTATTATACTCTGGGGTGTGAAAAGACCCCCCGAGTACAATAGCGGTAGTGGGATCGCAGCCGGGGCCTACTCACTACCATCCCCCGCGGCCTATAGAACAAGGGGAAGCGGGGGCGGCAGTGAACAGATTCGGGGAGGTTGGTAAATAGGCCGCTACCTGTTGGAGATACTCCAGCAGGTAGCAGCCTATTATGAAACAAACAAACAAAAAGTTCTTATACTTACCGACATGAGCGCTGCTCCTGCTGCTGCTGCTGCACCCTCTTCTCCCAGCAGTAGGACATCTGTGTATCAGTGTAGGTGGCGTCTATGCCGCTTATGCTGATACATAGACGTCTGAACCAGCGCAAGGAGAGCGGTAACAAAATACTTTACAGTTTAGTCTATTCTCTATTCTAGTCTATTATCTATTCTCTAAGTTGTCTGAAACAGTTAGAGATCATGTAATAACTAGAGCCATAATCCATCTAAAGGGAGGAGAGCAGGGTCTATGCACTTCTGGGTGACTCTGTGACTAAATAAGGTTTCCAAAGCTGCTACACATCACTGTGGTTGTCAGGGCATGCATGGGGGTCATAGATGCAGATAACATATATAGAGATACATGTAATGGCTACTTAATATAACACTGAATTTATGACAGACCTGAAGGCGTCTGGTATGTAGAGGACTGCAGATCGGCCTCTGAAAGAAGTCACTACAAAGAGGGTCGTGTTCTGGGACAGCGCTATATAAAGCCTCAGGAAGGGATTCATTTGATCTGTATATTTCATTAGCACGAACGGCTTGACGTATACTACTGGGGTAAAAGAGGTTAACATGACGCCATCACAAGTAGTCAGGGCACTGCGTACTATAAGGGATCACCGAAATGCAGGACCAGAGCTGGAGGACACATTTATTAAAAACTCACAAACAGCCAAGAAGAGGCTGAAATGTAAGATCACTCGATATCTATATAGCAAATAAGATTCTATTCTTGTCTGAAAAACGGCTTCTGTGACAAGGAGGTCAAGGAAACAAATTTTCAGACAAGGACTGAATTATATTTGCTGTATTGATATCGAGTGATCTTACATTTCATCTTTTACTGGGGGTTTTCAAGTAAGACGTATCCTAATAGCAGTGTGCAGTGATGTATGACTGTGATATACAGGGTCAAGGGCCCTTTCACATGCAGCTCACGCCTGATACTGCGCTATCCCCTTGTAGTGTATAGGGGGAGGAAGGATAGGCTGGGATTATACAAGAGCAGGGAATGGGTTACTAAAGCATCCTTGGTGGTCTAGGTAAGCATGGGGTTAATGTTAGAGGTGGTCCATTGGATAACAGCCATACCTGGTGAGAAGTACTAACACCTACATACTGGTGGATACAGCAGATAATGTGTTACTTCCACTTTCCGTGTATGGAAAAGGTCAATGCCAAAATTCCTAGTGGTGTAAATGGGGATTGGTGGGTCTAGGGCAGGAAAGGGTTACTAATACCTGGTAGCTTTATCAATGTATGATCTACAACGTATATGTTTTACTATGTTATTAGCTTATATTTCATATATGTGACCTTATATATAGATATTACATGCACTGTATAAATGAGATAACATGTTATCGTACTTACTATATGTGTATGGTATCTTATGTTTGATTATGTTATTTTATCTTACATGTTTTTACGTATGTTTTTATTATATTGTCTTATTTGTTCTTATGTTATGATCTTATATACTTATATACTCCGCTTTTATTAAAGGGGTTATCCAACTTCCAAAAACTATCTTCAAATACATCCACAGCAGTGTTATATCCTTGCTGTTCCCTTATGTACCCTTTGCTTGGATTTATTTTACTTTCTGTTCCTTGTATCACTGATATTTACATGCAGTGACTCTGGACAGACTACATTTCCCATGATTCATTTGCCTGCTCTAACTCTCTGTGTACCCCTCCCTTCTCCACTCTCCCCTGCAATGAAAGCACATGTAATAAAACGCTCCCACATCTGAGATCACATGCTGTTGTGATTTTTCGTTTGCAAGATCACTCCCCCTCCCCTTCTATGAGAAACAAACAGAGTGTGAGAGCAGGCAGATGGATCATGGGAAATGTAGTCTGTCCACAGAGTCACTGCACATAAATAACAGTGATACAAGTAAAATAAAGCCAAGCAAAGGGTGCACAAGGGAACAGTAAGGAATCAGCACTGCTGTGGATGCCTTTGCAGATAATTTTTGGAAGCTGGATAACCCCTTTAACGTGTTTGAGACAGTTTTTGGTGCAAACTAAGCTTTAAAAGGAATTTGTCACCAGAACCAAGCATATCAATCTAGTCAGCGCCGCACCTCCCATGAGGCGACCTGAAGTGAGCGCTATGCCAGGGCCTCAGGGAGGGCGGCATTTTTGCTTACCTAAGCCAGTCCAGGACCAGCTGTTCTGGACTAGCTTAGCACCGAGCGGTGGTTTGGGGAGCCCAGTAGAGCAGCGCTGCTCCAGTAGCCTCCTCTCACGCTCAGGCAGAGAGCAGGTTGTCTCCGTGCCTGCTCTCTGCCGGCGAACGGCGCTAAGCCACGCCCCCTGCACTTCACCATGCCCCCTCCGCCCCCTCCTCCCGGCAGGGTGGGGGCGGCTTTCTGTAGTTCACCTCGGGCGGTGAAAGGGGCAGATTCCCGGAATCTAGTCCCCCATATAGATTGATTCAGATGATCTTAACCTATCAGCAGTGGCGTAACTAGGAATGGCAGGGCCCCGTGGCGAACTTTTGACATGGGCCCCCCCCTCCTTTCAGACCCCAGAGTATAATAATCGGAGATCCGGGATAATAAAAACATAAAAATTTACTGTTTCTTACCTGTCCCCTGGCTCCTAAGCTGTCGGCCTCCGCTACCGTCCTTCTGCAATGACGTCGGATGTCACATGACCCGGGACGCAGGCCGGGTTCATGTGACATCAGAGATGTCAGACAACAAAGAAGGAGGCCTGGTCAGGATCGTGGAGAGGTAAGTAACAGTGTTTATTATGTTTCTTATCTCTCCCAGTCCACCAATCATTATACTTAGGGGTACGAAAAGACCTCCATTGGGGCCCCCAATGTCCCGGGCCCTGTGGCAGCTGCCTCTGCTGCTATGGCGGTAGTTACGCCAGTGCCTATCAGTGGTTTTCCCTTGTGAATCATTGCCTCCGTAGTTTACTGTATGCAAATAAGATAAGATAAGATATTCCTTTAATAGTCCCACAATGGGGAAATTTCAGTGATACAGTTTCATAGATGGTACAGTAGTATATAACAAGAGAGAAACACATAGAAGCTCATGGCAGATAGAGAAATCCTAGGAATCATAGCAACTAAAAAAGAAAGAAACAGACACACTGCAGGATCATTTAGTTCTCTGTGCAGATTGGTGTAAATAATAATAATTATAATAATAATAATAATACAGCCGACTTGGTTGTAGGACACGAGGAGGGGGGTCACAGCATGTGGATATAACAAGCAGAAATTTTTGCAGAGGTGGGGGACATATGCAGCGATCATGATAACATGTGGCAGTTCCTTTGGTAGGTGGTGAGATCTCCTGCTCACAGCTGATAGTTCGGTATCTTGCATCAGCACTATTGTCCTTTTAACCACAAAAAATGCCCCAAATGTCCTTCATCACAAGCCGTCCTCCTCCTCCTTACCACAGTGTTCTACTGCCCCAAGGAAGTCAGAGACCATCCAGGTATACATGGTGCTGCTCTCTTGCTAAGCTTCCATAACTCCTGGGGTAGGTGGGTGATGGTAGGTTCCCAGGTTGTAATAGAGTCCCACGTGTCCACAGTAATAGAAAGAAATACCAGTCAGCTGTAGCATCTTCACACATCAGCAATTGACGCCAGAAATCATCTCCTTGAACGAAGAAGTCCGCATTTCCATGTAGGTTTCTCTTCCATGCCGCATGTTGAGCCATGCTGTCCTAGCTGGGGGGATGGTAACAGGCACATGTGGAAACCAGCTGAACCAGGTCTTGAGTCCATGCTTTACAATGGAAACAAAAGGAACAAAAAACTCCACAGGGTCTTCCATTCGATTTATAGTTGCTAAATTCATAGTGCTAGATTGCTTGGTTACCGGATTCTTTAAGATACAGAGAAAAAGAGTGAAAAAGGAAAGAAAAAGTTTGCTCCCAGCTTGGAGCACTGCATCAAGGCAGCCAGCCTCTCAGAGGGCAGCGCCTAAAAAAAAAAGAGAGCTTTTTTGGAGCAATGAGGGTGTTTCCATTACTCCAAACAGATATGCGTCAATGCCCTCATTGCTCATTTGCATATTGACAAAAATGGCAATCTTTCCCTGCTGGGTTCTGGTGACAGACTCCCTTTAAAATTCGCAACTAATGGCACAGATCATATTTGCACAAAATATTTCCAACTTTTCCGAAAGCTTAGAAATTAGAAGCAGAATACCTTTGCCATAAAGCAAATCTGCGCAGTTGCTATCGCAGCAGTATGGCTGCCTAATAATTTCATAACGGGAATGAAAAGTTAAACAAAGTGATCCATCCCCTTTAAATGAAGAGAAATATTCTTTGGTCCTAGAGCTATTTGCGGATCCATTAATATGCCGTCCTGTTAATTGCCGCTTTTAGTTGCCAAGCTTCAGCGGGCACATTGTATCGGCTTATAATTCACTGATTAAAATGGAAAACCGGAAACTAAACAATGGCCGGGCCCCGGATTACAGAGCGCGCAGCTCTCCTCTATCTTACTAACACTGAATTTTCCGCTGTTTATCCAAATATAATTATAGGCCTTTTTTTTTTTTTTTTGCTATTTTCTTCCAATTCCTGTATCTACAGCTTCCAGCTGAGCACTTAATAAGGCTGATGTATGGAGCCAACCCTCTAGCGGAGAGATAGCGGGTGTAGTCGGCCACAAGGCCCTCTCCTCCATACTAAGTATTAGATTAAATAATATACACAAGATGAGCGCCATGAAACAGAACGCAACTGCGCAGTATTTTAGATAAATTAATACATCTACATACATCTTATCATACTAAGGCCCAGTTCACATCTGCATATGGGTTTCCGTTCAAGGAGTCAGCTTGGGGACCCCTTGAACAGAAACCTAATCCATATAAAAAATGGTTACCTTAGGAAACAGGAGAACCCCATTGACTGTAAAGAACGGGATGGCCCCATTGACTGAACGAAAGCCCGATGACTGGGGTTGAGCCGATCTTGACTTTTCAGGATCGATTTTAAAATCCGATTTCCGATCATTTTTCATTCGAACCCGATCTCGATCCCAATTCCGATCCCAATGCAAGTCAATGGGATTTTTTTTACTAATCGGAGATCGGCTTTTAAAAGCAATCCTATTCATTATACAGCATGGAATCTAACAATTGAACGCTTTAATTGTTAGAATCCACGCTGTGTAGTGAATCACTAAGTAGCCAGAGGATTTTTTTTTAATCCTCTGGCTACTTAGTCCCCCCTGGTGTCCACTTACCTCCAGAGATGGCTGCTCCGGTGTCCTTCTCGCTGCCACTCCACGCTGCAGTCTTCTTTGCCTCGCTGCTCCCTGCCTCCCAGGTTAGGAGAGTGTGGGCAGGTACTGGGAGGGGAGACGTCACGTCTCCCCACCCTGTACCCGCCCACACTCTCCTAAGCCACAAGCCCCGCCTTCCTAGCGCTTTAAACACTAACCTGGGAGGCGGGGCAGTGAGGCAAAGAAGACTGCAGCGTGGAGTGGCAGCGAGTAGAACACCGGAGCAGCCATCTCTGGAGGTAAGTAGCTACAAGACATGTTAGTTTAGTCTCCCTTTAGAATGAATGAAGGCAGCCGGCGCGCAGGGGGTTAAGGCTGTGTGCCAGCTGCTTCCATTCATTCCTATGGAACCGCAGCGGCGCCTTCAGCACAAAAACTGTACTGAAAAATTCGGCTTATACTCGAGTATATACGGTATATAGTTAGTTAATTCAGCAGCCATTTGAGCAGCTCTCTCCCCCTCTCTCCCAGCAGGAAGTCACTGCATTATACCAGGACACCTAGCTAACCAGCTGAGTATATCCAAACCCTTGTACAGATGTTTCTGAAGATGAGAAGGCTGTTGGAGTTATGCTCACACAGGACTGAAAAGGTGCAGAAAATGCCCACAGAATTTTTATGCAGAAATCTTCACGCTAGCAGCAAAATAGGTGACATTGAAAGAAATCTCATCCACAGGATGTTGAAAAGTAAAATGCATAAAATGCACAAAAATGAACATGTGGTGCAGATTCTAGGTCCTGTGGAAACCAGGAGAAAGCTGGGAAAATAACCAAATTGGGGGGCAGGGTCCTGACGTGTGGCTGTACTATGGCTAGACTCACATGGTGGATTTTGCAGTAGGACTTGGCGGCAGAAATATTTCCTACACTCCTCCACTTTAATGGGACATTCGGGCGGAATCAGCCAAAAGATCAGGCGGGATTTTATTTTATTTTTAAACTCGAGCTGGATCCCACTTCAAAAAATCTGCCACGCAAATCTAACCTGTGTGTAACATGGAGCGTAGCGGAGGATTGGAATAGTAGTAGTAGCTGTGATGTCAACTGTAGGCCAAGGAGACACAACAGACTCCTCCAGCCCAACTCTCAGGTAGGGCGGTGTTGAGTAGGACTGTGGTGTCATTGGTAGGCAGCATTGGACCACGGTTTTAACCATTTAGGACAGACAGATTTACGAGTTAACAAGGCCTAGTAAGAAGAGTTATCGGCTCGTGTCCCTATAAGAGGTTGCAGGGATTGGGCCTAGAACATCAATGAAAAGCCAGCAAAGAACTCTAAAATGTTTTTGTGGGTTTTTGTTTAATGGACATGCTGCGCCCCTCTATATTTGGACTCTATTTCACACCCGTATTCATCGCACACAATAAAACTCTTCACACTCTGGTGTAGTAGACTAAGGGACTGTTCACACCTCCAGACTAATTATCAGTCATTATCAGCTACCTTACCCACTACCTCATACACCGTCACATGTAATGGCACCCGGCAGGAGGCCGCACTTGTACATCTTCTGATCAGACATCGTTTCTAAGTAGTTCTCCTTCCTCTCAGTATGTGAGAAGCTGATAATGGTGAACATCACAGCTCCGCACCGCCAGTCAGCGCTTACAGCCGAGCAGAGAGCAGGCGGGCGGTCTAATAAATGTACCGCACTCAGGTGCCTCAGCTGTGGCCACAACATGGGGACTTGGATCATTTGTATCTGCATATATGTACTTAACTATGGGAAGAATATGCAAATCTGCCTTCCATGATGTAATTAGGAAGACAGTTGCTGCCTCATTGTTGCAAACCAATAGAGGGCGCTCACTGGAATGTGCAAGCCCGTCTTAAGACAGGATTCCAGTGAAATAACCCAATAATGGCTGCTCCCTTTAGCCTCATGCCCGACCTTCCAAGAAGCCTTTGTTTAGCAATGACGCTGGGATTAATACCAGGTATAGTCTCTCAATCGAGGACAGCTGTTTCGATCTGGTTGGATCTCATCAGCCCGATGTAGAGAGGACTATAACCTGGTATAGGTGAGAGGCTTAGACAGGGTTTGGGGGATATTGTCACTCCTTAGGGAGAGATCACCATATAGGTGTGTGGAGACTTGTTAAGCCTTTAGCACTCCACTTTGCAGGAACTATGGGAAGAATATGCAAATCTGCCTTCCATGATGTAATTAGGAAGACAGTTGCTGCCTCATTGTTGCAAACCAATAGAGGGCGCTCACTGGAATGTGCAAGCCTGTCTTAAAACAGGATTCCAGTGAAACAACCCAATAATGGCTGCTCCCTTTAGCCTCATGCCCGACCTTCCAAGAGGCCTTTGTTTAGCAATGACGCTGGGATTAATACCAGGTATAGTCTCTCAATCGAGGACAGCTGTTTCGATCTGGTTGGATCTCATCAGCCCGATGTAGAGAGGACTATAACCTGGTATAGGTGAGAGGCTTAGACAGGGTTTGGGGGATATTGTCACTCCTTAGGGAGAGACCACCATATAGGTGGTCTATATGTACTTATACACACAAATATGTGTGTGTGTGTGTGTGTGTGTGTGTGTGTGTGTGTGTGTGTGTGTATATATATATATATATATATAGTATATTTATGTGTGTGTATATGTATTATACACAAATATAGACCTACATAAAGATGCATTCATGTAGAGACAGAGATCAGACTTGAACGCACTTGCACCTATTCATATAAAATATACAAACTTCAAAGGGATGGAAGACTCAGAAGGCAATGTCATGAATCCTTCAGAACAGGGGCGTGAATACCAAGATAGCAGCGGTAGCGGCTGCCACAGGGCCCAGGACATGAGAGGGCCCCTGATTATTTTTTCTTTTAATAGGCCATTCCCTACTGCAGTAACAGGTCCTATTGACTTAACAATTGTTGCTGAGAAGTGAGGCGGCCGTGAGCAGGAGCGGGCCCACAAACACAATCATTATAGAGTATTATCCAGTATAATGATCAGAGACCCAGGGGAAGAGAGGGAACATAAAATACACTGTAATTTACCTCTCCTGGACTCCAGCAGGCTTCAGGCCTATTTGGTGACGCAGACGTCACATGGTCAAAGCAGGCGTCATTATGCGTTGAGACACTGACCTGGCTCACGTGACGGCTGGTCCAGCATTGAAGAGGTCCGAAAGTACCAGAGCCAGGGAGAGGTAAGTAACATTGTTTTTTAGGTTAGCCACCTTCCCGGGTTTCCAAAACCCCAGAGTATAATTGGTCATGGGTGGTCCACTGTGGGTATAATACTGTGTACAGGGGCCATGGTAGGACATTATACTGTGTACAGGGGCCATGGTGGGCCATAGTATAACTAGCACAGACTGGGCCCCACAGCAAACTTTTGACTTGGACTCCCAGAGTGTAATGATAGCAGTGCTCGTTGGGGTTCAAGTGTCTGCGGCCTTGCGGCCTCAATTACCAATCCCGGCTCCTGATCACAGTCGCCTCTGCAGAAGGGGAAGCGCAAGTAGCCTTGAGCAGCGAATATAATATATATATATATACATATATATATATATATATATATATATATATATATACACACATACATACATATATTACACAGTCCTACAGATTACAGTCCCTGCAGCCCTATAGCAGTGAATGGAGCTCTGGTCATACAGCCGCAGTGATGTTCCAAGCACAAGCAGAGATCAGACATTTATCCCCTATCCTGTGTGTCCATAAATGATGACAACCCCTTTGATTCTCCAACAAAAATCTGACTGCATCTCTAAAGTGTCACATTGTGACAGGTGACATGACAGTTGCAGAAAATCCAAACCTGTTGGATTTTTAGTCACAGGAAGCAACACAACAACTGTCATCATTTACCCCTAGCCTAATAGGACATTATGGGCAGGTGGGAAGTGTCTGACATTTAACCCATTACATACCAAGATGTAAGACATTCCAGCGTTCATACAGACTCCCAGGTGCAGCTGCTAAATATTGCTAGAATTTCATGTATTTTCCCCCTTGTCCTCAGTACGTTACACATCAATACCACTTTGTTACGATGTCCCAGTTCCACATGAGACTGCAGATCAATGACCATTACTGCAGCCAGAACTGAGCGGACGCTGAATAGAAGCGACCTGGATGAGACAACAGATATACAGCTCTCTCTTATGGAGCGTTACAATTACTGCATCTTCAGCTTTGTTTGCTTTAGCATTGTAGTCCTAGTGGATCTCCAGACAATTTCTCTCCTTTTGTGAGACCTTGTCATTCAATGTGCTGATGACTTGTGCTGGCGACTGCCTCCATCATGGCCGTGCGCTCTTCCTACCTGTTCCAGACCATTTATAGCTAGTATAAAATAGAAGCAATGTTACTACATGATCAGCGCCCCAGGCGAAATCACTTTGATCACTGTGTGAATGAAGCTCTGGTCATGTACTTGTACATCAGTGACCCCTAGTGTCTATAATAGGGTACTAAACATTTAGATGCAAAATTCAATTCTAGGGTGACAGTCTGAATTTACAGTCCCTGACCAACGAGAAGCAGTTTCTTTTGTCTAAGCAACTGGTTGTTGAATTTAAGGGTATATGCTGCAAATATCATGGGGTAATGGTAGATTAGCATTTTAGTAAATGGGTCGTATTAGATCAGTGGAGCGGGGACAGTACGCAGGACCACCCAACAGATCAGGTGTTTGGGGAAAGCTTAACTCCTACAGCCTAGAGCCTTGCTGATCCGAGCTGTGTAAAATATAGCAGCAGGTTTGCATACTGCAGCCCCACAGACTTCCATACAAGTCATATGGTGAGTGAGCAACAGAGCCATGCTGTCCCAAAATAGCTGATCAGCAGTGGTCTTCACTATCAGACCCCCGCAAATCTACTATTGATGGCCTAGTCTTAGGATAGGACCCCTTTAATAGGTCAAGCCACCAGGGATCCCCAGCCAATCTCCCATTCTAAAACATGCCAGGTTTGAAGTGCTGTAACATCTGCACCAACAAGGGCATATAGAGCAAAGACTGGTCACTGGCCAGAAAAAAAAAAAAAAAAGATATCCAGTGCTGTAGTAATTCAGGACAACCATGGCAGCACATAGGGTTAAGGATCCCCTTTCTAGAGAAAGGGGTCTCTACTGTGGGACCCACTAAACATTGAAGACTAGGACTATACAGCAACTTTGATCCAAACTCCTCATGAGACCACAGATTGCTGTGTCACCCCGAGACTCCACTGCCAACATAACTGAATGGACTCACTTACCGACCCCAAGGGTGCTGCAACTTTGACCGCTGCGTTATGCTATAGGGGACACAGACACACACTAGCTGTGGTGAGGAGAGGACAGAGCTCTGTACTCCATCCTCCTTTCCATCATCACAACCGTGGTTTGTATCAAGTTACAACAGCCAGAAATAAGCTCTGGCTGCTGTAACTTAAAATACCACAGGCACACAAGGAAGAAGAGACTAGACCCTCCAATCTCTGACAGCACTCCTTACAACCCACCAGGTACAACGTTGTAAATGAACCCAAAACCGATAAATAAAACGTTTTTTTATTAAATCACTTAGACTTGAAAAAAGTCACATAATGTAATGCACTTAACTGTTGTGGACCTGTAATAAGTGCTCTGTACAGCACCAACCCAATGGATTGACTGTGCTTTATAAATAAAACATATGTACATAAAACAAGCACAATTTAACCCCTTAAATGATTCACAAGCCTGTAAGTGGTGGTTACAAAACTTGTAGCATGTAAGACATTAAGAGAAGAAATAAATCAAACTAATAAAGTACATGAGACATTCGCCATCAAGAGAGAACGGTGGGGTAGGCGAAACCGCGTCCTAGTGCAACTGAGACTATTCATATGCAGATCAAAGGACTTTGACTGCAGGTAAGGCAAGGAACGGTTCATATCATTGTGCAAAGCAAAGGGAGATGGTGGCCCGAGGGCAATGGTCCCAACCACTGGCAAGTCTTGAGGTACAAGTCTAATAGAAGAGTCACTAGTCGTCTTGGAAGTCTTGCCATTGTAGATTAAGAACAGTAATAAAAACATTAATGTGAACAGTTATAGGAGAACAAGGAGTTAAATTCCAGCAGCCGATACACAATCCATTAGATGGAGTCTCCGAGACAGCGGAGCAACCATAAAACGGGGACTTCACTTATGGAGAAAGTTAAGGACCTTTCCCTAACTCCAACTCCAAGGCATCCTTGAATGGGCTCTGCCCCAATAATTTTGGCATAGTTGGATTTTTCTCTCTAGCCCCCCCACTACTCCCAAACAAGCATTGCTGTGAGGTGGGCGGTCCCTGTTGTAGCCAAGGCCCGCCCACCTGACAATAGAGTATGGATTATGCTGAAAGTACCAGAAGTGGAACGGTGGGGTCTAGAGAAGAACCAACTGTGCCAGAATTAGTTGAAGGATGGAAAGAGTTGGAGTTGGTGGTGAAAGGTCTAAAAACCTAGCGTTACTTCTCTTGTATTCTTCTAGAACATCTAAGGCTTCCGTTACTAATGTCCATTGCAGTCATAGGAAGACAACGGACATTAACTGTGGCAGAGTAAGACACAAATGGAGCCGCCTCAGTCTGTGTCCTTTCCCGCTGACTTATGTAAACCTGATGAGCGACACTTTCTTCTATCAGGTTTGCTTACTTTTGTAAGCCATGTTATGTTTCAGTGAGGTTTATTATAGACGGACACCAGATGGAGAGGACTGTCTGCATCTGTCTTCTGTCCATTGCTCTCATCCTGTGATAGATTAGAACAACAGACATGAAATATCGGTAGTGTGAACCATTTCTTCTTAGCGCTGACCTTCACCTCTGTCACTCTACTGGCTCAATGTCTGGTGGAGTTCAGATGACTTGAATTGCCACCTTTTCCACACAGGACAGGTCTGGTATTGCAGCCTATTCAAGTCAATGAGGCAATAGCAAGCACAGAACTGGATTAATGGACAGGTCTTAACACTAAATACATGTGATATGCATGCAGCTCTAGATGTAACCACAGAATACTGAATGCAGCTCTAGAAGTGACTGAAGTAGAAGACACTATTGAAGAGAAGTAACGCAGAGTATTTGGAAATGTACCAACATTATATGTAGATTAAATCCTGAAATAAAACTGAGAAAAACCTGTTACCAGGTTACAGTGGAGACGAGTAACGGCCTTAAAGGGGTTTGTCCACCTCTAATATTGATGGCCCATTCTTAGGACATGTCCTCAGTATTATATCTGCGGAGGGTCCAGGCTGTCCCACCCCACAGATCAGTTCCTGGTAATGTCTACATGCTGGGAACCGCACTGCCCAAAGTCTACAAAGTGTAGTGGTGGCTTTAGGTACTGCAGCAATGTCCCATGGACTTCAATGGGACAAGTCCACCGCTTTATATGGCAAGTGAGCAGCACGGCTCTCTGCATGGCAACATAGGGCATTAATATTAAACCTGTCAGGGCTGACAGCCATGATAGGCCATCGGTATTGCCAAGGCGGAGAACCCCTTTATACTGGATTCATCCATTTGAAATGTAAAGTAGGAAGACATATCTACTCCTCCCCATTTTGGAAGAGTCTTCTAATAAACTTGCTTCCAGTAATATAAAACCTGCAACAAATGAATCCTAAAAAAAACCCATAGAAAAATATTTGTTCTTTTATAAACCACTGAACTCCCACCCCCTGGTCTCCTCCAACATTGTCTCCAGTCTGTGCTTCATGAGATGTAAAAATATATATTAAAAAAAAAGAAAAGAAAAAAAAAAACCCTGACTGCTACAGGTAATCTTCTAGAAGACTACAGTGAACATTAATAGGTGTGGTGCCCTTTAAGGACAGATCTGACCAATAACAGCCATTACTAACAGGACCAGAGAAACTGCAAAACTCATAACGGTCTTCTTAATGCCGCCAGGTACTCTGTGCTCTTCTGCATTAATAGAAATGTCCAACAAATGGTATAAATGTCCGACAGTATAAAATATGCATTGTGCCAATACAAAGCCGATCCAACCCCCTGGGTCAACGGAGGCGTTAAGGGGTGCTGAACGGGTACAGTCTTTCTGCTTTAGGAGAGAGGCGATCACTTGCTGGAATTCTTTAGGCTTTTCAAACCGGAGGTGCTCAGTGTCCGGGACCTCTGCCTGAGCGTCAGCTTACCGGGAACTTCAATGTTCTCAAATAAAGGACTGTCTATAATTTCTTCAGCTTCAGGCCTCTCGCTGGGGTTATGTGAAAGCATATGCCGGACCATGGTGTGCTGCACGAGACAAACACAGGAAGCCAGAGGTTATACAGAGCCGTCTGTATGGGGAGGCTTAGCTAAATCTGAGTTATATCCTGTATTATACTCCCGAGCTGCGCTCACTATTCCGCTGGTACAGTCACTGTGTACATACATTACTTATCCTGTACTGATCCTGAGTTACATCCTGTATTATACTCCAGAGCTGCACTCGCTATTCTGCTAGTGCAGTCACTGTGTACATACATTACTTATCCTGTATTATACTCCAGAGCTGCGCTCACTATTCTGCTAGTGCAGTCACTGTGTACATACATTACTTATCCTGTATTATACTCCAGAGCTGCACTCACTATTCTGCTGGTACAGTCACTGTGTATATACACATTACATTACTTATCCTGTACTGATCCTGAGTTACATCCTGTATTATACTCCAGAGCTGCACTCGCTATTCTGCTAGTGCAGTCACTGTGTACATACATTACTTATCCTGTATTATACTCCAGAGCTGCGCTCACTATTCTGCTGGTGCAGTCACTGTGTACATACATTACATTACTTATCCTGTACTGATCCTGAGTTACACCCTGTATTATGCTTCAGAGCCAAATTCAGAATTCTGTAGTTCATCTATACAAAGCCTGTTCTAGTGTTCTGTACTCTGAATAGCGTTACTTTTTCCTACTCCACAAGAGTACTGAACGGAAGATCCTATAATGCTGAGGGACAGTTATGACTAATGCTTGCCGATGGCTTCCAATAACCAGCGGCATTTTGAACACAGCTCCGGAGTAGAACACTAGAATACAGAGTTTACAACTCATTTTTGTTTAAACTTGGAGCAAGAAAAGAACGCGGAGAGATCTTATCTGAAGCCTGCAGAATTATGACTACAGCTCTGAAGTATAATACAGGCTGTAACTCAGGACAGAGGAAAGACGTCACTACACGAGTATTTAATCAGAGCTCCTTTGGTCACTGGAGACAACTAGAAGATCCTTACCTCTTGTGGATACTGCTGTGTAAACAGGGCTGGAAACTTCAGGTCCCGCAAGTCTGTTAGTATCTATGGAAAAAGAAAAGATTTAAACGGACGTGTCCGACTGTGTAAGAGTCACACTGAGCCGCTTCTTCCACCAGCTCCTCCGCATTTACCATTTACAGTATTTTCTAGGGATGTAGTGCCATCTAGGGGAAATCTTAAGTATTACATGCAAAAAATAAAAAAAATAAAAAAGGGGGGGGGGGGGGAGCACTACCCCCTCCCCCTCTGCCTAGATGACATTGTTGTACTGGGATATTTCTAGAAGCATTGCAAATATTTAACCAGGTAGGGAAAAATACAAGATGACTCCGCTAGTCCATGAAGACGTGTCCAGCTGATGGAGAATGGTGAGAAGAGGCCACGTGTGGCGACAGGAGATCACAGTAGGTTTTATATTTCTGGCACTGACCTGCACTCTCTCCATATTGGTACTGAACGGATACAGCAGCTCAAATAAGATCAGGCCCAGGGAGAAGATATCGACCTTGTGCGAGTAACTCTGGCCATACATCTGGAGACAAGCAGAAGACGTCTTGTAAGACACGATAGCATCGTTCTACAGACAGCGGCTGACCTCAGCATTACTGACACCTACCTGTTCAGGGCTCATGTAGAGTTTGGTTCCCACCTGCCCAGTATGCCGGGCATAGGCTGGCATCGGGGTCAAAGCCATTTCTTCATCTTCTTCTTGTTCCATCTCCGTCACCAACCCAAAGTCTCCGACCTTCACTACATCGTCTATTGTAAAAAATATATTGGAAGGCTGCAAAGGAAGAAAAGCGGAATTAAGTAAGGGAAATCTGCGGCGGTAGCGATCACATGATCCTAAAGATCCCGAATACAGGAAGTCTGGTTATATATGTACGCTGCTCAGGATCAGCCCTCCGTCATCTCAAAGTGGATTGTTCATACTGATGATGGATACAGAGGATAAGTTATCTGTATCTGATATGTAGGGTCTGACACCCAGCCCCCACACAGATCAGGCCCCAGAAACAACAGTAGTCCACAGGGAGCAGATGTTACCCACTGGAGCATGCCAGGGTTCTGAATGGAAGCAGACTGCGTAGCTTCTGGCACACAGAGGCTGCTGGAAAAGCTCATCTGTGTGGGGCCTGAGTGTTGGACCCCAACAGATCAGACACTGACGACCCATCCTGTGGATACATCAGCATAGACAGTATATTTTAGGCCAGAAAACCCCTTTAAACAGGAGCCTGGAGGTTTAGCTCCCACACAGTATCCAGTACAGAGCCCCGCTGTAGTTCCAGCAGTGTTCCCTCCGACATTTCCCTATGAGTCACAGCAGGGACCCTCCAACTCACCATTACAGATGCCATACTCCACTAGTCACAGCAGATTCCCCCCCCCTCCTTCCCCAAATTCCTCTAGTAATCACAGCAAGGACCCTCCATCCTTACAAGTAGTTACAGCAGCTGCCCCAGGATTCACAGCAGGTCCCCACTGCCATTTCCCTAGTAGTCAAAGCAGCAACTTTGAAAACATTTCAGCTACACCCCAGGAGTCATAGCATAACCCCCCCCCCCCCCCTTTGTTCCTCTAGCAGTTCCAGCAGGGGACCCTATCACTCCACCCCCTTGCCATTAATTACAGCAGCTACCCCCTAAACAGTCACAGCAGACACCCCTTAAGTCTCTTATAGCACGGTAGTGCAGAAGCTTGAGACATACAGCGAGCCTCCTGCTCCATTCATCTGTCCTCAGGTGCAGGAAGCAAAACCCTGTCCCCATCTTGCCTTGTGCAAGTACAATGGTATCCCAATGTGCCACAAGCATTTGTAGTGCCCACTAGTGACACAAGAGCCTGGAGATGTGACGGTATTATAGTATGGCAAGGACTTATGTGCTCACTGCATGAGCGCTTAGTCTAAAGGCCAGGCCAATGGAGGATTCCAATAGGAACTTCAATTTTCATTGTCATCTCTTTTTAAAGGTAAATTCACTCAAGTCAGACTTCCTCTGGACAAAACAAAGGGCGTGCATTATTTCTACCTGCCAGTGAGTGATATCTAACAAGCTGCTGGACCATCATTGACGTCCGGGATCACTGGGATTCCAAGAATGAAGGAGATGCTGACTTCTTGGACATTTCCTTTGCATAGCACGGGTTCCATCGACCTGCCAAGAAGTGACCTGAAACGTGGCTTCATTCAGAACAGTCTGCACAGTGATGCAGGGTCATGACCACGCATGTCCGAACTTACATGGGGCATGAGGAGACCCCGCACACACTGAGCAATACCAGCTGATGAGGCAATGGCACAATATCTTGCCAGAACCCTATGCTTATTAATAAGAGCCTCTATGGTTGCCTCACCACATGGTATGCCCAGCGGGCACCAGCACCCAACTAATGGAAGGCCAAGCATGAGAGCAGTCACAATGGCAGCGTAACTAGCCCCGGAGCACCACTTTTACTGGTAAACTGTAGATCGTTCAGAACTAGACCACATGAATAGAAGAGGCGCCGAATAACTTTCTCAAAGCCACAGCCAAAGCCCTATAAAATGGTTTAACTGGCCCAAAGAGTTTAAGGCTTCATGCAAACTATAGAAAATGATCTTGAAGCGGACATCCTCCTCATATCCTTCTTAATGTTCTACCTCCAGGCTCAGTCATAATCCGTGAACTCTGCGGCTGAATCACCCGCGGAATCCATGACAAGATGGAGCAGGACGCTTTCCTCTTCCTCCAGGCCAAAATCAGCAGCAGATTCAGCTGTGTGAATGGGCCTTAGGATCCATTAACCCAAGTAAGGCTCAGGCCCCACTTTGCAGAAATGCAGCTTTTTTGTTGCAGTGTTTTTTTTTTGTTTTTTTTTTAAAGTCAAAGACAGGAATGGATTGAAATATAAGAATCTCCTAAGCCATTTCCCATTCTATGTGTAGCCATTCTTGGCACTGGCTCAAAAAAAAAAAAAAAAAAAAAAGTGCAATATCTGCAGCAAAAAAGCTGCGTTGCTGCAACGAGAGGCCTCAGCCCTACTTAGATTTAGGGGATATAAAGACAGATTCTGGTATGTTAAAAAGGGATATTTGCATCTCCACAAATTTTTTGTAGGTAGGAATAACCCTTTAATCTCAGCGTGGCAGATTACTGGAATTCATGTACAATCCTTGAGCATTAAGCTCCCTCTAGTGGAGGCTGCAGGATTTTAGATTTTAATAAAGGGGGGATACCAAAACCATCAGAAAGCAGACTGGGCATTACAATGAATTCAGCACACCGTCATTAGTGCCTTGGTCTTAGAGATACTGGGGCTAGGCCGAAACGAACAGCACAAATATCTCCGCAACCGGAGAACAAGCTGGCACCACGGAGTGGCTGAAACCAGTGCCCTGTAAGCCTTTAGTGGTACACAGACAATATCAGAGACATAACAAGGTTCTCTCTTAGGTGGAGGCCCCACATTGGAGAAAAGCAGCTTTTTGTTAAACATTTTGCTGCTGTTTTTTTGGGAGCCAAAGCCAGGAAGGACTGCAAAGGAATGGGACACATAGGAAGATGATACTTTTTCCATCTGCTCAATCCATCCCTGGCTTTGGCTCAAAAAAGTATTGCCTAGTTCTGTGCTGGATATTGAAATTCAGCCCCACTCATGTGAACAGGCCATATCAATAAAGAGCACGACAGGCCAGTGGCATCAAGGGGTGTCTCGAGTAGCTGTTTAATATGGGTCCCAGGTGTCAGACTCCCACCTTATGATAAGGAGAACGCCTCATTATGAGAGTCCCAGAACACCATTGTATTATTAACAGCCAAGTATAAAGATCTACCATCAATGTTGGATCAGGAGGAATCCAACTAACCCCTATGATGGAGGCGCTGAATGGTGCCCAGGTATAGCACCATACATAGCTAGACCGGTGCCTGCTGGTACTGACAGCTCATTGGAGCACATATAGGATTATACTAAACATCTCCAGGGAACTTAGTGCTCCCCCCAACCATCTCCAAGACAATAACCCCAGCCTGGTGTGTATTCCCCGGTGTACCTACCTTCAGATCCCGATGCATCAGGCCCTTGCTGTGCAAAAACTGAACAGCTTCTGCAATCTGCAGAAATATATGAAGACTTTCAGCCCGTGGCCGGTCGTCCAGGGTGCAGCGTGCCTCCATCCAGTCTTTGAGGTTCTCCTTGCGGCACAGCTGCATCTGTATGTAGAGGTATACCTTAGGAGAGCTGGGGTTCGGCTTCTCGGCAGTATTTTTGGTCAAGTCCAAGTTCAAGGTTTTTGGTCTAGGAGGAGAAATGGACAAAGTGCTTGCAGAGGTGGGTTTACTCTCACTGGAGGAGTCTTTATGGGAAAACTCACTGGTCGTAACCACAACGGACACATCCGTCCTGTGGTCTATGTTATTGGACGCGTTGTCACAACCGGAGTCTTCAAAGATGATGGAGGAGGAGGTCCTCTCGTGTAATAAGACATCCTGTGGCTGGTAAAGAATCCCAGGGTCCTCACTCATTGTGCTTTGCTCCAGATCACAGTCTGTAAGGAAACAGTCCTGCAGGTTCACCCTGGCATCATGTGACTCATTAAAGTCATCTGTCGAGAAGTGAAGAGGAAAAGAGCGCCTCCTATGGTGTTCTGAATCAACAGCGATAAAGCTGGTGGAGCTCTGACTCTCTGAAGAAGGAGTGAGGACTTCTACTTGTTCCTTCATAGAGTAGGGGTCTGCACTGCGAACCTTGATGGAAAGGCCATCCATAGGGGTTGGAGAGCTGAAGGGCCACTCCGTGCTGAAATAGATAAGACATGCATTTATTAGAACACTTTACTAATAAATATATAACATTTTTATTAAATTTGATGGGAGAGTTGTGGGCATGTGAATAGTGAGCATGCTCTTTGACATGCAGAGGAAATACAATCTTCATCACGTGATGAAGTTATCCAGGGTTACAGTACTGAAGACCCATCCCAGCCCCCACACTGATCAGCCAATTAAAGGGTCCAGAGACCTGAGGCCTCAACCCCTTTTACACTGCTCTGTACAACAAGACATTCTCCTCGATAGCATTCAAACGAATGGGACAAAGGTGCAATATGCTGCATCGCTACTGCCATATTTCCCATCATGTGATTCCCATCAAGGTAGACGTTAACCCCGTGCTAACCCAAAGGTATTGGGGATGAAGTCTGAACATTATAGACCGTACCATCCATCCTTCAGCCACAGCTCGTCCATTTTCTCTTGCCATAGCTCTGGCGGCTCTTCACGCCAAGCATTGAAATATCGCACAATCCCAGGATGCTCCAGCTTGGCCAGAGCCTTCACTTCCCTCATCACCTTCTCTCTGGCCAGTTTCCTAGGAAGAAGGCAGAACACATCCAGGTTACCAGATTGGTCTACAGTAAAGAGGTTTACAGATACAAGACGGCTTACATATTCGCTTTAGTCACACTTTCCTGATCAGTCATTAAAGGGGCGCTCTGCTCTGAACAAGAACTCCTTGTTAAAAGGCCCTTTGACAATAGGCAAGTCCCAAGACTGTCCCGATGGGACCCTCTATGAGCACCTATAACCCGGAGAAACCTGGCAGCAGGGCTGGGCCAATAGGACCCAAATAATAATTGTGTTTTATTTCCTCGATTAATAGCAATTATTTAGGTCACCCCCATTTAAAAAGATGTAAATTAAGGAGTAAAGCATTGGGGGAGCTTCAAGTAGCGGTTTGGTTTGGACCGAACATGTCCGACCTGAAACTGCTCTTATACTCTAAGGTCCCTATAGGCCCCGGAGTATAATAGGTGGAGTTAAAGGAGAAGTGAGCAAACAATTACACAACTCTCCTTTACATGGATCCCTCTACCAGTCTTCTGGCCAGTAAGGGCCACATGGCACAGATGCAAGTAATGTAATGCCACATGACCCATGTGACCGCTGAGGCCGGTCAGAAGACTTTGAGAAGGAGTTGTGTCAGAGCACAAGAGAGGCGAGTAACACGGTTTGGTCACCTTCACTCTGGGGTCGGAAGAGAACAGTTTGGGTTCAGACATGGACCAACAGATTAAAGAGATTAGCCAGAATTAAGGTTATTGTCCATTATTAGGATAGACCATAAATACGTGAACTGTTAGAGGTCGGGACGGAACCTCCTTCTGCTTCCACCCTGTACTATGTATAGGACAGCTGCAGAAAACCGCTCTGTATAGTTGATCAGCTCTCCACCAATCAGGTATTTATGGCCGATCCTAAAGATTAGTCATGAAAACCTTAAAGGGGTATTCCCATGTCCCTTGCTCACCAGTCTTCGCTGCTGCAAAGACTTCTTTCTTCCAGGTTTTCGACGTCAATTGGTGGGTGGGGTTTCATATGCAAAGCCATACTGTCAGACTACCTCCAGTTTAGCTCCGCCCCCAAAATAGCATGTAGCTCCGCCCACCACATAGCATGATCCTATGGGACGACTGAAGGGCCTGTGAGGTCATCAAAGGTCCTATAACACTTGGATTTAGCTTGTTCTATATAGAGTCGGCTAAATCCTAGTGGGCTAAGGGACCAGGTCCTTCTACCTACTAGCTTTTAGCCCGCTATATATAAGAAAACTAAATCCTAGAGAGCAGAGGGACCAGGTCCCACTAGGATTTAGACTGTTTTATATAAGAAAGCAGCACTCATTTCCCCCCTGAGAGCAGGAAGCTAGGTCACGTGTGGTGCAGACACAGGAACGGCTACAGGCACAGGAACGGCTACAGGCACAGGAACGGCTACAGGCACAGGAACGGCTACAGGCACAGGAACGGCTACAGGCACAGGAACGGCTACAGGCACAGGAACGGCTACAGGCACAGGAACGGCTACAGGCACAGGAACGGCTACAGGCACAGGAACGGCTACAGGCACAGGAACGGCTACAGGCACAGGAACGGCTACAGGCACAGGAACGGCTACAGGCACAGGAACGGCTACAGGCACAGGAACGGCTACAGGCACAGGAACGGCTACAGGCACAGGAACGGCTACAGGCACAGGAACGGCTACAGGCACAGGAACGGCTACAGGCACAGGAACGGCTACAGGCACAGGAACGGCTACAGGCACAGGAACGGCTACAGGCACAGGAACGGCTACAGGCACAGGAACGGCTACAGGCACAGGAACGGCTACAGGCACAGGAACGGCTACAGGCACAGGAACGGCTACAGGCACAGGAACGGCTACAGGCACAGGAACGGCTACAGGCACAGGAACGGCTACAGGCACAGGAACGGCTACAGGCACAGGAACGGCTACAGGCACAGGAACGGCTACAGGCACAGGAACGGCTACAGGCACAGGAACGGCTACAGGCACAGGAACGGCTACAGGCACAGGAACGGCTACAGACACAGGAACGGCTACAGACACAGGAACGGCTACAGACACAGGAACGGCTACAGACACAGGAACGGCTACAGACACAGGAACGGCTACAGACACAGGAACGGCTACAGACACAGGAACGGCTACAGACACAGGAACGGCTACAGACACAGGAACGGCTACAGACACAGGAACGGCTACAGACACAGGAACGGCTACAGACACAGGAACGGCTACAGACACAGGAACGGCTACAGACACAGGAACGGCTACAGACACAGGAACGGCTACAGACACAGGAACGGCTACAGACACAGGAACGGCTACAGACACAGGAACGGCTACAGACACAGGAACGGCTACAGACACAGGAACGGCTACAGACACAGGAACGGCTACAGACACAGGAACGGCTACAGACACAGGAACGGCTACAGACACAGGAACGGCTACAGACACAGGCTCGCTCCCGAGCACTTAGCCCCTCCTCCCCTGAGAGCAGGCAGCTACATCACTTGACATTTGAGCAGATAATTCCAAGAGCCATAGAAACGCAGTGTCAACAATGAAGTGAATAAATTAAGATAGTGGACAAACAAAGCAGTTGTGCTGAAGCAATGTATTTAGGAAAAGTCTTACATCCACATTAACAAGCAGTATAGATAGGATCCTTGTGATGGGACAACCCCTTTAACACCTCCTTAAGATTCTTAACAGAGCATCCTATGGACTTTAGGTTCACACTAGTGTTCAGGTTTCCATTCTTCCCAAAAACGGAAACCCTATCCACTTGAAAAGGAAACGGTTAACCATGGAAACCTGCATAACCCAAAGACTATAATGGGGTCCACAGGGTTTCAGCCTGAAATCAGCAGAGGGAACACTAGTGTGACTGCAGCCTAACTCACAATTTGCCAGCAGGGTGTATGGGCTTTCTAAACTAAACAATCCCTTTAAGCATCATTTAATACTTTTCGTCTAAAAGGGAGGTTGAAAAAGGCTGAAACCGTAACATGGCAAAGTATAGGCGATACAGTGTATACCTAGCAAACAAGTCAGAAGTGTAAAGGTCAGGCTGATCACACACACACAGGACAACGTGGTGACTAACTACTGAAACATACACTACACACAGGATATCTATAGTAGTGTGAACTATAGCAAATGTAGTCTATGAGCTCATTGCTGCACATGCATCTTCTCGTAAAATAGCCGACTAAACACTATGGCCAAGGACAGAAGGAAACAGATTCGGATCTATTGTACTAGTAAAAAAAGTGTCATATGGAAACTCCATTGTTTCACACTTGCCAACATTCAGTTTTCTGCTAAACAGCACCCCCTTTTTGCTTAGAGCAGTGTCTGGTATTGCAAGATGCCCATGAGCAGTCCTGAGCTGAAGTACTAGATGAGGGAGGTGCAGATGCCCATGGGGATTTTTTTTGGATCCCAGCTGAACATAAAATAAAGCCTAAACCTTAAGACAAGTGTCCAGTTACCTGGTGGGGAGGCGGATTCTCTTGATGGCATAGTTACAGTCATCAACCTTATTTCTGGCTTCAAATACCACTCCGAAGCCCCCACGTCCTAGACACCGGATAGGTTCAAAATCAGTGAGATACCTACAGAGAGAAGTAAAGGGTTAACAGAAGGCATCACATCAAATATAACACTCCTTGCTGAGCAGTCTTCACCTATGGCCTCCTGTCAATATGCTCTGCAATGTATCAGAAGCCAATACCAAGTATGCAGCCCCTCCCCCACAAGTGCCTGCAGACAAGATCCAGGAGGCTGCAGGACCCAGCCATCTTCTCACAAAGGGACAGCTTGTAGAGCAGGGGTATGGAATGTACGGCCCTCCAGATGTAGCAAAACTACAACTCCCAGCATGCATACTTTCTCTGCTTTGCTTGGAACTCCCATGGAAGTGAATGGAGCATGCTGGGAGTTGTAGTTTCACAGCAGCTGGAGAGCTGAAGGTTCCCTACCCCTGTTGTAGAGGGTTTATGGGCAGTCAGAAATAACTTGACATATACCTTTAAATGGGTTTTCCTATGGTAGACGTGAACAGTAAACCATTAACCACAAAATGAATGGGCAATAGGGCTAGTTAAAGGGATTGCCCGGGACTGTATTCTCTAGTGTTACTTCCTTTCTTCAGGCAACATCAAACTTTGGTTAAGGGGATATCATCACTCCTTAGGGAGAGACCACCATTTAGGTGTGTGGAGTCTTATTAAGCCATTTTGCGCTCCATTGTGCAAAGGAACATGGGAAGAACATGCAAATCTGACTTCCATGATGTAATTAGGAAGACCGTGCCTCAGTCATGCAGCCCAATAGAGGGCGCTCCCTTTAACATCAATGCATTGCAGCAAAGGCCTCTGGGAAGGTCGGGCATGATGTTAAAGGGGGCGCCCTCTATTGGGCTGCATGACTGAGGCACTGTCTTCCTAATTACATCATGGAAGACAAATTTCCAAACTTTGGTTACACAGCCATGCTGACGCTCAGTTCTTACTCAAATGAATGGGGCTGAGCTGCATTACCAGACATCTATACATTGTACGGCGCCATGCAGTGAAGAGACCACAACAGTCAATATCAGTCACAAATAGAGATGAGCGAACACTGTTCGGATCAGCCAATCCGAACAGCACGCTCCCATAGAAATGAATAGAAGCACCTGTGACGCTGACTTTGCCGCGGGCTTCACCCCGCCCACCCCCCCCCACCCCCCGTGTGCCGGCCGCTTCCATTCATTTCTATGGGAGCGTGCTGTTCAGAACAGTGTTCGCTCATCTCTAGTCACGAGTAATCCCTTTAAATATATCTCCACACAGGACAAATAATGGGATTTACCAGCAGATTCTGTATTCAGTGTATTGGAATACTAGCAAAGGGGATGCAATTTTAACAAATCTAATCCCCACAGAGAAAAATTTGCAGTAGACGTATTTCTGTGGTATAAATATATAAAGCAGATTTTCACGGTTTGCAATGCATGGGGTGAATATCACTGCATATGTAATATATGGAGGTCAAGCTGCGGATACAGAGTAGAAAAGTCTGTTTGACTCCAGAACCACATGCATATTTGCTGAAACCCTTGAGATACACAGAAGTAACCCTCAGTCTGCCGTCTGACTAGTGTAGTGTACACAGCAGAACATTACCGGGACACGTAGCTGAAGCTACTGGAATCACTTCTGCTCTCCATCAGATCTCCGCTCACTGGCTCATACTTGTGGTCCGTCTGACACTGGGTCTCAGATTCTTTCCTCTTCTGTTGGCAAATATGAAAAAAAAAAAAAAAAAAAAAAAAGAAAACGAAAAAAAAACATTGAAAATTGTCTGAATTAAAAATTATGTAATGTATGTAGACATACAACTAATAGGTGCACAGAGAAGAAAACATGGCTGCGATGTATACTAAAGCGAGTCTCACACACCCTGGCGCTATGAGTTGGCTGGAAGAGCTTGCGGACGATGTATGTGGTGGCAGTGATGCACAGCAGGATGGTGCCGATGATCTCCTTCCACCAGGGTAGAAGCACCACAGGGTCCTTCTTACGAATGTTCTTGTAGTTGGGGTTCTCCAGTATCCCAACAGTGATCTGCGTCCCTCGCTTGCTGCGCTCTCTCTTGTAATATGGCAGGTAGTAACCATTATCTGTAAAGAAGAAGTGACATTTATACAAGATCCATATAATGTACATGCAGAGTGCACCAGCAGAATAGCGAGTGCAGCTCTGGAGTACAATACAGGATGTAACTCAGGATCAGTACAGGATAAGTAATGTAATGTATGTACACAGTGACTGTACCAGCAGAATAGTGAGTGCAGCTCTGGAGTACAATACAGGATGTATCACATTTACAACATTACTCAACTATGTGCAAACACAACAGTAAAGTGTAAAAACATGGGCACACGTTGACAATGAAAGGAGAGAGGATGAGTTAAAAGGATTTCCCAGTATCACTGCAAAATACAGAAGCCAGGGGTGGGGTAATATAAAGGAGGATAGTCTCCTATTCCAGGACTTCTGTTTACATAGCACCCCCTCCACTCCATCTGATACATAGTTACATAGTAGATGAGGTTGATGCTAGCACCGAACAGAAGTGCAGTGTCCACAGTGGACATATGAGCCCATCACTGACCGGCACGGGATGGAATTGATGAAGTGTTTTATCTTACCTCATCCCTGGTGATCCTGGTAAATCCCTTTAATGCATGCATGTAAATTAAGTTGGCCAGAGGTTATACCCCGTGACCTGTAAAAGGGAGGGATCCTGCCACAAGACTTTGCCTTTAATAGTGTTCATCTTATCTTGTGCAAATTACTCCTGAGATCAAGGGTATTAAGTATTGAGAATGCACTAGGGAATGCCCTTTAAAACCAGCCCATCCACATGGTCAACGATGGAATGGAGGACGTGATCAGCATGGTGTGACCTGGTACATGAACAATGGTCGGTGTGATTTTGGGAGGTGGAGGTAGGAAGTCACAGAGTACCACTATGTACCAATATTAAGAGAAGAAGGATGCTGATCAGGAAATGCGCCCAGACGCACAGCGGCTACATTAGGAGGAGGAGAGTCTTGCTTTTCAAGTCTCGGGGCTTCTCCATTGTTTGCTGGAAACAAGGTATAAAAATCAGAAGAAAACAACAGAACATGGGGTCACAATGCTGGGGTTACTGGGGTGCCCTGATTATATGGAGGGAAGTCTCAAAGTCTTTAAGAGGGTCATTAGGAGGATTCACCATGGCTTCGGGTCATGCTAGAAATAAGCAGTGGAGAACCACGAGAAGAGCACAAGACATGTAGCCCAGGAGAAAGCTTAACATGGACTTTTGTATGTTATCTCCTCACCAGTCTTACCAACCACACATACTTACCATAAGGATACTGAAGCACAGACAGCGCCCCGTTGCTGTACTCATCATGAGAGAACTTGTCATTACTCAGACACTTATCAAACTCATCTGATCCCACCAACACCGGCGTCCGGGATGGGGAGTCTGGAGAAGACAAGGTAAGAGGATTAGACTTACATAAAACTACAAGTCCCAGCATTCCCCAACACCTCGCCTGGAGTGCCAATGATTGTCGAATATTGGAGAGAGGTATCAGACAAGGAAAGAATACAGACGCTACAACATCAGAGTGTACAGATGTGCTTACGGATTAAAGGCTTCCACTTGATCCTTGGCAGAGATATTATGGCGTTCCCATCCTTCCTTGTATCCAGTGCTGTAGGATTAACTGGGAATTTCTCAGATGGCCGAACAGATGCCTGCAGATACAGCTGCCCCCGGTACATCCCTGACATACAGACAGATGGGGATTACACAGAGAACATGAGCTCATGTATTACTTACACTTTCAGAATGGACAGCAAGAAGCCATAGCATATTCAGGAATATCGTGGTGGTGGTGGTGGTGTGTGTGTGTGTGTGTGTGTTGGGGGGGGGGGGGGGGGTGTCATTCTGATATTTTAGTATGGGGTGCTTTACTTCAATATGGCACTTTGGAAAGATCCAATAAAAACTCAGTGGATCAAATTTATAGATCCAGCCTTTTACATGCGGACTTACAGAGGTCTGCGGCTTTAGATGCACCACATCAAGGGCTAGAACTGAAACCAGCCGAGGAGTTGGCATAGATTACATGTAGGATGGGCTACAGTTTTGTGGTATAAATTATAATAAACGTCAGAACAACTAGGCCCCATTCCCTCATTTCTGCAAGTGCAAAATTTGCATCTTCGACAAGAGAATTTATCAGGCAGGATATAGTAGTATCCTAATACCAGTGCCATACTTACCGAGGTAAAAGCTGGATTCTGTGGCCCCTCTAGCAGCTTCCACCAGATCCTCCTCATCCTCCAGGACATCCTCATCTGTCGAGTAACTTGTGTCATCGAACAGACTGATAGGAATCACCTTCCCATCTCTGACCAGCCAGGCTGAGGCTATTGGAGTGCAGAACTGGGTGGAGCAGGAGAGCAAGAGTTAAAGAAGTTCCAGGATTTGGAAAATCCCTACTACTTAAAAAAAGGTTTCTTGATAATAAGCCGAAGTGTTGCTCTGCTGGGGCCCCAGAAATTAGCTGAAAACTTTTGGAAACCTGGCGCATTGCAGCACCACCACAGGTAACATCACTCTTCATTAAAGGAGTTGTCTCATCTCAAACATCCTATCTATACTGGTAGATTATGTAAATTGAAGACTTTTCCTAAATATATTGCTTTAGAAATGCTGCTTTGTTTGCCTGCTATGTGACCTTATTCCTCCCATGGTTTACACAACATTGCTATAAACACACTGACCTGTATGAATACAGGAAGTAAGAAGGAGGCAGGCAGACTGCTGAAACAGTGAGATGGAGAAAACCACTTTAAGGCCGGGGCCCCACGGGACATAAACGTTGCGATTTGCCTGCAGCGGAGACGCTGCGGGAAAAACGCAGCGTTTTACAGTGCAAGCAAAGGGGATGGGATTCATGCGATAAGTGCGAATCCCTTGCCCACTTTATGAAAAAAAAAAAAAAAAAAGCGCGGACACGCTACGATTTGCAAAGCCGTTGCGGCTTTGCAAATCACAGCATGTCAATTATATCTACGGAAACGCCGGAGGCTTTCCCATAGATATAATTGTAACAGAAAGTCTGCAGAGGAAAACTCTGAACTTTCTGTTGAAAGCGCTGCAGAAAGAACCGCAGTGCGTTCACGCCGCAGTTCTTTCTGGAGCGCTACGGCCCGTGGGGCCTTAGCCTAAGGCTGAAGCCCCACAATTCGGAAATGCAGCTTTTTTGTTAGGCTGCATTCACACTTAGTAACGCTGGCGTTTTTTGTGCTTATTTTTGCACATAGCGCCGCGCTAACGCCGCGTAACGCGGCGCAATGTGCAAAAATAAGCACAAAAAACGCCAGCGTTACTCAGTGCGAATGCAGCCTTAGATTGTTTTTTTTGAGCCAAAATCAGGAGTGGACTAAGCAGAACGTAGAGGTATAACCGCTTCCTACACATTTCCAATTCATTTGTAGCCACTCCTAGGTTTGGCTGAAAACAAAACAAAAAAAAAAAAAAACACGCAACAAAATCTGCAACAAAAGAAGCTGTGTTTCCGCAACGTGGGGCCTCCGACTAAAAGGGTTGTTAACGTAATATGGAGGGGTTCCCCCCCCCCCCCGTTTCACTCCAACAATTTTGCAGTGGACTCAGACATGCTCCAACTGAAACCAATGGAGCCGGGGCATGTCTGCGCCACTGCTACATTCTCAGTAGAAGAGAAAAATATCCATTCTCAGGATCCATGGGAGTCTCTGCAATCAGATCCCAACAGATCAGCAATTTATCCCGTATCCTGTCGATAGAGGATAAAGAATTTTCATGGATTAACCCCTTACTCCATGTGTGTGACTATTTTGTGACTTTTCCGGATCCCTACTATGTAGTACTATATGTATTTGCGGCATTGTGTCATCTACATAACCAGGATCTGGTCGGTTTTGCACAAAGCACTTGTGCCCTGTAATACACAGAAGCATTGTCGCTGTACCTGATGCTCCCACTCCAGGTGTCCTAGCTGGCGGTTAAAGGCCATGACCTTCCAGTCGGCCACAGACACCTTGATGAGGATGTCCTTTGTGCCGGCCTCCTGCTCATCAACGTCAGCAATGATTTTGTTCTCATCTGTACCACCGCTGGGTTCAACGTGGCCTTCGATAAAACCCACTCCACGTTCAATGTCTGGGATGTAACGCAGCTCAAAGTGGCCGACACTGAAATTCCATCTGACAAGGAAGAAAAGAGGGGGGAGAAGTCAGCAGATTTCTCAAACAATAGGATCTACTCATTATGTTACTCGCGGTGACGGCTTACTGAGAAACAGTGTCCTTCTATTAAAGGGGCTCTATCATTGGGAAAAGTCATTTTTAGATAAGCACATCCTTACATAGCCTTTCTAAAGGTTATCTCACACCTACCTTTAGTATGTAAATCGCCTCAGTAGATTTTGTATAAGGGTGCATTCACACTACGTAACGCCGGGCGTGTATGAGAGCCGTACACGCCGGCATTACGGCAGACTGCCGAACACTTCCCATTCACTTCAATGGGAGCGCTCGTAACAGCGGCGTTTACGAGCGCTCCCATTGAAGTGAATGGGAAGTGTTCGGCAGCCCTGCTGTAACGCCGGCGTGTACGGCTCTCATACACGCCCGGCGTTACGTAGTGTGCATGCACCCTTAGTCTGTTTTTATCCATATGCTAATGAGCTTAGACCGTGCACCGGAAGTGTCTGTGCACTGTCTGCTGTATGTGTATGTATAGCAGATGCTGTTGTGCACACAGACTCTTCCGGTGCACGGTCTAAGCTCATTAGCATATGAATAAAAACTGACTTAACCAAAATCTACTGAGGCAATCTACATACTAAAGGTAGGTGTGGAATGTCCTTTCTAAAGCCTATGCAAGAATGTGCTTATCTAAAAATGACTTTTCCAAATGATAGAGCCCCTTTAAATGAATTCTCTGGTACAAAGTACAGCTGAGGGTAAGCTGTGGACAGATATGTTCTGACCAGAGGACCACTGGAGAGCTTTGTAACCTAGTTTTCGATAGTAGCTTGTACCACTCCATTCATCTCATAATGAGTTTTCTGACCCAGGCATAGATATAAGAAACTAGGTGCTGTATACATAAGACAGTGGGCTACTGAACTGGAACGGTCACCACTAGATTTCTGTTTCAACAGATACATGCATTCCCGTAAAAAATATCAGTTCTGAAGACTTTCTTCTCATAAATCTGTGTTGTGCCATTCCTCTATTATTCCTCCTGAATATTTATGAATCCATTGATTGACAAACTGGTGCTACCATAACCATTGCTTAATGGCTGCATCCATAGACAGCCTGGCAGAGTCAGCACTGACCGGACAGTGTCACAGTGTAGGGACACCCCGCCAATTGGCAACACCCAATTATAAACTATTTATATATTTCCAGGGTGAATTACAGAGGAAAAGCACAACTCAATGCAATGATAAGAGCTAACAGGACTGAGCAGCAGCTTTATAAAAATAAATTTATATTAAAAAAAAAAAAAAATTTTAAAGCACCACCAAAATTGCTTAAAAATATGTTCAATATAAAAATAAAAACAGAATTTAAGACAATAGGTCATTTCCTGGCCATTTCCAGCATGTTTCAGGGGGTGCACTTACTTCTCGTTGCCACTCCGCGGTCCCACAGCACGCACAGTTTTCTGCTTTCGATGTAGTAAGAGAATATCATCCTGCTCGCCGTCCTCCTCACTCCAGCGCCGGCAGCCCATGGCGGAACAGATGTATTTTACCTGCAGTAAACACACACGATCATGTTGTCAGTCATCAGCCCCAGGGTGAGTGCGGCCGCTTATGAGAGCACTGCATTCCTGTGAGAGCACTGCCAGCCGCAGGCTACACGGACACACACCTTCCCACTGCTGGCGCTGAGCCCATAGGTCGTCAGGGACTTTCCTCCAACTAACACCACGTCATCGCCAAACTTGTAAGACGACTCCAGGAGGGACTCTACTGTGAAAGGAACGGCCTCCATGCTCTCTCTGTCCCGATCCCACTGGAAGAGGTCACCATCCAGCGAGGGGATGATCATCTTATTACCAAAGACCTAAGGGGACAAAGCAAAGGAGGTCATGTGATAGCTAGAAAAAAAATAAATAAATAAGAGCGCCCTCTAATAGCTGGGCAGGGAATAGCCCTCACATCTGCAGGTTTCTATAGACCAGGGACTAAACAAGAGTGGCATGTGGGGACCTTCAAGAGGTCAATGAAATGCAAACTGCGTGCCAAGAGGGTCTACACGACTGCAAAGGTCCTAAAGAGGGTCTGTTTTAGTACATCATTTGATTTCCCACAGTATATCATTGCTTGAAATTCTATGGTGCCCAGTTACTCCATTACTCCTCCTGAAAATGGAGAAAAACATTTTCAACACAGTATGTAACCATCAGGAGATCATCAGACTAAGCAAGGACACAACCCATTATCAATTGGAATGGAAGCACCCACATATCCATATGGTTCTACATTTCCAGGAGGAATAACTGAGGGATGCCAACAGTTCTGTGGAAAAAAAAATTCCTCAGAACTGAAATTTAACATAGAATGCAAGTATTTACTGAGACAGACATATGAGGACAGGTTCTCTAACCCTTCTGCTGCCAAAACCAAATCTAATACATTTGATTAAGACAAACAACCCCAATCATGTAAATAAAGGTATGTTCACAAAGAGGCAGATTCTGTCTCAAGGTCAGCTCCAAGTTGTTCCAGGCAGGCATCGGTGGATTTTCTTTTGGGAAAAATAAGCACCATGTTTAATCCTGCCCAATAACACCCATTGAAGTGAGTGGGAGGCGGAAAATTCCACCTGGCCGGTGCAAAATCCGAGACAGAAATTGGTCAAGCAGAAAAATTTTGCTTCAAAATTCCAGAAGCCGAATTCTTCAGCTAGGAAAAACGCACATCTGCCTTGACGTCTCCAAAGGGTCTTGAGGGGGAGGGGGCATAAAACCTCAATGCAGTCCCTTTGATACGGATAGTGAAATATACAGTATTTTGTCCCGTCATAGGGCCACATGTCATCACCGCTATGGTTTATGTATATTAATGCACTGCACGGACGTTGCAGGCCTGGTGCGCAGGTGCCGGAACACTATGAATATTTATGAATGAGCCGGCATGGGCCCCTAGGGACCACAGAAGATGAAGGACACTCACATAGCGGAGGACGCTGCAGCTGATGGATGACATCAGCCTCCTCTGTAAGGACATTACCTCATCCCACCCCCCCACCCCACCCCATCTGTAATGAGTCACTGGGTGCGGGGTAAGCACACATTGCCTGCACAGATAATGAATCTGCCTGACAGATAAGGATTAGCCATGAGGTAGTTTCCCTTCAATACACAAGCAATCTTTAAAGAGATAAAGACGCAGATAATCCTGAAGGGCCGGCAATCAGGTGACGATGTAAACAGCGCAGGCAGCAAATAAGATGGCCGCGTGCCATGAATGACAAGTGACAATCCATAGGACAGTGTCTGAAGGAATGTCTATTGTGCCTGTATAGGAATATAGGAAGTAAATGGCCGCTTCTGACAATTAAGGACATTTTACATTTTTTGGCATCACATTCCAAAAGTCATGAATTTATTATTATCATTGATATATCTATAGAATACAAAATTGTAACAAATATATTGTAATTTTTCTTCTTTCAAGGTTTTATTACTTTACATGTTTGCATTTAAACAAAAAATAAAAAAATGTAAAAAAAAACAAACAAAAAAAACAAAAAACAAAACCCTGCCCTGATCTGTTTTGCCTGTCAAAAGCCAAATACTAGGTATAAAGCCAGAAACCGCCACACCAGCCAGGCTGACCGGGAATAGGAGCAGGGCAGTTTCTGGCCATGCAGATAATATATGGTTTCTGGTGGCCGAACAGATAATCTGGACAGGGTCTGACATGGATGACTGGTCCTGTAGGTTACATACCGTCAGACATCCCCTTTCATTTTACCAGCACAAGGGTAAGCCAAAAAGCAAGTGCGGCTGAAAAGCAGTGAAAACCGTAAGCATTTTTTGGGATTGCAGTTTTTGGCTACAGGTGATCTTAGCCATAAAGCACACCAGTTTCACTGGACTTCAGGATAAGCTGCCATGTAAGTATATAAGGAGTATTTAGGACTATTCTATAATATATATATATATATATATATATATATATATATATATATATATATATATATATATATATATATATATATATAATATATGCACTAATACAATACAGAGCAAAGCAGAAGCAGTGCAGTGTATACTGACACTCCAGGTATACAGAGAATAGACACCATAAAGTCACTGGACCTTACCAAGTACAAGGAGCCTAAAATAACATTAAGTATAACTAAATAATAGAAGCATATGCACACTACATATAACATAGGATAATAAGTATTACAAATGTTATGTCACAGACCGGCCTGGGGCACATACACACCTCAGGTTTACTAAGGCTGGAGGACACAAGAGAGCCCGAGCCCACGTCCAGGTCCCATTGCTTCCTGCCATGATTCTCTGCATCCAGAGCCGCTATTCTGCCATCCAGTGTGCTGATTATTACCAGAGACCTGGGGACAGAACATAGACATTTACAACTATAATTTTCATTAATCATTATTTTCATCAATAGCTAGAGTACACTCTATAGCTAATATAGAAGAAATGTAAATACTATTAGATTACAAAGTTTTTGTATTATGCAAATAAAAATTATATTAAAAATTAAATATATCATGCTCAAATCAACAGCGCACAATATATAAATTTGAAAATTTTATATAATATATATATATACACACACACACAATATATTTCCAAACGTTACTATAAAAAAAACTAAACTTCTTGTAAAAATATGATATGTACAATAAATACAATAGAACATGTGAATTTTTCCCCTTACAAAAAATAACTTCAAAATAAAAGTTTCTATCATTGTTAAAATTTGAATAAAATAAAAAGTATGCATATAACAAAGGATTTAAGATACAATATTCTAAAAATAAAAGTCTAAAAACAAAAAAAAAAAAAAAAAAAAAAAAACATGGACCATAGCACTAGAACAAATCACAATGTCCTGTCCAAGTTTCAGCCCAGAGAATAAGATACCTAGATAAATGCAGGACTCCCAGATTGAGGGTCTGGATCATGGCGTGCGGGGGCAGCGGGCGGGCTCCCCTGTACCCTCAGGCAGGCTCTGGATCGGGTGTCGTGCTTGCTCTGGACACTGATAATACTGGTGTGGAGTTGCAGAGTTTGCTGGCTGAGCCACAATGTAAACAGATTACTCTGATCCCATGGCAAGGTAAACGTATAAGAGGATGCAGTCACCTGATACATTAACCTCTTCAGGGAGACTACAAGTCCCAGCATGCACAAGCAGCACACAATCCATGCTGCAATTCATTCCTTCCAGCCGGATTGTCGGGATGACATCTGCAGCTAGAGACATTCTTTCATGTTCTGTTCTCAGGCCCTGGCGGCATCAGCGGGCACCATGGCTACACAGGAAATCCCCGGCCACGGGTGCCAGCTGCTCAGTCTACAGTATACCGCCACACACTGCACCACTCCTACCAAGAGACCGGCACTGGGATTAAACCCTTTGCTACCAACCCATAAAAGCTTTCACACAAAAATACTGTAAGTCTGAAAAATTTAGTTTTCACCATCAGTGTGATGATCTACATCACCAGGGCACATGTATATAACATAGGAATAGGTCAGGGCATGCTGGGCTATAGTCTGGGCATGTCCTCACATCCAAAGCTAATGTCTTAAAGGGGTTGTGCCATTAAGGACACTTGGCCCCTATCCATGCATCCATGTGAATAGAATGGCAGTGCACTTACATGACCGCTGCGCCATTCACAACACTCGCCAGTCCATACGAACGAGAATTATTAACCCGAGACAATGCCGTCGCCCTAATAGACATCAGAGGGGGGCGGCAGCCTCCAGCACAGCCAAGAGGGCCGTCTATATATTACATATAAAGCTATTCCTATAAGGGACTACATAACGCCACAACTACCCTGTAGCTGGGGCCGGGGTCTCAGAAGACAAACCTTTGGGCGACTATTCAGGACTTGCATTCATATAACCTAAGACTAAGATTGGTCATTGATATGTGATATGACAGGGTCATAGTGGTGGACCCCCATCAGTCAGCTGCCAATGACGTCACAAGGTAAGGCTGCGGTTCAGTCCCATTCAAGTGAATGGTGCTGGGCTACAGTCACTTCAAAAACATACAGCACAGTGCCTGATATTCAGCAAAGAAGCCACAAAAGTCACCCAAATGGTGCAACCAGCTGATCTGTAAGGGTCCCAAGTATTGAACCCCCACATGTCACATATTGAGGACCTACTCCAAGGACAGGATTTAATATTGAAGTCCTACATAATGTTTTACAGTGAGCCCAGCTCAGTTCAGGAGACGTAACGTGCATCTTGCGTTCCATATCATGCAATTCAGTCTGTGGCACCTTGGCTGCTGCAAGTTCGGTTCATTATATCCCTGATCAGATGAGTGTATACAATACAGACCACAAGCTATATATACCTGAAGAAGGCCTTCCCAACCGATATCAGAAAAAAGCAAGTTTAACTTGGACACCAAGACTTAGAAGAATCTCCTAAACTGACCACAACTTAGTCCCCAGCGATCAGTTCTAATCTAAAGGCAGCCATTCTGTTTGCCTGCAGCACCTCCGCAGGTGGAATGAAGCATTACACAATACTGAGACTCGTCAATGGCTTGTCCTCCGCAGGAAGAGACTGTAACCTCTATGACCTTTACTCAAGAGATGAGGATTCTGGGTGGACAACCCTCAATTCCCCAGTAGTGTACTATGGTAGACATTTGCCATTCAGTACTCTAGGAAAGCTGGGAAACAACTAAAGGTGTAAGAAGAGTATTTCTAAAGATGAAGCTTTTACTGAAGTGGTTGCTAGCGTAAAGGAAAGGAGGTGACAATTCCCAGCGCACCCCTCTTCAGTGACTAGCTACTTTAATTGCCCCCACGGGGCAGCCATGAGAGCAGAAATAGCCAGGATCACACACACAGCAGCGGTGTCAACACCGCCAGTCACAGCCAAAGTCAAAAAATACTGAATTTAACCCTGCAGTGCACGTCCTAAAATTATTTACATGGGACTGCATATAGGACAAACTCATGGATTTAAGGATTATAAATTACCCAAAACACACACAAAGCTAATAAAGTTGTCTGGCGGCCGCCAATGGAAACGTCCTGCTAAGATGTATGACCTGAGCAAATATTTGCCTTGTAAAGACTGGAACAGAACAAGATTTACTGACAAAGGAGCTGGAGGAGTGCAGGAACTGACAGGATGCGGAGGTGTACAGGGGGCGTGTATGTACGGTGTCATCAGTATATAGCAACGTCATTGTATAAGGTACGGTATTCTATAGAGCAACGTCATTGTATAATGTAGTGTCCGGTATTATATATTGTACGGTGTCATCAGTATATAGCAACGTCATTGTATAAGGTACGGTATTCTATAGAGCAACGTCATTGTATAATGTAGTGTCCGGTATTATATATTGTACGGTATTCTATATAGCAACGTCATAGTATAAGGCACACATGTCCAGCCTTACTTTAGCCACAATCTTGCTAAGCACCATGGAATTAATGGTGCTATATAAATAAACAATAATAATAACTCCAATTTCTCAAGAAACCAATTGAAGACAAGCTCACAACATACCAGCAAAACCCTTGATAGGCTGCAATGCACAACACAACCACTGGGAGGCCACAAAGACACAACTAGCATATCATCTTGTGACACAATATCACAAAATTATGTGGTTTTGAGAAGCAGATATACTTCCATATCAGTACTTAAAGGTCCATAGACTAGGCCAGCCCAAAATAAAATACAGCTCAAGGAAAGGTTATTACGCAGTTGTGAGCAGCAATACCGGATTAGTAAACTTTCTGGACTAGCAGATGTTTAAGAGGTGTGAGGCACTGGGCAGATACTCCCCGGGGATAGGGATTAACTTGCTGATCAGCGTGGGTCTGGCCACATTTATCCTACTGATCCAGAGAACCCCCCCCCACCAAATGTGAATGCAGCCACAGATGACACAGAACGTGCGCCACTACTTTAGTTTCAACTGGAATGAATTGAGCACAGGCGCCACATACAGGACAAGTGTAGAAACACCCCAATTCTTGGGATCGGCAGTCATACCCCCTCATCGACCAGCTATTTATCTTCTAGCCACAGGACAGGAGATAAATAATTTTTGTGCCATCACCCCTTTGTGAACTGGAAACCAGTAACCTCACAAGTTATCATTCTCCTGCTGCTGTAAAACTACAACCACAAACATGTTCTGTCCAAACTTAAGGAAGTTTCAAAAGAACTTGAACAATTCTGCATGCTGGGAGTTGTAGTCTCACAACAGCTGTATTGCTGACGCCTGCACATGTCGCCTCTCTCTGCACTTAAAGGTTGTACAGGGTTAAAAAACCTGTTTTTCCTCAAGGAAAGGCACCACACCTGTCGGCAGGATATGCGCAGTACTGCAGCTCAGACTGTGCGCACATAAACCACAGAAGAATTCCAGGGTCTCACCTTCCCCTTCAGGACAAGCTCTAGATTCCAGTAAACGGCAACATGTGATTACGTTCAGCGGTGAGCCAGGCCAAAGCTGCACAGACAGATCCTGTGGCTGCCCAAATAAAGACGTAAAATCGGAAACTCAAGATAGAAAACTCGCCAACAAGAAACTAGAAGACTGAACAGCTGGAGCAAAACCGTGCAAGGCAGAAAACAAGTATACACAGACACCGCGCCATCTTATAACGATTCTGGAAGTTATGCCCGTACCAAAATATGAGGCACCGCCTGCGCCAATCCCAAATCAAGTGTAACGCTTCAGTAATTATCTCCACTTGCTGGCACATGGAGGAATTTAACAGGCCCTGAGGTTTACCAAGGGCCCTATAAGAAGTCATCAGTGATCTGTATATAGGAGACGTGAGAACTGTTATAGGACCTGTGCCATGTGGCAACTACCAATAAGAGGTCACATGACCCTTAACTTCTATTTTCTGCTCTATAGATGGAGGTGCTGATAACAGATAGCCATAGACATGAAGGCTGACCCCTGACAGCATCCATACAATTGTTATGACCCGGTGGCACGGCGTTACTCCAGTTCAACGTGCTCTAATATTGAGTAACAATAACTTCCAGCATACCCGTCACCCTGCTGAGAGTTGTGATGTATAGAATAGAGGGTAACAGAATGCCACTAGGGCACTGAGGCCCAACCAGCACCTGGCACAGTACGGTTACAATAGAGCACACAGCATAGCCGACATCCTGTTAGTCTTTGTAAAAGTTGGAAACCCTTCTGCTGTATAGAACAGAACCATGCCAGAGCGCAGCACCGCACCATCTGATGCACTGGCCGGACCTCATCTTGGTACGTCTCCAAGACTGGACCCATCACTCCCGGCATACATAAGAACCCTTTGGGCATTGCAGTCCAAGGAAAGTCTGGAGGACAGTGCTGCATAAACTGAAGCCAAGTATGGCAGCCATGTGCAGAATATCAGTACATCAGCACAGAGCAAACTTATAACTGCACCATGCCAACCAAAGTAACCCAGGCACAGTGCCTACCAGGACCATGCACGGACCAGTGCAAGAACTGCCAGCCTATACAACATGCCACTAGGACTGGGCACAAATCAAACCATGCCCAATAGCAACACACACGGCTGCCACCTGCTGGTAGTGAGAGCAGTGACCAGAGGAGAGCCATGCTCCTGTGCCCCGGGATGTATCAGCTGTGCCCGGCCCCCCTGCACTCACCTGGGTCTGCTCTCCTCCCGGCCGCTCTCCTCCTGCTCAGCCCCGGACTCGTCGTCCTCCACGATGACATCTCCGGCTGGAAAGGCCGCAGCAGCCCCGATACCAGGCGCCAGAGGACTAAGGCTACTGCTGCTGCTGCTCTCGTCCTGCTCCTCCCAGGGGTATCCCGCTTCTCTCCCCGGAGCTCCCTGCTCCACCAGCCCGGCAGCCACCGCTCTAATCAGCAGCACTGCAGTGAGAGACAAGCCGAGCAGCCTCCAGCAGCACAGGCCCCGGCCCTCCATAACCAAGCGAACATCTGACCAAAGCGCCAAGCGTCACCAGCTCATAACACGTCCTCCCTCCGCGCCGCCATGACACCTTTATAGGTATAGATAACTCCCAGTGTGTGCGCTGACAGAGAGCCCGCCTCTACGAGCGCATGAAACCAATCAAAACGTGCAGAGATGACACATCGTGCGCCTATTGGCTACTCAATCTGTCAGTTTCATCCCAGCGTCTCCGCCCACTAACAAACTTACTCTAACTCTATTGGTGAATGGATGAAGCTCTGTCAGGCGAGCACGCAAAGCCTCATGGGAGTTCCCTGCCTGCACCGCACCTGTCAGCCAATCACATCCTCCCATCGCTCGCATCTGTTTACCAATTTTTTTTCTTCATTGCCGCAACAGCCAATAGGATTAATCAGAGTCTCCCTGTAGCTGATTGGACGAAGGATTGAGTGAGTAGGTGACTTGTCATTGGTTAGTGATAACGTCAACACAAGGGGAGGCGGGACATCGGGGAGAGAATGGGCTGTGATTGGCTCGCGGCGCCAATAGATACGTGGCTGGTTTTGAGTGTCTCAGCAGCCGCCATTGAGTTCTGGAAGTGTGGAGAGGGTGACAGGGGCGGGGCTAAGGGTCACATGGCGTTATCAAAATAAACACACGTCACTGTTAACCCCTTCATGGTTGGCTTATCACTTTGTAGCGGGATTCCTGTACACTAGAAAGCTATTGTGTATGTCATGATGTTCTGCAGCATCTGAGGTGTATGGTATGATGTTCTGAAGCATCGTTGGCGTATGTTATTAATGTTATTCAGCACCTAAGTTATATGCCATGATGTACTGCAGCAGCTGAAGTGTGTATTATGATGTTCTGCAGCAGCTGAGTGTGTATTATGATGTTCTGCAGCAGATGAGTGTGTATTATGATGTTCTGCAGCAGCTGAGTGTGTATTATAATGTTCTGCAGCAGATGGGTGTGTATTATAATGTTCTGCAGCAGCGGAGGTGTGTATTATGATGTTCTGCAGCAGCTGGGTTTGTATTATGATGTTCTGCAGCAGCTGGTTGTGTAGTATGATGTTCTGCAGCAGCTGAGGTGTGTATTATGATGTTCTGCAGCAGCTGGGTTTGTATTATGATGTTCTGCAGCAGCTGAGGTGTGTATTATGATGTTCTGCAGCAGCTGAGGTGTGTATTATGATGTTCTGCAGCAGCTGAGGTGTGTATTATGATGTTCTGCAGCAGCTGAGGTGTGTATTATGATGTTCTGCAGCAGCTGGGTTTGTATTATGATGTTCTGCAGCAGCTGAGGTGTGTATTATAATGTACTTCAGTAGCTAAGTTATATGTCATGATGTTCTGCAGCAGCTGGGTGGACATTATAATGTTCTGCACCAGTTCAGGAGTGTATTATGATGTTCTGCAGCAGCTGGGATGTACATTAGAATGTTCTGCAGCAGTTCAGGTGTATATTATGATGTTCTGCAGCAGCTGGGGTGTGATTTATGATGTTTGCAGCATCTGTGATGTATATCATGCTCTGCAGAAGCTGAGGGGTACACAAACATGTCAACTCATCCAGGTTTCCCATTTTTGAGGTCCCCTCACCCGTTGACCCGATGAATAGTCTCTTTCACCTGGCTCATTAGTATCAGTGCATTAGATATCAATGAGGAGGTTGCTGGGAGATTTTCTATTAATTTAAAGTTTAAAGGAATTGTCCATAAATTTTGGAAATCCTAGAGGAGACTGGGATGGACACAGAACCAGAACAGGTGATGCCATTTTTTTTATTAGGTATCTGCAGAGATTCAGACCCAGGAAATAGAGTATGTGAGATGGTTAGGGTAAGTCCAGACTGGGTTTTTTGGTCCGGAACCTGAGGCGAAGGCTACCTCAGGTTCCGGACCAAAAACCAGGTGAAATCCGGTGCACTGCAGCGGCATCCAGTCACGCACTGCGCTCCGGATTAGGCCCAATGAATGGGCCTAGTCGGGAGGAGGGAGTGTCCAGGCCGAATCGCGAGGAGACTCGGCCTGAAGAATGAGCATGTCGCTTCTTTTTTCCGGGAGCCGGAAGAAACGATCTGAGCGGCTCCCATTGATTTCAATGGGAGCCGTCTTTTTGGTCAGGATTTTGAGGCGGATACAGCCTCAAAATCCTGACCAAATGTATCCGTGTGAACTTACTCTACATACTGAGCCACAAGCTCTATTAGATTCACTGGAGGTTTTTTTTTGTATTCTTATACCAAGCTGCAGTAATATTGTTCTGTCCCTAAATAATGTATACTGAGGGATCTCTTAACAATATATTTTCTAAGCATACAATATACTGGCAGGTGTATGGCGATATTTTGATATTTTTCTATAAATTTTACATATGCAGGGAAAGAAAAAAAGCTTGGTATGAAAAAAAAAACCATACCGTACCTAATGTAAAAAATAACGCTTTAACAATTTTTAAAAAAATATATATATTTATATAGTACTACCCAAAATATATAAAGTGATGACTAAATGGCATAAATGAAAATAATGCAATTATTTATTTTAATTATCCAGTAACAGTCGTATATGTCTAACTGTACTTTTTAACATCCTGACGCTAGGTTCACACCTGCGTTCAGCTGTCCGTTCTGTGGTTTCTGTCTTCTGCATGCAAAAAGACGGAAACCACAGACCGGGTCCGGCCGTGAGCTTTTTATGCTCTCCGCCGTGAAACAGTTTTTTTTAAACCGGACTCAGAGTACTGCATGTCCGACTCTGTGTCCGATTTTAAAAAAAACGGTTTCGCGGTGGACAGCTCACGGCCAAACAGCTTTCAAACCCATTCAAATGAACGGGTATGAAAGAGTCCTGCAGGTTTCCGTGTCCTGCCTCTGTTTTATGCAGGAAACGGAAACCTGCAGAACGGAGACCGGGCGCATTTGTGAATGAGCCCTTACTAATATTATAAATGTGAAAGTTTGTGTGTTTGGATGTTTGTGAAGAGGTAAACTGTTTTGTGTTATGTTTCCATGTGATTTCCTCTATGTAACCTTAGTGGTGGTCCAGGAGTCCCCAGGTCTGGTAATATCTCTGTGTGAATGTTCTATTACTGCTTCTTATTTCTTTCTTTCCTCCTTAGGCTGGCCACCTAATGCTCTATTTTCCTACTATTTCTTGTCTTACCATCTGGGAACAATATACTAACACTAAGGAACTGTTCACATTACCATGGATTTAGAAAGTGTTTTTTTGTATATTTACCTGCAGTAGTGGCGTTGCACTAGGGTGTGTCCGCCCTGACCTTATAAGAGGCAAGTCTGCAGCAACTCCAGGGTTTTATAGGGAAAACTGCAGAGGATTATGGGTAATGTCTAAGGTATAAAATGATTCCAATGCCCAGAAAGGGAGGGGAGGGGGGTGTTGGTGAAGGTCACATGATGAATAGTTTGTGAGACTACAGCGACTGAGGTACAAGGTGTTTGTTGTACACATTATGGAGATTTTCTGAAGAATTTTTTTTTTTTGTTAAAACTGGACTTCCTGAAATAAACTCCTTGGATTCTTTTCATCAATCAAGGTCCGATTGTTTTTTTTGAAAAACCCCATGCTTCACAGTTACGCAATCATGCCAGTCGAACGGATTACACTCAAATTGCACACATACCTAGAATGCCACCCGGAATGAAACATAGGCGCATTATCACCTCCGTAGGCTGCCGGGTTTGCCCACTGCGAGCCCCGGAATCACTGTCCTTGTCGGATGAAGGACCTAAGATGGCTGGGGAGGGGAGTCTGTGGTTGGGGGGGGGGGGCGGTGCTGTAAAGGAGGTCGCGGGGGGAAAGGGGCCGGGGTCGCGGGTAGGATGATGTAAAGGGGGTCACGGGGGGGTGGGGGAAAAGAGGGCCAGGGTCATGGAGGAGGGATGGTGGAAAGGGGGCCAGGATTCTGGGGGGTGGAAGGGGGACGCCGGGCAATGGGGTCCCGGGCCCGTGCTGCAGGTGGGTCGCGCAAAGGGGGTGGCTTAGGAGTGGGAAAGCAGGAACCTTGTAGTGACATCACCACATCGTCCCTGTCTAGTGCCAGGCTGCCTGCAGGAGAGCTGGGCACTCTATCGGCATCCTCCAGAGTATATAAAGCATAACATTTGGTATTGTCATAATTGTCTGGATAGCCACTTTATAAGAGGATTGGGTTTCTGTTTTTCGAGTTCCCAAGCAGATCCAAAGAACGGAAATCCCAACACAGGTGTGAACCTAGCGTTGAGTAATGCTTTCCCACAGTGAATTCAGCATATTATTTGACTTAGTGGCCAAAGTCAAAACTAAATAACAACATGAAACTTTTCAAAAACTTCACCAAAAATTATTTTAAAATGTATAACTTAAAAAAAAAAAAAAAATAGGTAATTTTCTGGTGACATAATTGTCTCAAGTTACCTGAACATGAGGGGTCTCCTAAGCAGCAGATGTCTTCATAAGGGAACCCCTTAAGTGGTTAAAGAGCGAGGAAACACTACCTGTCAGTCAATCAGAGGATTGTACATAAGAAGAAACCTCATGCGAAAGTGACGTGATAGGAAGAGCTAAGCCGTGAATGTCGTGTTGTTCATATCTGTAGACTCAGACTGTAATTTTTATGTTATACATATTTTTCCATGTGTATATGTTATGTTTGGAGACACCAGGACTACAGCTGTACTGGAGGATGTATTAGAGGATGTACAACACTCAGGTCGCTATGTATTGATTTACATGGTAGAGCAAGTCTTTGATGGTTCCCGGGGAAGAATCACTATTGAATGGCTATGAATGAGGTCATCCTCTATTTCACACAAGGAGGGAGGGGGGACGGATTCTCTTGTCTCTGCGGTGTCTGACCGGCCTCATTTAAGATGCAAAGAAACCATCCTGTCACGTGCTGAGATATCCGATGATCTCATCCTGCGGCGTCTCTGGGGAGGATTCATATTTAACCATCTTTATAGTTTTCACTTATCACTGATGTCATCTTCAGGTTTCCATTCATAAAAAATGTCTTCGAGCAATGGCCATTGGCGCCAAATAAAATGATTTGTTTCCTGTAGATCCAATACAGAGTAACCGGGGTCAGACGAGATCCACCGGGATGATGAGACAATTATAGTTTAATATCATTTTAATAAATGGATAGTGTAATAAAAGAATGCAAAAATAAAAGAAATAAAAAATCTGGATGTGTCTTTTATTTTCCAACAAACTAAAACCACATTGGATTCTAATTGGTTGTTATGGACGACTGCTCCACTTTTTTGATACATCTGCCCATAGACTTATGACTGAAAAAAAAAAAAACAGTGGGTTACCTGTGACTACTGCAATATGCTAGACTAACAGGGATGCTGGCATTTACCAATATCCTAGACCACCATACTCGAGTATAAGCCAAATTGTTCCGCACAGTTTTTGTGCTGAAAAAGCCCCCCTCGGCTTATACTCGAGTCAGCAAAAAAAAAAAAAAAAGTTTAAGGGGGGGTCTATTACCAGCCGCAATATAAATGTATAGAATCTCCCATAAAATAGTGGGGAAAAAAAGAGGCTTTAAAACAAATTAAAAGTTGTAAATCGCTCCTTTCCCTAGAATACATATAAAAGTAGTAAATGACTGTGACACACATACACATTAGGTATCCCTGTGTCTGACAGTGCCCGGCCTACTGAATATAGGGGATCTGCTCCTGTTCCGTCGGGAAGGGGTTAATAGGAACACTGCAGATCCCCTATATTCAGCCAGACTGAATTCCAAGTGGGGGAAGAAAAAAAAAACTGTCCTCAAGCTCAGGGAAGGGGCAGACAGACAACCAAAACACCCCCTCCCCTTCCCCAGCACCTACTGCACCCAAAAACTCCGACCATTTTAATTTTTGAAATTTTCCAGTAGCTGCTGCATCCCCCCCCCCTCGGCTTATACTCGAGTCAATACGTTTTCCCATTTTTTTTGTCTTAAAACTAGGGGGGGGGTCGGCTTATATTCAGGTCGGCTTATACTCGAGTATATACAGTACCTCAATACTCTAGACCAGTAGTCAGAGGCATAGCTTGCATTTCCTGGGCACCAGTGCAAATCTGTAAGTGCTCGTTCACACAGAGTCTTTTAGCAGTGGATTTTGAGATGGAATCTGCCTGAAAATCTGCTGCTAAAAAGGGCTCCCATTGACTTGAATGGAAGCTGCTCGCTTCTTTTTTCCACTAGCTAGTAGCGGAAAAAAGAAGCGACATGTCCCTTCTTCCCACAGATTCTCATTCATTCCCATTCATTCGGGCCTAATCCGGAGTGGAAAGTCAGAATTCACTACTTTGATACCCGTAACTACCATGGATTTTGGTATTAACTGCTTCAATACCCTAGACCACTACAGATTTTGGCCTTGAAAGGATTGTCCTTTCCATATTTTTATTATTTAGACCAGGGGTGGGCAATTAATTTTCCCATGGGGCCGCATAAGAAATTGAAACTATGCTAGAGGGCCGTGCCATGGCAAATTTAGCTCCACCCACTTCTATGTTGACTCCGCCCATTCCCAATCATCTTTCCATGTGCCCCCACACAGTATAATCCTCCTACAGTCAACCGTACATTATATGTCCCCACATTGTAATGTTCCCTTCCAACTGCCCCACAGTATTAAGCCCCTCTCCTGGTGCCCCAGTATAAACTGGGGGAAACTAGAGGGGACATGAAACTGGGGCAGCTGGAGGGGGACATTAAACAGTGGGGTAGTTGGAGGGGGGCAATAAATTGACAGCTGGAGCGGGACATGAAACGGGGCAACTAGAGGGGGACATTAAAATCGGGAAGCAGACATTAAACCGTAGGGGTAGCTGGAGGGTGACATTAAACTGGGGGCAACTAGAGGCAGACAGGTCCCCCTACAGCTTCCTCCAAGGTTTAATGTCCCTCCAGTCTAAGTGCCCTCTTCATCTACCCCCAGTTTCATGTCCCCCCTCCATTTCTCCCTCAGTTTCATATCCCCCTTTATTTTCCCCATTTCATGTCCCCCCCTCCATCTCTCCCCCCGTTTCATGTCCCCCCCTCCATCTCTCCCCCCGTTTCATGTCCCCCCCTCCATCTGCCATCTCTGCCCTAGTATAACATTCCCCTTCCATCTCTGTCCCTAGGTTACTGAGACACACAAATACAGATAGATAGACACACATATATAGACAGACAGACAGACACACATATAGACAGGCACACATATATAGACAGACATATAGACAGACCACATATAGACAGGCACACACACTCTCTCTCTCCCCCCCCTGCAGCTCACCTTACATCTCTCAGTACTTTATGACATGCTCCACATCTCCATCTTTGGCCGGCACTAAGACACGCCCCCCTAGACACGCCTCCCTAGTCAAGCTGTGCGGGCCGGACTGAATAAGTCAGAGGGCCGGATGTGGCCCGGGGGCCGGACTTTGCCCAGGTCTGATTTAAACCCTTCCCAACATTCGCACTGATCTCGGGCATTTAGGATCCCCATGCCTTGGTAAGGCTAGCGTCCTGTTGCCATGCAGCTGGGACCACAGGCTGCCTTAATAAAAGTAAAAAAATACAATGAACACATACACATTAGGTATACCTGCCTCTGAAAACAGACGGTCTACAAACGTATAAAAATATTTGTGACGTATGATGAATGCCGTATTAGAAGAAAAACTAAAGTGTCAAACTTCTGTTTTTTTGCTCTTTTGTGTCTGATTAAAATTTGAATGAAAAGTGATCGAAGCGATTGACATTCCCCAAAATGGTATCACTAAAGACTACACGTGGCCCCACAAAATAAGACACCTATGCATCTCCGTATGTAGAAATATTTTTTAAAAAGTCACGGGTGTCACAATATGACAACTCTTAAGAAAGTTTCTTTTTTTGAAAAATTTTGGTTTTTTTAAGGGATTAAAACATAAATAAAACTATTTAAATGTGGTATCTCTGGAATCGTACTCGCCCATAGAATACAGAAGACATCATTTTGTCTGTACAGCGGACACCATAAAAACAAAACCTGTAAGAAAATCGCACAAATTCCCTTTTTCTCCAAGTCTATCTCAATCTGAATTTTCTTTCCAGCTTCCCAGTACATTGTATGGAATATTAAATGGTACCAGTATGAAGAACAATTTGTCCCACAAATATTAATGGGATTCTACCTTTAAAACCTCTTTTTTGTGGATAAGACGTCGGAGTAGCCTTTAGAAAGGCTATTCATTCTTACCTTTAGATGTGATCTCCGCCGCACCGTTCCTTAAAAATACCGTTTTTTACCGGTATGCAAATTAGTTCTCTGGCAGCAATGGGGGCGGGTCCCAGCGCTGAAAATACGATGGGGGCGTCCCCACTGCTGCTCAAGAACACGATCCTGCGACGCCTCTATCTTCGGCTGGATCCTGCCCTTCTCTGTCGTCTTCCTCCTGCGTCACCTTCGACGCCTGCGCAGTTGGCTCTGCCACTGAGACACCAGCGGAGCCGAGTGCGAATGCCGGCCGGCGGCCATTTTTGGGAGGCTGCTCTTGCTCTTGAAGTTCAATGTAGGAGTGGCCTCCCAAAAATGGCCGCCGGCATTCACACTCGGCTCCACTGGTGTCTCACTGGCAGAGCCAACTGCGCAGGCGTCGGAGGTGATCCAGGAGGAAGACGACAGGGAAGGGGAGGATCCAGCCGAAGATAGAGGCATCGCAGGACTGTGTTTTCGAGCTGCAGTGGGGACGCCCCCATCGCATTTTCAGCACTGGGGCCTGCCCCCATCGCTACCAGAGAACCAATTTGCATAACGGTATAAAACGGTATTTCTAAGGAATGGCGCGGCGGAGATCACATCTAAAGGTAAGAGACGAATAGCCTTTCTAAAGGCTATTCCGACGTCTTATCCACAAAAAAAAGAGGTTTTAATGGTAGAATCCCTTTAAGCCCTCATATCGCTTTGTGAATGGAAAAATATAAAAGTTATGGGGTTTGGAAGGCGAAAAGTCAAAAAGTAAATCGAAAAATAGCCAATGAGACCTGTATCTGGGATAATGGTGTATTTTCCTATCCATAAAGAAGAGCGGTCTGGTTTTCGCCACACTAATGTCACTTGTATATGTTTCTGTATATGAATCTCCTATAGATTGGCTTTTTAGCTTTTTGCCTTTCTTTGTTCTCTCCACATGTATTTTTCCAAACTAAATATATTTATTATTATTATTATTTTTAGAAATCGCCCTGTTTTTCCCAATCCAGGACTATGTCCATGTAATCCAACTCTTGGTGTTGATGACTCATTGACTTCACAGGCCCCAGAGACAGTCAATACTGAAATCACTTGATCATTCATTTCCTGAGGTGAACAATCCATAAGTGCTTCCACCTAAAGTATTCTACGGAACTGAGCGCGCTGGAAATCGAACATTACTGTCTCGTGAAGGAACCGGGAAACTCTCCAAGACACAAATCAATCTCCATTCTTGAATCTATGAATGAATGGAAAAAAAAAAGTTATATGGATCAGCCATTACACTATTCTTGAGATAGCAGAATATAGGAGTGCAAGTTGTAAAAGGGTTAATCACCCCAAATCTTCCAAGAGTTACAGAGACTTTCATCACCTCCATGATCTAACCTTGTTCAGCCCACTGTCTTTGTAATCCTACTTACCCATGGTGGTGCATTCAGGGACATTGAGGTGGTATTGCTTGGTTCCTATATAGTGAGATCCGTATGGCACTATTATGTAGGCATAATATCCGAAAAAGAAGATCCGAAAAAGAAGCTGATCACATGTTGTACCTCTTCCAGAACCCCCAGAACAATGCTGTTGCCTATAGGGAAGTCATGCAACAAGTGTCTGCAAGGCACTAAAGGAGTTGTCTCATTAAAAATACATAATTGAGGGTCCGACCACTGGGTCCCGCAGTAATGAGGAGAACAGGGGACTGAAAGTTCCCCGTGCCTCCTAATTATGAGTGATGACTTGTGTGACAGAACCATTCCCTACTATGGGGCTGTGGAGATTGCAATTTCAGCAGTCCTATAGTAGTGAATAGAGCACTGGTCGGGTAAGTGCACTGAAGCAGCAATCACAGGTAAGAGGCAAGGGGAGTGTTAGTCCCCTGATCACAGTGGGGTCCCAGCGGTCGGACTCCCAGCAATGTGTCTTTAATGGGACAACCACTTTAAGCAATGCTTTGAAGTCAATGGACAATCAGTATTATTGGTGACGTCCCATAGAGGTTTTGAATAAGGGAACCTTCAGTACATAATCGGATATTTGTGACAATTCAGCGCACTGTCACCTTTGCTCGTATCAGCCCCGATTGCAAAGATATCCGTGATATTAGTCAGAGGGGCCGGCCTTATAGCTCAGTGTCATCTCTGGGCGGTGAGGAACGCCCTCTTTATTTTTTGGGGGGTCATGATCTATATTATTATTATTATATATTATTATTAGGCTCTATACATACCTCTCAAAGGTCCCGATTTTGGCGGGACAGTCCCACATTTGCAGTCCTGTCCCGCCGTACCGAACAGCTTAGAGATTGTCCCGCTTATGAGTGTTTTCTCTTTAAAAAGTCACTTTGCCCCGATTTTCCGGCTCTCTGCTGCATCTCCTCCACCCACTTCTCACTCGCACGACTTCGCGCTGAGAGAGGAGAGGAGACTGAACAGTGACCCATGAGCCACAGATGCATTGGCCAGGGGCCCGATCGGGATGTCAGGGGTTTGGGCCCCTGTCCAATGCATTTGCATTGACGAACTGAGCACTGATAGTGGTGCGGGGCAGGATAGGTAACCTTGGGGCCCCAGGCTGCCGGCAGTGCTGTAATGATTAAAGATGGCCGGCTGCCGGCAGTTTCCCAGGGCCCTGATACACACACAGGGGCTGCCTATCAGTGGCATACTTTCCCTATTAATATAGGGAAAGTATACATCGGGAGGACATGGGGGGCAGAAGCTATTGCATCTTATGAAGAGCTCTCTGTGCAGCCTGGACGTCCTCCCTCTCCCAGCAGTGAGTCATCACTTATCCCTTACATCGCACCGTGTGGGGACAGAGACAAGTCTGCTTCGATGCTGCACTTTTTGCTTCAAATGTGAGTATATTTTTTTTCTTATTTTGGTAAATGTAATATTTATTATGTATATGTGTACATTTGTTTAACCCTTAAGTCCTATCATGGTGTCTATCATACACCACTACCATACACATATCACTATGATAGACACCATGATAGTAAGTATGTTTGCATACAGGTATGTGTGAGTATATACAGTATGCTATAATAATGTGTGAGTGTATGTATATATGTGAGTATACATAGTATTCATACATTCATGTATATATTTGACATATATGGTATATGAATGTATATAAATGTATACAGTGTTGGCCAAAAGTATTGGCACCCCTGCAATTCTGTCAGATAATACTCAGTTTCTTCCAGAAAATGATTGCAAGCACAAACTCTTTGGTATTATTATCTTCATTGAATTTGTCTTCAATGGAAAACCACAAAAAGAACTGTCAAAAAGCCAAATTGGATCTAATTCAACACAAAACATAAAAAAGGGTGGACAAAAGTATTGGCACTGTTTGAAAAATCATGTGATGCTTCTCTAGTTTGTGTAATTAACAGCACCTGTTACTTACCTGAGGCACCTAACAGGTGGTGGCAATAACTAAATCACACTTGCAGCCAGTTGAAATGGATTAAAGTTGACTCAACCTGTGTCCTTGTGTGTACCACATTGAGCATGGAGAAAAGAAAGAAGACCAAAGAACTGGTGGATGGTGGATAAAGAACCTCGACTAACATCCAAACAAGTTCAAGCTGCCCTGCAGTCTGAGGGTACAACAGTGTCACCCCGTACTATCTGTCGGCGTCTGAATGAAAAGGGACTGTATGGTAGGAGACCCAGGAAGACCCCACTTCTTACCCAGAGACATAAGCCAGGCTGGAGTTTGCCAAAACTTACCTGAGAAAGCCAAAAACGTTTTGGAAGAATGTTCTCTGGTCAGATGAGACAAAAGTAGGAAAAGGCATCAACATAGAGTTTACAGGAAAAAAAAAGAAGCCTTCAAAGAAAAGAACACGGTCCCTACAGTCAGACATGGCGGAGGTTCCCTGATGTTTTGGGGTTGCTTTGCTGCCTCTGGCACTGGACTGCTTGACCGTGTGCATGGCATTATGAAGTCTGAAGACTACCAACACATTGTGCAGCATAATGTAGGGCCCAGTGTGAGAAAGGTGGGTCTCCCTCAGAGGTCATGGGTCTTCCAGCAGGACAATGACCCAAAACACACTTCAGGTCAGCACTAGAAAATGGTTTGAGAGAAAGCACTGGAGACTTGTAAAGTGGCAGCAATGAGTCCAGCCCTGAATCCCATAAAACACCTGTGGGGGAGAGATCTCTTGATGGCAGTTTGGAGAAGGCCCCCTTCACATCTCAGGGACCTGGAGCAGTTTGCCAAAGAAGAATGGTCTAAAATTCCAGCAGAGCCTTGTAAGAAACTCATTGATGGTTACCGGAAGCGGTTGTGCGCAGTTATTGTGTCTAAAGGTTGTGCTACCAAGTATTAGGCTGAGGGGGCCAATACTTTTGTCCAGCCCATTTTTGGAGTTTTGTGTAAAATGATCAATGATTTGCCTTTTTTGTTTCATTCTCTTTTGTGTTTTTTCATTGCAAGCAAAATAAATGAAGATATTAATACCAAAGAGTTTGTGCTTGTAATCATTTTCTGGAAGACAAGAAGTATTATCTGACAGAATTGCAGGGGGGACGTGTTTTAACGTTCATAATCAGGCAGCATATCCGTAGTGTGAAGGGGCCCTTAAGGTGTCTATTGTCAGGTGTAAGCCGATGGCTGGTCAGGTAATGGAGGGGGTGTACATTTCACCCAGACTACTCAGGTGGGTGAGATGAGAAAACCCCAGAAGGAATGTTTGTTCTCAGCAGATAACTTTCATCTGCTGAGCATTTTGGCAAATGCTCAGTACTGGGCTGGATTTTTAGGAATGACAGGTAGGATTGGTAGTGGGACCTGTCATTCCACCCCCCTCCAGTCCACACTCTGGGGATGTTCCAGCAGCAACTCAGCTGCAGAGAGTCTGCTCATCAAGGAGGCTTAAGACGTTGCTCCAGCAGCAACACTTGGGCAGAGCTTGGCTGGAGAGCCAACAGAGAGGTCATATTTTGGAGCTGTGTCCTGAATGATTCTACTGGCTTTTGGGTTTCTGTTATTCTAGGTGAGGTAACCTATTCTATGTTTAGTTAGAGCCTAGCCGGGCAGGGAGTTATTTTTGTATTGTTTCCTTTTGTTGCTGCACTACCTTTTTGAGTGAAAATAAACTCTACCTTTCTTTTGGACTAAAAGAAACTGGACTTGTGTTTTTTTGCCACCCCACCTAGCACCCCCAGACCCTGACACAGGGTCTTTATTATTTAGAGAATCTCACGTACATCTGTATTTATTTTGTTGGTCCATGATTCAGTCTGTATTGTATAGATAATCTGGGGTCTGTATTCTTTTGACAGTCTATATTTTGTAAAGGTCTGATCTATGTAGGGTCTGTTTTTGTTTATGGGTTTGGTCTGGGGTCTTTGTGTAGTCTTATAAATTTCTGGGGTTTGCTGAAGGGGGTCATTATTTGAAAAAATTCTTCTTGGCACACTGGGCACTTCACTTTGGATCCTGTACAGTTTTAATGATGGCAGGTATGGTGATGTGCCCTGGGTGACTGCACCTATAAGCGTCATCCTATTTTTATTACCAAAATGAAGCAAGAACATGACCGCACTGTCCATGAGCATGCTCAGGTAACCCACGTTTGGTCCCTCTGTCACAATAGTGATGACGCTCTTCTCTGACTATAATTCACTACAGACACTCCCTTCCCACTCCTTTTGGAAAACCAATTTGTAACCCAAAGTTCTTTAAGAAGTCTATAGCTAGCCATACGATAACTGTCGGGCGAATGACGTGCACTACCCGGGCCGGAGAGCAGGTCACACCTGTACATGTCTCTCTATTCACTTGTATGGGAGTTGTGGGAATAGCTAAGGGTGCCTGCTTAGCTATTTTGGGAACACTCATACAAGTAAATGGAGATAGCCAGACATACTTGGCTTCCTCTCTATTCCGTGTATCCCCCAGAGGACCTCTGTTCTTGACACAAATTGTATACCGGTCTCTCCTCAATTTCATACTAAAGATGGAGGTATCCCTCTCATAAATAGAGTCTGGATTCGAGAACGTTCGCACCAGTTGGATTCTGACACGTCATCGCTTCTTGTGCTGACATTACAAGAAACTACAAGCCGTACCGTACTTGTTGACGGCTATTTATTAACCACTGGAGAACAAACACTCTTATCTACCCAGAGAACCGCTGTTTACCCAGCTGGAAGACGCCAGGGCCTCAAGGACAGGGGCAGCTCCAATGGAGGAGGACGGCTCATAGTTATACTGTCATACTGTTCCTTTCCAGTCCTTATCGGCGGTCATAGGTGTAATAACCAAATAAACAGAAATTCGGAAAGATTAGTCTACATGGGTCCTCCTGTCATCTACTGAAATGGGAGTGTGGGATTGCTGGTACTTGTTGTACTACTTAACTTGTACTCAGTGTTTATCACAGGGAGTCTTACAAGGAATGATCAAATTAATTTATTAAAACCAGATAGTGAAATCTATCACTTTTTCTAATCTGTTCATATTGTAGATTTTTTTTTTTAATTCTATTTACTGTTCCTGATTATGGGAAGAATATGCAAATCTGTCTTCCATGATGTAATTAGGAAGTCAGAAGCTGCCTCATTGTTGCAAACCAATAGAGGGCGCTCACTGGAATGTGCAAGCCTGTCTTCCCTGATGTAGTTAGGATGACAGAATTCCAGTGAAATAACCCAATAAAGGCTGCTCCCTTTAGCATCATGCCCGACCTTCCAAGAGGCCTTTATTTTGCAATGACGCTGGGATTATTACCAGGTATAGTCTCTCAATCGAGACTTGTTATTGTTTCCTCAATAAGCTAAAGGCTTAATAAGGGGAATAGATAAGCTGTGACATCATCATCCGTAGTGGATGCAATAATGTGATGTCATCTATAAAGGTGTTATCTTCTATTGTAGTTGTCTCTGTCTTGTCTGTGATGCAAATAAGGAGGCTGCTGCAATGAAAACCTATACAGAATTGGCAATTGCAAGCCTATTACTAGGCCTAGTGGCCAGAGCGGAAATGGCAGGATATAGAACTATTTTAAAATACTGATAGTGACATGGAAAAAAAAAAGAAATTCTTAAATGTTGTCCATTATTTTTGTCCAACTTTTACTGTGCACGCTGTGAAAGCAGAACACCCCCCCCCCCCCCCCGAAAAATGGACACCACATTAACATTAATGTGTTCGTGTGTTTTAACTTTTACATTAAATGGATCATTTGCAAAAATGGACACATTAATATCCGTTAGAGTCTGTTTGCTGTCCGTTATAATAGGAGTCTGTATTTTATGGATACACCCTATCATAACGGACTTCTAGTGGTAGTGTGAACCTACCCTAAGGATGCCTTCAAAAACAGAAAGGTTTCCTGGCCTCAAAAGGATTTTCATACTGATGATCTATCCACAGGTCCATAGTTCATCAGTGAGGGGGTCTGTACATTGCCTAGTGGCTGTACTTGGCATTGCAACTCAGTTCCATTCACTTGAAGGCCTGTGAGGAGAAGCCAGTGTTCTCATTGCATTGCAGTCTCTTCAGACAGTAGATCAGTGACTGTGCCAGATGAAGGACCTAAAAACTATGTACCGTATATACTCGAGTATAAGCCGACCCGAATATAAGCCGACCCCCCTAATTTTACCACAAAAAACTGGGAAAACTTATTGACTCGAGTATAAGCTGAGGGGGGAAATGCAGCAGCTACTGGAAAATTTCAAAAATTAAAATGGTCAGAGTTTTTGGGTGCAGTAGTTGCTGGGGAAGGGGAGGGGGTGTTTGGTTCTCTGTCTGCCCCTTCCCTGAGCTTGAGGACTGAGTTTTTTTTCCCCCACTTGGAATTCAGTCTGGCTGACTATAGGGTATCTGCAGTGCTCCTATTAACCCCTTCCCGACGGAACAGGAGCACTGCAGATCCCCTATATTCAGTAGACCGGGCACTTTCAGACACAGGGAGACCTAATGTGTATGTGTTTCTCATAATGTGTTTCTACTTTTGTATGTATTCTAGGAAAAGGAGTGTTTTAGAACTTTTATGTTTTTAAAATCTTTTTTTTTTCTTTTGCACTATTTTATGGGAGATTCTATACATTAATATTGTGGCTGGTCATAGACCCCCCCCCCTCCTAAAAAAAAAATAATTTTTTTTTTTTTTTTTTTTTTTTTGCTGACTCGAGTATAAGCCGAGGGGGGCTTTTTCAGCACAAAAACTGAGCTGAAAAATTCGGCTTATACTCGAGTATATATGGTAATTAGTATCAAACTCCTGGAAAACTTCAGCCTGATCCATATGCTGTAACAAAACAGTTTTTTTGCAGTGGGTTTTTTAGAGTCAAAGCCTCAGGGAAGGCCGCCATGACAGGGCTTGAAGGTGAAGGTGCAGGCTTGCTAGGGAGACAGGCGGGGGTAGGCAGTGGCGGGAATCACTAAGGGGAGGGTATAAGTAGTTCTGCGCCTTGCCCAATGGTCAGTTACTGCTGGGAAGGAGCTTCAGCTTGTTCCCCAAATAAAGGGAGTATAGGAGTGAGGCAGACAGCCAGACCATCTTATTAGGACACCTTGATAATAAATTGTGAGAACTTTCTGAGGGATAAGACATTGTAATGGATCAGCTTCTTATATACTGAATATATTCTGTTAAAGCGATGGACACAATTATTGTTGATTATTGATTTCTAAAGCCATTTTCTGATATTTTCCACCACACGTTCAAAGAGCCATATGAGGTGTTAGGGACATCAAGGGGTCCCCATGATAGAGTATGTTGCTGAGTTCCAAATTAAACAGAGGAATTTCGGATCTCTGCCAGGAACTGGGGAAGGTGAAACAAAAACATACTCATCTATGTGTCCGGAAGAAGACACGTGAAGAGGATGTCCTGAAGAAGGTGGAGGCGTCACTGGAGAGTTCTCTCATAGCATTGGGGACGCCCCCAGTGCTGTTTGAGCGCAGGGGCCCGCCCCCAGTGCTGCGAGGGAACTCATTTGCATACCGGCGAAAACTGGGATTTCTACGGAACGGCGGTGCGGAGAAGACATCTAGAGGTAGGAGAAGAATAACCTTTCTCAAGGCTATTCCTATGTGATAGGCACAAAAAAATAGTTGTAATGATAGGATCCCTTTAATGAGTTAAAACATAAATAAAACTCTATAAATTTGGTATTGCTTTAATCATAGCAACTCACAAAATATGGGTAACGTTATTTTGGCTGCATAGTTAACACCGTCGTAACAAAGCTTATCCCTATTAGTTAAGCGCTTTTGTGGAGACCTGGGAGTTTGGAGGAAATTGGATTTATCTAGTTGTTTCCCAGATAATTTCTCTCTCTAAAGTTGACAACTACGTGCAGCAAAACATAAAACTTTATTTTTAAGAAACTAGTTGTAGACCTAACCCAAGTTTATTTCTGATGTGTCTGATTTACAGCCCATGTACATGGCAGAACAGGAGGCCGTAAGGCTTCTATGTACAGAGCTTAGTCCACTACTAACCGGCAGTGCTTCTCATTTATTTATTCTATATCACCCCCTAGTGGTGAAACTGAAAATCACAGCTAGCTAAGTAAACAGGCTCAGGGATAAAAAGTACCCTATATACTTGAGTATAAGCCGACCCGGATATAAGCCAAGGCCCCTAATTTTACCCCCCAAAAAACTGGGAAAACTTATTGACTTACGCATAAGCCGAGGAGGGGGGGGGGGGGGGAATGCAGCAGCTACTGGAAAATTTCAAAAATTAAAATGGTCGGAGTTTTTGGGTGCAGTAGTTGCTGGGGAAGGGGAGGGGGTGTTTTGGTTGTTTGTCTGCCCCTTCCCTGAGCTTGAGGACTGAGTTTTTTCCCCCCCCCACTTGGAATTCAGTCTGGCTGAATATAGGGGATCTGCAGTGCTCCTATTAACCCCTTCCCGACGGAACAGGAGCACTGCAGATCCCCTATATTCAGTAGACACAGGGATACCTAATTTGTTTGTGTTTAACAATAATTTTCTACTTTTATATGTATTCTAGGGAAAGGAGGGATTTAGAACTTTTTTATTATTATTATTATATTTTTTTAAAGGTTTTTTTTTTTTTTTCTCTATTTTATGGGAGATTCTATACATACTTTTGTGACTGGTCATAGACCCCCCACCCCCCCCCCCCAAAAAAAAAAAAAAAAAAAAAAAAAAAAATTCCTTCACTTGAGTATAAGCCGAGGGGGGCTTTTTCACTTTTTCAGCACAAACACTGTGCTGAAAAACTGGTCTTATACTCGAGTATATACGGTGGTCCTTGGTTGGCTATTGAGCGATACAGTCTTTATCCACTATTGATAATGAGTTGTGCTAGTATCAAGCATTGGGCCAGTAGATTGTCCAATAGACAGTCCTGCATTTGTCCTGACTTTTAATGAACAGAAAGAGGAACCTCAGAGGCATCTGCAATTTTTTCATATGTTACTATTTTCTATTTCTTCTATGCCAGAAAACTGGAGTAGATGGGAGTAGTTATGGCACATATTTGGTATGCAGCCTCTTTTCACCAAAAATGTTCCGCTCCCACCTTCATTTTTCTGCGCCCTGCTCGCCACTTTTTATGAAAATGGGTAGAGCAGAATGGAGACACCTAGGCATGATAAATTTACTATAACTCATTCCATAAAATTCTTGTGCGTTGTACCAGGAATCTATGGCAGTCTTCTATGGGTGTAGGTTTTATTTCTGGTGCACTGGGACCACCCGCAGTGCCTCTTAGTAACTCAGACTCATCTCACGCCAGTGGAAGAGTAAAATAAGACATGTGTACGCCAAAGCCGATATGGGTAATATAATAGAAGCTCTACAACTTCTTACTGCTGACACTATGTTCACATCTGTGCTCCTATGTCTGTTATTATAGTCCATCAAAGGACCAGAACAACGAACACTCGGACCGCTAAAACATGCCGGTAGATCCCATTGATTATAATGGGATCTGTGGGTTTTGCATTCTTTTAAACTGAAACTGCTGGGTGAAAAAGTTAGACTTGCTCCACTTTTTCATCCGGCGTTTGTCAGAGAAGACTCTGATGCAGACGGGAACCAGTCTCAATCCACTCCGGGCTTTGGCTGAAAAAAAACACAGCAAAATCTGCAACCATAAAAAGCAACAAAACCTCATTCATCAGGTGGTTAGTTAACTCATCATAGGCTGAGGTCTTCTGTTGTGGAAATGCACCTTTTTTTTTGTAGATTTTGTTGCGGGGACAACAGAGAACAAGGGACAGCTGAGTATTAGAGATGAGCGAGTATATTCGAGCAAATACCTCCCCTCCATAGACATTGGTGTTTAAAAAAAAAAAAAGGCGCCAGGGGAGGTTGGAGGGGAAACGAATATTTCCCACCTTTCCGCCCGGTGTTCGACTGAATACACCAATAACTATGCAAATAGAGGTTTTTGATTGAATACTACTATTTAGAGATGAGCGAACAGTAAAATGTTCGAGGTTCGATATTTGTTTCGAGTAGCCCCTCAATATTCAACAACTCAAATCGAACCCTATTATAGTCTATGGGGGGAAAATGCTCGTTTCAGGGGTAGGCAACGTTCGATCAAATTATACTTACCAAGTCCACGAGTGAGGGTCGGGCTGGATCCTCCGAGAAGTCTTCTCCGTGCAGCGTCTTCCTTCTCTTCATTCACTCTGCCAGACATCAAGTCTGGGCAGAGCCGACTGCACATGCCCACACTACAAGCGGACATGCGCAGTCGGCTCTGCCCAGGCCCGATGCCTGGCAGAGTGAATTCAGAGCCGGAAGACGCCGCGGGGACGCTGCACGGAGAAGACTTCTAAAGGTAGGAGAAGAACCAGCATTGATTGGCCGACTGTATAGCATTCGGCCAATCAATGCTGGTTCTGCATCGAACTTTTACATTCGAACAGCAAGTGGTACTCGATTGAGTACGAGTATTTCGAATACCGTAGTATTCGATCGAATACCTACTTGATCGAGTACTACTCGCTCATCTCTACTACTATTCGATCAAATACTATTCGCTCATCTCTACTGAGTATGTTTTTTCTTAAGAGGACCTCTCATGGTCCGGGGCACAGGCAGTTCTATATACTGCTGGAAAGCTGACAATGCTCTCAATTCAGCGCACTGTCGGCTTTCCCGATCTGTGCCCCGAGTAAAGCGCTAGCGGTCCCGGTACCGTAGCTCTTTACAGTCAGAAGGGCGTTCCTGACAGTCAGTCAGGAACGTCCTTCTTCACAGCAGCGCCTATCGTGCTGTACAGTGTGAGCGGGGAGGAACGTCCCCTCCCCTCCTGATAATAATCGTCTATAGACGAGCACTGTGAGCAGAGGAAGGGAGCGTTCCTGACTGTCAGGAACGCCCTCCTGAGTGTAAAGAGCTACGGTACCAGGACCGATAGCTCTTTACCCAGGGCACAGATCGGGAAAGCCAATAATGCGTTGAATTCAGCGCTCTGTCAGCTTTCCAGCAGTATATAGAACTGCCTGTGCCCAAATCGGTGAAAGGTCCTCTTTAAGGACAGTTTGGAGGGAAAAATTGTCTTGGTTGCTCATAGCACCCAATTACAGCGCACCTTTAATTTTTCAAAAGCACTATAGAAAATGAAAGTAGTGCTGTGATTGGTTGCTATGGGCAACTGAGCCAGTTTTTCTTTAAAACAGTTTCCACCAATCTGCCCGATTGTCTACTACATGGTAAATTTTCCACCTCATTTTGTCCCCGGCTTTCACTCTATCATGTAGGCGATGACTCTATTGCATATACTCAGAGGAGATATTGACTTTGTACATGGCGTCAGCCGTCATGGGTGACAGACAACATTAGGGTTGTTGAAGGGTCTGAGACACATGAGCAGCACATGACTACAGTATTGTGTAAATGTTTTAGGCAGGTGTGGAAAATGCTGCTCAGTAAAGAATGCTTGCTGAAATAGAAGGGTTAATAGTTTATTTTTGTCAATTAGCAAAATGAAGGGAAATCTAAATCTCATGAATATTTAGTTTCACCTTTGTTCTTTGGAGGAGGAGGATTGGAGCAAGCCTAAGATTTGTGCTTAGCTTTCCAAAATGGCGGGAACAACCTCCCTGTCCGAGTTCCTTCAAGCACTGTGTGGTCTGGGCCCAGATAGAGGAGGAAAAGGAAATGTAAATGCTGCTCAAGTGTATGGATGAGAAGTGACTGATGGTTGTGAGAAGTTGCCTGGGGGGACAAAACTGAGCTTTGGCACCAGGGCCTATTAGCCTTTAGTTACACCCCCACACATAGCCCCTAAAGGTTAACATTTGGGAGACAATGGGGTGTTGTGGACATGTTTCAGTTTAGATGAGAGATGAGCGAGTAGTATTCGATCGAGTAGATATTCAAGCGAATACTATGGTATTTGAAATACTCGTATTCGATCGGATACTACTAGCTATTCGCAGTAAAGATTCGATTCAGAACCAGCTTTGATTGGCCGAATACTATACACTGTATAGCATTCGGCCAATCAACGCTGGTCAATGCATCCCTATGAATGATTCATGCGGGCAGTGCATGGCAAGCACACGGAGCCCATTATAGTCTATGGCAGGGGTCTCAAACTCAACTCAGCACGTTGGCCGCAGAGCAAGATCCCAGCCAGTTGGCGGGCCGCACCACGGCAAATTTAGCTCCACCCACTTATGTTGACTCCGCCCATTCATTTTTCATGTGCCCCCACACTGTATAATCCTCCTACAGTCACCCATAAACTATATGCCCCCCCTCCATCTTTCCCCCAGTTACATATACACCCTTCATCTGCCCCCAGATTCATATCCCCCCATCTCTGCCCCCAGTTTCATGTCCCCCCATCTCTGCCCCCAGTTTCATGTCCCCCATCTCTGCTCCCAGTTTCATGTCCCCCCATCTCTGCCCCCAGTTCCATGTCCCCCCAACTCTGCCCCCAGTTTCATGTCCCCCCATCTCTGCCCCCAGATTCATGTCCCCCCATCTCTTCCCCCAGTTTCATGTCCCCCCATCTCTGCCCCCAGATTCATGTCCCCCCATCTCTTCCCCCAGATTCATGTCCCCCCATCTCTGTCCCCAGATTCATGTCCCCCCATCTCTGCCCCCAGTTTCATGTCTGCCCCCAGATTCATGTCCCCCATCTCTGCCCCAGTGTCATGCCATTCTCCCCCCTCCCTTCGTCTGCCCCCAGTGTCATGAGCCCCTTCATTCCACCTGAATGTTTAAAGAGACCTTTCACCATTTTGCCCACAGGCAGTTCTATATACTGCCAGAAAGCTGACAGTGCGCTGAGTTCAGCGCACTGTCGGCTCTCCCGATGTGGGCCCAGTGTGAAGAGCTTACGGTCCGGTACCGTAGCTCTTCTATGGTCAGAAGGGAGTTTCTGCCACTCAGTCAGAGATTTTTCTTTGAAGGTCTCCGCATGTGCCAATCAAAAAACACCAAGTGCACGAAAAAAGTGTGGGTGCCACACTAAAAAAAACGTGCCCAGGATGCTTGTCAAAAAACGCACCCTTCCCCTAAAGGGGAGAGAGGTTCCTGACTAAACTCTTCCCCACAAGGACCAAAAGGTGACCGAGTGAGGTCGAGTATCCGAAAGGACCATCTGCCGGAGCAGGATGGCCCTACCAACATCCGGTTTCCCCCCGGGCTGCCACCACCAGGGGTACTCAGGATAACCAGTCGCCAAGTTTCTCTCCGGGCTGCCACCACCAGAGATACTCCTTGGCTCAGGCAAAGAAGTCTGCGCCTGCCCCGGTTCCCCAGGACAGGTCAGCTGACAGAGGGGAGAGACCCATTACAGGCCTCATCCCCAAACATCGTCAGGAAGCGTCCCAAAAGGGTACAGCATCCCTTCGTCAGACACACAAAAAGGGTGACAGAGTGTAAACAAACGTGAGAAAAACACTAAACAAGTGGTAAAGTGCCCATTCAGAGCCCGGTTTACCGCCGGATCTATAAAAATTTCTCCAATGCTGGAAAACCAGGCATTAAGGAGTGGTGTGCTCAAATAGGTGTATTCCGGTGCCAAGCAATGTGCCGAAATCAGTGGGTTTCCCACGCCCAGTGACTAAGGCACCCCGGGGGCCACTCAACCCCCAGGGCACGACACCAGAGACCTTCGAGCGCTTCACCGACCTTCAGCCAAGATCCTTGACAACGAGTGGTCAAGTGGTCATGTTGCCAGCGTCAGCAGTCTTCGTCGGTTCCCTACGGTGGCCCCATCCTAACCACCTGCGGATCCGACTACTAGCTGCGTCCCCCAGCAACATGCCCAAAGTGGTTCTCACGTTCAAATCTCCATGGTTTTCGGCCTACTCCCGCTGTGACCGACCTAGCGGATCGCAATCTCCAGCGGTTTCGCCTACTTGCCACTTCTGATAAGAACAGATACTACACTTGATCTTAGCCAAAAGGCCGAGAAGCCACTCAGTCAGAGATGTCCTTCTTCACAGCACAG